>NW_024424008.1:37612750-37705621 GCF_017311325.1 Ursus maritimus
TTTTTTTTTTTTTTTTAAGGAGAGAGCTAGAGCAGGAATGTGGGGTGGGGGCACAGAGGAGAGGGAAATAGAGAATCTTAAGCAGGCTCCCCACTCAGTGCAGAGCCCAATGCGGGGCTTGATCTCACGCCCCTGAGACCATGACCTAAAGCCAAGTTAAGAGTCGGATGCTTAACCCACTGAGCCACCAGGAGCCCCCATATCTAACATTTAAACCCACCTTCAGTGTTGTGCCGTCGGAGGCCAATTCGCGGCTTCCCTCTGCTTGCAGTGGCTTTTAGCACTTCTGTTTTGCCATTTCTTAGAGATCTGTTGTTTCTACTCTACCACTTTTCGACTTTGCAAACTTGACAACACCGAGCCCAGATTTTACTGCAAATGAGTTATAGCAAACTTTAGATTTTCAGACCTTTTTGAATTTGGAATTAGAGATAAGGAATCGTGGATCTCTGTACACCAGATACTGTCAAAATGCTGGGGCTACAGAGATGAAAGATACGATCCCTGCCTTCCTAGAGTCTAGAGGGAAAACAGACGAGGAGACGCTGAATCCTAATACGGCATCATCGCTGACAGGACAGGGCAGGCATGGGGTGCTCTGAGAGGACAGGGTGCCTGTATCTTTCATTTGGGTGCTGAGTAGAATAAAAAAGAAAAATATATATATACCCTGGAATTCAATGGGGACTATCAGGGAAAACTTCAAAGAAGAGGCTGGCCCTTTTGAGCTGCCCCCGCTGCCATGTCGCATTAAAAATCTGCCGGCCACCATCTGTCCCCCATCCTTCCAAGGCAAGGACAAGATGGCCTTCGGTCCCTCCCCGCGTGCACTGCAGAGCTTTCTGCCATGGAATTCCCGCAGCTGTCCTGAAATCTGAGACGGGGCTCAGATGCTCGCCTTTCTGACGCACTGAGAACCCAGACATTGCAGATGGGGCTGACTTGACATTCAGTCCCCACTCAAGGCACGACAAGCCCGATCCATTCCAGTGATTTTTTTTAGCTGCTCATTCTAGGGCTGTCGTAAAACCACAAATAGTGACAGCCTAACTGTGCAACATGGTTTCAACCGAAGAGGTTCTCCTTCTCCAGATCTCCACTCCTGACTAAGACAGTGAGTGTGAAGGACAAGCCAGGTAACCCCTTCAGCCCCTCAGCCGGGGACACTCCTCAGCCTTTGAGAGTTAAGAAAGGACGCCCGACATGGAGCACAAAGGACTTGCAAATTCAGATTGTACACATTCCAAAAGTAGTTCAAGAATGTTCCATGGAAGCAGGTCATCTTCTAGGAGAAGAGCATATACATATCTTGCATATATCTTCTGCGAGATGTGTATATACACAATACATATACACAAACTCTGACCCAAAGTGGGGCTTGAACTCACAGCCCTAAGGTCAAGAGTCACATGCTCTACCAGCTGAACCAGCCAGGGGCCCCCAGGAGAAAGGTTTAAATTGACAGTTGCGTACTTACTCCAAACTTGGGCTCTATACCAGCTCTGGCCTTGAGCCAATGACTACCTTTTCTCAAAGGCTCCCTCCGATGGCTTCTGGGTCTTCAAGGAAAGAGGCAGGATGCAAGGGCAAGTACTCTGGTCCAGGGCTCAGCAGGGTCCCTCCTGTCTCCCCTGACACCCACAGTCCTCCTCTGTGCAAACTGGGAATCTGGAAATCCACCCACCGGAGCCCTGATGGCACATCTGTGTTCTGTAACCTTTAGTAGCACTTCCTTAACAGACCATGTGTGGCCTGTGTCATCTCCCAGCTCTACCCATGCCACTGGTGGGGGGGGGGGGGAATGAGGCCTACAGACCTGCAGTTATTCTCCTGATTCAGAGGTCTATGCCACCCCCCCATGCTATATTACTGAAGGAAAAGAAATGAGGATTGCTTTTGAGTCTCTTTAGGTAGAAAAATTATGTAGGGTCAGCTAGAGGTACAGTATATTTAGGTAAGTTTTCTAAAAGGCAGTGAGATGGATTTAAAACCTCTTTTCCGTGGGGCACCTGGGTAGTGCAGTGGTTAAGCATCTGCCTTCAGCTCAGGGTGTGATCCCAGCGTTCTGGGTTAGAGCCCCACATCAGGCTCCTCCACTAAGAGCCTGCTTCTTCCTCACCCACTCCCCCTGCTTGTGTTCCCTCTCTCGCTGGCTGTCTCTCTCTGTCAAATAAATAAATCAAATCTTAAAAAAAAAAAAAAAAAAAAAACCTCTTTTCCAGCCACCATTCCAAATGGAATGGAGGTGGGTGGAGCCTCTCAGACTTTTTTCCGTGTTCTCTTCTTCTCTAAGGCAGAACACTGCTGAAATGCAAAAGTCCTTTCCCTTTCCTACCCACATCTTCTCCAAACTCCGGAGAGGTCTACTACTAATACTCTGTTGGTGGGTAAGAAGAGGCCCAGGGAAATGTCAGCTGGAATCTGTTGAATGAAGGGGGGGGCGGATAATGGACAGGCTCTGACTGTCCATCATATGCCCTCTAATTCTTTCCCAGGATAGGGGAGGAGGTCTTCCCAGAAGCTACGCAACATGTCCAATGGTGGAATGGGGCAGATGCCAAGATGGACAATGAATCTGGTCCCAGCATGTCAGAAGGAAACGGGTTTTAGGCTGCTCTGGGGTTTCCAGTGGAGACCAGCATTCCTCTGAGTAATGCTTTTCCTTTCCCCTCCTGGCTTCACGCAGAGCTTGGCTGGGTAGATTTTTCTTTTCTTTCCAGTGAATATATTTATCGATTTTCACCATCAGACACCATCATGTGCTAAACAGCTAGGAAATCTCAATTTTCTTCCTGATCAGCCGCCCCCCCTTTCTCCACCATTCCTAGGTGAGGATTGTGGGGGTGGGGGGAAAGCAGTGTCAGGGGAGGGCGTCTGAGACCAAGCAGCGGTGCAGCCCAACCCACCCACTGCATTAAACCTGCAGCCCCCTCTGTGACTCTGAGCAGCCACCTGTGCAAAACCAGCTGTGCCAGCCACTTCCCTGTGCTTCCAGGAAGCCCCAGGAACTGCTCCTGACCTCGCCTCACTGCACATTGCCTATTTATCTGTGAGATGGCTCCAGAAAGGTAGGTGAGAGGTGCCAGCTTCCATGCGACTAATTAGCATCTTTTCCTTAATGACTGTGCAAGTGTCTGGAAATGGCTAAGAATTCTAGAAAACAAAAAGCACAGCAGCCAAAGTTCTGGGGTAGGGTAAGTATCCAAGGGCCCCTCTTCTCAACAGCAGAACTTTTAGCGTCCTCTCCCAGTTCTCCGCTTTGACTGCACATTAGAATCACCGGGGCAGCTTTTCAAATTCTGGTCCCCAAACTTCATCCCACCCAGTGAAATCAGGATCCCTGGAAGTGGGACCCAGGCATCAGTGCTTTTAAAAACCGCCCAAGTGATTCCAACATGCAGCCACGTTGGAGACCCTGGAAGCACTGAGGGCTGCGGGCGCGCAGGCTCTTGAGCTCCTCCCCTTTCTGATGGAGCGGGTCTGAGGTAAAGCCTGAGAATCTGCATTTCTGCAGAGCTGTGGGTGATGCTGTTGCTGCGGGTAGGAGGAGGGGACTTTGAGAAGCGTTGCACTGATGGCCTCTGAGGTTCTCAGAAAGAAAAATAGCCTGTAGGAGTAATTTCCTATCACAATGACAGTTGGGGGAGGGGCTCTGAGGTCCCCTCACCTACTAGGCTGACCCAGAGCAGATATAAGGTCACTGGCCCCGCCATTGAGCAGGGAGTCCACTTGGCTTTTCCTTGTCTACCTAGAGCTATGTCTAGAAAGAAAGCTTTCTGTGAAAGAGACTTCCACAGCCATAAGAAAAAGAGGCCAGCGTTCCCTTCTCCCACTTCGGCTACTGCCCGGAGGGTTGACTTTATACCTCTAAAAAGGAATCCTGTGATCCAACAAGCAGCTTCCTGAGGACAGGAACGAGGTGACCTTACTGTCCCATCACCTAGAGCAGTTGTGTGCATAAGGAGACACGTGTTATATGTTTGTTGAGTTAATCAGTGACTGAGCAACCCATTTCATAGGCGGGAAAGCAAGGAGGCTGTCGCATTGCTTTCTGGTGGAGAGTGAGGCTTTAGAAGCTTAGTCAATGAATATTTAACAAACACCTCTGTGAGCACCACAACCGCCTTTCTGATAAGGCTGGAGGCTATAATAACCTGAGACAGGGTTTATTTATTTATTTGTTTGTTTGTTTATTGATTGATTGATTGATTGATTGTTTGCTTGGACGTTTGCAATGTGCAGCCTCCTTCCAGCAGCATTTAGCACGAATGCACCCCATAAGCCATTCTTCTGGAGAGCCTAGAAAGAGGCAGAGGAGGCGGTTCCCAATGAGCGGGCTTCTGGGCACGCTCCCCACCTGTGTTCTCCTACTGCAAGCTGCTCCAGGACCCCACACGTGTGGGTGTCTCAAGCTCTCTGCCCCAGACATTCTGGGAGGAGCCAAAGGCTGGCCCCACCTTACACCTTGCTCTGTACCTGGCACTTTCCTCGCATGAGGACCGGGGACAGCTGCAGTGGGGCTGCGTGTTGACGGCCCGGGATCTGCTGTCCCCCTTCTGCAGGATTGCTCTGTTCAGGGCAGGTGCATGCCCGCAGCAGGGAGGCATGCACGTTGGCCCGGGCCTTCCAGTCCGCTACACTGTGGCAGGGGAGGGAAGGATGGGAGGGGCTGCATTCTCTCCCTCCCTCTGAGCTTGTTCATATAGTCAAACACAGAAGCCCTGCTGTGACTGTTGATCACGTCCCAAGCAGAGGCAGGTTTTGAAATTCATCAGAGATTTCTCCCGCAGCTGCAGGCAGCCAGGCCTGAGCCTCGCCCTCCCCACTGCCCGCCGGCTGCTGCTGGTCCCCCAGTGGGAGCCGACAACTATGGAGTTGTCTTTCTCAAGTCCCACATCTGTTTCTGGAGGCTAAGAGAGACAGTGGGTGGAGGAATATATCTGAAACTGAAAGAACAAAGAGGGAAAGAAAAAGAACCCCCTCAGAAAAAGATCTATAAGAAAGGGAAACTTAAAGGAGAGACTGCCGAGAGCTCTTTCTTCTTTCCTTCCTTTTGGGTCTTTCTGGAGCTGGTTCTGTGGTCCACACGGTGTATGTGGGTGGGGACCTGGTGACGACGGCCGGCTTCCTCCAGCCCCTGGCTAGTAATTGCAGAGGCTCATCATGCAAGCTGGTGCTGTAATAATGCTATAGCCTGTGATCTATGGATTTTATGGGGATTTTTAGGAGATTGGTAATAAGGTTGCTCCAGTAAACAGTGTGGCAGAGCAGTAAAAGATGAAGGCAAGGCACAGCTTGCATTCCAAGTGGCTTTCTGAAGGCGGAGTGACTGTCAGCAGCTGCCACATGTTCCCAGGCTCACTTCCTGCTCTGGGGGTCTGGAGCCCCCCGACTCTCTAAGATTCCCACCCCAATGCAGGGAGGAGGGGACACATGGTGTGGAGCACCTTTCTTGTGCGCTTGTTTATTGATAAGAATGTGGGTATATTCCTTCCTCTTCCCTTCAGGGCCAAAGGGAGACCCTGAGCAGCTAAGGGGTGGGGGGCATGTTGCAGTGAACCACACCCAAAGTTTCTAGCTCCAGAATTCTGACTCCGTGGAACACCTAAGGAAGTAAGGGAAGTAAAGGATGGATCTCTGCTCAACCCAGGATCCACTCTGGCTCTTTCTACAGTGAAGGTAAGTCAGCTGCCGTCTTGCTCTAATTTGTTCTGCTGCCCATTTGGCAACACTTCCTAGGAGCAATCTTCCAAAAGGATTAAAGCGAGGGTGGGTTGAGTGCTTGGGAAGGTGAGCCACTGGCTGTGTGGAGTTGGGTCTGGGCCCCATGCCCAAGATCTTATGTGGTTCTGTTTTGCAGCTACTGGAAATCTGAGTATTATCTGGATACCAACTTCCCCCCCAAATGCATTTGGTTGCCAACGAAGCCTCATCAGACTATATTATCCCAAGCCCTTGCTCACTGGGGAAACATCACAATAATAGTGTATCTATTCATGGGCCGAACAGTGTAAACAATCCTCTCATGTATGTTAGCACTGCATTCAATTCTCACTTAAAGGCTTCTGAGGTCAATATTCTTTTACGCTCCCATTTTACAAAAGAGGGAATCAGTGTTCATTCAGGAGGTCATCATTTGCCCTAGGTCACAAGGTGTTAACTCCTAGATCTAGAACTTGGGTACAGACTCCAATCTCCATGCCCATTTTCTAAGGGTTCTTCTGGAAGGTGTCAGCTTCCTGGATAGAGGACAGCATGGCTGGAGACCACCTCTAGCAGTCTGGGACAGAGCTCCCTGGAACAGCACAGCTGATGAGCTGGCCTCAGCATTCCCTTCCTAGTGGATTTCATTTGGGCTTTTATGCTTTCTTCATTTATCCCCAGATAGCGAACGTTTAAACTTACTAGCCCTGAGCTGAATGTAGACCTGAGAATCCTATCGATATCAGTGAATAAAATTTATTCTTGGGATTCAGGGAATCCCACTTAAAAATTTACTATTGAATCTATCCAATTGATTTGGCTGCAAATAGTAACAAGTAGCTAATTTAATCACTGGTTAGTATTTATTCAACTTTTTTTTTTTCTTGACAAGATATACTTGACTAGAGTTTATATGGTGGTTGCTGTGCGTTAAATGAAAATCAACTGATTATCAAAGACATATTTACTGGGGATTAATTCTGCAGTAACCACCTACATAGAATCTATCAAAGTAAATCCTCAAAAAATGCATATTCTGGGAGCTTAATTTAAATTGTTTTCCCAAAGCAATCTCAAAGAAAATACTTTCAAGAGAAGTTGGCAATTGCAGGAGCCAGAAACTAGTTCCTTGTTCTGTTCACTAAAAAATGACAGCACTCTCGGTTTTTTTCATCTGTGAGTTATAAGCCACATGTCCAAAAAAACAAAAAAACACAAAAAACAAAACAAAACAACAGCAACAAAAAAAAAACCAAGAAACAAACAAAAAGCTAGGGTTCCAGATCAGTAGATTTAAATTTGCATGCAATTTATTTTTATTTTTATTTTTTTTTAGATTTTATTTATTTATTCGACAGAGATAGATACAGCCAGCGAGAGAGGAAACACAAGCAGGGGGAGTGGGAGAGGAAGAAGCAGGCTCATAGTGGAGGAGCCTGATGTGGGGCTCGATCCCATAACGCCGGGATCACGCCCTGAGCCGAAGGCAGAAGCTTAACCGCTGTGCCACCCAGGCGCCCCTGCATGCAATTTATTGATGATGAATGATATCTAAGTGCCTGAAAACATTGGGAGCTGACACTGGAGTCACCCTGTGGCCCCAAACAATGACTCTTTCATCATCCCATAAGGGAGGCAGAGGGATTTTTAGATGTCTCCTTGGAATTAACAGTTTAACAGTAATTGTATTTTTTAAAACATAGATATTTTTTCTGCTGCATTTCTAGCTCATTTCTTTTAATGGGGGACATAGCAGTGATGAGGCTTGGCGGTCTCTTTTCTCTTTTCATCCCTCAGCCCTGCTTAAACTGGTGATGGTGGTAATGACGACGATGATGACTTTATTGAGAATTTTCTATGAACTGGGCACAAACTCTCACTTTTCCTCATAAACATTCTTTTGGCAGTTTGTTTGGTTTGCTGTTTTCCAGTCTTTATTGAGAAAACAGGGACATCTAGATCTTAATGCAAGATCAGAGTCTTGGAAGCTACAGAGAAGAGGGAGGAACAGAGTTGTAGGTGAGGGCGTGGAGGGAAGAGGAGGTGGGTCACCTGCATCGAATGAGGACAAAAATGCAGAAGCAGCAAGAGCCCCTGGGCCAGGTTAACCAATATTCACCTTCTATGCGTGAGGATGTGATGCCCCAATTCAAGATGGCGTTGTTCTTAGCATCCCTGGGGAAGGCAGAGATTCCATCTTCCCGACATCTGCTGCCTCTAGCTTCTGCCTTTCCCTCCCTAAGAACCTGATCTTTTGGTGAAATAGTATCCTGGACTAGCTCATGGTTCCATCCACTGTGAATGGCCCGAGGGACTTGGCTAGCATTGCACCCGCCTGGGCCTTGTTTCTCTCATCGGAAACACTGAGGAGGACAGAGGGAGCGATGCCTAAGATTCCTTCCTGTATAACTATCTGCAGTTTACCTCACCAGGCCAGTGGGAAAGAAGTTTGTTCAGACTCTCAAGCCATAGCCCTGTAGCACTATTAACCTGTAGACAGCCTATTTGAACCATACGGGGGCGGGGGAGGGTCAGTTTGGAGAATGCTAAATTTGCAAAACAAACCCATTTCACAATCACTGATATCCTGGATGTTTGTACTCCAAAAGTCAAAAAAGGAAAGCACAAAATTGTGGATTATTCATAAACTATCAGCCACTTTCCTTTCTCCTACCTGGCCGTCTCTATTGTCTTGGAATTTAGAAAGACTTAACCACACACACACACACACACACACACACACACACACACACACACACACCAGTTTCTTATCTACGTGCTTCTACTGAAAGAGGTGATTAACTCCTTGACCTTATGCAACACTAACGTGACCTCCGAGAATAGATAGAATCTTGTTATCTTGTAATGAGTTTTATGGCTTATTTCAGTTAGTTTCAGCCATGTTTCTCCAGTGATTAAGGTAATTATCAGCCTATACATTTCAGGATTATGAATTATGGAGCTCTCTCCAGGTACTGAAAGTGCCTTGGGAATACTCAAACCACTTCTTATCCCATCAATAAGCATTCCCCCTCTCCCTCCCCCACATACATAAGCAAATACTGCATTCTGTTTCTGGAAGCCTCATACTCGCCTATGATTATCAAAGCAGTGCCTTTTAGATTTGCTTGATCTAAGAAAATTCCCTTTTACCATGAACTGGGGCCATGCATGGTGTTTTAATTACCATCGTTATTACTCAACTTTAGACAAAGGCATCTTTCCCTCTTCCACGGCGATGTTATAGAGCAAGTGGCAGTGCTTAACGGAACACTTGTGGTTGTCAGCACAACAGCCTGTCACCACGCACCTGCCGCGTGACATGATGAAATGAACAACCCTAGACACAACATCGGCAGACGTCATGGGCCCACTTTTGTCTCTGGCTCATGCTTCAATATTTGTCAGCTTCCTTTGGCTTCCATTTGAATTCACGCAACTCAGAGTGATTCTTCTTCTTCTATTTCCTCTTTCTGGATAAGCCACAAAAAGCAGTTTGTGAATCCAAGAGAAATGTGAAACAAATCTCACGTTCTACACCCTCACGCCACGTAATGAAGTATAATGAGAGAGGAGACTATGGGGATGGCCCACCTGCCACCATACCCCCCATGTTTTTGCCCCCTCTCTTTTCTTAGTACGGTCGTTAAACTATCTTCATATTACAAAATGATGGGGTAACTGTGAGTATATGTTACAAAAAGAAGTTAGGTCCTAAGCTGTACTTCGCTTGGGATGCAATATATGCCTGGAGGAAATAACCTGAAATAAACATTAAAATCATCTTTTGTAGTAGGTTTAAAACAAAAACAAAACAAAACACAGCTTACCTACAAGGTACACAAAGGTCAACTTTTTCCCTCAGCACTGGTCCTAGAAAGAGCTGGGGACAATAGTACTCCAACCCTGCATGGTGTAGTGAAGAATCAGAGAGGAATTTCTATCCAGTTCCATGATTAACAGACTATATAAACTTTGGACAAATGTTTAACTCTGCTAAGGCTTAATTTTCTCATTTATTCAATGGACATTATTTATAGAATTTCAGACATGTGGCAAGAATCAAATGAGATCATCTATGAAAAAATAAACCTAGCAGACTGAGAAGCGCACTGGATGTGAGATTGCTTACCCCTCAGTTTGTTTTTCATCACTTGCCCTTTCTTACCTGGGAAACTAAGGGGTTCCTCTAAAGGCCTGTTTCCTATAAAATTCTGCATCGTAGCCCACAGTGTGGTGGGTGCCCTCTGTGAGGCCATTCTCGAAGTTTAGAGATGCACTGTTCATGCCTAGCACAATTTCATAACTACTGAGGTCTATCCGTGCACTTAAGAACATTCTTACTGGTGATACTCGCAAGTTTGAAGAAAGTTGTGAATTCCTTTCTTTGCTCAGGGCTCATATTTTCCCTGGATCAAATACCTCTGAGTCTCAAGGACTTGCTTTGCTATTTCTGGACACTTCTCCGTGATCCACTTGACCTTTTGTTAAGGAAGGTTGGTGGGGGATATAATCCCACTGATAAATGTGTGAGATTTCAGATGAGTTAGCCCAGAGTTCTCAGCTGGTGCTGCTTGGGTGTGAAGGCTAACCTTTTTCTGTAGAGCCTCAGGTCGGAGAGCCCTGCAAGGCAGCCTACTGGTTCCACGTCCCCTTTCACATTTTCTGTCTCCATATAATTCTGGACTGAGGGCTTTACACACTCCTTAGTGAACACATTATGGTGTGAACATGACCCAGAAACAGTGAGCACATCCTTGTATTTCTTCTATAATATAAAAATCAATACTGAAAACCAGGAAATATGTCATACTGGGAATAGTAGGTTAAAATTGAAACAAAACTCCAAAAGTCGAAAAAGCTGAGATTGAAACCCCCTCTAGAGTTCATTTCTTTTCAATTTTCCCACTATACATTTCTGGGTGGAGGTGTCGAGAACTGTCTGATGATTATCACACCTACCCCAGAAATTCCTGGCCAAATTGCAGGATCTGGCAAAGAGATTCTAAGTGTGAGACAATGCACAAATAATTTCCGTATCATTTATGCTAAAATGTACTCTGAAAAGGTAAAGTACAATGAAAAAAAAAATCTGGAACGTCGTGGAAAATCTTCATCTAAGTAGACCATGGCATTGAATATTCTGAAGAAATGACTGAGTTGCGGAAATTAAGGTTCTGGGCGTCTTTCAAATTGGTATGTATGGCAGGGAAAGAAAATGGATTAAGGCACGGAGGGAGGAGGGAGTTGGACTTTCCGAGATTTTTCCATGTGAAGTTTAGAAGAAGATTGTGTGCATCAAAAATAGAAGCAGAGAACAGGGTTCCGTTGTAAATACTTGGGCTTTTGAGTCATGTTGTCTGTGCATTACTACTTGACCCGCTGTTGCAGTGAGATAACGGCCCTAGATCACATGCAAAAGCGCGAGTGTGATTTCTGTAACACTTTATCGTAAAAACAGGTAACTTCGCCAGATTTGGCCCAGGGGGCATAATTTGCTGACCCCTGTCTTAGATAATCAATAGTGTGCTTGCCCTTTGGAGCCTCTTTTTTTTTTTTTTTAACTTTTTTTTTTTAAGATTTTATTTATTTATTTGACAGAGATAGAGACAGCCAGCGAGAGAGGGAACACAAGCAGGGGGAGTGGGAGAGGAAGAAGCAGGCTCATAGCGGAGGAGCCTGATGTGGGGCTCGATCCCAGAACGCCGGGATCACGCCCTGAGCCGAAGGCAGATGCTTAACCGCTGTGCCACCCAGGCGCCCCTGGAGCCTCTTCATAAAGTATACCTCCCCTCTTGTCCACTTCTCTGCGTTGACCGTGCAAGGATACTTTTTTGGCCTTTTGCACAACATGCCTCCGTATGTGCACATTTATAGTTAAGACTGGTCTCGGGGTTTCATACCCTTAATAGTTAGAATATAAGCTTTCTATTTCTGTTGGCAAAGGCCAGGCATCATGGATATTTTTGATGGTGTGGAATGGTGTTGGCGTCATGATCTGGTCCCCAACATTAATTTCTACCCATTCTGGGTGCTCCATGTAACCCACTATCTCCAGATCTATGCAAGGACCAGTGAAAGAATGGTATGAAAGACAATACTTGACCCTTCCCAAGGGCATATGGGAGCTCTGATACAATGGAGGAAAGGAATTATATGTGAATATATATGTATCCAAGAACACCTACAAAACCAGCTATGGAGACCTGAATGCGTAAGAACTAGAAGACTGCCAAGACCAATCACTGGAAGAGGGCTCCATGGTAGAGATGAGTGTTAAAACTGGGTGAGATGGTAAAAAGAGGAAGACATGGCTTGACAGTAGAGAAGAGAAGACTGCTCAGAGTTTGGTGTCATACACAGACTTCCTTTCCCATTTGGCTTGTAAGGTCTGAATGTGGACGTTAAGATTGAAATGAAATGCTCTTTCACACCTGCCCCAGAATGCCGGTTGCCTTTACCCTCTTTCCGGCCACTGGGCTCTGACTTGGCCTGACTTTGTGCTTTGCAGAAAGGCTGAGAATAGTAAACAAAAGGAGGCACCCCTCCAGAGGGAGGGTCTACAGAAGCAGCAGCATGATAGGTTTCTCAAACACATGGCCTTGTCGTTGAAACTAGACCTCACCATTTCCTTATCACCATGGGCGGTCACTTCACTTCTCTGTACCTCAACCTTTCTAGCTGTTAAATGGCTAATGATAGTATCTACTTCATGATTATGGTGAAGTTTGCTAACTACAAATGAAGCACTTAAAGGAAGGGCTCTCTCTCCATGGCAACTTTCTGTATGGATAAGAACATAGAGACCCCCAGACCTGAGCCTGGTGAGGCTTGGCAGAGTCCATGTGTGGCGATGTTTCAAGCCTGTGCACTGCAGAAACAGCATCTGATAACAGGGCACAAGGTGGGATAAGTGAGGATGTCCCAGTTCCCATTCTGAAGCACCTGGACGTATATGGGTTTCCCCTAAATTCTTTATAGGGGAAAAAAATCATTTCTTACGCCAAATGGCTAAAGGAAAATGTACCTTTCAATCTTCTTAAGACAAATCTATCATGCTGATAAAATATTTACAAGAGAAATTGAGAAATCCTATAAACTAAGCCCCTTGTAATAAATTCATTCCTAAAAGCAATAGACTTTTCTTTCAATGAAAATCCATGTATGATAGGAGTGTACTGCACAATTATCTTATATAGTATTTGTACGGTAAACTTTCGTAGCAAGTAATGAATTTGGGCAGTCCCTCAGCAAGAGCAGGCTAAGTAGTAGAAACCCCTTCCTGCTGGTACTTTCTAGAGCGGGACAAAAGGCCCATCTGGCTAATAATCAGTCATGCAAATGAAACACCCTGGCACAGCATCAGTCACAGGCGTTAGGATGAAATTTCCCAACATCCTAGGATGTTAGATGGGAACCTAGATCCCATGGCCAGCTATTATCACACGTGTTCCCATAGATTCGCATATTCCGTGTGGTTGGATCAATGCTTAAGAGCTCAACCTGTCTGGTCCCACAGAGCACCTTTGACTTCCGTTGACCTCTCCTTTCCACCCCCTACCCCAGACAGCACCACTCTTAGCTGGGAAGCAGAGAGGAGGGAAGGCTGAAGATAACGGGAAGAAATCTCTCAGGGAGCTTGCACTTGGCCTCTTATGCACTGGGCCGGAGTTGTAGTACCACATTTCCAGCTGTCCAGACTCTGCCTCAATTTCCCCAACCCCGACCACTGTGTAACCTCCTGGGAGATTCTACGGAGTTAGTCTGAATGATAAGAAGTGCAGAATAATAGAAGAAGGACAGAATCTCTGTATGTGATTATGTGATGATGGCCATGCTGAAAAAAATCCAAGCCAGACCCACTTTAGGCAGCATATACCGCCAGGATATGCCCCTAGTCTCTGAGGATCCCCAGGTCTCCTTTACGCAGCTCTCCTGCACACACTCAGAGTGAGTTTGTACACATGAACTCTCAGCCTGGCCCATGTCCTATGACCCACAGACGTGCAGGCTTGATGAAGGCGGCACCTATGTCTAGGTTTTGTTATCGTTGGAGCTCCAGCAGCTGGACACAGTCTGGACTATAGCAGGGAGTCAGTGAATGGTTGAGAGGATAACAGACAGGGTTGTGGTTGGGCCAGCAGTCCAGCACCTTCTTATGGAAGAGCGTGCTCCCTGCAGTTTCAGGCTGAATGTGCCCCCAAGTTCCTGTGCACCATAGTCATTAGTGAGAGCCCCCCAGGAGCGCCGGGGCAGGGCACAGGGCAGTAGTTGGCCAGCCCTTGAGGAAGAAGATACAGCAGCACTAATATCATTCATCTCTTGGGTCTTCTGCCTTCGTGACAAGCACACAGATCTCTGACAGCGTCCACTAACAGGGCACCCAGGTACACTGTGCTAGAATAGTCCGAAGGCTTTCTGCAGCCCCGGGCAGGCGCAGTCAGAATAAAGCGGGCACGTGGAAAGTGTCAGAGCAGCAGGTGTCTCCTGTTGATGGAATCATCCCTTAATTCACTCTGAGCTGTGCCATTTAATTACCTTGATCCATGCTTTGTTTTGCTAAACTGAATGTCACAGATTGAGTATTACTTGCCGAAAACAGCAACAGAGGCTTGAAGGTTCTGTAATGGGAACTGAAATATGAGCTCTCTTTTTCCCTGGACCCTTTTCTCATTCTCCTCTTCTCAAGTTCCCTTTCAGTCTTTTTTTTTTTTTTTTTTGTTTCTTTTAAGAGCAAAATGTAAAATATTAATTTTGAGCAGAAGTAAAATTAAGCCCTCTGGAAACGATTCTGGGAAACGGAGCCATAGCCTGACTTAATTAAGAAGCGATTATGCTGAAGAGCCTATATTAAGGCTTCACGTTTCTGGTACAGACAGAATCGCTTTTAGAGAAGTCAAGTCAGGCAGCAGAGGGGGACTCAGGGAGGGGACGGGATGGTAATTGGATAGATGAGAAAAGGCATTATTGTTGTAGATGTGATGACAAAAATATATAATAGTGGAGAAAACTGGAAATAGGCTTGGAGATTTCTCACTACCATCTTTCAGGAAGGTCAAGATGAGAACAGGGATGTCCACCACTATCTCATCCAAACTCTTCGGACGACTCCAGAATGGGCCATCTCCATTCTGCTCCCTACCCCTCTGACTCAGGTGTCTGAAGACAGGCAGGGAAATGGGCTTACGTGTCACAAAACTCCAGGGAATGTGGTTAGCCCCCTGCTGCTCTCAGGATGGCAACAACTAATTAGCCCCACAAATTTATGGGCTCCAGGGATGTGAGCAGATGGGTATTTAAGTTAACAGCAGGTCCAATTTGTCCTCCATTAATTCCAGAGTGATACCTGAGTTTATTGGAGTTTTATATTGTTTCATCTGTTTCAAACTCAGTTCTTGCACTTCTCCAAATTGTTACTCTTTTGACAAGCAACTATCTGGCTCTCTCTCCAGCTTCTAGAATGGAGTACTGACTCAACTCCCAACTGCTTTGACTTTCTAATACGTGGAGGACTCCTGATGGGGCTTTAACCTGGAGCTCTCTTCCCAACCCTTCCCGTTTTCCAGTCTCCATTTGTTTTGCTCATCACTGTCCATTCAGCCTGATCAACCGTTCCAGAGTGGCTGCCCTTTGTGCCAGGCAATGGTCATGTTGTAAAATTCACCAGAATTTTGATGGGTATCTCTTTTTGTTCTCTACTTGATTTTAAGAGTTACTTTAAAGAGCAAAGTCTTCAAATCCAGGATATGGGAGCTTTAAGAAAACCCAGGGATCATCTATTGCTGTAAATTACCAGTTAGGGTACCACTCACGGCCACACCGATTCCCTTCTCTTTCTTCTTTCCCCTAAAAAAGAGGGGTTGGCCCTGTAAAAGATGGACAGCCTGACAGCTCAAGGCACCCAGACTGGCCTCAATCGCTAGGATTCAGATCTCCTCGCTCTTTCTGAGCTCAGCAGACCTGAGGGCTCCTGGTGGTCCCAGAGAGACCTCATAGTCCTGGAGCTCCGCTTACCCTTGGCTGCAGCCAGAGACCATCCTCTGTAATCTGTTTTATTTAAGAAGGATTCTACTGTGAAATGCCTTTTGAAAACCACCAAGCTAGTCTAACTCCCTTCTTTTCATAAGTTAAAAAAACCCGTAAGACTCATTAAGGTTAGTGACTTGTCCTCGGTCCAAGGGTGGACTCTCAAAACCGCTGACACCCCTTCGAAGACATGCCTATCATTTCACTGCTCAGTCTAGTGAATTGGGATATCATCATTATCATCATCACCACCACCATAATGTCCATCTGAGTACAGAATGTAAGTCTGACCGGAGAAATTAGCTAGTAGTTACAGTGTGGACATCCATTAATTGTCCTCAAATGGCAAATAAGCACAGAGGGACCCCTCCTAAGAGTACGTGTTTTCTTGTGTAGACCAATTTCTGGTCTCTTGGGCAACGCCATTCCCATGGTTCTTTTCGTATACGTACTAACAGCTCACATGCAGTGCTGATTTTCGCGTCTGGAAAAAGCCAGACACTGTTGAGTACTATAACCCGGCAGGTAAAAAACAAGGTAGGCACTAGTGGCCTTTGGTTACCAATGAGGAGAAGCCCTGTGACAGTCATTCTCAGCCTCAGCTGGGCATCCGAATCACCTGTGAAGATTTGAAACAATACGGCTGTCTAGATCCCTCCTGGGAGAGCCTGATGCAGTGGTTTTGGAGAGGGGGGCAAGGGCATCTACAGGCATGAGACATGTTCACCGCTAATTTCCATATTGAGCTCGGCTGAGGCCCCAGGTTTAATTGAAGTCACCTGTGGAGTGTGAGGTGCAGCAGTCCGGCCTCCAGATTCACATTCCAAGCTTTCTTCCAAAGCAGTGGGGTAGAGTTAGGCTCGTTTAACAAGACAACAAATGGCAAAGTAGGTCGACCCCATGGTTCAGGCAATACCCAAATACGGCTTATGAGTGCCTGTGGGGGAGCCTCTATTGGGAAGGGTGATGGTCCTCCCTGAGCTTGACCTTCAAAGGACTAGGTTGAGCCGAATGCTGTACATTCTCTGTTAATAATCTGTTTCAAGATATATGGATCTACAACTTTCTTGAACCCATTTTTGTTTTTAGTCTTTGTCTCTCGTCACAGTAATAAGTTGTGTATGTTTCTCCTTCCAGCCTCAGGAAGTCCTGTGTCTTTCCATGCGGTTTCAGTCTTTTCAGGTGTAAGGAAGCCCTTTGAAGTCTATATTCCTCCCAACTGCAAGGAGGTTGCGCAACCAGCAGGAAATAAACAAAACAAAAAGACATCCTCAGAATTGGGGTGTCCCTGCTTCCACCCTCTCCTGGGATGGATGGTCACAATTTTCTTTGGCTCACTAGAACCAGAAGGGGAATTTGGCCACCCCTCACCCTATTGAAGCGCTGTCAGCCTCTCCAGAGAGGTGCCAGAATAGGTCTTTGCAGGGCGGGGGAGGCAAAGTTTGTGTTTCCAGGGAGACTCTTCCACTCTTGGCTTAACAGGAAATAGTTAGGTCTTGCGACCAGGTCTATGTATCTAAACTACTAGGTAGGATGTCTGTGGTTGAGGCGAAAGGGAGCACATATCCCTTTTTTAGGCTTCTAAGACTTCTTTATTGAAAGCAGCCTTTCCACTTTGACGACCAAATTCTATTTGATAAATAGTGATTTTCTTTGGAAAATAAACGCTATCAGCAAAGAAAAAAAAGTGCAGTCAGCGGCTACTTAGGAAATGCCCCAAACCAGGAAGGAAGAAAGGAAAAAAAAGATCAGTAATACTTTGCATTTCAAATGGTATGATTGCAATTATCTCCATGCTAACAAATATCTTACCATTCTAGAAAACGTCTACATGCACTGCTGTGACTCCCACCTTCCTAAATTAGCTAGGGAGGCAGTATGAGATAAGAGGGCCGGCATGGGCTCAGATGGCCTAGTTTTAAAGCCCAGCTTTGCCACTCAGGAGTTGTGTGACTTTAGGCAAGTTACTCAGCCTCTCTGTGCCTCAGGGTCTCATTTGTCAAATAAGCATAATAATAGTAAACAGCCTTTTACGGTTCCTGCAAAGATTGAGTTAATTCCTGTAAAAGTTTTCCGAAGAGTCCCTGTAAGTATTTCATGAGGCTGAGCTATCAATGTTGTTAAATTGTCCAAATTTTAACTTTAAAAAATGTTTTCAAATGGCATGCAGGGAGAATTATATATTTTTTCCATTCTAGAGATAATAAAACTACTACCAAAGAGAATGTTCAAGATCCCCCAGCTATGCAGTAGAAGAACCTAGAACTAGGATCTAGCTTTCCTATACACACAGTATGGCCTTCAAGGCTTTCAAAAGGAGATACAAGTGGAATGAAGCCAGCCTATCCCTTTCAACCAGAGCAACTCTAGAGTGTACTGCCTTCTTTATCTGGTTTACTTATCGTTAATATATCATTATCATATCTTGTTTAAAATTTTTATTTTATTTAAATTCAATTAATTAACATACAATGTACTATTAGTTTCAGAGGTAGAGATCAGTGATTCATCAGTCTTATATAATACCCAGTGCTCATTACATCACATGCCCTCATCTTTCTAAGCCCACTTTGGAATAAAGTTTTCCTAAGTGTTTTGAATTCAATAGACTCCCATCTGATTCTCCTATGATGATAACACTCTTAACCTTACTAATAGGGGCACAACGTTCCTGTAATTGGTAATTTCCATGAACCGATACATCTATAATCTTCCTCCCAGAGGAGTTTACACTGCATGAGAACAAGCGCTTGTCAAAATCGAAGGATCTCCTTAGATAATAAGGTCAAACTATGGAGGCAGTGCCATGCCCAGTGTAGCCAATGTGACCCGGTACAATGTCGCTATTTAGGACAGGGGACCATTGAGGGGGACTGATACTTTTTGGTTATCAGTCACAGAGAAGCTGAGCTGCAAGAAGGAACTAGAATCAAAGTCTAGGAAGCAAATAGAAAATTCTACCATTTTTGCGAGCATATTTGTTCCAAAAACTTTCATTTTTGGCTCATCTTCATAACATCTCTGCAAGATGCATTCTCTTGTGCACCACCAGGCTAGCTTGGCTCCTGGGAGGTAAATTTTCATGCCAAGTAGCTACCTAAGGACAGTGTTCTTTTGGCTTGGGCATGAGAACTGGAGAGAGGTTAGGTGGTGGCAGAGGTGAGCAGAGAACAGGTTGAGGGGCAGGTGAGACTCGCCCTTAATTTAAGTCAGAAGAAGCCAGTTATCTACCTGTAGCTCAACAGCCTTGATCTGGGACAGGCTTTCTTCTCCAGCAGGAGGCACAGGATGAGTGAGTGAAGCTGCTGGCCTGGCAAAAGCAGGGACAACCTAAACAGCATGGCCAGGACGGTGGGCCAACTGGAAGGGACATGAGAATAGAGGTGGGCCTGGTGCACCCAGTTTGGGAAGCAGGGGAGGAAATACGACGTAGCTGTGTGCGGAAAGCTGAAAGCATATGTAACCTGCACACACTATCCTTTGATAGCACTCCCCGAGCACCTGGAGCGTCTTTCCTCCTGCTATTTGGCTTTTTAAAATTTAATGCAATTTTTTTCCATGCGAATGACTCAGACCTTCCATGAAAACACAAAAAAAACAAAAACAAAACAACAACAAACAAACAAATAGCTTCAGGAGTAACATCCTCACTGGACTTTGGTTTTTGTTGGTTTGCTTTGTTTTTGTTTTAATGCTTAAGTGATCTCTACACCCAATGTGGGGCTCAAACTTACAATCAAGGGTCACATGCCTTACTGACTGAGCCAGCAGTCCCCTCTGGACTTCATTTTGGAAGGGAATGAGAGCAGCGCTGTTGGGGCTAATCAGGAGAAGACAGAGGGATGGCGTGGGCATCCATGCTGGCATCTGTCACCATGGACAAATAGAAAAAGTCCAAGAGGTGAGTAGGGGACTAGTCTCCTACTTTCATCTCCAAAGAAAGAGGCCAAGAGGTGAGTAGACTATGGAGAAAGCAATGTCAAAGTCTAACTCTGCCTAAAACTAGGCCAGCAATAATTGGAGAGGGGCTTCGGGAGACAACTAGCATGGGTTAGTCCTACCATGCATGGGATCTCAGTAAAGCCTCCTCACTACACTGTGAGGTGCTAGCATCACCATCTGATGTTCGAGCATAGGGCCTCACAGAAGATGGGCAATAACTTGCTCCAGGTTACACAGCCCATGGAAGGGCACTCGGACAGCCCAGGTCTGCGTGATTCTGAAACTCATGTTTTTGTCCCGTGGGCGCTGGAGCGGTGCAGAGAGCGTGTACTCACTCTGAGAAGTGCACATTGAAGAAGAACGTATGTATGACAGAGAGTCTGCATTCTATTATTTACCACAACCTAATAGAATATATAAAGCTATTACTTCAATTTCACAGATGGAAAAATTGAGGTTTAGAGAGGCTAATATCCAGGTCGGGATTAGAGCTCTATTCTTTCTGAATCCAGGACCAGAACGTTAAGCTCCTCTTCCTGGGTAGGGCTAGGCGTTTTCTCCTGATTCTCCTATTCGTTTCCTGTCTGTGGCTGTGCAGAATTGGGCAAATATTTGAGTAAAACATGAACGTATGAATGTATGACCGACTACATAGGTTTTACGTATATCTGTATATAATTTCTAGTGTGTTGAGTGCCAACAATGTACACGATCCTGTCCAAATAGTTATATTATTTCTCATGTTTACAGTAACTATACAAAGCAAGGAAAATTAGATTATATTATTACACTTTTTTTTTTACAGAGATAGAAACTGAAGCTCAGGGAAAAAAAAATGAGTGGCCAATGTCACTAAGTTGGTGAGGCCAGAGCAAAGATTCAAACTAAAGGCTGTTTGATGATAAAGGCTCATGCCTGGGGCGCCTGGGTGGCTCAGTGGGTTAAGCAGCTGCCTTCAGCTCAGGTCCTAATCTCAGCTTCCTGGGATCCAGCCTCACGTTGGGCTCCCTGCTCAGTGGAGAGCCTGCTTCTCCATCTCCATCTGCCTGCCCTCCTGCCTACTTGTACTCTCTATCTCTCTGTCAAATAAATAAATAAAATCTTTTTAAAAAAGTAAATAAATAAAACAACAAAATAAAAGCTCTTAAGCGTCTGCCTTCGGCTCAGGGCGTGATCCCAGCGTTCTGGGATCGAGCCCCACATCAGGCTCCTCCGCTAGGAGGCTGCTTCTTCCTCTCCCACTCCCCCTGCTTGTGTTCCCTCTCTCGCTGGCTGTCTCTATCTCTGTCAAATAAATAAATAAAATCTTAAAAAAAAAACAATAACAAAATAAGTTTACGAGTGTTCAGTATCAACTTTTTTTTTTTTTTTGGTCAGTACATTCAAATCACAGAAAAACTAGGTTAGGCTCTGTTTTCCTTACTCCATTATGCAGAGGAAGAGTCTCTTTGAGAAGGCACTTTCTTTTTTCGGGGGGCTTGAAATTTCCTCTGAGCAGCTCTTTCGGGAAGAGTTATTAGAATTTATTTTCAATTATACACCAGAATAAGCCGTCTGCAGTATAGTTAACTTTCAATTTCAGCCAATTTTCGACACATTCAATCATAGATGCTTCAGTGATTAAGAATCTATGTTGCAAAACAATTCCCACTTTGCAACAATGCAATGAAACAGATCTACAACTCGTAACATATTATCCAATGCTTTTTCAGCTCACTGGTGAAGTGAAATAGAATTTACCAGCCATCCCGCTTACCCAGTGTGCTCCAAGCTCATTTGCAAACAGTTCTGCAACTCAAAACAGCTCACAAGGGGGGATTTTGTTCAACATAGCCTTGAAGAGACAGAGGTGGGGCCATTTCAGAGATTCATGACTTTGGGCCACCTCATTTTCTCTTTCTACTCCTAAGGTACATTTGGCTGAGCATAACATACCATGAGGAACAGAACCCCTCCCTTCAAGATTCTGAAATTGCTCTCCATGATAGAAACAGATTCATGAAGAAGACCAAAATAGGTTTTATGTCCAGCTGTTTGCTCTTCTCATGGCATGGCTGCTGTGTGTGCGTGGAGGGGGGAGTGGAGGGGAGCAGAACTTGAGTAGAAGCACTGACAGGCATATTCAGCAAATTTGGACTTTTTTTTTTTCCAGTTTGGAAGATAGGGCCATCTTAACAGATGTACAGACAAGTTTGAGTTTCATAGACTGAATCAGCCCACCATAATCATTTGCATTGGACCGCGCTTTCGATACAATGCATCCTGTATTAAGTTCTGTTTGAAGTCCACGGGACAGAAGAGATTGGTAAAATGGGTGAAGAGGAAACAGAGTAACCTCTCAAAGAGGATTGGCTTCCTGCTGACCGTAAGCGAAGTCTTCAGAGTTGCAAAGTGAAATACTCTGAAGTTCAGGATAAGCCCCCTTGGAAATGTACATCTAACAAAATATGAGAGGATAAATCAGAGCCCAATTATTAAGAAATACTTCAAACAGACTCATTTGACCTCTCCCCCTCGTTGGGCCCTCAGGCTATGGTAAAAGTGGAATAAAATACCAAACCTCCGGCTCTCAGAACAGGTTTGGAATGCAGTGAGAAGTGCGTATCGGAACAAATAGAAGGTCTGAACAAAGCTGCCCAAGAATAAGTAAGATGAAGTGCGAAGGCAAGCCTGCAAACATATCACAGAATGAAGGAAAAAGGACAAATTAGAAATAAAGAAAGGAGGGCACGTATTGCATGGTGCACTGGGTGTTATACGCAACTAGCGAAGCATCGAACTTTACATCGGAATCCGGGGATGTACTGTATGGTGACTAACACAATATAATAAAAAAAACATTAAAAAAAAACAAATAAAAAAAGAAAGAAAGAAAGAAAGAAAGGAATTTTGCTTGCAAACATCAATGAAAAATCCTGTTTGGAAGAAACCCTAACTTGAAATGCCTTGTTCCATACCATGACGTGACAAGAGCATGAATGCAAAATAAAATAAGAATTAGAGAAAAGATTGAAAAATGCTAGACTGAGATGAAAAAGTGGGACTATGACTCTAAGGCCCGAAATGAGGATCCTTCTAGGACTAATCAATCCGGAGTCAGTAACAAAAGAGGGGACACGATGGCCAATTCAGTTACTGGCATAAAAGAAAGACTTAAGATACTCTCAGCAACTGCTGAGGAAGAAAGACAAAGTGATTAAAGAAATTGAAGAGAAGATAAAGAGTACGGAGGAAATCAAACACAAGGAAAAATGGCATTCCCGGACCAAAACCCCTAACGAATACACTGAGAAAATACTCAAGGACGCAAGACAGGAGACTGGCCCTGGAACCGAGGAATAACTGAGTCTGTGGACCACAGGAGTCCTCTGTGTTCCTCAAAACATTGTTTCGAAATTATCTATGCTGAAACATACCCTCCTCACATGATAGAACCTGGAGGATATAGTAAGAATTCACTGGCATCTAGGAGGAAAAAAAGAGTCACTAGACCAAAATTAAATAAGCAAACACAAGCTCATCTCAGATTTCTGCAAGGTAACAGTCAATGCCAGATGACATGTCGACAGCGTCTGCCAAAATTTGAGGGAAGTAAAATGTGACCGCAAAATAATAGGGCGGCTGGGTTGCTTTTTAAAGGCACGAAGCAGACATCCTCAAACATGTAAAAATGCATGAACCAATCAAAATAGAGGAAAGGTAAAAGACTCCGGTTGTGGAACTTTAATGCATTTAAATTTATAATTAGGACCAAACAATGATGAAAATTGCAGTAACAAAAGTGAATGACAATGGGAAATAATGACTTAATTAAGGGGAAAGTGATAGTATTATAGTGCTTATTTCCACATCCTTTTTAGCTGTGAGTCAACTGCTACTGTCTACAGTGAAAACATGTAGTTTAAAAAAATACTCCAATCTCTTAATGGTTTTAATCTCTTTTACACACATTAGAGGGAACTTCTAGAGAACAATATATATTGTGATTTAAAAATCCATCTTGGCTTTGAAAATATCTAACAATAACACAGGCAGGAAACAGACCAAATTTGAGAAGTTAGGCTGATTGAAAATTTTATCAGTTTGGGTATTTTCTGTGGTTTGGGTGGTTTCCTCTGTCTGGGGACTTTGGGGGTAGTTAAGTTCATTTATTACACACACCCACACCCACACCCACACACACAATTTATTGAACACTTGGTAAGCTAAGCATGCTTTACACACCGTCTCATTAACTTTTCACAACGCCTCACACTACGTGTTATTACGATCACTTAACCGGTGACAGATCTACAAATCAGAAAGGCTAAGCAACTTGGTAATAGGGGGCAGAGCCCTATTAAAATCCATACATTTCCAGGGGGCGCCTGGGTGGCTCAGTTGTTAAGCGTCTGCCTTCGGCCCAGGGCGTGATCCTGGCGTTATGGGATCGAGCCCCACATCAGGCTCCTCTGCTATGAGCCTGCTTCTCCCTCTCCCACTCCCCCTGCTGTGTTCCCACTCTCACTGGCTGTCTCTCTCTCTGTGTCGAATGAATAAATAAAATCTTTAAAAAAAAAATCCATATATTTCCAAATGCACCCCTGAGTTACTTACCACTCTGCTATCCTTCCTCAGCTATTTGCTGTCCCTCTGACCAACAGAACAGAGTTTACTAGATCATGTTGAGAAGCGGGCTGCGCATTTTGGAACATACATGCCCATAGAAACTGGAGGAAACTTTTGGCTTCTGAAAGCATGGTTTTACCTTCAGTGTTTTTCATCCAAACTGGTTCCCTTGCTCTGAGGAATAATATCACAAAGATACCATTAAATATTAGCTTTTCGGAAGAAAAAAATTTCTAAATCCCTAATAAACCCTAGTTAAAATTTCATATAATGTGCCAGAGATAAGGAGAAAAAAATATTCAATAAAAGGCTCAACCTGAAATACAGATCACTAATTAACCTCCAAGAGATCCCAGGGCAGAAGGCGATTATCACAATCTGACCCAGGGGGTATAATGAAGAGAAAACGTAGGTTCCTAAAGTTGGCTATTGGCTCTTGATTGGATCATATATTAAGAGTCCTCAACTCTTTTTTTTTTTTTTTAAAGATTTTATTTATTTATTCGACAGAGATAGAGACAGCCAGTGAGAGAGGGAACACAAGCAGGGGGAGTGCGAGAGGAAGAAGCAGGCTCATAGCAGAAGAGCCTGATGTGGGGCTCGATCCCAGATCGCCGGGATCACGCCCTGAGCCGAAGGCAGACGCCCAACCGCTGTGCCACCCAGGCGCCCCAAGAGTCCTCAACTCTTGACTTGTTCTCTGTCTATAGATCTCATTTCCATGACTAGGCTATTTGGTCTATGCAGGGATGATGAATGCTAAAGAATGAGAGAATAATTTGAGAAACTTATCATCAGGACTGGCAAACACTTACCCCACAAAGATTTGTATTCAACTCAAGCGAAGTATGGGAAAAGGTACCACCAAGAACTTAGAAGGGTCAAGCAAACCGAAAACTTCCCCAAGACTTTCCCCTAGATTCAATTCAGAAGGGCTTACCCAAATCTTTGTAGTTAAGACGAACCTTAAGATGTAGTTAAGAGATTAAGTTGAGGCTTGGAAGAGAGACAAACATATTTTAAGAAGCAGCTTCTTTGGGGAAAATCTGATGTTTGGATAATAAATGTAATAGATTTCTCCTGATCCAAAGTAGAGACTGCTAATTTCCTATGCCAATATCCCATATTATGACTGTCATAAAATCTCTAGAATTTAGTGGAACATGGGGCCCAACCTCCTTTGCAGTTAGAGGTAGCCATGTGATTAAGTTCTAGCCAGCAAGAGGTGGGGTGGAAGCTTCCAAGAAATGTCCTCAAGCATAGTTGGTTCATGCTCTTTGACCTTTCCTCTTCCCTTTGTTCTGCTTGGACAGTGTACTATGTGATGGCTGGACCTCCGATGACCACGAGGCCAAGCGTCACCCTCTGGATGGTGCGGAGGAGGACTGGTCCTGGGTGACTCGAGAGCTGCCGAGCCAGCCCTGGGCTGCCTGTCTTTCAAATTTTATATATGCAAAATGGATTTCTGTATTATTTAAGCCATAATTTTTCAGGTTTCTGTGGCTTGTAGCTAGACCTAGTCCTAACTGATACACCTCCTTTAGCAAAATACAAATTCGGACCTTTATTCCTGTACACAGATTGTGGGTCTAATGGAAAACAAATGAGGTGCTCAGCCAAACCAACCAAATGTAAATACTCCCATTTCAAAATCGTGTGCATGTATCCATGCATCCTCCGGGGTGTTTCTTGTAAGTGAGCTGCTTTCTTCCTGGGGCTTCCATCAGTAGAAGCAATTTTAAGCAGATAAGTGTGAGCAAGAGGAAACCGAGTGTCCTATTCTCCCCAGCCAGCCAATTATTCAATGTATGGATATCTGTGTGGGCACGTTTGCTCACCATAGAGCTGCCTGTTTTCAGAATGCTGCTCAGAGAGGGGGTGTCCCTTAGGTTAGGGTACAAACCTTATCCATGCATTGGGCCATTTCAGGGGCTGGACAACCACGCAAACCTGGATGGTACAGGGTAGAGAAGGATAGAGCTTCCATGGGCTTAGGAGGAAATGGGGCTCTAATCCGGCATAACTAGAAATGATCAGACTGAGAGAGCCTTGTAGGAAATGACTTAGGCATTCTGCACTGGTTGTAAAGCTCTAAAAAAAAATCTTAAATGTATTTGCAGTCACACGGCTTTTACTCTTCATTGAATCTGTTATTAAGTCCCTGGGAAGACCTCTGTCATCTTCATTTAAAGGAAGGAGAGGAAAATTCCCCAAACTCCAGTAACAAGCTTCACAAGGGCACAGCTCATGATCTCTGTACTCCCGACCCAGGAGCCTAGCAGAGAGCTGAGCGACAGGCTGGGCACTCTGCCACCCACATGCCGTGCACAAGATGCCCCCCCAAAATGAGTCCACCACCTGCCTCTTTGCAGGACCTGTGTCTTCCTCCTTTATTCTGTTTGCCTGTGTCCCATATCCCTCGTTCTTAGGTACCCGCTTTGGCATTCCAGCTGGACACTGGCCTCTGCACCAAGGGGACAGCAATTCCTCAGGGGCATCTTTTGATTTTTACAAACTTCGACAAGACTTTGGCCGACTCTTTGATTTTTACGTCTCCAGGGAGAAAGGCCCTTCCCCAGTCTTCAACTCAGGTAGCACTTGGTCCACATGGACCAGCAACACTCCTGACACATAATGAGATTCCGACAGAGGCAGTAATTTCCTTAGAGAGCAGGATAATTGGTATTGAGCATGAGGATGAGAGATGTGAGTACCATTTGGGTGTCTGATTCTTGGCTCCCAGACATACCCCAAATAAAACCGATGAGCTGTTAGTTCTAACACACACACACACACACACACACACACACACACACACACACACAGAGACATACACCATTCCACCTAAAAGCTTTCCAAATATCTGTGTGCTTGGGCAAAGGGCCCACAAAGGCTTAAATATTCTTGGTAACAACCATGTTTATTGAGCATTTATTGCATGCTGAACCCTGTGCCAAACCATTATTACATTAAAATGCTCTTTGTGAACTATTAGTAACGATTATTCCCCACATTTTGCAAGTTAAAGAATAGATTTAGAGATGTTAAGTAACTTGTCCACGTCCACACTGCTCTTGTGTGGCCAAGCTCTAAACAATACTTCTTCACGTATGGCCAGTGACGCAAGGCTCCCTGAGCTGTAGCTTCGGTGTGGACGTGGCCACGCGAGGAGCATCTGTGAATAGGTTAAAGGAGTTTCTTGTAATGTCCTGCTGATTTCAGGTGTGTTGAGGGCGAGAGAGCTTTCCCTCCTCTTCCTGCCCTCACATCGTGTTTTTCCTGAGGTTTTGTCAATTCCCTCACCTGGCTGGAAGACTTCTCCAAGCTTTGCAAGTCATCTGGCAGCCGAATTAAAGTTTCACAGCCTCGAATAGCTCACATTGCCTTGGCAAACACAGCTATTCCCATGGATGTCTGGGCTTCAAGGGATTTAGGGCAACAGCTGTCTGTGGTGGGAATATGGGATGCTTGTTCTCCCCTGTGGAGGTAGTATTTTCTTTTGTCCACGCACTAACTCATTAGAACTTGCGTTCCTTTTCAAGGGTGAAATCCTTGTCATGAAAAAGACTCCTGGTGGTACCTGGAAAGATGAGACTTAATTTTGTGCTCTGCAAGGGGACCTTTTCTCCAATATTCATAGAGGCGGCATAGTGTAGCAAAGAGGGTCTTTGCCAAGAGACAGGGTTCTGGTTCAGTTTGACTCCTTCATCACATTTTCCTTCATCTGGCAACAGTTACACTTCTTCTTCTTTTTTTTTTTTTTTCAAGTGTTTTGTTTTGTTTTGTTTTATTTCGGGGCACCTGGGGGGCTCAGCTCATTGAGCATCAGACTCTTGATTTCGGCTCAGGTCATGATCTCAGGGTCCTGGGATTGAGCCCCACCTCTGGCTCTGAACTCAGTGGGGAGTCTGCTTGTCCCTCTCCCTCTGTCCCTCTGCCTGCTTCTGTTTTATTTATTTATTTATTTATTTGTTTATTTACTTACTTTAGAAAGAGAGGGAGCACCAGCATGCAAGTGGGGGGAAGGGCAGAGGGGGGCGGGAGAGAGAGAATCTTCAGCAGATGCCCCGCTGAGCAGGCAGCCTGATACAGGGCTTGATCCTATGACCCTGAGATCATGACCTGAGCCAAAACCAAGAGCTGGACGCTTAACCGAGTGAGCCACCCAGATACACTTCTAATAAAACAAAGCTTACCTCAAATGTTGCACTTTGCTCAAAGGGACACTCCAGGCACTCCCTTGCTTCCAAGCAGGACAGGGTGTATCTTCTTCCCACTCCCACTTACATCTTTCTCTCCCCTCCCCCCAAAACACAGTCTGCTGTATTTCATGCACAAATAGCAATTTCCAACCACGAAGAAACACCTGGGAGAGTCAGGGCGCTCGTGGTACAAGATAATTAGAGATTATTATAATCGAAATTTCATTGCCACATCAAACTGTGTCTTTTAGCATTAATTAATCTCCAATCCCAGCCCCTGAGCCTCTCAACTCGCCTGCTGGAGCCACCAGCTTGTCAAACACACCCGAGCCTTGCATCTCATTATCTTATCACTGGGTGCAGGGGAGGAGATAAGCCCAGTTCCTCAGAGCCTTGGCCCAAGCAGCTGTAATTCACAAGGTGGCTTCCCTGGGAAGAGGCGGGTGGGGGAAGCAATTTGAAGGAGAGCTGGGCTATTTATTTATTTACTTATGCTTTCTCAGCAAACCAAGAAGCCAAGGATGAAAATTTCTTCTACCACCAGAGCTGGACCGTGGAAGAAGGTGATTCATAGGTCATAGGTGGGGAATAATTGTAGCTTGGCGAGGCACCTTTGCCCCTTTGCTGATTCTCTGATTCTGTCCTGATGATTTAAATGAGTGAAAAGGTGTCTCCTGATTCATGTCTGTCTTCTCCCTCTGCTCATCACCTCATTTTTCGCAGTGTTTGCTTTTGCTCTACTCATAAGAAGTTTCAAAACTAGCGTTTTATTTTTTATTTTTTTATCTTTTTATTATTATTATTTTTAATAATAATTTTTATTATGTTACGTTAGTCACCATCCCTAGTTTTTGATGTAAGGTTCCATGATTCATTAGTTGTGTATAACACCCAGTGCACCATGCAATACGTGCCCTCCTTACTACCCATCACCAGCCTATCCCATTCCCCCACCCCCCTCCCCTCTGAAGCCCTCAGTTTGTTTCCCAGAGTCCAAAGTCTCAAAACCAGAGTTTTAAAGACTGTTTCTTATTGACAAACACTTTGCCTGCAGCTGGGCACTGCAGACTGCCACCTTTTGGATGAATAGCCAAGTGTCCGACAGCTGTGATTCAACGACTAATATGTTTTTCACACATGTCCCTACTCATTTTGGTAACAACATAGAGCTCTTTACCAAACAGGCAAGCATTAGTGGTTGTTGTGATTCATAATTCATACCCATTTTATAGTATTGCTCACTATTAGCACAGCAGAATTATTTGAAGAGGTATAAACACCTTGGTACAATTAAATACCTTTCTCACTACACCTCTCTACATGTGTTTGAAGTTTGAAAACTTACCCCCTGCTGGACAACTTTGGTATAGTAATTACCATATCCACACAGTGGGTTCTACACAGCACTGAGCCTGGCAACCACAAATTCAGGCACCAGTACAAATGAATCCCACAACACAATATGGGACAGAAGAGGCTGGCCACAGAGGGGACATTCTATAGGATCCCATCTTGTGAAGTTGAAAAGCAGGTACGCAGACTTAAGGTGCTGGGAGTCGGGCTGGAGATGAACCTGTGGGAGAGCGGAGTCGCGACTGCAAAGGATGTGGGCATTGAGGGAGCTGTGTTCTGATCCTCACTTAGCCTGAGCACCGGCTATTTGGACGGGTCTAGTTTGTGGCACTTCATCGAGGCTACATTTTGTGAACTTGGCTGCATGTCTGTCATGCCCACAAGCAAGTAAAAAAAAAAAAAAAAAGTGAAGCTTGCCTGCTGGACTCCTTTCCTTCCTTCTCCCTCTCTTTCTCTATTCCTCTCTCCACCTTTCCTCCCTCCCCTACCCAACAGCATGTCTCTCTCTCTTTTCCTAGGAAAAGTCTCCGTTGGACTAATTTCTATGAATCCCAAGAAGCAACTGTGTTGTCCTCTATGCCTTTGATCAAGACTAAATCCTGGAATCTTCTGTTCCTTCCTCTGCAAGTTATAGGAATGGAACAAGAAAGTCACTCCCCCTCCATGGGGGACTCCCTATAGCCCACCAGGGGAGGACTTTATCAGGGTAACCAACCACATCTGCAGCTTAAATTCTGATAGAGCCACATGCTTTGTCTTTTTTTTTTTTTTGAGAGAGAGAGAGAGAGGGAAAAATGCACGAGTGGGCTAGGGGGGGCAGAGGGAGAAACCAGAATCCAAAGCAGGTTCCATACCCAGTGAGGAGCCTGACATGGGTCTCAATCCCACAATCCTGAGATCACGACCTGAGCTGAAACCGAGAGTTAGCTGCTCAACTGACTGAGCCACCCAAGTGTCCCTCCACATGCATTTTTTAAAAGTTTAATTAATGTATTTATTTGAGGGAGAGAGCCCACCAGTGGGGGTGGGGGGAGCAGAGGGAGAGGGACATGCCGACTCCGTGCTAAGCATGGAGCTCGATGCAGAGCTTGATTCCACGATCCTGAGATCAGGATCTGAACAGAAAGCAAGAGTGGGACCTTCAACAAACTAAGCCAGACAGCGCCCCCCCTTCCATATGCTTTTGAAGAGACATATTCATCTCCACAGAACATGGAAATTGAACACTTGCAATAGAATGTAAGTATTTTTTTAAACGAGGTGGTTTCTTCTCATGTCCGCTTTCTGTATAGGAGATGAAATTAAACTCCACGGGTTATACAGAGCCTCCGATTCAGCAGCTCTACTTCTCGTTGGATGACAGGTAAACATAATTAGAGGCCCATTACTATTTACACGCCATCAAGCTTTTCAGGTTACAGAGATCTCTATGTACTTCGAATCATCGATAGTTTCATTTTCAAAGGAGCAAATACTTCCAGCAGATCAATCACTAAAGCCCACTGAAGCTAGAAGCCTTGGCTGCCTTGCCCTTCATCACCACGTCCCAGATCCCGGGCACTCGGTAGGCATGTGAGACATGTTTAGTGAGAGAATGAGTGAATGCATACAGCAAACTGAAATGTAAGCCAAAGAAAGGATGGCTTTCCCTCCGCACAGGCCGTAGAGTAGTTCCTGATTAGCATGGATGAATGTTCTGACTTCACTATTGCATTGTTCATAAAGCAAAACAGACTTGGGTTAACAAATCAATCAGTCGTTAAATATCTACCCTATGCTCCGCCAAACTCTAAGTGCTACACGTGGTAGAAAAGTATGTGTGGACCTAATTCCTGCTCTCAGAGGCACTCATGAAACAGTAAGTAATATAAATAGCTCACAAACGATGCAGATATGCAACAGGGCCTGCTGCAATTCGGGGAAGAGTAGTCAAGGGTGGTGGAGCGGCCAGGGGAGCCTCTGCAAGGTCCGTAGTTAACAAGGTGACAGACCCCATCTCAGCCCTGGGTTTGAACTGCTGCACTTAATACTCAGAACTGTTCTGTGAGCTGAATAGCCCTGGACTCATCTGATAGATGAGAACGCTAACGCGATGAGCCCAAAATCACAGAGCTGGTCAGTAGTCTTCTAACCGCAGAGCGACAATGCAGTCTGCCATCGGAAGATGTGTTGGGGGGTTGGTCCTTGAACATCAGGCAGGATACCGATGCACAGGGGGCCCAGACCAGACCTTACTGTGGTACCTGCCAAAGAATGGTCCCCGAAATGGTCCCCGAAAATGGAATCGGAGCCCTGCCATCCACAAGCACAAATGGGAGGGCTTGGCCTCTGGCAGAGCACAAGATGCCCCAAGAAAAGACAGGGGCAAACACATCCTGATATGGCCCATCAGCTCTTTGCACAGAAACAAATGAACAGCCTTTAGCTACCTTTGTGAAAGCAGCTGCTTTTGCTGGAGAAGAGTGGATGTGGGGACTCAAATTCTGGACTTCTAGGGCGTGCCCTCCATTCTATCCTCTCCAAGTGTAGGGCAGTCATGAGGGCTCTCCCCCGGCTGACAGCGGAAGAAAAGCAGGACAGAAAAGGGATCCGTTAAACAAGCAAACACAGCCGACTCCTCCCCGCTCCCTCCATACACATTAGGTGCTTAATTGCGCAGTGTGCCTTCTTCCGCGGGAGGGAGAGCGCCCGGCCCAGAGGGTAACATGCTGGAGCACGAGGACCGTGGGCTCTGATCACTGGCAGGCTGGTGTCACCGCAGGTGCTCCGCGTTCTCATCCGTATCGAGGCCTCGTTCATTGCTGATTATTTGTTTATTTAGTTACTGCTGTCTCGCAGCAAGCGCGCTGCCATCCAAATGAATTTTTATTTAAATATGCAAACAGTGGAAGATGGAATTTTAAAACGGAGGTATTTGGGCTCACTAGCATGATTTGATATAAAACAGAGTTTGGTATACAGCACGCTGTCCGTCTTAGGCTTTAGCTTTTAGTCATTGAACAACCAAAAGGCATTCATTTTAATGATAACCAGTATTTGTATGTATGCGGCTTTCCTGGGCACAAAGCTTATATCTTCACCTCTATTTTCTTTTCTTTTTTTAAAATAATTTTAACTTTTAATTTTTTTAAAGATTTTATTTATTTATTTTACATAGAGAGAGACAGCCAGCGAGAGAGGGAACACAAGCAGGGGGAGCAGGAGAGGAAGAAGCAGGCTTCCAGTGGAACAGGGAGCCCGATGTGGGGCTCGATCCCAGGACCCTGGGATCACGCCCTGAGCCGAAGGCAGAGGCTTAACGACTGAGCCACCCGGGCGCCCCTTCACCTCTACTTTCATTTGATTCTCAAATGCGTCCTGGGAGATAGTACTGCCATCCACACTCAAGGACCTGAGGCTCAGAGAGGTAAAGTGACTTTCCCAAGGGCAGCCAGCTATCACATGGTAGAATGGGGGCTCAGCTTCTGTCTTCTGATCACAAGCTTCATTCTTTTTGCCCTGTGCCCACAGCACCACTTCCCTGGGCTCTGGGCTACCTGGTCGGCTCATCCTGAAGGAACTTACTAAGTCGAATTTCAGGTAGAGGGGTGTCTGGGAACTCACGGGGCTCCCCCTCTCCATGCCAGGGGCATCCTGAGCACATGAGTTTTCTAAGAAAGAGAAGATGTTTCTTTGGAGCCATTTCCCCTTTATTTTACTATTTTTTTTCTTTCACTTTTTTCATGCCGGAGAACTACAACTTGAAACCCAATCACCGAAAAGAGCGCCTACATAAAAGGCAACCGATGTGACAAATGCAAAGATAACATTTTAATAAATGAACACAAACTGACTGACAATTGCGGGAGAGCCAGTTAGGTTTCTTGGCTTACCAGGGAAAGGGCCCAACAGAGAGGATCCCCCTGAGTTACTGGGGTGTGGATTTCCTAGGGGAAGCCAGGACACCTCCTTAGCTTCTCATCCTGTGTGTGTGTTGAATGCCACAGAAAGAGTAGGGGCCCCGAAGCAGAACTGAAGCCAATGGATGCCCATTTCCCTCTTCTTACCTTCAGGGCTCTGTTAACTGCATTGTCACAGAATAGATACAATGAATTTGTATTCTGTTTGTGCGACAGCATTTTGGCTACCGAATAATGGTTCATTTAATAATCTGGTCGACTTAGAGGTAATAAACAAAATATTAATATAAATGAATTAACTTTTCAAGCAAGAAATAAATTATTTGTTCATTCTTTCCAAAAACGGTTTTGAATATTAGGCTGTATCAAGCATACAAATGAATGGCTGTCCGTGGCCAATGCAGGTGATGACAGAGCATGGACATGTGGGGGGATCTGAGTCTCAGCATGCGGTCTTATGTACCTGCGATCATGCAAACTGGGGGGTAAATAATACACAGATTCACTAATCTTAATTCTATCATCTTTCCCCAGTAAGGACTAGGGTGCCCATGAGATTTACATTATTTTTTCCCCCGAAGATTTTTTAAATTTATTTTGGAGAGAGAGTGAGAGAGCATGAGAGCAGGGGGAGGAACAGAGGGAGAGGGAGAGAATCTCAAGCAGACCCCATGCTGAATGCAGAGCCTGATGCAGGGGCTCAATCCCAGAGCCCTGAGATCATGACCTGAGCTGAAATCAAGAGTCGGAGCCCAGGATCATAGGTAAAATTGGCTTGTGTTTTTCCCCCTCTTATATAACTACCGGGACTTAATCTCCAGTCATATCCTCCCCATTTATTGGTATGGGTTCCTAGAAGGGTCCTTACCCCTGGCCTTTTATTAGTGTCTCTCTCCTGCAGGTGGCTGGGGCATGGCACCCACCAGCCCCACAGACATGAATGCCCTGCTCAGAAATCAGCTTTCCTGGCTAATGTGCTGTTTGTCATGCTTCTGGCAAGAGATGGGAAGTCCATATTGTCCCTGATTCTATTTTTTCTGTAGGCCCCCAGATATGCGCTGCATGTCTCACAAAGTCCCAGGTGGAAACAGTCCTTTCAGTGCCTGTCTGTAGCTCTCATTTCTATGGGGTTGGGGGGATGATTCTTGATCTGTGGTTTGCATTTAGGGACAGACAGACCCTCTCCCTTGCATTTGCCCATGACTGTCCCTCAGACATGCATTCACAAAGCTCTTCTCAGTGGTGTCCAATGAACATCTCTCCTCCTCCGTCTTCATCACCTGGTCACCCTCTATACTGGTGTACTCACAGGTGTTCCCAAATTATTGTCGTGTTAATACATCTGGTTTTCCCAATTAGAATCATTCTTTTTTAGAGGACAAATAGCTTATTGTATAGTGTAGACAGGCAAAACTCTGTCCAGTGAGTATAGGTCTCCACAATACAGGTCTACAGGTCTAAACAATAAGTTAGGTCTGGACCACCACCTAATGGTTATGTGAACATTAATAAATATGATTTTTGGGGTTCCAGTATCTTAACAGGGAGTGGGATTTATTAGCTCTAACTCCCTTCATACTCTCAAATGTCACATCATTTAAGTCTTAGGTATTCTTGCATCATACTCATTATGGAGTTTTGTATTCTGGCAACATCTAATTACTGTTACTTACTGGTATCCTTGGTTAGCATAGTTTCTACTTATGATTCATTAGTTCATTCATTTCCCAAATAATTATTGAACATCTACTGCGTTCCAAGCACTCTTTTAAGCAGTGAAGATGTGTTAGTAGACCAGCAGACCACATAGGTCTGAATCTCACAGAAATGCATCTTAGCCTAGGAGATAGATAACGTGTAATAACATGTGATCTAAAGTCAGTTAGTAATGTGATATGAAGAAGGGCACAGTAGGGATAGTGGTAGAGGATGTGTTATATTGGGAGTAGCACATGTGCGTAGATGTGAGTGGTCATTGAGCAACCATGTGGGTATCTGGGAAGAGGGCATTTCAGGCAGAGGGAACTACACGTGCCAAGGCCCTGAGGCAGATGCCTGCGCAGTGGGTTTGAGGAACAGGGAGCAGAGCCATGTGAGGGGCTGAGTGAGCAAGGGGGAGTGATAGAACAGCAGGTTGTGGAAAAGCCAGGGGCTGGATCATGAAAGCCTTGTCAGCCACGCTAGGGCATCTGAAATGTAGTCTACACAAGATGAGAAGCCACTAGGAGATTATACACGGGGAATAGCAGGATCTGATTTATGTTTTAAAAGGATAACTCTGCCTGGTGAGTCGTGAATAAGAGGGAGGTGTGGGCAAAGGGGTAGAAACGGGAAAATCAGGAAGGGCTTTTTGAAGAACTTGATAGGTTCTGGTAGTGAACATGGGTTTTAGTAACGAAAGGATTTGAAAGGGTTTTAGTGGTGGACGTGAAGAGATCCGTGGTACGATGGAAGGGGGTAAGAAAGAGAAGATATAAGTAAAGAAAACTTCATTTCAACTAATCCTACTGGGGCTAAACTTGCAGTCATAGAAGTTACCATCTTTGGGTAAAATCTCATATTATCTTTATTTGCTGCCTATAGTCTGGGCTTTAGTATACAGATATGGGAGGTAGAAATATTACTTCTATATAATGCCCTCTTATTTTCCTGGACACGGTATCTACAGTTCTTTCTATATCACACCTGCTGTCCTCCAGGAGATGTAACGTAACAGTTTCTTCCAGGCATTTTTCTCCTTTTCCCACGAGTTTTGCTTTATGATCTTCTTGACTCTGTCAAATGTGTTCTTTCTTCTCTTCTTCATGGGTATATTCTGTCTATTGCCAACTACCCACCTTTTTAGTCTAATCAACTATGGGTTCCAGAGACAAAATCCTATGTTGCAGTACTAAATACACAATGACATCTTTCCTCCTATTTTCATCTTATTCCTGCCCTTGAAGTGCTAGAAAAGATGAACACATCATCTGAGCTCCCGCTGGGCTTTCTTGCCCCAGCCTTCAATGTTACTAGAGACGCGTATCTTCCAGTTTCTTCCTTCTGTGTCAAGGTTTTTAATATAAATCCAGAATAGGAGCAGTTGTGGGATTGGTAAACCTTGACTGCCTATCTATATTATTTCATGGTCCAAAAAGCAAGAAAGCTTCTTCTTTTTTAAGATTTTTTTTTTTTAATTTGAGAGAGAGAGAGAGAGGGATGGTGGGGTGCAGAGAGAGAGAGAGAAAGAGACTCTCAAGCAGATTCCTTGCTGAGCGCGGAGCCCAGTGCAGGCAGGGCTCCATCTCATGACCCATGGCATCATGACCTGAGCAGAAACCAAGATGAGATGCTTAACCAACTGAGCCACCCTGGCGCCCCGGAAAAAGAAAGCTTCTTAAATAACCAAGTCAGGTCTCCGTTTGATTACCTCCATTTTTTAGATTAGGGTATTACCAACCGTCGCCAAACATTTCTGATCGGCAGAGGTGAGGGCCTGGGCATGCTCTGTTGAGCTCATTTCATATGGTGCGTTACTGTATCTTAGAATGCCCAGTCTCTCCAAGGGCAAAACTCTTAACGTCTTCCTTCCTCCCTACCACCCCCTGCCCTTTTTTTCTCCATACCTTAGTTTAGCATTAGTTCTTCCATTCTCAGCATATTTTTATCTGCAGGATTTCTGTCCTTTGGAATCTCTCTTCCTAGGCTCTGAAAACATTCCAGATAACTATTTCTTCCATGTCTCCACTACCACTTCCCTAGGAATACCATCTTTCCTTGGTAGCACAAATACTTGGTGACCAATATATGTGAGCAAGCGTATACAGCACTTAATTTCTGGCTCATTAGAACACGTTTCCTTGTAACCATGCATGGAAGCTGTTTCTAAGCCATCTGTTTCCAGAACATACTGCTTTTTGTTTTTGGATTTTGGTTTTGTTTGATACTCACTTCTCCCTGAACTTGCTAAAAATGCAAGTCGACGATGGAATGCTGGTAATTAACAATTAAATTCCAGTTTCCTTGTCTCATCTGAACATCAGGAAAGCTAAAGTCAGGCCCACATTCTAATATTATCAGGAGCAAAGACTTCTGCCTACCTCTCTTCTTTGAACTAAAAATGTTGCTCCCACTAGAGTGAATCAGAGTCAAATAGAAGCCCCGAGCAATATCAAACTAATTTAATTTGGAAAGCATGTCACCAGAGGGCACAGGGAAGAGGTATATTGGCACATTTGCTGACTAACTGACTGCTTTTGAAACATCTGTATCCATCTTGGATTGCACTTGGCCACAGTCCAGAGAAAATTTGGTTCTTTTTCTGCTAGGCTTTGTTTTGGTACCAGTGCATCAGGGAGTATATGAAATATCCTTCCTGAGAAATATTTAAAATGAAATGCCATTGTTCTGGAATGGTCGTAGACACGGACCTGCTTAGGGGAAGGGGCTGCAGTAAGGAACCTCTGGGGGACTTTTGAGGTCTTGGGTCTATTGAATTCCCACTGTAACCAGAGTTATACCTAACTGCTTCTTCTATAAAAATCCCTCCCAAAGGTCTCCCTTACTGGAAGAGAAGTGAGCAGCATGAAAATGAGTGGCCTCAAGCCTTTCTGGGATTGCTGTTTTGGCACCAACTCCCTACCTCTTTCTGTGCCCAGCTCTCCTCCCAAGAGCTTGGTGCTGGGCCACACCAGAGCAGCCGGCTCTGGCCCAGAGTGGCTCAGCTGACAGCTCTATACTTTCTCGAAGATGGCTCCATCACTCCGTCTGAAGGTCAGATGGCACACTGGGTGTGCCTCCCCCCTCCACTCTACCGCCCATCTGCCTTCCGGTCTAGATTCACCTCTCTAATCTACAAAAGGCATCTGGTTGTCTTTGCAGTGATCTGTTTCATTGCTTCAGCCTCAAAAACAGCAAAAACCCCGGGGGAAAAGAGCTTAGTTTCAACAATCGCTTGTGTGGTGGAAGCTGAAAATGGGTGGAGAACATTGGAGCTCTGTTGACAAGAGCCACTGTATGGCCAGTTCAGTTTGTGAACAATGTAGCACTTGGACACATTAGAGCAATGAAAACCAAAATCGCCTTTAAATTAGACCTGGCACCTGGATGGTGTAATAGACAGCAGCCTTTAGTACGTTCCCACTGTACCCTGAGTCCATGTAATTCTGCTCTGCTCACGCTTTCACTTTAAAGATGGTTGCTCCATTGCCGGGCGCATGCGGGATGCTCACTAAATATTTGTTGTCTCTGACTCTGTTACATCAAAACCCCTAAACTGCAATCTCAGTAGAGTCACACTGATCTCTTAGTGAGACAGCGGTCAGCGCCTCGGTAAAATCGAGACTAAGATAACCTTCGTGAACAAAGGCAGGATGTAAATGTTGATTTCCGTGTGGGCATGTGTGCACGTGCATAACACACTCTTTCCATAAAGGATACTTAGTTCCCCTGTGACGTATTCGATCTGTGCTAGGAGCTTTGCAGCCATGTAACCCGAGATTCTTGTAGTCCCCAATTGCCCCCCCACCAGTGCTCTCCACAATTCCCCAATACAAGCCAGCTTCCATTACATACACATACATGCCCATGGACACAAACACACACAATCGAAAAGGAGAACCAAAGCAACACTACCATCTGCCACACACCTGAGATAGCCCAGCCCTCGCCTCGGTAGCCCCCAGCCCCAGAGTGCTGACTTTGCCGATGAGGCTGACACAACGTGGCACACCCCCCCCCCCAGATTCCTATGATGGAGCTGGTATCTGCTGAATGAGCAGTCTGCATTCCAAACCCAGCATCTGGGGTGTAAGAACTCAGATCCTGGAACTTATTTCAAGGTCAATTTGCTTTAGAATCAAAACCCATTTACCATAAAGTAGAAATATGCTAGAGAGAGGAGGAGGGCCTCGAGAAGGGAAGGCACGTTCATTAAAACAGCTGTAGGAAAAACTGAACACTACAGACGCATGTGCACGCACACACACACACACGCACACCCTCACCACCTGTGTCTTTTTAAAGCCCTGTCTTGATCTGCGTTTTTTTCTCCACATTCCCTCCAACGCTGTGGCTTCTGTGAGCAGAGGTACTCAGCCGCCAGAGGAGCTGAGCTGGGGAAGAGGGCTGTTTCCCCATCTCATCATCTTGGGTTAAAAACAGGCGCGATCTCCCCCGGCTCAGCTGCAGCCTTCCATATCATTCCGAGTCACCAGGCCATTACTAAACTATTACCAGCTCCTTGCAGACATTTTCCTGAGCCACTGACAGATTTCCTTGAGCCCATGAGTAAAGCTCAGGGTGTCGGGGAGAATTGGCAGTGGCAATTTTCACCTCATTGTCAAATTGCTTCCTCTGTTTTATGATGGCCTGTCTCTCCCCCTGTCCTCTGTCTGTGGTCATTTCTTATTTCCCCGTGTTGAGGAATAGTTTTTCCTTTGTCCTTCAACTCCCAGATCCTGTCCCCGGGCAATGGAGATCCTCACTGAGCAGTGTGCCCCAGGCTGCCTTGGTGGGGGGCAGGGAGCGGGCGGCAGGAACACAGCAGAGGAGGGGGGGGTGCAGGCAGAAAGCATGTATCCGTGCTGTTCCGTGTTGTCTCGCCAGCCTGCCACGGCTGCGAGCCATCTAGCCTTCCCCTCTTTCTCCCGAGCAGATCTGGCAATCATTATTCGTAGGTGATTTGCCACCCCGTGAAGTACCAGCTCTGCAAGGGCAGAAGCTAAGGGAGCAGCTGAGAGCAGCAAGGACCACTGGTTAGCTCGTTCTAAGGATTCTCCTGAAAGCCAAGCCAGAAAATGAAGCCAAAGCTAATTTATTGAGTAGGCTCACCCAAATACCACTCTCGTGATCCCTCACGGCTGCCTAGACCCGGTCACCCTCGACCTTGGCTCCTGCGGGACACGCCTGCCCAGTGCATAGACCATGGCCTAGGTCACTGCTGAAGGGCAATAGAGGTTCTGCCAGGCTCACTTGTTTCAAGTCTAGGTTGTCCATTCATCCGCTGGTCCAACAGTCACTCCATGGGCTCCTGCTTTATACATTCTCAGCACCACGTGAGTGCCGGGAGGTTTACAAAATAGGCTTGAGACAAAAATCCCTGCTTTCTGGGAGCCGTAAGCTTCCAGCAGCTGGGCCTACACATCCCGGAGAGGCCACTGGGGCTACTGTGAGCCAGGGGCGGTGCTAGCTTTTATCTCCAGCCCCTCACCATCCCCGTATCTCCCAGCAGAATGCTGAGGCTGGGAGAGGTTAGTAACTTGATCCAGTTGCAGAGTGAGCAGGCTCTGGAGAGCCAGGATTCGAACCCCGCTCAGACTCCAGCCTTCAGTCCAGGCATTGAACCAAAGTGTGTGCTGCCTCAGGGAGTCCTATGATTGCTTTCATGGGAAATCTCTGCGCTCCCCAGCACTGTGGGATGCAGCGGTAGGGTACAAGGCAGAAAAGCCTTCTCCGGCTGTAAGACCTCCTGGTTTTACCACCTCCCAATATTTAAGGAGTGAGGGAGGCAGGGCAAAAGGAGGGCCATGGCCTGGGATCCAATTGTAATGAGATGAGGAGCTGGAATGGAGCCGGCGGGGGCCCACAGTGATGCCGGTCACATGATAGGAGATTATCCAGTGTCTCACTTTCAACTAAGCAATTTCAAATCTCAGCGTGTTTTCCAATTTCATAGTCTTGGTGGACAATATGCAGCTGCAACAGCTTTTTGTGCTCGGAGACCAGGGACAGACAATGGCAGTTTCATAACCCAGGGGACCTTTAAACAAGAACTGACAAAGTATGGACAATCTCAGTGACAAAGTCACCCAGAGCTAGCCCCAGAAAACTGGGCCAAATCGCATGGAAGAGCTGCAGGCCAGCTCTGGCCTCAGGGGATAACTTCGCAGCTCCCTTGGCCATGGCTCCAGGGGATTCCTCTGGGTCTGCTCTCTTTCCTAGGCCTGACAGAACCAGCAGACGGCTCTGGGTCTACACTGCAGGCGCCAACCATGCATCCGTGTTGGCCTCTTCACCTCCTGGGGGAACGTAAGCAGTTTTGTGCCCCTTGGGAAGAATAAGAGATCAAAAGAAAAAGAACTGACCCATTTTTTTGGGTAAGTGTTTATTTTCTGGCATAGATCTCTAGTTGCTAATAATAGAGCTGGAGTAGGGAGAGGGTCCCCAGCAAGCGTGGAGCAAAAACTCGCCCTTCTGGGCATCAGGGCACTTATAGGAACTGCTCTCTCTGGCCAGGTCACACCAGGGACACCTAGAAATAGAACCATGTATTTGCAGCCCTTTCAGATGCTTACTCTCTGCATTGCGGGAAGGGAGCGCACAATTCCAAAACTCTTCTTCTGGTTCTAGACCAGTGGCAGGCATCACCCCAGAATCCCGGTGACACCTTACAAGCACTGAGGTCTCATCTTGGTGCATGCTGGTGTTAAGAGGCCACTTGAAGTCCCTTTACAATACCAATATTTGAGGTTTTCTGCAAAGCAGGGAGGGAAATACATGATGCATGCCTATACATACGAAATGGAATTTCACAGACAAAGGGAGTGAGCAGAGGGTGTAAGAAAGCAAGAGCCCAACTGCTGGTGACCAGAGCGCCACCGCTTCCTCAGCTCCGAAGTCAAGGCCGGGACGCGAGGCTCGCTCGGATTCCCCGCAGTGTTATGATAGCAGAAGGGCCCACGCACCTCCAAGTGGGGATGCCACGGACATAAAAAGACCTCGGGTCTCCCAGCTGGTGTGGTTTTGGGCTCAATGCTTAACTTCTCTGAGTCTCAGTTTCTTCTTCTGTGAACCAGAAATGGTAACAATACCTCTGAGTGGTATGGTAAGGATGAAATGTGGTCACGTGTGTCAGCTTCCTCGCACAATGCCTGGCTCTTGATTAATGGCCAGTGAGCAGAAGCTGTAATTAGTAATTTTTGAAGATTAGACTACTCAAGTTGGTTTGTGGTAAGTTCCTAATTTTTACTAAATTTGAAAGAAATGTCCATTCGATCACGGATTCCATCCTCAGGCTGGCCTTTGGTGGTAAATGTTCGAAAGGAAGGAACAATATATTCCACAGAAGCAGCCTGAGGAACGGGCCACGAGCGCCTAATGGAAGCCATAGCAAGCAACATGCTTTTCACAGGAGGCCAAGGAGACTTTGGAATAATGGAAAAATCGATTTCAGAGACCACAGCATGAGGGCCCAGATTTTGGGCAAACTAAGATATATGGCTTGTGTCCATGGTCAGTGGGATGGTGCGTAAGGCCATCACAGGTCTGCTAGGAGGAGTTGCCGTATGAGGTCAAGACCAAGGACAGTGTTCAGATGTGCAGGCCAATAGCTGGCTCCCAGATAAAAGCTTCCAAGTGGACTCTTCCCTGCAAGAAGTGGGTCAGATGGAAAAGCAAAAAGGCATTCCACTCCCATAAGAAGAGGGAGGTGAGGAACGGAAGGAAGACATCTTGCGGAGGGACAGACCAGGGGGCTCCCTTAAGGACGGCTCAGTCTCTGTGTCCTCAAATGGGCCTGATTCCAAGGCTGTAGGCCTCGGTCTAGGGAAATGGCCTCGGAGATGATGAATCTCACCTATTTTAACTGAGGTAAGTTTGGAATTGGGGTGGGGGTGGTCACAGAAGCAGACCCGTGGAGCAGAGGCCAAGGGAGACGATGACTGCCAGGCCCCTGCTGAACATGGATGGAGCTGGGGCTGAGCTTCCTGCTGTTCTGTGCGTGGGCTGCAGCCAGCCAGACGCTGCTATTCCTATTAGTGGAGCTCCGCCGCACACCTTCTCGTGGCGTGGCTGGGTAAACTTGTGTTCCACCACGTTAAGTTTAACCGTGGAAGCGTTGCTCGTAGCGTGCTGTTGTGAGGAGTTCAGCATTTGATAAACACGTGAGGGTACAATGTAAAGTGCTTCATCTGTAACCGTCTGCAATTTCAATTCAATTTAACTCAATAAGCACATGTGTGTCATCGAATATGCATCCGTTTCTGTTCCTGAGCTCTGCTTCCCTCCATGAGACTTTGCACACTTTTGGACAGACTTTGGGCAGAAAACATTTTATTCAGAAATTTCAATAGCTTGGTGATGCATTACCGCAGCCAAAATCCTTTTCACATTGACATTAGGATAAGCACTCTAAACAGCTCTGGTACATTTTTATGACTCTAGTGTATTAGTTATCTATCGCTGCATAACGAATCAGCCCAAATCTTAGTGGCTTGAGCTGCAATAATACTTTATTATCTCTCACGGTTTCTGTGGGTCAGGAATTCAGAAGCAGCTTGGCTGGCAGTTTGGGGTCAAGGTCGCGTATGAAGTTGAAATCGGATGCAGGCTGGGGCGGAAGGCCTCTGCAGGCTTGGCTGGGGCTGGAGGAACGGCTTCCAAGCTGCTGCTGCTCCTTGACTGAGGGCCTGTTGAGTGTGCTTCAGCTAAGGGAGTGGGCTTTCCTTCCAGCAAGTGATACAAGACAGCAAGGCAAAAATGGCCATGTTTCACGATCAAGCCTCTGCCCTCACGTACCGTCACCGCTCCATCCTATTCTGTTCATTACATAAGGCCAGCCTGGCTTCTTTGCAGCAAGAGACGACGTTGCTGTGCATCCTGGGAGGTAAGGCTTACTGGAGGGGAACTCCAAGATTGGCTGCCGCAACCAGCAATCGATATTCGCAGTCTACTTTTGGACTATCTTTAGAAGCACATGTCATGTGCACAGACATGCACGTAGACAATTCTAGCTCCACATGGGAAAAGTCTAGCTTTTCCCACCTTGGCTGACATATTTGAGTGTATTTCATTGGCTCTGGTGACTTCTGTCCCACCACCCAATTCCAGTTCAATCACAGAACCTCACCGCCGTCCTAATGCCTCTCTTTTGTCTTTAGTTCCTTTCTGTTTCAGGTGCCCGTTCCTTGCTACCAGCAACAGGGCTGGGGCATGAGGTCAGGTCCTTAGCTCTGTTTGAATTAAAAACCTTTTTGTCTTTCCTCCTTGCTCTTTTCCTCCTTCCTTATATAAGTGGATTTCCCTTTGATCTATTGTCATTTCAGTCCCAGAGCAATATGATTCCACTCAGAGGAGCTGGAGAGGCAAGGAACCGAGGACTTCTCCTGTAATTACCAAATTCATGTACATATGCAGAGTGTAGCGTATGATTATAAAATGCTATCATACATGTAGGAACCAGGACTTACTTCTGCACAGATCCAAGGTATCATTTGAAGTTCAAGTCCTATTTGAGTTTCTCCACCAACCTGTGCTAGGATCTCCTGCTATGACCTCCTACATAACATATTCAAGTAAAGCCAAATGCATCATTCCTCCTGAGGTCAGCCCCCCTGCTGACTCACATTTTTCTATCCATGTTTCCACCTAACAAGGTGCAAAGGTTAAAACCTTGAGCATGTCTTTAGTTGACATGACCCTCTTTGCCCCATATAAACACACAGTAATGGGCTGACAAGTCTCTCTTCTCCATCCTTCTTTTCCAGTCTCCTGACCACATTTTCCAGGTATGTGTCATCTTGCTGCCCATTATTTGGACCAGTATCTTGAGTCATCTGGCCAAGTCTAATGCCTCTGATCCAAATGGTTCTGCATGTTTTGACCAGATCAATTCTTCTTAAATGTCACCTGGTCATTTCAAAGCACCTTCTGGTTTTTCGCCACTGATGTCAGGATGAAGTCAAAACTCCTTGGCCTGGTATATAAGACCCCTGCCTATCCAAATTATATCCATCCGTGTTCCCTGCAGCCCCATCACACTTCTGTAAGGGCTCGAGCTCCTCCTGGACTCTGCCTGTCTTAAACTCAATTGCAGGTATTGTCCACGATGTTCACTTTCCCCAAAGTATAACCTTGTATTAAAATCAATCTCTCTTGGGGCGCCTGGGTGGCTCAGTCATTAAGCATCTGCCTTTGGCTCAGGGTGCGATCCCTGCGTTCTGGGATCCAGCCCCACATCAGGCTCCTCCGCTGGATCCCTGCTTCTTCCTCCCCCACTCCCCCCTGCTTGTGTTCCCTCTCTCACTGGCTATCTATCTCTCTGTCAAATAAATAAATAAAATCTTTAAAAAAAAATCAATCTCTCTTGCTCTGGGTGCAGAAATCTTGAAACAACAGTCTTCTCGTATACAAGCCTGTGGGTCTTCTCCACCCGCCGGGGTGAGCACACTACTCTACATAGGAGAAGAACTCTGGACTCATTTACGGATGAATTCTGTGAGCCAGAAGCCCTAATGAAAGCCCCAGGAACAAGGTTTTTAATGGCTTCCTTTCTTCCTCTTCTGGCTCAACAGCTACTTTGGGTGGAAAGAGCTAGATTTCCCATCCTGGTTAAATCCCAAAGCATTTGATGTTTGCGTCAGTGAGGGGCATGGCAGCATCCTGCCCAGCAGAGCAAACACTCCATTTACTCTGCTGTTTCGGATTCCCCAGCTTTGTTTGTTTGCTTGCACTAAGCTTATTTTCTCTCTCAGTTTACCCTGTTTATTGTTTGACAATTTAACCATTGTTTTTGGTGCCAGTGGCAAGTGTCCTATTTAGGGCTACCCACTGTGGGAAGCTGGGGTAATTGCGCTCATACATTTTTGTTTTCCACAAGATGCTGCTAGGGTGATAGAGCCAGGACGGCACAAATGACTGAAACAAAGAAATGTATTTCTCCTGTCGCCAAGGGCAGAGACTCCCACCTCCTTTGCCTGATGAAGGGATGGAAACAAGAGAAAGAGAGGCATCCTGAGATCTGCTGTCTTCTGGAAGAGGAAAGCCTCTCCTTGGTGTCTTCTCCCTGACAGAGAATAATGACCTTAAACCCACATCCTAATTAGCATTTATATTAAGTGAACTAGGGACTGGGTAGAAGGGTTGAAGACAGAAGCATGTTTTGGCTGTTAGGGAGGAGTGAATAAGGGGGAGTAGTTATTTACTCGTCCAGCAAATAAGGATCCATTAAGTGCCAGCCCCAGGGACTGGCATTGTTACTTGTACAAAAAACACCAAGAAATAAATCCAGCTCAAATGCAAACCACAGTCCGCCTTTGCGGTGCCTTTTCCTCATCAAGGAGTCTTTGATCTTCTCTGGATTAAGTCAAAGGCTGTCGATGGAAACCCAAACTGAGTCACAGTCGGGAAACCACACAGCATGAAAGCAGCGATGGCGGAGGCCGAGGTCATAGCTTCCATTACTAAGTGTGGGCAAGGTGCTTCCCTGCAGTGTGTTCTCTCAGACTTGGCCTTGTCTGGGTTTAAATGACTTTAATAATAGGGCTTTGACCATACCACAATGCCCTACTATTAAGCCGGGCATAATAATAGTGAAATAACCCACCATGCCAAGCAATTTAAGCCTAAACTCTGTGTCTGAGACAAACCAAACTTGGAAGGGCAGTGCCAGCGTGACTCTGAGAACGTCATCCCAGAAGCCACTGCTCACCAATCCAGAGCACATAGGACCGAGGCCTGTAGACCGCAAACTTCTGCAGAGGGCAGTCTGCTAGGTGCAGGGGGAGGCCGAGTGGGTGTGTGTCCTGTCCACACCCTCACCCGAGCACCTCTACTTTTCTTGGTTTTAAGTGTTGAGGATAGATATCGCTTTTTTTGATAACAAGTGCTCCCTTGGTGTTTAAAAACGTTTTTTGAAATTATTATTTGAACAAATATTTCCAGCTATTATAGGTAGCATGACTACAGAAGATCCAAGAAGATCACGATGAAAGATGTGATAGATCACGATGAAAGATGTGATATCTGATCACGGCTTGGGCCCCACCTTTGTGGGACACTATGGAATTCCCGTGTCTCTGAAGATGCGTTCTTGTTGTCTAACATAAGAAGCAACTCTACCAAATGGTATTAGAGAAGGCTTCATAAGCCAGACATGCGAAAAGAGATAGAGACACAGAGAGAGGGAGAGAGAGAGAAAGAGAGAGACAGAAAAAGGAAGAGGGAGAGAGGAATAACTGACAGACTCGAAGGGGAACCGGAAATGGTGTACACACACTTCCAGGAGACATTCCAGGGAATGAGACCTGGGGACCAGGGCAAGGTCTTCATCTGCATCGATGGAGGCACAGGTCCTCCGGTCAGCAAGTATGAGATTCTCAGGGCCCATCGCTTCTGAAAAACGGAGTGACACCCACATAGAGAAGGCTCAAAAGAAGGAGCTTTCTCTTTAACTGAGATTTTCGAATCTGCCAGTCTGTAGAGGGCATCTGAGAAACATCCTGAGCTTTGAGCACTTTCCTGTCACTTCATCTCATTCCCTCATTCGAAAATATTTATGGAGCACACGGTGTGGACTCAGTTTTGCGAGTGCAGAAAGCAGACAGGACCATGTCCTGCCTTCATAGAGTCTATAGTCTAGCTTACAGAATCAGTTGGGAGAGTGACAATAACTAAATACAACAACCCTAAGTTCTACTGTCTTTTAGTAATTGCTTCGTGAGTCTTTGATCTTCATTTCACAGACGACAGGACGATAAATTCAGCAGGCTCAAAAGCCTCGTTCAGCATTTTGCAGCTACTGATCATCGGAAGCAGAATTTAAGCCAAGGTCCGCTAACCCCAGACATACCACTCTCCCTACGGTATATACGGGCCACTTTTCTGCCCCCAGGAGAGAAAGGTCAATAGCAGGGGAAGGAAGAAATGGGGAAAACAACAAAATTGAAATCATGGGTCATGGCACGATTGGGGTTGACTGGCCCAGGAGAATTAACCCTTGCTCATCAAAAATTTCAAATGTATAATTGGGCCCTGAAGCCACCAAACCAACCTACCAGAACAAGTGTTATGAAAGCCAGCAAATCAACAAAGTCAACTACAGGAAGGTCAGTATCAATACAGCAGCGAGACGCAAGGACACCATTTTTCCTCTCTCCGAGCGAGTGAATAGAGAATGGCAAGGAGCCCTCCTAAGTTGTCCTCAAAGGTAATTCCGCTCACAGTTTCATAAAACTTCCAGCCATGAATGTGTCTTTTTTTGCCGGCTCCTGGCTGCTTGTGAGCCAGGCAGACGTTTGTGTGAGACATACAAAGCCATTTCAGCCGCTCAAAAGCTATCAGCACTTGCATGCTAGGTTTGAGCAAGACAGATCTGCAGTACTCAGGGCATCAGAGGGGATTACCCAGAAACCGATAACAGATTTTAATTTAGATGATCAGGATGGGGGCTCAGGAGGAGGAGGCTGAGAAATGGACAGATTTAACTGCAGGGTGGGAAAGGGAAAACGATGAAACTGATGATAAAGGTTTGTTTAACCAGCCATCATGTGGTCTCTTCGGCCATGGCCTTTCCTTTGTGATACACAGCAGGTTGGAGTAGGAAAACACCCCAAAGCAGGCTGGCCCCGTGCCTAGGATGCTAGCCTGCTGGGGAGACTTTAATAGCTATTAGTGCTCTTTGTTATCCTGGAAAGAAACAAAACATCCTGCTAACACCCCAGACTATTGAACACGAGGTATATACTGGTTTCTGGGTGGGGTAGGAGGGTGTCCCAAGTTCACAGAGCTCTTTTTGCTCTCAGTTCCCACATGCTGGCTCTCCCCGCCCCCCTTTCTTTCTCTTCTTTGTCTTGGCCAGTGTTTAAAATCTTTCATTGTAAAAGTGTTTCTGCTATATTTCCAATTCATTTCTATCATCTCTAGTTAAAGGCCAATGTTCTGCTTCTATCTAATGAGTGACCACTTAGGACCTATTTCTATAGGATACTCATTGACTACTTTACTCAATTATTCAACAAATACTTATCAATTGATCAACTGCCATCTGCGGAGAACTGTGGTAGATACTAGAAAATACAACAGTGCACAAGACAGACTTGGTTCCTGCCTCCCCGGGGAGAATTTCATTGATGTGATGGTTATAAAGAAAGAAAAACAACAACAAGAACAAAAATATTGAACAAATATTTACAATTTCCAATAAGTAATATACAAGAATTAGTACAGAAATGAAAGATGATTGTGAAGCTGACTTGGATGAGATCATCCAGGAAGGGCTCCAAGGATCCTGTGATTAGAGATCCCAAGAAGGGACCATTTACATTGATTTAAAATTGAAGAAGACATGTTTACATAATAAAAATATTTCAGGAAACCTAGAACTAGAAGGGAACATCTCATCCTGATAAAGGGCATCTACAAAATACCCATAGTTATCATCATACCACCTGGTGAAACACTGAGCTTTCCCCCTAAGATCAAGAGCAAGGCAAGTATGTTCACTCTTGACACTTGGATTCAGCATTGCCCTGAAGGTTCTATCCAGGGCAGTTAGGCAAGAAAAATAAATAAAAGATATCCAGGTTGAAAAAGGGAATATGAAAACTATGTTTGCAGATGACATGATCTTATCTAAAGAAAATCCTAAGAACTAAGAAGCAAGTTCAACAAAGTTGCAGGATACACGATAAATATATGAAAATAAGTTGTACTTTGGTAAATATACAGAAATAAGCATAGGCTACCAATGAATAATCTAAAGGTAATATTAAGAAAATATTCCCATTTACAATAGCATTGAAAGGAATAAAATGTCCTGGGATCATTTTAACAAAAGATATGCACACCTTACACTCTAAAACCCACAAAGCATTGCTGAAAGAAATGTAAAAGATCTAAGTAAATGGAAAGTCGTTCTATGTTCGTGGGTTCGAAAACTTAACATTGTTAAAGTGCTAAACTTTCAAATTTATCAATAGATTTAATATAATTCCAAAATCACAACTGCCTTCTGGAGGGAGGAGGGCAGAAACTGACAAGCTGATACTAAAATGATTATGGGAACACAAGAGACCTTTATGGAATTGTGGAATAGTCACAACAGTCTTCAAAAGGAAGAACAAAGTTACAGGACTCACATTTCCTGATTTTAAAACGTACTGCAAGGCTATCTATAAATCAAATGTCAGTGTGGTACTGACATAAGGACAGACATATAGACCAATGAAATAGAGTGTCCGGAAATAAAACCCTCACATTCACGGTCAATTAGTTTTTGACAACCATGCCAAGAAAATTCAATGGGAGAAAGAATGATCTTTTCGACAAATGGTGCTGGGACAACTGGATAGTACATGCAAACTAATTAGTGTGGACTCCTGTCTCACATAATATATTAAGATTGACTCAAAACTGATCATGGACTTAGACGCAGTAGCTAAACATAGAGGTACATTTTTGTAGCATTAGGTTAAGAAATGGCTTAATGATTTTCATAACCGTTGTTATATACAGACCTTGTTATATACGTTGTTATATATATGACAAACGAACACTACTGACCAAAGCAAAAAACAAATACATCGAACTTCATCAGATTAAAACCTTTCGTGATTCAAAGGGCATTATCAAGAAAGTGAGATAGAAGCTCAGGGAATGAAAGGAAGTGTTTGCAAATCGCATGTCTGATAAGGGACCACTAGCCAGAATATATGGAAACCTCTTACAATGCAATAGGAAAAAGATCAATATTCCACGTGAAAAATAGGCAGAGGATCTCAGTAGACATTTCTCCAAAAAGGATACACAAACAGCATATAAGCACATGAAAATATGCTCAGTTTCATTAGTATTAAGAAAAATGCAAAGAAGGGGAGCCTGGGTACAGCATTCGACTCTTGGTTTTGGCTCAGGTTGTGATCTTGGGGTTGTGAGATCGAACCCCGAGTCAGGCTCCATGCTGAGTGTGGGGTCTGCTGGAGATTTTCTTTCCCTCTGGCTCTGCTAGTGCTCTCTCTCTCATCCTCTCTCAATTAAATAAAGAAATCTTTAAGAAAATTCAAAGGCAAACCGCAGTGAGACACCACTTCACACTTGCTAGGCAGGTTATAATAAAAATGACAGATAATAACAAATGCTGGAGAGGATGTGGAGAAACTGGATCCCTCCGGCATTGATGATGCGATTTTAAGATGCTGTGGCCATTTTGGAGAACAGTTTGGAAGTTCCTAAAAACCTTAAACATAGAGTTTCCTAGGACCCAGCAAACTCACTTCTAGGTATATATACACACGAAAGGAGTGAAAACAAACCTCCACACTAAAGCTTGCACATGCGTGTTCAGAGCAGCATTATTCATTATAGCTAACTGTGAACGTAACTGAAAAGACAGCTAATAAATGAATAGACAAAATGTGGTATGTCTGTATAATGGAATACTAGTTGACCATAAAAAGGAATGACAGATTAGTACAGATAAAACATAGATAAATTTTGAAAAATTATGCAAGTAAAAGAAGTCAACCATGAAGACTGTATATTATATAATTCCACTTACATATACACTGTCCAGAATTGGCAAATCTATGCAAACAGCAGTAAACTGGAGGTTGCCTAGGGCTGAGGGTGAGGGGGTGTCAAGAGTAGACAGTTAATGGGCACAGGCATTTTTTTATAGGGGAATGAAAATGTTTTAGATTGACTGGTAATGGTCACACAAGTTTGTCAATATACTACATGAAATTGGGGGTGCGTAGTCGTTAGGCGTCTGCCTTCAGCTCAGGGCGTGATCCCGGTGCTCTGGGATCGAGCCCCACATCAGGCTCCTCCGCTAGGAGCCTGCTTCTTCCTCTCCCACTCCCCCTGCTTGTGTTCCCTCTCTTGCTGGTTGTCTCTCTCTATCAAATAAATAAATAAATAAATAAATAAAATCTTAAAAAATATATATATAGTACACGAAATTGAATTATACAATTTAAATTTGTGAATTGGCAGGTACAGGCACATCCTGTTTATTACGCTTTGCTTCATTGTGCTTGGCAAATACTGCATTTTACGAATTTAAGGTTGATGGCGACCCTGCTTCAAGCAAGCGTATCCATGCCATTTTTCTAACAGCATCTGCTCACTTTGTCTCTGTGTCAAATGTTGGTAATTATTGCGATATTTCAATTTTTTTTATCATTCTTATATTTGTTATGATGATCTGTGGTTAATGATCTTTGATGCTACTATTGTCATTGTTCTGGGGTGCCTCGAGCCAAGCCCACATAAGATGGTGAAATTAATCATTTTAAATGTGTGTGTTCTGAGCGCTCCATTCACCAGCCGTTCCCCCATCTCTCCCTCTCCTTGGACCTCCCTGCTCCCCGAGACACAATGATATGGTAATTAGGTCAATTAATAACCTTACAATGGCCTCTAAGTGTTCAAGTGAAAGAAGAGTCACACATCTCTCACTTTAATTCAAAAGCTAGAAGTAGTTAAGCTTAGGTGTGGAAGGTGTGTCAAAAGCTGACACAGGCTGGAAGTGAGGCCTCTTACACCAGTTAGCTGGGATGTGAACACAAACAAAAAGTTCTTGAAGGAAATTAAAAGTGCTCTTCCAGTGATCCCACAAATGAGAAGAAAGCAAAACAGCCTTATTTCGGATGTGGGGAAAGTTTCAGTGGTCTCAGAGAAGATCAAACCAGACCTAACATCCCCTCAAGCCAAAGCCTGATCCGGAGAAAGGCCTTAACTCTGTTCAGTTCTATGAAGGCTGAGCAAGGTAAGGGAGCTGCAGAACGAAAGTCTGAAGCTGGCAGAGGTTAGTGCATAAGGTTTAAAAAGAAAGAAGCTGTCTCTATAACATTAAAGCACAAGGTGAGGGAAGCAGCAGGTGTCGATGCAGAGCCATGGCAAGTTATCCAAAGAAGATGGGGCTAAGATCATTAACGAAGGAGGGTACATTAGATAAACAACAGATTTTCAGTGCAGATGAGATAGCCTTATATGGGAAGAAAGTGTCACCTAGGACTTCCATAGCTGGAGAGGAGAAGTCAATGCCTGGCTTCCAAGCTTCAAAGGCCAGGCTGACTCTCGTGTTAGGGGCTAATGCAGCTGCTGACTTTAAGTTGAAGCTAATGCTCCTTTACCACCCCAGAGATCCTAGGGCCCTTAAGAACGATGCTAAATCTACTTTGCCTGCACCCTGCAAAGGGAGCCACAAAGCTTAGATGACAGCACATCTGTTTACAACGTGGTTTGCTGAATATGTAAAGTCCACTATTGAGAACTTCTGCTCAGGAAAAAAAAAAAGAAAGATTCTTTTCAAAATATTATTGCTCACTGACAATGCACCTGGTCACCCAGGAGCTCTGGTGGAAATATACAATAAGATTAAGGTTTTCATGCCTCCCAACATATCCATTCTGCAGCCCCATGGATCAAGGAGTAATTTCAACTTTCAAGTCTTATTGTTTAAGAAATACATTTCATAAGCCTATAGCCACCATAGATGCTGGTTCCTCTGATTCATCTGGGCAAAGTAAATTGAAAACCTACTGGGATGGGGTCACTATGCTCGACGTCATAAAGAACATTTGTGATTCACAGGAAGTAGACAACATATTAAAATTAACAGGAGTTTGGAAGATGTTGATTCCAGCCCTCACGGATGACTTTGAGGGGTTCAGGACTTTAGTGGAGGAAGTACCCTAACCTGCAGATGTGGTGGAAAGAGCAAAGTAGCTTGAATTAGAAATGGAGTCTGCAGGTGGGACTGCGCTGCTGCCGTCTCATGTAAATCTTGAACAGGTGAAGAGTTGATTCTCATGGATGAGCAAAGACGGTGGTTTCTTGAGATGGAAACTGCTCCTGGTGGAGAAGCAGTGAAGACTGTTGAAATGACAAAGAAGATTTAGAATACTACGTAAGCTTAGTTGATAAAGATGTGGCAGGGTTTGGGAAGACTGACTCGGGTTTTGCAAGTTCTACTGTGGGTAAAATGCTATCAAACAGCATTGCATGGTATAGAGAAATCATTCATGACAGGAAGAGTTAATCCACGGGGCAAACTTCATTGTCTTATTTTAAGATATTGCTACAACCATCCTAACCTTCAGCCACCACCATCCTAAATAGTCAGCAGCCATCAACATAAGGCAAAATCGTCCACCAGCAAAAAAGATTATGAGTCACCGAAAGCTCAGATGATGACTGGCACATTTTAACAATGAAGTATTTTTAATTAAGGCATATACATTGTTTTTGTTAGATCGAATGCTATGCCACACTTAAGAGACTATAGCCTGGTGTAAACATAACTTTCATATGCACTGGGAAACCAAAAAAAATTGATTTGACTTACTTTATCGCAAAACTTGCTTTTTTGTGGTGGTCTGGAACTGAACCTACAACATCACCAAAATATGCCTGTATATGAATCACACCTCAATCATGCTTTTTAAAAATAATTGAAGAAGAGTTAACCAAGCAATAAACCGGGACAGGAGGGGTACAAACCCCTTTTACCCAAATTGTGTTCCATGGACTAATGGTCAGCATCGCTTGGAAAATTGTTGGAGATGCAATTTTGGTCCCCACCCTAGATCTAGGAAACCATATTCTGCATACTGATAAGTTATCCAGTTATTCATATGCAAATTATAGCTTGAGAAACACAGATCTAGATAAACAGTGAATGAGGGTCAAGGCTCTGTCGTGGGAAAGATATACCAACATATTATTATATTGGAGGGACTGAGAGAAGCCAATGTGGTTTAGCATGGAAGAGAGGGAGAAACGACGCCGGGATTAATGGGGAGAGATAAACATAGAGCATATTTTTCAGGGCCTTAGTGTTAGAGTATGAAGTTTGGATTTCACTGCAATTGGGAAGGATCAAAAGGTTTAAGCAAAGGAGGGACATCACGACACTTGCTACTATGTGGAATATTCATTGGGAGGCAGCAAGTGTAGAAATTCAGAGACTACTTTGTTGTGGGCAGAAAGCTGTTTGTGCTTTGAACTAAGAGGATGGTAGGGGAGATGGAGAGAAGATGATTACAAGATATGTTTCGAAGGCTCACAAGACTTGCTGATGATTAAATACAGATGGGAGAAGAAAGGACCCCTGGGTGTTCAGCATGGACACTTGAGGTATGCCAGTACCATTTACTGACCGTGACACTGGGTGGGATGGGGAAGAGGTATAGAGCACAGATCTCAAGGAGATGGATGTGTGAATCTAGAACGCAAGGTGTTTGAGCTGGGGATACAAATTTGGGAGTCATTAACGCGAAGACGCTATGTAAATGAGATCATCTAGGAGAGTGTAGAGAACAGAAAGCATTGTTAAAACAACCAAAAAAGAATGTTAATTCACTATCTGATTGTTAAGCCGGAAAAGTGCTAGGAACTCTACAGGGAGTAGATGTCTATTGGCACTTGTCTTCTAGGAACCTAGAATCTAAGGAAGCATTGATATAGACTGGCTTTGGGGGAAGGGCATTATTCAGCGTATTTAATAATTGGTAAGGTACTGGCACTAACCACAAAGGCCAGGCTCTGGCCATGACACTGTATGGCCCTAGAACCTCCCCTCTTCTACTTCCACCGTTTAGAAAGGTAAGTAGATCAATGAAAAGTTGGGAATGGGTGGGTTCAACGTAATGGGGCAGTAGACGACACTCAGGGAACTCAGACAGAGTCTATTCACCAACTCACGGGGGAGTATTGCAATATTTTAACAGCTGGGCTAGCTGTCCTGTTGCAGCCTGGCTGACTAGCAATCGGCCCTTAATACAGAGGAGAGAGCGAATAAGAAAGTATTTTAATTAATGAAGTGGCCTAAAAAATGGACTATAGAGCTGCTCAGTTAATTTATTTGTAAGTCTAAATCCTAGCTTTTATTAGTAAAAAATACATTGCTTGTACCTCTACTGTCACTCTTCTGTCCTGTGTTTTGAACCATAGTACGTGTAGACGCCTGTTGATCCTAGAACAAGGAGCATGTCTTACACATGTTCTGTATTCAAGCAGTATTGAGCTCAGCATTCCACGGGCATTGCACGTACAATTCTCAGGAAGGGTTTGTTGAATGAACGGGTAAATATCTGATGAGTCTCACTACGTAGGAGAAACACTGAGGCCAGAGGAAGCCTTCTTCTCATTTCATCTAGTCAGATGCAGGCCACAAGTTCAATATCAGAAACTTGCAGCTGGAAGAGACCTTCTATATCACCAAAGACGCTGGTTCTCACACTGTACTCCAGCACTCCCTACAGAATCAGAGCTCTGGGCTTCCTGGGAGTGGCCTTAAAAAGGGGGATGGAAGGGACGCCTGGGTGGCTCCATTGGTGAAGCGTCCCACTTGTGATTTCCGCTCAAGTCATGAGATCAGGCCCTGCACTGGGCCTTGCATCAGGCTCCACCCTTGCGCACTTGCGGGGAGACGGCTTGAGATCCATTCCCTCTCCCTCTGCCCCTCCCCCAACTTTTTTGCATGGGTTCTTTTTCTCTCTAAAAAAATTAGTAAATCTTAAAAAAAAGGAGGGGAGGGAAACTGGTTTGAGGTTTGAAGCAATTTGATCCCCTGATTTTTACCCAGAGAAACAATCGTATCTGCTTCCAAATGAGATTTCATTAAAACAAATGGTATGATTATCTATTTTAAAAAATAAACATTTAAATTAAAATATTAAAAATCATGGTCTAATATAAATTGCTCTATTTTTCTTCATTAAACTGAGACCCAGAGAAGTTGAATAATAATGGCAAAATGACACAGTCGGTAAAAGGGAGGGACCTCATGGGCTATCATCATCCATGTGACTGAGACACCACTGGGCTATAAAAGCTGTCCAAGCTGAATCAGAGCTTGAGGCTCATAGGATATGTGTTCCTTCCCTCTCAGATCCCACCCAGTCCCTGGAGACTTACCCAAGTTAACAGGAGAAAGAATACGGAGAAAGAATCAGAGAGCTGCACTATCCCAAGCCCCACCCTCGGATCTACTAAAAGCCAGCTCTGAATTTTACTGGGCATAAGGATCTTCAAAGAGCTCCATCCTGCCCAGAAGCCCATGGGTGAATCAGATGATCCCTGATCCTAAGTTGAGTCATTATTCAGAAATATAAACCATTTAGAAGTATACCTCCAAGTAACTCCTGGTTTCACAGGGAAAAGTTGATGAATGTCTGCTTAGAAGAGTAGCCACACTTTGGGTTTGGCAGGGATTGCAAGCCCTATACACTGAGGCTTTGTTTCTCCTTGTGTCTGGACCAGCAAATGCATTTCCAACCCTCTCTTCTTTCAACCCGTAAGTACTGGTCAATGGTCAAGTTGCTTTCTTGGCAATTGACATAATAAATGTAGGCAGGATATTTACATTCCCTATTCTATGTTTTAAAATTTCTTTGGCAAAAGAACCGTAAATGCAAAGCCGTAGTATGACTGGGAGGCAGGGGGCCATAATTAAAATCCCTTTTTGTTTTTTAAATGGCTTATTAAAATGCTTGGGAAACCTGCGACACAAAGCCGCAGCCAAAACCCCTTTGCTGCTAAATGGAATGAAATGGATTTTTCAAATGTCACGCTAGTATCCACTTAATAATACATTTTCCTATAGACAGGACAATAATATATATTTTAATCACTTTTCTACAGGCAAATAGACTGCAGGAGCTGCCCTTCACTGGCACTTGGAAATTATGAATTTTTCAATAACCTTTTCTATTATTCATCCTGTGTTATTCCGTAACATTTCTGCATGAGGAATGTGCTTTCCAGACACTTTATGAATCTCTTCTATTATTTATTAAACAGCAAGATGTCCCCCCACAACCCTCACCCCAATCCCCCAGAGAAAGCTATTTGGAGGAGGGGTCCAAACATGTACATCTACATCCTGGGTTATTAATAATTTCATATCTATAAGAGATGCGGATTGAGTAGCTTCCTCCATGCAGTTCAAGTTCGACCACCAGAGGTGTGCTGGCTCAGAGAGAAGACATGAGCTATACGGGAAGAGGCAAGGAGGATAATCAGCCTGAGACAGTCCCTGCTTAAGGCAATTGGTGTCTATCGTCTGGGCTACTCAACTGTCCCTATTCCAGAAGGAAGGCCACTTGGGAGGGTCACTCTGAACCGGAAGACGGGACTCCTGGATTTCATTCTCTGCTACAGATACAGGACTTGACTTGGAGAAACCTCACTTTTTCATTATTCCTCCCTCAGCTCACCACCCATATTTTCTTTGCCTGGATAACGTCAACTCCCTGAACACATGAGCCCCTCCTGCCAGGTGCTTCCACGGTGTGTCTTTCCTATGACAGCATTTTTCACGGTTTCATTTCATTGTTGAGCCATCTGAGGGAGGGACAGCATTTTTCTTGCTCTCCATTGTGACTCCAATGCCTAGATGTATGCTTGGCACAAAGTAGGTATTCAGTAACTATTTAGAATGATTGGATAGATATACAAATGACGTAGACAATCAAATGCTCCTCTCCAAAGTGGCTGTGAAGAAGGTCTAAAAGATGCTAAGGACTTATGTGGCAGAACTATTCATTACTCCTCCCATATCCATAGGCTTCCACACGTTTCCCGGTCCCTTTGAAGTTAGGAAGGACCACGTGACCAGTTCCGGTCAACGGATGGGTGGAGAAGTGGCATGGGACACCAGCGAGGTGTGTGGCTGTCCAGCTCTCTCTTCTGCTGCTGTGGTGATAGTGGAGACCATGTGTTCCAGATAGCGTGGCTTCAAGATGGCGGAGTCTCCATCTGCCTAGATCGTTCAGTGACTAAAGTTGAGAAGAGCTCCCGCACACCACACATGTGTGCACGTGCACTCACACACACACTGACCTTTGTTGTGCTAAGCCACTGGGATGGAGGTGTTAATTTGTCACTGCAACATCATCTTGACAACATAACCTATATGTAAACAGAATAGCACAGAAAGAGAAATGTGGTGGAAGGGATTAGTTGTGTCGTTTTAGTCTATTTTCTTTATCATTTCGGTACCCTTCCACTCTGAAGCATGAGAATTTACCAGAATATTACCATCTGGTACCAAAGCTAAGAGAGAAGGGGGTTCTGGAAAAGCTTCTAGAACTCTGGCAATGTAACACACCCTGCTATTCCTTTGAGAAATCCCCTGCAAAAAAATAATTGCTAAGGTAATTCTCCTGCCTCCAGTAAACTAGTGAGTTGTCTGTCCCTGACAGACTTGTTTCCTCCACTCACATCCTGGAGATGGCGAGGTTTGGATCAGCCCCCAGAAGGTGAACGTGTCCCCTCAGCGGTGCTCCAACGAGCAGAACTCGATCACAGCCAAATGGGTGGAAGCATAGAGTCCCGAGCCACCCAGGTTGGCAACGTTAGAGTTTTGTGGCTTGTCTTTCTGGGCCATTTCCTGATAAGCTGTGCAATTTTTCCTGTTCCTGTGCAAATGGACTCTTTTGAATTTATCTGAATGTTGTTTTCCTAAAGCTGATGATAGAGGGTGTCAGTAATGATGTGACCACTTTATACCAGGAGATTTATGTATATTTGAGTCATCCATATGCCAACCTCAGGAAGCAGAACATTCTGATGGCGTATTTCCCCTGCTTGCTTTCCTGCCTTATCCTCTTCAATCTGGGAACAGCATGAAAAGTGGAATAATGTTTGTGGAGACCACTGAGTGCAAAGCTCAGGAGGCTGGAACATTCTTTCAAAGTTGACTCCTGGTGAAGGGAAGGGTGCAGGGTAGGGGCAATTCATACAGAAATAGGAGGCATGACTCCCTGACCTCAAGATTGGAACGTCCAATTGGGGTAAAAGAGGCTCCGTGCCCGGGGAATGGAGGGGCTCACGTGAATGGATGGTCTGGGAAATGCTGGGGGGCGACCCCTGCAGGTGGTTCACCACCATGCTGGGTGGGAGAGCAGTGAGACTGGAGACATTGAGAAGTGGGGAGAGAAGGAGAGGTGAAGGGGGAGAGAGAGGAAGAGAGAGCAATAGACAGCTGAAACTTCCGATGTGGCATTAAAGGGGCCCCTAAATTTCCTGAACTTCAAATCAGCCATCATCCAGGGGGACACTGGATGGTGTTCAGGGGGCCGCCCCATAGAGATGCAGGTAGAGGACCTACGTGGGCTTGCACCTCCGTGGTGTCCCCAGACATCGCTCCTATTCCCATGGGTTCACCAAAACCCCAAATGATTGCCTTGCTCCCCTCCCAGCTAGCAGAGGGAGGGGAGGGCATGTGAAGTAAGCAGAGGAGGAATACCCAGATGGAATATGTCAGAGTGAGCACACTACAGCCCTTGGGCCAAATTCTGCTTGCTCTCCCTTTTTGTAAATAAAATTTTATTGGAACCCAGCCATCGTTCTTTACCTCTGTTGCCAACATGGAGTAGAGACCTATGGCCTCAAAGCCTAAAATATTCACTGACTGGCTCTTCAGAGAAAATGTCTTTTGACCCCTGAACTCTTTTTTTTTTTTTTTAAAGATTTTATTTATTTATTTGACAGAGATAGAGACAGCCAGCGAGAGAGGGAACACAGCAGGGGGAGTGGGAGAGGAAGAAGCAGGCTCACCGTGGAAGAGCCTGATGTGGGGCTCGATCCCATAACGCCGGGATCACGCCCTGAGCCGAAGGCAGACGCTTAACCGCTGTGCCACCCAGGCGCCCCTGACCCCTGAACTCTTAAATAATAATCTTGACTTTGACTGAAGAAGCCAGACAAACATTTGTCCAAACTGAACATACTTGGAGGCACCTGGATGAAGATTTCCTACCATCCAGGGAGACAAGGAGTCAGGTCGAGAACACTTCTGGTTCAACAGACAAGGAGTCGGGTCGAGAACACTTCTGGTTCAACAGAGAGTCCTGTTGTTACATTTCACAAGGGAGATGCAGTCAGTCCCCAGGGGGTACCCTCCTCTCCACAGGACAGGGGCCGAGGCTTTGACGACCAGCCAATGGTGAAGGCAAAGGGACCCAGCTTCTAAAAGAGGCAAGTCCATCACATCCAGGTGTGGTCTCCAGTGTGTTATGTCCCTTTGAATTTTTGTTCTCCGGGATGGGCAAGACCTCCTAGCTTCTTTCCACTGCGTGTTGTTCAGGGCATGTGAACCACGTCTGTCAGTTCCGTCTCTGAATCTTCTCTGAAGTATTTGGGGTTTGCTTTTGAGGTCTTCCTGAGCTACTCTTGCCTCCCTCCCAGCTCCCTTATTCCAGACAGAGTCCCTACTAGTTTCAAACAGGAGACATAGAGGTTTGATGTGCCGTCTCTGTCACCCCCCAAACTCCATGCACGCACAGCCCGTCGTAGGGGCACGCGAAGGGGGTGTCCTGGGAAACAACATAGGCCTCCGTTCTTTCATCTCAGCCAAGCCTCCTTCACAGTCAGCAGCTCTCTAAATATCATTTATTTATGTGGGCTTCAGAGGGAGGGGGGAACATAGTCATTGGAGATGGAGATGTCATTTGCAAAATAATAATAGTGTCCCAGCCGATGAGAGGCAAACACCACCGGGGTCAATCCTGCTAAATGATACATCTTTTTTAACTATGTAGCTTGTGAAGATACACGAGCAGAGCACTTAGACTAATTTCAGGGTCTTTTCTTCGCTCTGTATGAAATGCTCAGCCCTCTTGAATGCAGAATCTGTATTCTTAATTTGATCTCATCAAAGCTTTCTCGTTGTCTTCAGCTGGTGGCGGCACATTGAGATGTGGAGGGAGGGGGCAGATCCCAGAAAGTGGTCAGCTGCTGGACTGTGTCTGGGCCGTGGCTCTGGGAGCCCATCTGCCCCCTGTAGAGCTGAAACATGGCAGCAAGTCTCATGCTGCCACCGGGCTGTAGCTGCCCGCCCTCCTTCCAGTCACTGTCCTTGTTTTCAGAATGTCAAAACAGCAATGGTATTAAGAGCCCCTTTAATTGAAGGATCATTGTGTCTTAGACACTGTGCTACACATTCTGCACACATTTTGTGATGATGTGAGTCCAATAAAATCCTCTAACTTAGAGGCATCATTAGCCTACTTTTATAAATAAGAAAATGGAAGCACAGAGAGGTTGAGCAAATGGCTCAAATACACACAGCTAGTGGGTGTCTGAGCAGGGACTGAACATCAGGAAGAGGAAGAGTGATGCTTAGAGTGTGGAATGGTCCTCCCTTCCTGCAGCTTCTCTCGGTCTTCACGAAGATCAATGAGGCAGAACTCATTGGGTTTTTTCTACTCCCCCTTCCGAAGAGTGCAATATTTTCCCCGGCAAGAGGATTGCTACCAGTATTTCTCAAACTAGTAAACATATTATCTGTTGTTGATAGAACATAAGAACATCACATAAGACTTGGAGGGAAAGGACTATAAGGACATCCACTCCTAATTCTCCCCCTAACACAAACACTACTAGCACTTGGACAGCTACAGGACAACTTTGTGGAGACGGTAAAAATCTGTAGGACATACCAGAATTCCCCTCCCAAATCTTGCGGAGCGCCAAATTAAACAACATGTAAATGAACCATAGGTATGGATTTTTTTTAATCCGATTGTCATGAGATAGATATTCTGAAGTGTCCTGCTTTCTAACTTCGTCTAAAACAACCAAAATTATGTATCTAAAGGCAAATAATTTTCTATGGCACTCAGAAACAAGAATATATAAGGCTGGGGCATAGAACATAGCAATTGCCAAACAGCAACCTCACTGAAGACATAGCAACCCTCCGAATACATTTATTCTTAACAAATATGTATAGAAGATCCACTAGGCATTGGACACTCCGCTAGGTGCCAAAGAGAGAAAAAGAAATAAGACATAAACCTTGCCTTCATGGATCTTACAACCTAGTAGCAGAGAGACGGATAAACAGATGATTGTAAAACAATATTGGAAGTGCAGAGATGGAGTGTACCCGGAAACACAGATAAGCATGCAACACCGAACAAAATACAGTAAACCACTAAGAGTCTTGGAACTAGATGGTGTCCATTTTAAACGCTAGCTTTCCCCACATACCACTAGCTGGGTGACCTTCAACTGGGCCCTTGGGTTCAGTTTCCTCATCTGCGACACAGGAGTAATGGTGCTTCTCTGCAGAGTGGTAATGGGGATAAGGTCATGTAAGGCGTGTAAAGTCCTTAGAGCAGTGCCCGACATGGAATAGATGGGTCTTTCCCTGGGTCTGTTTCAGAGACACCGACTGAGCGACCTTGCGCTCATGTGCTCTGGTGACACCCAGCTCCCTGCCCAGAGGGAGTACAAACTGTCCCCAGAAGAACCTAGACACCCCATGTATAGAGAGTCCAGCAAAGAAGTGGCTTTCTTGATTGACCTCCATGGGTCTCCAGTCTTGCTGAAGCAAAATCCAAGCTGAAGCAGGAGACCCGGTGGCTCAAGGAACTGGAGGGAACAGGGAAAAAGAGGTGTGGGGTGGGTGGGGGGCTGCAGAAAGACCTGGTCTGCTCGTGGTCTATTTCGTCTCTTGAGTGCAGAGGAAGAGAAAGAGAGATAAATAATAGTTTTTTTTTTTTTTTTTTTTTTTTTTTTTTTGCTGGATGTTGAAGCACATTCCCTGCCAATAGCACCTCTCACAAGGGCAACTGCTTGACACTTAGGCAAGGGAGTGTGTGGGGAGAGCAGGACAAGATAAAATTACAAGTGACAGCATAGCCTGTGTCCGCAATTACAATGCATTGTAAACAAGGAGGATTGCAATTCCAGCTGCCAGGCATGGCCAGAGATTGACAAGGACAGCACGCTGTCAGAGGAGATGGCAGGCTGCAGCACAGCTGCTTTGAGCCCGGGAGGGTGGGGACACAGGGACTGGAGAGACAACCTGGGGGCTGCAGCCTGGCAAACATGGCAGTCAAGGGCTGGCAAGGAGGGGCTGGGGAGCAGGAGGTGGGGGGGGTGGTGCCCAAAAGTCAAAAGAGCATCTGTGTGTGTGTGTGTGTGTGTGTGCGCACTCACACAGGCGCACATGTGCGTGCATGGACGTGTGTGTCTGTGTGTTGTAGGGGTGCATAGGAGAGAGGAAATCTTGCTGGTTGCACCACTCTCCCCACCACTACAGGGCAAAAGAAACCAGCTTTTCTGAGAAACCTACTATACACCAGCTTCATAAAGCATTTTATTTTTTTCCTAGGATTTATTTATTTATTCGAGAGGGAGAGAGTGTATGAGTGGGGGGAGGGGCAGAGGGCGAGACAGTCTCAAGCAGAATCCACGCTTAGTGTGGAGCCTGATGGCGGGCTGGATCCCAGAATCCTGAGATCATGACCCGAGCTGAAATCAAGAGTCGGCTGCTTAACTGACTGAGCCACACAGGTGCCCCCTTCATAAGGCATTTTAAACGCGGTATTTCAATGATCTGCACCACAGCCATTCAAACAGTGACCTCTTCCTGAAGAAGGAATTATAGAGCATCTGTGTTTTCCAGGCCCTGGACTAGTCATTATGCATATGAGATTAAGCGGATAGGGCACCTGCCACTAAAAAGGTAGGTATTATCACCCCATTCTGCAGATAAGGAAACTGAGTCTCAGAGGGGTTAAGTCACATGCCCAAGGATCCCCAGCTCGTAATGACAGTGCAAAGCCTGAAGCCCGCCTTCAGCACGCTCTACTACATTTTTTATGAATAGGAATTCTAATGTCCTCCACTGTCGAAGCCATTCTTCTGCTTTCATCAAATATTAATTTACATAGGATCAAATGTGATGAGTTCATCATAGATGCTCAATAAAAAATAGTTTTCTTCTGCTCGTCACCAGCTTGGCCAACCCAGGCAAATATCGTGAGAAGCATCATTATCAAACTTGACCCCAAAATGCTACTTGGAGCGAGGACAAGGAAAGAAGGGCAGTCTCGGACTTATCATAAGAAAACCTGTGGATGACACCATAGCCATGGTACTTCCTCAGAGCCTACACGAGGGGCACTTCTCCAGTGAAACCAGAAGGGAAGATGGGCTTAACTTGCAGCAGGAGGGACTTACTTATGTCAGAGACATGAGAGCTTGTTTCAGCTGTGAATACAATGTCCCCTTTTCATTCAGGGCTGGTGCCCCAGTGCCGGTCACATATGTACTTGGGATTTCCCCAGTGTCTCTGATGAGCAAGGGGCCAAGCTACCCACACGGCCCTGTTTCCCCCCATGTGATTGAGGGCGCATGTCTCTATCCTGTGGGAGACATGCCGAAGGCAACAGAGTGGTGACTTTCTTTATCGGTGGCTTTTATGGGGACCAATCCCTGGCCTTGCCTCATTCACCCTGGGAACTCCTGGCTCAGCTCACCTGCAGACCATTGCATTGGGCCGGGACTCCATGCATCCCTGTGTGGGGCTGTCAGATGGGATGAAACTTAGCAGGCTGGGCTAACCCGGTGGGGTGGCCAAGTGTTCCCCGCCATGCATACGGCTCCCCAGGCTCAGGTCCGTGGCCTGTCAGCAACAGAGAGGCCAGGCAGACCCACAGGGAGATTTCAGCTCTCCTCCTCAGGGCCTCTGAGCACAGCTTGTCTCCATGGGAAGTCGTTTGTTACAGATCCAGCCTCCCCCAGGAGGGCCTTCCCTCCCTAAGGACCTTCCACGGCTCTGCCAGGCTTTCTGGTCTGAAGATGAGTGAATGGTGCTGCGAAGTTGGGAATGGGGGGCTGGGAGGACATGAGGTGTTCCAGACTTCAAGGCTGAGCAGGCAAGAAATTTCCCCAAGAAGTTGAGGCTCTGGTTGGATCAATGCCGCTGCCTCCCAGAATGGATGAACTGAAATCACACCCAAGCATCTCCCTGGGTCCATTCGCCTGCTTGCTGCACTTGTCACCTCCTATTACATTGGCCTTCTCCTAGGAGCATCCCATGCTCACAAAAATGGAGCACAGCCCCATTCTCCCAAGCCCACCTGCCCTTCAGGGCTATTGGGCACTGTCCAAATGCTGCACGGACATCGGCCAGCATTCTCACAGCCTTGGAGGTGAGTGGAGACAGCAACAATCAGTATTAAGAGCACTGGATGGGGGGTCAGACCTGGTGTTCAAATACTGGGTATGCCGCTTATTACAACACACCTTGGACACATTGTTCAAACTGTCTTAAGAAATCTGTGTCCTCATCTACAAAGTGGCAAAATAGCCTTCACTTCAATGTGATTGTCCTGCGGATCAATTTTCATAATGACATAAAGCTAGTCCTCAGTGCCTTTCCAGAGTAAGCATTCAAAGAAGGAAAGTTATTCTTGTAAAACCTGTAATGGGCCATCAACCTGATATTGGGACATTAAGCAGCCATCCAAATGTCCTCATGCAGAGTAGGGAACACCTGGCCCAGCATTCCATGCTGATAGCAGAGACCGGATTCCATGGCATTCTCTTGGAAGAAGATCTGTAGGGCGTGCTTCCCCCAGCTCTCTGCCTTGTTCCTACCCTCCCAGACCATTACTCTCTTCCCTTGTTTGCAGCTCACACTCGACCTTCCAACCCGACCCTTGGCCTTGCCCCTCTGGCATCAACCTGCTTGCTGTTTTTAGGTCCAAAGAGCACTCAGCTCTTGGTCAACCCCACTTCTACTCACCTCGAGAAGCTGTTTCTAGTTCCATCTAATACCTGAGAGTTTATTTTTGACACAAGCCCTTGGGACCAGCATTGCCACGGGATGATCCTGGCTCTGGAAACAGAGGGGACAAAGATGGTTGTCTATCGGGGCAGGGCAGAAATCAACCCGTCACGACAATGAACCCTGCCAATAGCAGTGAGGTCAGAGCGGGAGCAGGGGTGGTGCAAAATCGTCTGAAAGACTGCAAAATTATATTCACAGATCATCTTGGGTGTAATGTTTCCAGTATCGGGGTTAGAACACATTAACTCCCGAGGGAATATCTGTATTTAATAGGATCCTGGTGCATGGCTGTGGAAGAGTGTATTTCTTGCTTATTTTCTGGTTTTAGTTTGAGAGGACTATTCTTCCCTACTTCCTGAAGTGAGAAATGTACTACTTATATGGGTTTCCACCTATCACCCTATCTTGCTTGACATCAAGCCTTACACCTCTAGCTAAGGAATACTGGGCAGGGGCCAATAAGTCCCTTCAAAACTTGGCTTTTCCTCTCAGCTGTGAGGCCAGGGCAGTAATGCCAGTGGATTCACCTGACATCAATGGTGTGAGATGTATGTATGAGAGAGGTGTGTGATATGGTGTGTATGTGTGACATGTGAGGTATTTGAAGTGTGTGGTGAGGCATCTATAATATGTGTGGTGTGGTGGGGTGTGTGGGAGGTGTGGTGAGATATGTGTGTGGTTGGTGTGTGAGTGGTGTGTATGTGTGAGGAGTGTATGAGAGGCGTGTGAGGAATGTGTGAGGTGTGTGAGTGATAGGTGTGGATGTGTGAGGAATGTGCAAAGTGCATATGTGTGACGTATGTGGTGTGTGTGTGATGGGTAAGTGTGCGTGTGTGTGTGTGGTGTTTGTGAGGTGTGTGTGAAGGATGTGTGCAGTGTAAGGTGTGAGCATGAAGGGTATGTGGGCTATGTGTGTGTGAGGGGTGTGTGTGTGTGTGTGTGTGAAAAAGGAAATGAGGAAGGGTTGGGATTGTGTTTCCACACCATGTATATGTGATATTCAAAATCTAGTCCTGATCTTCCTCGCCTTACCACGGGGTTACATGTTTACAAACCCATCACAATGGAAAACATCGTAAGTTGAAAATGCCCTTAGTACAGCTAACCTACCAAACGTCGTAGCTTAGCCTAGCCTACCTGAGACATGGTCGCAACTCTTACATTAGCCCACGGCTGGGCAATATCATCCCACACAAAGCGTATTTTAAAAGGAAGCGTTGAGGGGCGCCTGGGTGGCACAGCGGTTAAGCGTCTGCCTTCAGCTCAGGGCGTGATCCCGGCGTTATTGGATCGAGCCCCACATCAGGCTCCTCCGCTGGGAGCCTGCTTCTTCCTCTCACACTCCGCCTGCTTGTGTTCCCTCTCTCGCTGGCTGTCTCTATCTCTGTCAAATAAATAAATAAAATCTTTAAAAAAAAATAAAAGGAAGCATTGAATATCTCATGTCCTTTGCTGACAGGGCTGAAGGTGAAGAACAGAGTGGTTGGAAGAGTACCGGTTGTTGACCCTTGCGATCACTGGGCTGACCGGGAGCTGCCGTTGCCCCTGGCCAGCATCCTGAGACAGTATGGTCGCACCGATCACCAGCCTGGGAAAATATCAAAATTCAAAATTTGAAGTACAGTTTCTATTGAATGTAGATTATTTTTGCACCATCATAGAGTAAAAAAAAAAAAAAAATCATTATGTCAAACCACTGTAAATCAGGGACCGTCTGTATGTGGAAGATGCTAAACGCGGAATAACAATCATGAGTTGGGATTAAACAAGCCAGAGAAGAGAAACCCACTCTGCTTTCGTCATCACATGCAAGGAAGGAGAGGATGAGGCAGTCTTTGGCTCTGCAGAAGCTGGTGTGAGCAGCGCCGGTCTGCAGTTGCAGGGTAGCGAATGGCTGTGCTTTTGACTACTGAACTAATCCAGGGGAGCAGTGGTGTGAAGAATCCCAGGATACTAGCACTGGCAAGAACCGCAAGATAATCTTCCTTGATCTCATCTCTTTATGATGAAAAATGTGTGTGCAGGGGAGAGAAATACTCAAACTCACTCAGATTATTAACAGCAGAATATTCACTAGAAACTGGGTAGCTTGACTTCTAGCCTGGTGCCTACCCCCTATAGCCAGAACCTAGATACTGATTTTCGGGTTAACCAGAGCATGCTTCCCTGTATAACTCTGCTTTCTTAATCTCCATTAAATATTGCTTTCATTACCTTAACTGTCTCCTCAAAACCTTCAGCAGCTACTCACGACCTAAAGGGTAAAGATCAATGTCTCTCCCTAACATGCTCAAACTTTGAGACCCACGCAGCACTATCTTTCACTCTCACGCTGTGTGATCCACACATTTGATAGCACCCTTTCTCCTTCTCTCTCACTTGCTCAGTAAGATCTCTTGCTCAAAACTCAGGTCACAGCACATCAGCTCACAGTGATCTGTCATCTTGCAGTTAGTATCTTTACCTCATTTAGCGATGATTACACATCATCCTGAGTTGTAGATTTATCTGTCCTGTCTTCCTACAGGACCGAGACCTTGTCTTATATTTCTTTATATACTCACAACACTTAGAGCAACGCCCTTGCCCATAATAGACACATAAATAAGTGTTAAATGTTTGATGCTTAGTGAAATTCTACCAGGACTGAATATTCCTTCCCAAGCTTTCCTATTCCTTTTGATTGTCTGGATAAAATGAGGCTGCTAAGATGTCAGATCCCTCTGGCTGCAGTTGTGTTCTGTATCCCTGCGCTACCCAGGTCCGACACCTATAGAAGGCACTGGAAGATAAATATTCCTATTCTTCAGTTCCAATTGCTTCATAGCCTTCACTCACTAGTACCACTGCCTCAAACTATACTGCCAAAGAAATTTAGTATTAGGGATAAGATGAAGGACTTTGGATTCAGGCCGTATTGAAATTGTGTTCTGACTCTTTTATTTACCAATTGTGGTTTGGGATTAACAGTAGTCTCTCCATGCCTTGGTTTCTTTATCCTTGAAATGGGGATAATTTTAGCATAAGGTGATGTGCAGATTAAGTGAGATAATGCACACAAGTCACGTAGAACAGTGCTTGGCATGTAACAAACATTCCATAAAAGTTGCCTTTCTGAGTCCTTGTCTTACTTCATCCTCAATTTTGGGTCACTCTTCTTCATCCAAGTTCTCATAAAGATTGTGATTTGGTTTTTCTCTGTCTCACTTTCTATTTTATGAACCCTGAACTTATTTTGATCTTGGGCCACCTCTTCTTTAATACTGACAACTACCATGCTCTCTCTGGGCTGACTCTGGTCTAATCACTTCTTCCCAAAGTTTCTGAAGCAGCATCATGGAAGAATAGAGCACTGTACTGGGTGCCATGGAGCATTTCAGATACAATTCTACCCATGTGGGTGTATGTCGCAACTAGCAAAAAAAAAGTCTGCATACGTGAGATGGAATTTAAAATATACCTTGTAATATCAAAGTAATTCCACATGTAGGTAATTCATCAATTTTTCAATCAACCAACATGTGTGGCCTTAATACCCAACATTTATTTAATAACTTGAATTTGTGGTCAAGAGAATGGGCTCTGAAGTCAGACTTCTATTATTATTAGCTATAGCGTTGAGAAATGTATTTAAACTCACTGTGCCTTAGCTCCCTCATCTGTAAAATGGAGCTGAAAATAGAAGCTACTCAGTAGGATAAATGTGAGGCTTAAATGGAATATAATGTAAACCATGTGGAAAACTCCTGCATACAGCACTGCTTAGTACCCCTCACTTTTCAGAGAACTTCCACTAGTTCCATAGGCTTCTCAGTGAGCATTTACTTATATTTTTAAGTCACTGAAGTTAATTTGATATCCAGTATTGTCTGATATCTCTTTTAGTAATTGAAAGTTGCTCTAGTTTTAGATATAGCTAGCGTGAAATTAGTAACATAGATTCTTCCATACAAGTTAAAAACACTTAAGAAATAGTCCCTTTGTGTTGCAGCTGGTTTTATATTTTCTTCTGGAGAACCTACCGTCTTTTTCTTTAAAGCATCTTAAGAGAAGGATGGAGTTTTACAGTGGCCTGGGAAGCCACTGTGCTAGTTATCTATTCCTAAGTAATAAACTAAGAGGCTGAAAACAGCAAACATTTCTTAATCTCACAGTTCCTAGGGCCAGAAATCTCGTTCAATGTCTTTCATAAAATTAATCAAGCTGTTGGCCAGGGCTGTGGTCTCAACTGAAGGCTTAATTGGTGAGGAGGAAATCTGCTTAAGGTCACTCACATGATTGTTGGCAGATTTTAGTCCTTGGACAAATAAGCTTTTCCACGGGGCTGCCTCACAACATGGCAGCTGGCTTTTCCCCTCAACATGGCAGCTGGCTTTCCCCCTCAACATGGCACCTGGATTGGTGAGCAATCCCGGAGAGTTGAGAGAGCTTTCTCAAGATGAGAGAGCTTCAATCTTTCAATCTTTTTATAACTTAATCTTGGAAGTAACATCCTATCACTTCTTCCATATTCTGTTTGTTAGAATTGAGTCAGTAAGTATAGCTCACGTTCAAGAGGAAAGGATTACACAAAGTCCTGAATACCGAGAGGCAAGGATCTTGGGGGCCATCCTAGTGGCTGACAACCACAACCACTTACACAAAAGGTGACCTCTGGAGACACTTTGCACGCATACAGCTTTATGAACCTGAGATAAGGAAGGAAGAACTAAAATATTATTTAAAAAGACTAAGCTAATACACACACACACAAATTACCTATGATAAAATATCACCTCATTGACCTTTTGGTTTTTTTTATTTTTTAATAAGATTTTTATTTATTTGTTTATTTTAGATCTAAAGAGAGCACGCAAGTGGGTAGAGGAGCAGAGGGAGAGGGACAAGCAGATTCCTCGCTGAGCACTGAGCCCCATGCAAGGCCAGATCTCAGGACCCCAAGATCCTGACCTGAGCTGAAATCAAGAGTTCAATGATCAAATGACTGAGCCACCCAGGAGCCCCTCATTGACTTTTTATTTTATTATTTTTTTAAGATTTTATTTATTTATTTGAGAGAGAGAGCAAGAATGATGGGGAGGGGCAGAGGGAGAGGGAGAAACAGATTCCTCTCTTAGCAGGGAGCCCAGTGTGGGGCTTGATCCCAGGACCCTGAGATCATGACCTGAGCCAAAGGCAGATGCTCAACTGACTCAGCCACCCAGGCACCCTCCAACTGACCTTTTAGATAGAAGTTACTATGCTCCGGGTTCTGTGCTCAATAGTTTATAAGCTATTTGTTAGTTACCAAAAAGAACTTTGTAGAGGATATAAGCCTTGAGTTAGTTCCTGGTAATTGGTGAGAATTTGCCCAGCCAGGAAGAAGAAAGCAAGACAGTAAAAACAACACAAAACTATGAAAGGAATCCAGCCCCCAGCCCGGGTAGGGAAAAGGAGAGAAAGAAGGAGAATGAATTGAAACAGAGAAGCAAAAGATAGGACTAGCCATTAACTACAGTCATTTTGGGGAGCAAGTTTTTTATACTTCTTATGTATTGACGTTTTGATGAAATGCCTTAGGTGGAGACAGAGGAAGGGGGTGTGGATATACGGTCTTTCAAGATGGACTCGGACTTTGAGCATCAGGGATTCTACACCAAAGGTCACACTGACAACAGTGGGGAACATTCCGCGCCAGCCACTGTGTAGGCTGCCCTGTGGAGAAGGACCAAGATGGCGGTGGAGGCCTCGCACCCTCCATGGGCAGAGTGGTTCAGGCCTGAGTGGAGCTGCCCTCTGCCCTCCTTCCCTCCAGGCACTAAAGCCCAAACAAGGGCCTGGGAGTGTCTCCCAAACTTCCTCCCACAAAGCCTGGGAGAACTTGTCAGTCGCAATCAGCCACCAGCGTGGGTTCCCCCAGCCAGGCCAGCTGGCAGGAAGGCTGCCAAGACAGCAGATCTGACGAAAGAATTCTCAATCACATTTACATGTGCATGGTGCAAAAAGGGAAAGGAAGGGGGGGAAACCTCTCCGGAATCCAAAAAGAAAGTCACTAACTAATCCACCAAAAAAAAAAAAAAAAAAAAAAAGTAAAAGAAAAAAAAAAAAAGAATCAACCACAGATTTGTCTCAGATGTTCTCAAATTGCTGTCCTTAAAAGCTCTGCTTCCCCATCTTCCTCCTCCTCCCATCCGTCCAATCGCCCAAAGAAAGTCTCTAATTTTGCCTTAATTTGTGCCTTGGTTGCAAGAACAAAACAGAACGTCACTGCAGCTTTCCCGCGGCCCCTCCCCTTGGCCCCTCAACAGCTGCGCTTCCTCAATGGCCTGATAGAGCCCTTTCTCCGCCATCATTCCCTATTCTTTGCCAAGCTCATCCTCCAGGCGCCGGGCCCAGTGGCGCACTGGGTGGGGGGAGCCCGAGAAGGTGGCCTTTGCCACCATACTGCATTACATCAAAGGGTCATATTCACACCAGCATTACCCTTGACCTCGCTGGGAGCCAGGGGCAGCGGGCTTTGGGGCAGGGAAGAGCAAAATGTGAAGTGGCCCAGGCGGGGGTGACGCAAAATGCCATCTTGCAAAATACAGATATCTTAGGCACTTTGCCAGGACCCTGGGGGTCATAACAAATTTGGGTATTTACATCATTTTTGAAATAAAAAATAAACACACACAGCCTCCTTACTTCCTCCTAATTGAATCCAGTCCAAATATCAGATGACACACCGTTTCTCCGTTGCCTACTAATGGGGACATGGGGTTTTATTCTCAGATACAGCCCAGGCTTGAACCAGACAAGTCCTTCCTTAGAATCGTCACTCCCCACTCGCGCGGGAGGATAATTTAAGTCCCCTCTCACGGCCTCCACCTCTGCCTCCACCAAGGATGAGAGTTCTGAGGAGCTTCTAATTAATCTTTGTAAATTGCTCTGCGATCCTGGGATATAAAGGCAAAGTATTATTAGAAAATGCTGGCTGGGTTAGTAGCCGGCCATAAAAGTCGGATGCTGATCAGCTCACTTTTCATGCTGCAATTATTCAGAATGGTTGCAAGTGGTTTTATGCGATGGGCACATCATAAGTCCTTAAGAAAAGCACGGAGCAGGGACCTAGGGACGTCCACTTGTGACTCAGGGCGGGTGTCAGGGAAGAGAGTTTGCAGCCCGTTAATCTCGAAGCTCTTGCCTGCACGAGTCAGAGTTCAGCCCCATCCAGCAAGATGTCACGGACCTCTGTTTTGTGTTCTGCTAGAGCAGTTCTCCTCCTACTTTTTTTGGGTGTTTAGGAAAAAACTTGTGACTTCACTTGTGACTGAAACGGGCCCTCAAAAGCAAGTAGGCCCCATCTCATTAGCGGGAGGAGATCCTCCTTATGATATCTAGACAGGGCCTCTCGGAACAAGTGAATATCTGATTTAAGGGGGGAAATGAGGGGCGCCTGGGTGGCGCAGTCCTTGAGCGTCTGCCTTCGGCTCAGGGCGTGATCCTGGTGTTCTGGGATCGAGCCCCACATCAGGCTCCTCAGCTAGGAGCCTGCTTCTTCCTCTCCCACTCCCCCTGCTTGTGTTCCCTCTCTCGCTGGCTGTCTCTCTCTGTCAAATAAATAAATAAAATCTTTAAAAAAAGGGGGGGGAGGGGAAGGAAAGCATTTCTCAGGAGCTCATCTACGGGGTTCATGCAAATCAAAGAATAGAAGAGATGGCTATGAAATTTAGGGTCAGGAACCCTTGATTTCTTAGCCTCACTTGTGACTTATTCCTGTCCATTCACGAAGCTTTAGCTGGAAATTCCTGCCTCGGAATTGTTGCATGATGCGAGAGGCAGGACTCTCCTTGCATCTGTATCTGCATTAATCAGATATTAATCCACCCCTCCTAGGATATTTGGCGGAGTCACTAATTAATGTTTAAAGAATGCTCTTTGAACACAGAAAAGCACAGTGTCTGAATGTAAGGTGCGATCACTCTTCTGAATTGCATATTTGCAAGGGCGATTTTGGTGGAGGCATATGACCTTCAGAAGAAAAATATCCAATTACTGCAGTTTGTTTATTATTTCATGTTAAAACATTGTTAACACAGACATTTTCCCTTAATATTTATGAAGAAGATCTCGAAGACAGATTTAATATTTTAATATCTATTTGCCACGAGGGCTCAAGAATCAGATCGTGAGAGGTATGCATTGTGTGCGTGGTGGGGGAGTGGCTGGGTGGGAGGGGTACCATTATGAGGCTTCAAATTTCTCTGAAATGAGTTAAATTAATTCAAAGTGCAGAGAGCCCGTCTTCTCTACTCTCCAGGGCCGGCGGGACGGTGTTCAGCTTCGGGGCCTGAATCCAATTGGAAAACCACAGAGCATAATCTGTTCTGTTGGAACTGAGGAGTCTGAGAGCAGCTTTCCTCACAGCTTCCCAAGCACTGCGGAAATGGGCTCGTCACGCCTTTGGGATAATCAAGGGGAGCAGGAGAGATGGGTGCCCACACTGCGGAGAGCAACATTTGTGACAGCAGAGCTGCCTTTGGAGCCATTGTCCGAAAGGAAGTCCCTCCTAGTAGAATCACTTAGAACCTCAGTTAGCAAGGAGCATGGGCCTTGATTCACAGACGGGAGAGTGAACCATTAGGGACAGGGAACCGGAGACAGTGAGGCTCACAGGTGCCCAGGCCTGAGGCAGGGGTGTCGCCACAAAGCTCAGCAAGTCTGAGAAGGGACGGTTTTTTGATTTTTGAGGTGTTTGCTCAACAGGAAAGTAGTGGCTGGGGTGGCGGGGGCGGGGGACGTGATATTGATTACTATGAATATTAACAATGTGTAAATTATGGAGTATTAACTCTGTACCAAGAACTGTCCTAAGTGCTTTGAAGGCATTTTTTGATCGTTCCTCCCACCAACACCGAGGTAAACATGACTCTCTTTTTTAGAAGGTAAAATGAAGGCCCGTCCAGAAGAAAAACAAAGCGGAGCGAGTTAAGTGGCGGAGCTCAGATTTAAAATGCAGGCAGTCTAACCGCAAAGCACAGCTTAACTGCTAAGTTAACTTTAGCAGTATCTTACTTAAATTTAGAAGTGCAGCTACTGCTGGGGTTCTAAAAAAAGCCTAGGGGATTCATTTACATACAGTTAGGACTCACGGCTGACGGGGTGGCTGAGCTGGACTCTTTCTCCATGTTTCTTATAAGCTGGTTGGTGCCAGTTGGTAGAGTTTCAGCCCATATTTCCCCCTCAAGGCTATTCTTAATGTTCACTTAAAACAGATTTTGCCAGCATAGGAAACCCCTCAAAGGTAGAACTTTCTAGCAATAATGCTTTCTGCGTTTTAGGGGCTGAGTAAAACTGGCTCCTTGGGGGAATGTGAAGGGTGGGAGTGGAGGGATGGGAAATGCTTTAGCAGGCTTTTTGATTGGCAGAGTTAAGAATTGGAGCTCCCACCCTCCCCACCACTGGGAAAAAAAAAAAAAAAAAAAAAAAAGAATTGGAGCCCAGTTGAGAAGGGGATTTTGAGAACATCAGGATGGAAAGGCTGTACGCAATACTGTCAAAGCCTGTGTCCTTATGGGCACAGCAACATCTCCGGTGAGTTAGGATGGCTAAGGCAGCTAATTTGTCTCCCTTGAGAAGAGGCAGGGAGAGGAAGGGGCAGGCCACCAGGAGAGCGAGGGCCAGGGAGAGCCCCTAAGGGATGGTTTTTGAAGTGTGATGTCTGACGTCTCTGAAGTAACTCCCGTCTCCTGCCACCATGCGACCAGCCTCTTTGGGGAACAGTATTGACATTTGGGGAATGGCATAGTAAAGAGGTGTCGAGGCTTTCAGACAGGATAGAAGCCCGAGCAGGCAGTTAGGGCCCACCTGTGGAAGTCTGTGGAGAGTTTCAGAAACACAGGAAAGATGAGTAGGGACTAGAACCCCTCCTGTGGCTCTGTGAATAGGAAGAGGAAAGCATGGCCAAAAGACTGAAAATTGGAATTTTTCCAGAAAGAAAAAGCATTTTCTTTGAAAATGCATGTGGCGTTTCCAATACCACACACTCTTCTACAAATAACCCAGGGCCCTACTATTCTCTAAAATTTTACTGCCTCCCTGGATTTTCTGCTTTTCTCCTGACCAAGTGTAACTCTCTTGCTAGCCTCTTAAGGGCCTTGATGACTTCCCAAAGAGGGAATTTTTGCTGCTTCCCTTGTGCCAGTGGTTCCAAGGGTCTATTCACAGGACTCACAAGAGGCCAAATGCAATAAAACAAAAAAATATATATTCTTTAATTTCTAGAAGAAAAGTAATCTGATGAATGTGGCAAGCCTGATGCAGAGAGTAAGAAGAAATGCTAACTTAAACGTTCCTGATTGCAGACATAAGATGAGGAAAATCTATGGCTCCATTGTCAGCGCTGAGATCTAGGGGCTCCGGAGAAAGGTCAGTTCCATTACAGACTTCTCCGTCTCCCCCCTCTTTTCCTTCCATAAACTCTTTCCATCTGTCAGGTCACTCTGCCAAAAGGCCACAGTCCTGTGAGCTCTCAGCCTTATGGAAGAGCCCCGGCCTACCCTGAGCCCTGGTGGAAGTGTGCCTGGCCCTCTGTTCTCTGTCTCTCTGTCTCTGTCTTCCACAGATCCCGATTTTTCCATGCCTATAGCGTGATGTAGCTGCCCACAGAGGGCAGGGGTGGCAGGTGGGTGGGTGAGGGCCAAGTCACCGTCTGCGGCCTTACAGGGCTGATGTGTAATCACAGCTCAGCCATATACCGTAATGTGGCCATAAAGACCTCAGAACCACAGTATATGAGAGTTATGCCTGAAATGAAGTCCAATCTGTGATAAAGCAGCCCGCATTAATGCCACAAATATGTGACAGCGGGCAGAGAAATGACTGATGGGGGATGTTTATAAATATAGGAAGTGAGCTGCTTGTGGCATCCAATAGAGGGGGTAGCAAAATGAAGACAGATGGCGGCCGATTAGCTCTTAAATTCCTCTACTGCTGCCAATCCACACAGAGAGCTCCAGTGCTCAACTTCATCCGCACCCCCGCTCCCAGTGGGGCCTCCAGGTACGTTGGAGACCGGCTCCACCTCCTGGCTCGGTGTAGAACTACAGCTCGCTTCATAACGGCTGCTTCTGCAGATGACAGTGGGCCAAGACGTGGTCCAGCACAGCCATTCCAAAGATGGCATTGATGCGCTGGCACGACGGCCAAAACCCTGGGATTTACTCAACTGACTCATAGTACTTTTCATAAAAACATTGAACACTATGCTTGGGAAAAGACTGTAAAGACCACATCTCGGCCAACTCTCCAAGTGGTGCAGACATGCCCTCTCTGTCTTTGCCTAGCCCATGGGAAGCATATGCTTTCCTAAGGTGGAGATTTTCCTTTTTGTCATTTTATTGACTCTGGATTCAAGAGTGAAAGGTCTTACCCTAGAGCTTCCATCCTCTGGTCCTTAGCAGCACATTGAGCAAGGAGTAGCCAAGACAGCCCTTCACAAGACAGCCCTGCAAATATTTGAAGAGGTCTTATGCCTGTGTGTGGACATGGCTTTGGCTCCCTCAAAGGACGACTGCAGGCTCTAATGTCCTTCGTTCACACAGTGCACATGCATGCTGTTAGCCTGGCACTCGGGATATTGTCTGCTTGATTCATACTAACGCATCGCCCGTAAATGTTTTTGTTCTGTGTAATATGAAAGGGGAAAGGAATCCTACTCTTGTAACTTGTAGGAAACTGACAATTAGCAAACCCAGTACATGCTTTTCCTCTTTTTCAGTCTACTAAAACAAAATTCTTCTTCAATCCATTAGCCTCTTCCTAATTTCCAGCCTCTGTGCTACATTGCTCCTCAGAGCAGGATTCAGATCAGAAATTGTCCACAAAAGTTTCCACCCTGCCTCTGTGTCTATAATCAATCCTGATCTCAAGCAGAGGAGATCTAAAGTGCATTAGACCCACACCTGGACCTCTCCATCAAACGTTACCTTGATTTGGACTTTGCATTTCTTTTGATTGCTTAAATTCCATTTTAGTCCCCAAATCCAGTTTGCTCCTTGTTATAAAGACCTGGCTACTGGCAGCCTGTCTTTCTTCCTGTGACTGTCTTGCTAAGCTTCCAGGCCTTGAGATCTCCAGCCCAGGCTGTTCTGCTTGATGCTACCAAACTTCCCTCCAAAGGAGTAATGTTCCTCATCCCTCCTCCCTCAATCAAGCTGCACACCTAACGAAGAATAGTCAAAACAATAAATACTCCTTGTGCATTATTGGACAGTGTCTATGCCAGAACCCTATGACATAGGGAGCTAGAAATATACCTCCATTTTATAGATGCAGGAATTGGGGTGCAGAGAAGTTAAGAAGCCGTTAGCACACAGCTGGTAAATAGCAGGGCCAGTATTTAAGCCCATCTAGTCTGAGCCTAGAGACTGGCCCCTTAAAGACCACACACTGTGGCCTCATGATGAGTATTTTCAGAGAATGACTGAAAGAGTTATTTCATGTACCTCATTCTCTGTCACCGTTCTCAGTCTGGAATTGTTGCCGGTTCTGACCCACCACCCTACAGCCATACGCCATGTAATATGAAAATATGTTGTCCTCATGTATTGGTCTTTCCCCTAACCCCGTTTGCCAGTATTCAGATCTATCCAAAGGGTCCTCTTAAAGAACCCCGACCTCCTGCAGTTAGCTAGGCCATGCCTGAATCTAACATGAGATATGACATAACCCTATATTTGAATAATTTGCTTTTTGAACCTAATTATAAGATATTGCATTTCCCCCGTTAAATTCCATCATCTTAGATTTGGCCCATTCCTGCAGCCTGACAAGATCTTTCTGGATTCGATCACCTGATAAATTTGCTTTTCCTCCCAATCATGTCATCTACAAATTTGATAAGTGTCATCTTTATGTCTCCATCCAAGTTGCTGATGGAAACGTTTAATGATACAGGACAGAGCCAACGTCCTGTGTATCCTGGCAGCCCACTGCCTGACATTGATCGATAGTTGTTCGACACCTGCTGGCCGCAGTGTTCGTCCACTTACTAATATACCTAATTTTGCTGGTATTCAGCATAAATTTCTTCATCATTCCAACAAAGCTGTTCCAAAAGGCCTGTAAAATGTATTCCTGAAATACCAATTCACTCTGTCTACTACATTTCCCTCGAAGACACTGTCAAAGTAGGAAATGAGGTTTGTTTGACATGCCCTAATATTAATAAATCTAAGACCGTAGGAAATCACTATTCATCCATACTGTGCATTTTAGGAGTCTAAAGAACACCCCACACCTTCAGTGCCTTGGTTTCTAAGCTGTCTTTTACAGACAGAGTCCCAGATTTTTTCGAGGTGTCCAGAGGCTACCGCAGGGGCTGAAGGAGAAAGGGAGCAGGCACCCAGCCCCTTCCTTCCGAGCGCCTCCACCTTTTTGTGTATTCTAACAGTGTTCGATTTTAGATCCTTCTTGAAAAAGTGAGACGCAAACTATAATCTGAAAACTACTGCTTTAAAGGAGGAAAGCAATCTGTCTATCTAGAGTTGTACTTGATTATGCCATATTGACTGGTGCTCGGGACGCTCGCTTTGCTAATAAAATCAGGACCCCATTATCCACATTCGCTCTGTGCCTCGCAGAAGTCCTATCAGAGTTGATAGATAGCCTTAGGACAGAGTAACTAAGCAAGTCCATTATTGAAACGCACACATCTACATGCCCGAAAGAATCCTTGTCATTTTTTCCCGAGCGATCTGCTCAGCGGATGTTTCTCCCATCCCCACACATTTATGGAATGCCTCCTAGCTACAAGGTATTTTCGAGCACATAACTTTCTTCGACCTTTACAACAATCCTAATGAGGGAGATACGATTTTTCCTGTTTATCGATGAGGAAGCTGATGCGAAAAAGAAGTTAGGGGAGTTGCTTACAATCACCCAGCCAGTAATCAAAAGAACCAAGATTCAAACTCAGGTTCGATTGATCCGAAAGTCCTTGAAATTTGCTTTTAGGTCTCATGGGGTATTATTGTCGGTGCATTGAGATCTAGTATTTTTGAGTATTGACAATGAGCTAGCCACTGCGCTGAGTGTTTACAAAGATGATCTCCTTTAACCCCACAATAGCCGTGCTGTTGGTGATATCATTATGCCCAATTTTCTAGACGAAGATGAAGAACTTCCCCAGGGTGACACAGAAAGAAATTGGCGGAGCTAAGAGTCAGATCCACGTAAGCTAACTCCAGACACTCTGCTGTGGAGAATCATGCTATTATTTATATCAGGGCTCATCTTATTATCAAACCTGACACAAGCAGGTGCCCCTTGGCCATTCTGTGAGGGGTCTTGGAAGCTCTACCTACTCCCCTGAGCTCCCCTACGTGAATATACTGTTAGAGATGATCTTTTTCTTTTGAGCGAGGCATTGTCTTACGTTTAAATGGAAGCAGTCTTTGTCAGTCAGTACAGATTTGCTGTGAAGTACAGCCTCTCCAAAGTGTCTGGTTGAGAGGAGAACATCGAAAGATCGGGGCAGAAAGACAGTTAAGCTTTGATAATCTTAAGGGTGAAGAATAGGGCAAAAGCTCAGACGATGGGTGGAGGCAGGTCTGGGCCACAGCCCCAAGAACTGTGGAACCGAGCACTGTCATAGGAGGGGAGAAGGTACTAGGCAGGCTTTACCGTCAGCACGTCTAGCTACAGACTAATCCTGGTTCTTTTGAAAAATGACCTCTTAAATATCCACGTCCTGCTGTTTTCTCTCGTCTTTTTCCAACTGTGCTGGAGAATAGTTGAAAGGCACGCCAGCCTGTATGTAGCCAATGTGAATAGAACCCCGCGCTGAAGCAGGGGCATTTCGGTGGTGTAGCTGTTATTTATGGTCCCAGGGCTGGCTCCCCCCCTCCCCTAATTGGCAGGAGCAGAGTGGAGGGAACGGAGCGCAAATCACAATGGCTTCCCCCTTCCAGCCCATCTTCTTGATATCACGTCGGAGGCTGGCTTTCTGCCGACATATAAATTTCTATTGCCTATTGAACACAAGGGAAGATAACAGTCCTGAATAGCATCAGACAGGGAATGAAATGAAATTTTAACCCCGGTAATGTAAGATGCATTGCACTTCTCCTTTTAGAGTATATTTGCCATTTAAGATAATTCGGCTGGAATCCACAGAGTACCCAGTGAGCCAGGAGACCACAAGCATGTAAAGGTACCAGAGAGAGGATATGAGTTATTAAGAGAGAGAGGTGATCTAAGGGATGGTGTAACCCTAATTGCCTATACTTTGGACTCTTTCAGAATAGGGAAAAGTTAAGCCATCATCATCATGACCATTATATCATTATCATCGTCGTCATCATCACCATCATTATTACTATATAATTCATTATACTATAATGAATTAGGGAAATAGTGTGAAAGTAGGAGGAACAGTTTGGGAATTACAGTAAGGTAGGTCCCGATTCAATTGTTGGAACTCCAAAAGTTTTAGTGATTTGATAATGAAACAAGGTTATTTCATTAAATATGTTACTAAGTTAGAATGTACTACTTTATATTATTTTAATTTTTAGGCACCTTACTGAAAAGAGCAGTACTAAGCATCTTTATATGTTGTGTACTATGATATAAATAATACCGTATATAGTTCTTGAGTTCCAGAAATGTCTCACCCGGAAAAGAGAAGAAAATCTGCTCTTATACCCAAAGACATATACTGTAAGGATACTTTACGGAAAAAAAAAGTTTTAATGTGATAGTAGGACTCCTTTCCCTGAAGCTGTTTAAACCATGTCTGTATAAAAGCCTGGTAGTCTTACCCTAATTTAACAATGTTTTCCTTGTTGCAGGCCTTCTCAGAGCCTTTATATTGCAAAGTTCATTGTGAATCTTTCAGAGGAAGGTAGGTGTCCAACAATTTCATAAACTAGTGAAGTATAGAGCCCTCTTCCCTCTTTCATTTAAAGGACCATCCCAAGGAAATGATTGGGAAACGCTGCTGAAGAACACGTTTTTTCACCAAACACAGACTGAAGTCGATGCTATCTCAGTTCTCTTCCGGGTCTGAGAGAACTCAGGCCACTGGGCAGGCAGGGATCTCTTTGGAGAGGGCAGGAGACTGGTATAGGCCTGCCGCTATTCAAATAGCCCAACGGCCCTAGGGAGTGGAGAGAAACTTCCCTTCGTCCCTGCTGTGACGGCAGTGCTAAGGGACCAGGACTCTGCTCCCAATGCAAATTTGGAGGAAGAAAAAGGACTTTCTAGGAGGGATATGATTGTTTCCTTTAGAAAGTTTAGTCTTCTTCCTTCTACCTTGATGTTCTCCTTTTGCCTTCTTTTTCTCTCTCATCCAGGACAGTATCTATCACAGGAAGGTATCGCAGCAGTCGGTGTGTGAATGTAAATGCACACGTGTGTGCATACACACAGACACATACACACCCACTGACACACACACACACACACACACACACACACGGTTGCATTGCTTGGGTCTATCCAGTGGGTATACCACAAGCATGGATTCTGAAGTTCCCCCACTCACATTGTATAACCTTGAACAAAACATATCACCAACTATTCCGGTCTCAGTTTACGCAACTTAGAGAGGCTACGAATGATCCTTTCTCCCTAGGATATTGAAAGAAAGGGCGTAGAGGACATTAGGAGGCTTTAAAAAATACAGCACACGGACACTTGGGGATTGCTTTCGCTCATGTTTCGTGAAAGAGACAACGCAGCGAAATCGTTTCCTAGCCCACAGTCCCCACTGCAGGGGCGCACCTATGAACAAGCCGAATCAAGTGGCCGTTTCACCATCACTTGGTTTTCAAGAGGAGGAACTAGACCTGACTCCCCAAGCTCTTTCTACAACATTTGCTTAATCCAGATATTGGCCACCTACCTTCCTGCACCCCCAGATCTGAATCTAGCCCTAACACCCATTTGCTGGAGCCACGAGAGGCAAGACACAAAAGTTCATGAAAAAGAAGGAAGAGAACCCACAAGCCTTCATCACGAAGCTGGTATGAATCCGCTGTGGTTTCCTATGACCCTACCGTGTCTGGTGGCTTAAAGAAGAAACCTCTGGGAATTTGAATGTTCCCAGGCAGAAAAAGTCTAGAGAAAGGGGTAAGCTCTTTCTCATCACCAATATCCCAGAGATGACTGAGTAGCCTGTCTTCAGATTCTGATTCCTTAAGAGAAAGTCCCTAATATTTTCTTGAAAAAATAATTCTATGGGGTATTACTCTAATCAGGAGAGATTTAGGGACAGGATAATGCTGATCAGACAGAAAGTCCCTTTGTGGGCTCAACTAATCTCTATTTTCCTTCTGGGTTCTGCCTGGCAGTCTTAGGAGAAGGAGCTGAATTGAAAGAAGGGGCCCTGGCAGAGCTGGGCCAGCCTGGAAGAGTATTAATCCACCAAGCAAGACTTCGAGAAAGGCAGAAATTCTCTTCCAAACCAAAAGATTGGAGGAAACTGCAGTGACTACTTTCAATTGAATTGAGCCCTAACCTGCTGGCTGGGAGTCCCTGTCTTCGTTTTCTTGCCATCTGAAAACACCACACACGCTAATTTATGTCGGCTTTCCAGCGTGAGGCACTTTGTGGAAAACATTTCGTCTGTTCCTTTCCACAGCCTTGAAAGGCAGGAATTTTGCAAATGAACACACTGGCGCTCAGGGATGCAATGAGAAATTAGCAGAGACAGGATTGAAACCCTAGTTTTCCCGCTTCCAAGGTGACACTCCTGGGTCCAATTTTATTTCTAGTAATGCTAAGAAAGCGTCTGGGTGCTAGCCAGAAGGTTGGGATTTCCCAGTGGTTCTGAAGCCCTTTCCCAGCAAATCACCAGGCTGGGTGCTGCTCCCTGCTCTCGTTCAGGGTCCCTGAGCGCCCGGGAGGAAGAGGGTACAAAGGTGGGGTGGTGTTCTGCTGACCAGCTCTAACTGAGATCTTTACAGGAGCTGGGCTTCCTCGGCACCCCCTCATGCTGGCTCTGGAGGCTGGCGGCAGGGGGGGGGGGCATGCAAAGTGGACAGAGGTGAGGTGGCAGCCCGGGCTGCCTGGGGCTCTGAGCTCTCAGCCAGGTTGCTGACTGGGTGCCAGGAGCCTGCTTCTCATTCCACGTGCGTCGGGGCATGTTCTCCTTCATCAGCAGAAGGAGTTAGATATCTTGAGACACTGAAGTTTTCATCTTCTCTTGATTGGGCTCTACAGCAGTTTAAAAAGCCTTTGCCTGAAAGGGAGAATCGTGTCACACCTTAATAGCCTCATTTCTGGGGCGACAGGGGCTTTTTAAACTCCCTGAGCCTCGGCGAGGATGTCTGAGCTGCTTGCTTTGTTTGTCTCCTGTGTATTTCTATTCAGGGAGCCGTCTCAGAGAAGTCTTTCATTGAGCACACAGTCCTCCAAAGGGAAAGAGAAACATGCTGTACATGAACATTAGTGGCAGCTGGAATTCGTCACACCGAAGATCAAAAAGCACAGGCAGGTAAAGGAAGACAAAGGGATGGAAGCAGGGACGGGGGAAATGGGAACGCCCAGACTGGGAGGATGGGTGGGAAGAGGAGTCGACACAGTTCAGGTCTGGCACTTATCCCTCTGGAGAAGAACAATGGCCGAGAGCTTTCTTTTGGGGCAAACGTGTCCCATTGCTCTGGGGGTTGGAGGGATCGTTGGATCAGGGATGTACCCACTGTGAGCCCGTGAGCAGGCTGTCTCACACCTTAGGGCACCTCTGATCGGGTCAGGCTGTCCTCCCTAAAAGGGAGGATGCTCTGCATATGGCCCCAACGCTGTCTGCGTGTCAGTGGGGACACATTCACACACTCCCCTGCAAGCCAGGCACTGGGTATGTTCGCCTGTGCGCATTCTGATGTATGTATTGTCTTTCCACCTGCATTTTTATTTTTAACCAGGACCATAAACAGAACAGAATTGGCCCCCTGGGGTGCAGCATGGTTTCTCCTGCCCAGCCTTCTCCGCTGACCATGGTACCCAGAGACATGGTGTGGGAGGGCACGGTTCTGTCAAATATCTCGGTTCTCCTCAGAAACGAATTGCTTCTTTGCAGAAAGTGAATGCTAAGAACGTGTCTGGCCTTGTGTGAGATTTGGTTCCGTTTCCAGCTAGATGACCTTGGACAAGATGCTCAAACTTCCTGAAAAGTGTCAGTTTCTTCCTGGGTAAATTAAACCAGGCATAATCCCTACCCTGCAGGACTTTTCTGGATTCCTATTAATATATGCAAATCATCAGGCACAATGCTTGGAGCCACTGCGATGTTGTTGCATCAGAAGCTCTCCGAGACAAGGAAGGGCTCCCATTACACCACCGGTTCCTAACGCTTCCCAAAACTATGGCTCATGAGTTCCCCGACAGTCAGTGCTTCCTGAGAACCTGATGTGCGCTGGATGCCATCTGCGGCCCTTCTTACAACAGCACTACTGGTAGCTCCACTTTAAACCTCAATAACTGGAGACACAGAGTAGCTAGGTCACTTGTCCAAAGGCACACAGCAGGACTGGGAGGTGGCCATTGCTCCTGCCACTGCATGTATTGCTTACGGGGCCTTACTGACTTGTTCAGCAGCCCTCTCCTCTGCGACCCTGTATGTTCTGCGGGGGCAAAGACTGCATGACTCTTGTTCATTTCTGAGTCTGCTGTGCTTGGCACATAATAAGCAACCCCATGAATTGACTGAACGGTTATCATTTTTAAATTATTATTTTAACAAGCATTTATCCTGGGGGTCAAGGGCACCACAAATTCATGACCTACGAAGGCATTCCTTTAAATGTGGTTTAAATGCATGTCTTTCAAGATTCATGTAGAGCTTCAGGGTTTTAGAATTTTCCAGAATTTGAAGAAGTCCAGTTCACGCTCCTCTTCAGGCGTTATCGGTGCCGGACATCTGCCTGCTCCATGCACACTTTCTATCCCAAAGGGTCTGCATAAACTTTAGTCAGCACCCCGGTCTGCTCGATCAGTTCTTTCAGCTGCTTTTCCCTGGCCTGCTTCAGGCTGACCTTGTTTTCACCGGGGTGTGCTCATTCAAGGGCCGTGAGGCTGGGGCTCAACTTGGTGGGAGAGAAGAATTCTACAGGGATTGAAGGCAAACAGACTCTTCCTCAAGCAAATCAGGGGCACCAGCTCAGAAACGAGGTCAGGCAGATTAAGGGCCTTCCTGCCTGTGCCCCGGCATCCACAGGGTCCTTGGCACCTCACTGTGGGCCTTGCACTGGACGCCCTTCCTGCAGGCCTTCGCAGAACTGGGTCTTATTTCTCTCAGGCTCTGCTCTCACTGCATCCCTTCTGACCTCCTTGTATGAAGGAGGGGTCTCTTCCCAGTTCCTCTCCACCTCTTACCCTTCTTGATTTTGTCCGTGGCACTTAGCACTCTGAGGATATCTCACTTATTTCTGTTTGTGTGTTTATTTATGTCTGTCCTGCTCATGGCTGTGGCCTTCTGCTCAAAGGACGCAGGGCATTGAACAGTCACACCATACGTGACACAGGAATTCCAGGCATAGCTAGTCCCACAGCTGGATCTATCCCAGAAGGGTGAGCCCCTGGAGATCAGGGGCCATGGGCGACTCATCTTTGCTGGCCTTGTATCTCGCATGCCTCAAGTTCAAGAAATGCTTCAAGAGAGGAGTGAATGAAAAGCTGAAACTTTGAGGTTTGGACAGCGAAAATGGAAGGCAGGGCAGTGGTGAGCTGGGTGGAAAATGGGCAGGCCTGTCCCCAGAAAACTTGGTGACCAGGGATAGAACCAAAGAACGAAGAGGGTTTCTGGAACCCAGGTAAGGGGTGGATGAAGAGAGAGTCAAAGAATTCTACTCACTTCATAAATTTCCTGGAGAACTCAGGGAAAATGCTGATTCAGGTGAATACAGCCTTGGAGGCTTAGATCCGAGAAGTAACAGGGGATTCTTTGCACTTTGCCGAGAGAGGAGGCCTGGGTTAGAAGACTTGAGAGAAAAGATCAGAGAGAAAAGAAGAGTGAGACCGACAGACCAAATGACTTCTGGGAAGAATGCAAGAATTAACAAAAGGAAAAGCCCAAGAGGCAAGGCGAGCTCGCTCACATCTGCCCTGCGGGGGGCCCACAGGCCCATGAGAAGCTTGGCTCATTCTCAGGTGCAAAGTCTCTGGGGCTGCGAGTGTGAACCCAGAGTCTGAGCCACGAAGGCCTGGGTTTCTTGGAGCTGGAAAATGAAAGAGAGAAAAACCGGATGCCTAGGTGCAAGTGAGAAGAAATTTCAGTAAATGACAGTAGGAAAATAGGGGGGACCCGAGAAAGACGCGTGATGCTCTGACTCACGCTACAACACGGGCACATCCTGAAAATGTAGGGCTAAGTCCAAGAAACCAGTTACAAAGGACCACGTGTTGTTTGATTCCACAAATACGAAATGTCTAGAACAGCCATTATTATTGCCCCTTAGTGCATTTATTCAATCAGCAATTACTGAGTGCAGACCAAGTGCTAGGGTAGCACCACTGTGACTACAAGTATTTGTAAGAATTTGGGTCCCTGGGACCTCGGTGACATGCCATCTCTCCCCCCCGCTTCCCCCCCAGCCATGGCCCGTGCCAGCATTCTCATTTCGACGGACGTGTGCGACGGATCCAGGAAGCACCTCCGCGAAGTTCTCTGGGGGCAGAAACACGCATCACTTCAACATTCACCCAATCGAGCTGATGTAGGATCACATTTGCTTTCAGAATTATTATCATTTCTAAAAAACAAATAGAACTTAAAAAAAAACTGTTTAAGATAAATTGTATTACTCGTGAAATGAAAGGGCTATAGGTCGGGTCCTAGACAATAGTACTTCCAATGAGGTTTTTAAGGGTTTTGGAGCTAGAGTTCTTTGACATGCCCGTGACCAGACTCCAGGTTTTTCCTAAGACCCCCTACCCCAGCCTGTCCCTTTCCTGCCCCCACCCCAGACCGCAGTCTCTGGTAATGAGGACATGGCCTGCTCCTTCCTGAGACAGACGGGAGCAGAGCATGAAGCCTTTCTTTCAAACCCTACCCCTCATACCAGCCTGGCCCTGTCCTCCCCAAGCCCCTGCCTTCCCTGGCCGCTGTGAAGGCAGAACTTCAGCTGAACCATTTTTCCACACCTAAAATGTGTAGCTTCTCTGAGGAACTGCTCTCCCTTCTAAAGCCTCCTCCGTTCACGGTAGTACCTGGCAGGACTTCTAATCACAGGCAATTAATATTCTACTGAGCATCTTTGGAAAATAATCTGCAAACAAGAAGCTGCAGGCTATAAAAGTCTCTTTCTCACTTCCTCTTCTCCCTCTATCTTTTTTTAAAAACACAGCTTACAGCTTAATAAAAATACAACCCGGGCAAGAGCAGGAAACCTTAGCACGTGGCCCAACAATATTATCCTTTGAAGAGTTTTATTAATCGCTTTAAAGTCGTCCCGCACCTGGCTGAGAGGTGCAAGGTGCCTTCCCCTGCCGATAGGACCGTCCGTGCGTCTCAGGAGTGGGCACGGCTGCCTCAATGAACAGAATGGCCAGGAAAAGAGGGTCAACCTGGCAAAGCTCAAGGCTCACACTGTGTGTATGACGAGCTGAGCGAGCAGCAGTTTGGTTCTTCTGGTGCATCCCACTTGCACCCAAGACACACACACACACACACACACACACACACACACACACACACACGCATGCACACACACACCATGAGCAGGCACACCAGGACTGCCTCCTGGAGAAAGGAGCACAAAGGTAGAATAAAGGAGTTTCTGATTTGTTTTTATCTCCTTGCTGTTAAGGCATTTGTAATACATTCTGCAGGGAAGACTTGCTAGCTTGCAGGAACAGACAAACGCATCTGTCAGTGTAGTGGCATCGTTTGAGCTCAATCAGTGTGGCGCTGGAGGAGTCCCCTAAATGTTTAATTTCTTCCAGCATCGCAAGTGCTGTGATAGGTCTTATCAGGATTGTATTGACTGCGCGAAATGAGACACGGTGTGGAGCGCTTTTCTGGAAGGGAGAAACATTAGAAGCACACACCAGGAACCCTTTTAACAGGTTGCTAATAATATCATCTATCGACACCGCATTTTCAATCCTAACCACTTCGGTTTTCTGTGTACACACAGCTTACTCATCCCCCTCTACGACACAATGTTTTCTAGCCGGGGGCTGATAGGACTGAAGGTAAGACTTCCTGAGTATGTAGATTGCTTGGCATAAGGACCAAGATTCTCTCTTGGGAATATCGACTGATAGAGCAGCCACTAAAATGCGCCTATGGTTTCGCTGGAACGGAGTAAGTCTAGATGACTTCAGCAAGACGCGTGAGATCACGTTGATCCGAAGTGATATGCAGAGTTCCCATGTGATTCAGGGCCCCCTACAGATTCTCATATATTTTTTTAGCACATATGCAAAATGAATCAAATGTATGATTAAGTTTTGCTCTAAAGAATGTGGAACATGGAGGTACTTACTGGCTCACACGTTCATTCATTAAATATGGCGCGCCAACTAAGGGCCAGGCACTGATCTCAATATACTTTTAGACTAGAAGGGGAAGGAGCCATGAAAACAAAACTGCGCAACCCAGCATGGAGAATACTAGCGATGGCGTCACCCCCAAGGCACTGTGGTGGCACATGGGAGGAGGTGACAGGCTCCAACCACCTGAGGATGGGGAGGAGGGCAAGGAACAGACTCAGGAACGTCACTGAGGAGAAGCTTGACCTGGGCCAAGAATATTGGGTGAATTCTTCCAGACAGAAGGTGGGGTTAATGCTACTCCAAGCAGAAGGACAAGCACGAAGAAAGGCACAGAGGAACGGAACACGACACATTTGGGAAATGAGAAGCATTTTGTTGAGGCTGGAGGCCGACTTTGACACAAGATGACAAATCCGCGGAGAGGTCAGTCTGCTGGAAACTGTCACCATGGCCTGCATGCTGCGGTCAGACGGCTCCTAACCACTCAGAGTCATCATCCTTCTCACCACACATGCCCTGTCCATGTCACTTGAGACCCCCAGAAGCCTCAGAGTTGGTACATATGTTCCGGAGTGTCACACACTGTGAGGGTACAGGTATTAGCCAACCCAGCAAGGATCAGGTCACTGTGGCCTGGGTAATATACTCACACAGTCGTCCTAAAGAAAGTGAAGGAGTTAGATGACAGAAGGAATGTGTGTGTGTGTGTGTGTGTGTGTGTGTGTGTGTGTGTGTGAGTGTGTGTGTGAGTGTGAGCATGGGGTAAGAATATTCTTGAAGGAGGAATGTGGGAAGAAAGACTCAGAGAGGAAAATGAGTATAGAAGTTGGGAGGTGGCAGTGACATCCGGACTAGCTGCACAGACTGAAAGAAAGAGGAAGGGGAAAGCTGTATATTTGTTAGTTGTGTCCGCAGAAAAACAGATTCAACACCAACCTTTGAAATCCAAAAGCATGTGCGACACAAAGGGCATAAAGTACTGAGGGAAATCCTCGCAGGAATGTCTACTCGTGGCTCTGAAGCTAATACGCAATTACAGGGTCCCTGGAAGAACGCAGACTAACGTGACTTTCTGTGCAGCCCAAGGTTATAGGGTCAGGGCCAAGCCTGGGGAGCAGGAACATTTCTGCCCCTCAGTAATGCAGCAAGCTAAGTATTGCGGGCTGTTTCGAGAAACAGCAAAGGAGAAATCCTGGGGGTTTGCTGGAGGAGCTGATAAGAACCTTAGCTGGGGGAGCCAGGCAGCCCATGAAGTCTCCTGGACAGGAGAAAAAAAGGGGGAATAGGACTACCACTCTTTTTATGCCTACGGAACACACGGTCCATTGTCTTGAAGGAGGTGGTTCATCTAACACAGTGAATTCCTTTGATGCTTTTAATAGAGAAGGTGCCCAGTTATTTGAAATCAGTTCAAGGATATCGTATGAAGTCTTGTTTCTTAAAAATACTTGGCATTTGGCTTCTATGCTGAGCCAAAGAAAGCGTCCAGAGCGGGAGGGCTGGCTGGTGTAAATAAAGGGCAGTCAGTGGACCCCAGTGCAGGGGCGAGGACCCCACGGCACAGGGAGACCAAAAGTGCAATCAGCAGGGGTGTTGCCCTGGCCCGCGCAAGCTGACGCCTTGACCCTGGGGAGAGGGTGCAAAGAACAGGGATGGGAGAAGAGGCAGGGGGAGAGGAGAGGATGTCCAGGAAAGACGGTGCCATAGGAAGATTTTCTTGCAGTCTGCACCTGAGAGGGGCTGCTGGAACTTCCATCTGGACAACGCTGTCCTTGACAAACGGTAAATTTTTTCCCCACGACCTGGTAAATGACTTGGAATTAAAATTAATATCTTTTTTCTTCAGAAAAGAAATAATTATTAGCCTCGGCCACAAAATTGGAGTTAAGGCTCCAGCGATATAATAATAATAATTTGCACTCACACGGATTCTTTCAAGCAAAGGTCTTGGAAGCTTTGCCAAACATTAATTAATTAAGCCTCGCAGATTCCCCCCAGGAGGCTACCTGCTATTATCTCAGCTTTCCAGATGTGGAAACTGAGTCTCAGGGAGGTGAAAGTGATTTGCCCAAGGTCACTGTGGGAATGAGAAGCGAGACAGAGATGGAAATTGCAAAGGCTGCCCCGTGCCCAGAGTTGGGGAAGCTTTTTGCTGCTTCTCCCTCTGGGGTGCTGGGGGTGGGGGGCCGGGTCTGCGGAGGTGGGAGCAGGGGAGCTGGCTGGCTCCTTAATGCGTATGCAGGACTGAGAGAATTTCAGTCCACGAAGCACGTTTAAAGTGGCAGAGAAAGGCTCCCCCAACTATCCATTTTCATTTGCAAGACTCAGGCTGGTTGTGACAAGGTGAGGCTCTGCTAAAATTTGGAAATGAGTGGGGGGGGGG
>NW_024424008.1:37705631-37762387 GCF_017311325.1 Ursus maritimus
GGGGGGGGGGTGGTTCAGGGAAAACACAAGGACAAAATGCCCTAGGGAGAGCTCCATGGACCACTCGTCATGGGATTATTTATACCTGACCTCCACCTTTGGCTTTCACGGAGCTAAAAAGTGAGACGCACAAAGGGAAAGAGGCTGGGGGTGAATTCGAGGCAGGGGGAGAGGCCTTCAAGGAGGTCTCGGCGTGCCTGCTGAAGCTCCTGCTTCCATTCACCATGAAATGCCCCAGATCTGCCTGGCCTCCCCCAGAATGGGGTGGGAAGGCTGTTTGCAGGGGAGAGCCCTGGAACCCAGCGCCTCTGTGCCTCCACGCCTGGTTTAGCAGCTGACAAATACCATCAGTGAATTCCCCACCCTCTCCCCCACCCTCCCATCTTGGGTGCTGCTGACATATTTTGATATTTCCTCGTGAGATTATACTTCACATAATGAATTTGATTCTTCAACTCTTTCTCTCTTCCCCTCAAAACTCTGCAGTTTCTGAGAGTTTATCTGCTGCAAGATGAATCGCCCAGAGACTCCTCGTGGATCTTTCTTTACACTTCACCTCCCCCACTATGGATGAGAAATAGACTTTTCCCTCATCCATCATAAGTCAGCATGACAGGGCTGTCGTTCCCCAGGCCCGGCTCACTGTATCATCCTTCTCTCTGTCCTGCTTCAGTGCGTGGCCGGCTTGCTTGGCAACAGTCAAGACCTTTGCAAAAGACTTTAAATGGTAGTAGAAACAGACCCCCAAATAAAACAATAATAATAATAAAAACAGTAACAATAAGAGGGAGGAATGAATTTAAAAAATAATATAAGAGAAAGTTATTTCCAAATTTCTTTTCTCTGTGGGCTATTCCGTTTAAATAGGATATGGTGAAATTCTAATAAATCCAGTCTTTTCCTTGACATGTTATCAATCTTCAAACATCCCTAGAGGGTAAAGGGCAAATCCTGTTTGCCTGAATTTGCAGGTGGGGAGATGAGACAAAAGGAGGTGAAGAGGCAAGGTTAGAACGCAAGGCCAAAGGAATTCGGGGAGGGAGAGGCAACGTAGCCATTGCCCCTGTGTGATGGGAAGAATGAATATAAGTAGGGTACCGACAAATTGTTCCATCACTCCACCTCCTGCCTGTCTCCCAATGGAAACTGAAAGGAATAAAAATAGATTTAGATTTTAACAGAGGAAAAATCCATTTGTAATGCTGAAGCAAAAGGTCGCTGGACTAGAAGCCAGGAGACCCAGGTTCCAGGCCAACCTAGGATGAAAATGACTGAAATGAGCGTACCTAGTCTTTAGCCTTTGGGTGGAGAGGGGGCTGGGTGGGAGCCCAGGTGCCCACCTCTAAAATGAGGGGGTCCATCTGGAAAACCTCGAAGTCTTTTCCAAATACTAAGATTCTCAGATTTGATTCTTAATAGAGTTCTAGACAAAGTTACCGTAGATTTTAGGAAAGCGGTTATAGTGAAGGTTTTAAAAATCAATGCAGGCCTCCATTGTGGGCAGATTTTGACGAGGGCATCTCTGTAACCCAGGACAAGCGCTGAATGAACCCAGCTGGTGGCCAGCGGCCGTTGCCTGTGACCCAAACAGTAGCGGGTCTTCTCTTTACCGAGACAGGGTCAGGGGGACAGCCTTCTAGAACTGCGTCAGCAAACCCTCAGGGAGCTCAACCCAGAGCGGTCGGTCCTCCGTTCTCGTAGACGCCGTGGAAATGAGCGAGGAAGTCTACGGAGCCCTGCCCGCTGTGAGGGGGTGTCGCAGCCGGCGCCGTGGAAAGGGCTGGGTTATGGAGAACGCTCTCAGCGCTGCAATTAAGTGAGTGGCCACAGCTTCTGGGCTTGCTTTGGTCTCCCGCAGCGAGCTCCTGAAGATTCCTTCCACTGCCCTATCACTCTCTTTGCTTCATGGATAGCATGGGCAGGGTGCACCTTTGCTTCCGAATGTTATTGGAAGATTTAATTAAGCACCATTTGAAATTTTTGAATGGAAATTACCACATTAGTCACGATTATTATCCATTTTCTTTAAACATAGGGCCAACTGCTAAGCTGTGAGGCACAAGCATGGAAATTACAAAAATATTCAAATATCCATTATCTGAGACTCTGTTTGCCAAGCATCCCATCTAATCAGGGAAAGCCTGCTGGAACAGATGGGCCTTACACTGTGCCCTAGAAGCCAGGAAACTTGGACACGTTAGAACCGAGGGAATCAAAGTGCCAAATGTTACTGCTACCACAGAGAACTCATTTTTCTCCTCGGCAAAAGACTGGTTGTGCTCGTCCTTTTCAAAGAACGCACGTTTCCCACCTGCACCAAGTCCTCTGACTTCTCCAGCTCTGGACCAGGAGCGGTTCCATGCCTGCGGGACAGAGGCCCCAGGTCGCATGGCCCGCAGCCAGGAGTCTTGAGGACCTATTTCCAGGTGATGGGAGCCTTCAGCCTGGGGAGGGGGTGGGGGTGCTGGGAAGACAGAGAAGCCTTGCAGGAGAGGGCTGTTCAAAGCTGCTAATGCAGGTGCTTCAACAGAGAGAAAGTGCCTTCATTTCAACTTTATATTTATGAATAGTTTACAGAAAGCTTTGCAGTCAAAGGAAACAAAATTGGTAAACACAGTAAGTAATAGATTCAACAAATACGGCTGAGGATAAAGAGCTAATTTACATTTAATGAGACAGCGATTGTTTATTAAATAAGAAATGGTTGTGTTTCTGAAGATGGCCTTAAAGGTTTTTCCGAAGAATACATTAAGCACTGAATATAGCTTTTCATATTCAAAGGATGAGACTTGAGGAAAGGGGGAGGGGAGGAGCCAGGGGACTGAACCAAGAATGTAGGGAGCTGATAAGTTCTGGAATATAGGGCACACACCAGGCCAGAACTTAATGGAAAACAAATTCCACAGAAGGTTCCCTTCTTCGGACATTATACCACAGGCTGACTGTACCGTATTGATCTTTTTTTTTTTTAATAGTATATAATTACTGAAGAATTTATGGCATGTTGGGATATATATTCTGGCCCTGACCCTGTGTAATGGATTTTTGAATCAAAATCTCTGCCACCGTGTTTGCAACTATGGAGATATATGTTAGTTGCTGCTATCTTTGTAATTTCTAAGTGAGGAAAAACTAGGGCTTTCCATGTAGGAAACTAGAAAACTCTCTAGCACCCTATGACAGATAAGACCAAGCAGAAAGTGTGACAGAATAGCAAGTCAGTTCTGCCTAGGTTTTGCAAAGACCGGCTGAATCACAGGACTGGCCCAAGACTCTTGCAGGATCTTGTACAAGACATGTGGTGTAGCAGTTTTGCTCCTTCATGTTAGAAGGCAAATCATTTTTTAAACTTGCTGTTTCATGTCTTAAATGGCACCATATGCGGAGTCAGAATACCTGAATTTGAGTCCTGGGAGCCACAAGCTAGGCGTGGCAGAACATTCTGATTTTTACCAGATCTTCTTTTCTTCCTGTTTTAATAGCCAGGCTGCATTTCCCATCCACTTTTGCAATTAGGTCTGCACGTGACACTGTTCTGACCAATGGGATAAAAGCGGAAGTGATATATTCCACTTTCTGGTCCTGTGTTTATTTTATTTTATTTTATTATTTTTTAAAGATTTTATTTATTTATTTGACAGAGATAGAGACAGCCAGCGAGAGAGGGAACGCAAGCAGGGGGAGTGGGAGAGGAAGAAGCAGGCTCCCAGCGGAGGAGCCTGATGTGGGGCTCGATCCCATAACGCTAGGATCACGCCCTGAGCCGAAGGCAGACACCTAACCGCTGTGCCACCCAGGCGCCCCTGGTCCTGTGTTTAGAAGGAATACATGTGTGATTCCCTTGTTCCCTTACTCCTCCTGGCTGTGTGGGTTACAGATGTGATGGTAAGTGCGGAAGCAGCCACTTTGAAACCAGAGGTAAACCTGTGGCTCTCAGGATAATTCCAGCAGTCTTAGGCCATCTACCTTCTTGAAAGAGAAATACAGCTCCATTAAGATTAAGCCACCGTATTTGGAGTTGTCTTGTTAGAGCAACTCAGCCTATATCTTGCCTAATACAGAACTCAGTTATAAAGGCCTTTGAAACTAAGATGCCATTTTACACATTTTGCTTCTGTTTTTAAACACACACTTCTTCAGGGTCAGGTCTATGTGTAATAAATTTGAGACTGTGAAGAGAACATACCATACTCTTCCCATGTATATTGAGAAGGAGAAGAGAAAAGTATAGGAGAAGCAAAGCAGTCTCCTTAAATGTAAAAGAGAAAGCCGGTTTATTGCGTTACCAGAGAACTGTCAAGAAACACCGGATTGAAATACCAGGAGTAGTTGATGGGCCTTTTTGGTGTAACATGAAGAATACTATTTGTTATAGCCACATGTGTCACTAAAGAGAATAAGTAGAAAAGTTTTCTACCAGGCTTTTGGGAACGCAGCTGAAAATGTATAAAAATGGAAGTTGGTCTGTCAAGAGAAATCCTAGTCAGCCAGAAAAAATGCTGGTCATGTGACACAAACAAAGATAAACAAACAACACCAGTCTTCATTCTTGCTCTGTTTCTTACATACTCTGATTTGCATTTCATAATTATCCCTTCAATTATCTTTTGAATTTATTTCTTATTAAGAAAAGAGTCAAACATTCGCATTAAAATAAGAACATAAACCCCATACATCCACCGTTCGGACTGAACAGTTGTCAAGATTTTGACACGTTTGCTTATCCATCGTTGTGCTCTCCTCCAGCAGGAGTCACATATAAGGGGAATGGTGTATCGGAAGCCCCAATTCTCTCTCCTACAGGCTTAAGTTCTAGTCAGTGTTTGTGTAGCTGCTCCTGGAAATCCAAGAAGGGGAGGGAGCAGCATCCTGCCCCTCACCTTGACCTCTGTCCTCTTAAAGACATGAAAATGATGTCCAGTGGTCCCAATGATACTTGCCTGACTTTCCAGTACCCTGCACTTCAGACCAAGGAAGGAGCTGCTTGGTTTATTAGGATACTGCCAACCTCATTAGCAACTGATATCCTCAAAATCTCAAGGGATCTTCTTGGAACGATTTTAATAATAGGATGGGCATCTACACAAAAAGGGAGAAATCTTGACAAGTTGAGAATAAAATAGACTTGTAGCTCTAGGCAAAAGAAAAGAGGCAGCCGAGGCTTTTGGAATAATAAAATCAGTAGCATTTTTACATAAAACTTTGAGGATTAGGGAACAGACCTCTCTGTCCTTTGATTCCCTGACAATAGGAATAATTCTGAGTTACTGGACAGTTACGGGTATTTCCAGGCCCTGTGTTTTAAGCCCAGCAGAATGGGTCTGTTGAATGCACAGGTGGCCAAGTGGAGTCAGGGCTTAGCACCAGGGAGGGCCACCGGGGACTCCGTGCTGCTCCCACGGCAGCCCGCAGAGAGGCTTACCAAAAGAAAGAAGCAGCTATGGCTCCAGTCTAGTCCCATCCCTCTACATAGATGGTCTCTCTCTCTCTCTCTTTTTTTTTCTTTCCAGTGGCCTTAAGGCAGACTGTCTAAGGAGCAGCAGTGGTAGCAGCCCCAAAGGCCAAGCTGTATGCGGCAAAGCGAGTTATGTGTTGGGCTCCAGGGCTTAGCTCTTTGGAACATTTGCTCAAAGATACAAACTTGAGGGAGCGCCACTCACTGCCCGCATCCCCACTGCCCTGCTCCCCAACCCACCTAACCTCATCATCGAAATGCTTCAAGAAACATCTAAACGGTCAGGCACAGGGACGCCTGGGTGGCTCAGTTGGCTGGGTGTCCAACTCTTTATTTCAGCTCAGGTCATGGTCAGGATCATGAGATTGAGCCTGGCGTCAAGCTCCATGCTCGGTGGGTAGTCTGCTTGAGATTCTTTCCCTCTCCCTCTCCCTCTGACCCTCCCCCCCCTTTAAAATAAATAAATAAATAAATAAACAAACAAATAAATAAATAAATAAAATAATCAGGCACAATTGGATCAACGACAGAATCCCCTACATTCTGGAAGGTCAGCCCAAAGCAAAGACCCACACACTTCTATACGCCACATAATAGAGCTGATCAAACATGATCGAAATAATTTAAAAGTGTGTCTTGCAGGTAGGAGTAAGATAAATCTATTATTGGCTTTAAGTCAGGGAGCCTAGGCTTCCTGATGAAAGGGATTATGGTTTTATGGGCATCAGAGTTTTGGGCAGTTTTGACGCTATGATTTGGTCATGAGGACAGAAGGAGCCAGATCTCCTTCACATTTGCAAAAAAAGGACTTTTTTCTTCACGCTACTTTCAACAGAGAAGCTGGAAGCACAGAAAGGTGAAGTGGATTTCAGAGGGTCAGGAGTCAATGCTAAGACATAGGTCATGAATCTGGCTTTCCTTTTCACTCCTCTGAGCCAAGTTACCCTGTTCACGGAACGACTCACTGGCGGCGGAGCGGCCCCAGCCACAAAGACATGAGATGGAGCAGTTATCCACCTTGACCATGGCCTTGTCCTCCCAAAGACAAGTGGCTCAGATGGCGAGAGAAGATTCATCTTAATATGTGCTTCAGGAACAGTGGTCACAGTGGCGGGACTGTCTCCAGCCTGATTCTGCAGTCCCCCGAAGCCTCCCCTGATGCTCAGCGCAGCCTAACCCGTCCCCACCCTGCCCCTCCGTCTGGACTCGCACTTCTTGCCACGCACACACACTGCGGGCTCCCACTGTGTCCTGCTCCCCTTCCTGGGAAAGTCCAGGAAAACAGAATCTGCTTCAAAAATCTCGAATGAGCTGCCCCTGCCTGTCATGGCAGACTGGTTTAAAAAATACACACACACACACACACACACACACACACACACACACACACACACACATATATATATATATATATTACAAACTACCTGAAATACCCCTTCCCGGTCACACACACGTAAACATTGAGAGAGTTATTCTACCATTAGTGTTCTGCCCCAGAACGGTTTAAGTATAAATAACAATAATAGCTAACATCTACAGTGTGGTCCTCTATGATCTGTATGATTTTACTTAATTCTCGAAATTCCCTACTAGATAGGTAATGTTTATAGCCTTTTTTACAGAAGAGGAGGCTGAGGCACAGAAAGGCATATAGTAAGTAATCCGCCCAGGGTTTCACAACTGGTAAGAGGCAGAACCAGGCTTTAAACTAGGTACGCTGACTTAGCCATTATTAGACACCATTTCCAGTAAGAGTGTAATTATATGATAATATGCTGCCTTTAATGTAATTCATATATAGATTGTTGTTTGTCCAAATTTATAGTGATTCATAATATTCTGTCTACCTCTTTCACTCTGTTTGCAGGTGAGTAAAGGAGCGGGTAGTGACTTCTTGGTCTTAACGGCTTGATTCCTGATGTGGGAAGGTGAGTGGGGATTGGACATCAGTGAGAGACTGATATCAGAGGCATCTGGGTTTCTAATCTTGCCACTTGTGTTGGCTTTCACACTTGTTTCCAATCTCCCATCTGTTTTCCTGCTGCCTTCAGCTCCAAGGACATATTCTCTCCGTGACAGCTCTCAGAACACTAACTTTCGTCCACAAGGTGCTAAACCATCATTTCCTCGCAAAAGCAAGAGGCTTTCCTCTGGCCATTCCGTTAGAGGCTAGTTAACTTCCTCTCAAGGCCTGTGCACAGAGCCGGAGGCTACCAGTCCTCCACAAAGGTGGCGCCTTTGTCCCTTTGCCATTTGTAGTCCTTCCTTACTAGCTGCCCATGGGGCCTGGGGGCTGGGGGCTCCAGCGCACTGTCACTCCTTGGCATTTAAAAATGTTCTATTAAGTCCATTCCCTGAGGAGAGTGACTGCTCTGGGGGAACAGATGTTATCAGAGAAAGTGTGTTTTGTGCCCAGTGGGGTTATCTTCTTCCTGGCGGACAGCACTGATAAAGGAGAGAGAAGTACCTTTCCTGCCTGGGCAAGAGTTGGAAACACTTCTCTTTCCAGACAGCATCTGAAAACCAGAGCTGACAACTGGGCTGGGACCAATTGATGAAAGTGAGGCAAGAGACTCCCCCAAATGTTCCTGGACTGCTTTATGCTCCACTCATTCTTAATCTACCTGTAATCAGGTGTTCCAGAGGCTGGACACAGTGGGGATCTGTGGGCAATTCAGGACCATTAGTTCATTCTCCTGCACTGGGGGGCTGCGTTCTACAATCCTTCCATCACCAAGAAAAGACTTGGGGAACTACTCATGGGTTTCAAGAACTGTGACCTTTAGAAGACGGTCTCCAATAGATGCATGTAATCCTAAGGACCAAATGACCATCCCGTCTATTGTAATTCTGCTCCATTTATCCCATATCTCCCTGAAGAACCAATAAAAAAGAACCAGACAAAATGGCATGAGGTATAAATTGACTTTGACTACAGTTCGGAAAAATGATTGTATTTCTCTTACATTTATGACATGGAATTAGCTGCATATAATACATATTGGTGACTTAGAAAAATGTATGATTTTTTTAAAAAAGAGACAGGTTTCTTGTGTCTTACTAAACTAGTCCCCCAGAGACACCCTGAGTCGTTTCATTACGATGAACAGTTGGGACAAATGCCCTACCAACGGTAGCCTCCATTCCCCGGTCAGGAGCAGAGCGGGGAGGCAGTGCTCAGCAGAAGGCAAAGCAAAACACATCCAAGCAGACGTTCACTTTCTCCAAGAAATCAGGGGGTGGGGGGGGTCCAAGTGAGTTCCAAAAACTTTGTTGAAACCTAATTGTTCTTGGTCTATAGCGAAGCAGTGTTAATATATAACATAATCCTGGAGATTCTTTTCCTTCTCACTTGAGAATTATTTAAGATAGCAGCCCAGAGTAATGAAAAAGCCCGGTGAAAATAGTAGAATGGAGGGATGAGAAACAGCATCCTATCTTCCTTTGTACTCATGAGTTATTCCTTTGTGCTTGTGTGTGGGGGTGGGGGGTACGTGTGTGTGAAGGTGACCTAAGTGAACTCTATATAAAGAGTATTTGTAGCCATGTTTGTTTATAAGTTGTTATATCCCTGAGTATCTTGAGTTCCCCCGCCAAAAGTGGTAAGTAACTAAATGTTGTATTTGGTCAACAACTGACAGGTCACTAAATATAGAGGGACTTAGCTTCTTCGTGTTATGCCCTAAGCCTCAAACTATCAAGGAATCTTCATGTACGTCATTTATTGTTCACACATCCGTTCGGTAACTTTTAATGAGATCATGCTTTGTGGAAACCATTGATCTGGGGGCTGTGGGTATACATATGGCACAGCCATTTAGAGGTTCGCATGATCTGAAAGAGAGACGGACATGTCAACACATAAGGGCCAAAGAACATGTTAAATTACACAGTAAACTTAAGTCCAAGCTATCGAAGTGATAAAAAGTGTGGAAGAAGAACTCTTACACCATCTCAAGGCAGGAAGAGAAGCATTCATAAAGGAGGTGCCATTTGATTGGGGCTTGAACACTGATAAGTGAGAAGGGATGACCAGGGAAAGAATGGAATGAAGCTATTGGCAGCAGGGAGAATAACGGGTACACGGGTTAAGAGAATTTGAAATAGCAAGTGGTCAAGTTCACTAGAAATGGGAGTGAAAATGTATGTAGGTGCCAGGTTTTAAATGACTGCGTGTGCCACATGGAGAGGTCAAGACTTGATTTTACAGATGATGGTGAAGATCTTAAAACAAAAAACCGTCACACAAGGTAGGGATTATGCAGTTCTAACAAAGATTGTGATAGTGGACATGAGAGTGTAGATAATGGTTTTTTTAAATGTGTAGGAGGCGGCAATAAATTGGGTTTAGGAACTAACTGGACATAAACAATAGGGGACGAAGAGGCAGGATGACTCCCAGGTTGCTAGCATGGGAGGTGTGGCCATTCATAACATTCGAAAACTTTCCAAGAAGGACTGGGTTTGGAGGCCGGAGTGATGAGTTTGGCTATAGTCCTTAGAGTCGGGGTGTCTATTGGACATCAGGTGACACTGTCTGGGGAGCTGCTAAGTATTCATCGAGGCTTCAGGGGAGTGGAAATGGTCTGTATTCACGTGTAGGGTTTTGAAATCTTGTCCAAAAATCTTAGAATATCAAGTACCTAAAAAGTGCATAAAACATCATGTGCAGCTTGACAAATGCTTGAAAGTGGAACCCCTTTGTCGCCACCACCCAGACAAGTAAAAGCACACTGCCAGCATCCCAGAACTCACGGGCCCCCTCCCCATCTCATCACTCCCCTTGCACACTAAGAACCCCATCCTAAATTTTATCATAACCCCCTCCTTTGGGGTTTGGTTTGGTTTGCCGGGTTTATGTTTTGTTTGGTTACATGCATCCCCAAACATGAGAATTTAATTTTGTCTGTTTTGAAATGTCATACAGTGTGTGTTCTTCTGATTCCAGCTACTGTAGCTCAGTGCGTGTTCTGTGAGTCATCCTTGTTCCGTGTCTTTAGAATTGACTAATTTCCGATGCTGTTTGACATCCCCTCGAATGAATATACTACAATGTATGTCTTCATTCTACAATGATCGACATTTTCATTGTTTCCATCTTGAGGCTATTTTAAACAACATTGTCAGGAACATTCTTGCACACATCCCCTGATGCACATGGGAACACATTTCTTAAACTAGGAATGTAATTTATAAAGTCACATTCTATGCAGATCTTACACATTGGTAGAAAGGCAAACTATTTTCCAAACTGACTGCCCCAATTCACACTCCGTCTCGCTGTGTGCGAGGCACACATTACTCTGTGTCTCACCAACACTTGGTATTGGCAGGTTTCTTTTCTGTTCTTTCTCTCTCTCCTTCTCTCCTTTGTCTCCTCCCTCCCTCCTCCACCCTGTCCCTTTCCTTTTCCCTTCTTCCTTTCCTCCATTCCTCCTTTACTTCTTTCCACATTCTGGTGGGTGTGCCTTCGTATATGACTGTGGTCTTAACTCGCCTCTCCCTGATACCTAATGATGTTGAATTGGCCTTTGGGGTCCTCTTTTGTCAAATGCCTGTTTAAGTCTTTTGCTTGCTGGAGTCTACCGGTCTGTCTAAAGATTTAGACTTTGATGAAGGCATGTGAATTGCAGGACACTTGCTTTAAAGGTATCTAGCGATTCTAGCCAACAGAAAGCTTTGGTTCCCCTGCCTGTTGTATCGTGGCTACGGATGGCCAAAGAGGTCCTGCCCTCCTTTCTATTCTTTCCAGTGTGTGGCAGTCTTGATATAGGAGGTGAGAGTTTAATTTCAAAAATTAATTTTTTCGCTATGTCATATCAGCTGGCTGGCTGTAGCTCCCTGCTCCTCTTCCTCACCTGAAAACTCAGGTTTTGCTACTGCAGGCATAGCCTCTGTCATGTGTCCCTTTCTCTAATCACAAAGAGAAATCCCCACAAGGACATTTGTGCGTCTTCTCAAGGGCAGGACAGGAAGCAAAGTGACCGTGGGAATAAGCATTTTATCAACAGAGCAGTCTCACGGATAGAGGATTTTTGAGCACCTGCAAGGATGTTAACAGGAGATAAAAAGAAAAACAATAGTTGGTAAGTGTTGGTTTATGGTTCCATGTGTTTGAAACACAGCAGTTTTAACAAAGTTAATTCGGTTTCTCAGTTACAAGGCTTTCTGAAGCCTTTATGGACACTGAGAATTGAATTTCCAAGAAGGTGATCATAGTAGAAACTAAGTTCTCAAACTACTTTGGCCATTGCAGTCATGAGATTTTCTTTCTTTCTTTTTATTTATTTATTTATTTATTTATTTATTTATTTAGGAACACCTCACAGTATTTTCCTGCTACATGTGTTCCCTTCACCGTCAAAGTTCATTCTGTGTTTGTTTGTGCAGTTCTGACAGACTCACCTACTCTTGGCTACTAGAGTAGTCTTTCCTTTATGAGCCACTGTCTTCTTCTCATGCTGTCACTCTACTCTGTAAATGTCGCCCGAATCCCTCATCTTCATGAACTGGTATGGAGCAGGGTGCCAGGTAAAAGCAACGTCTCGAGAGTAAGATGTTTGAGTCTCCATCTGGGCTTTGCCACTGCCATCTGGGCCACCTGGGTAGCCTTCACAAAACGACCTTATGTATCCAAGCGCGGTTCCCTCACCTAAAAAGGAGGCAGAAGACTGTCTGTTCCACGGGGCTTTCTTTCTTTTTTTTCCTTTTTGACCCTTTATTAATGCTTTTCCTGTAGTGTGTTCAGAACAGTGCTTGGCTCATAGTAAATATTTAATAGAGTTATTTACTGTTCTTGTTCATACTTCTGCGTCCTTTGCCAGTGTGGACCCTGATTCTCCAGATTCGGAGACACATGCTTCCCCTGAAGCCATGCAAGCACTTCGTGGGTGCTCATGGGCCTGCCATGAAGTGCAAGTCATTACATATTTAATTGCATGAACATAATTCACCACGCGCACACGTGCATGTGAAAAGGACGTGTCCTTACACTGTGTGTTGTCGTTTGAAAGATGGAACCTCATCGTTAGTGTTAGGAGAGGTCCATCATCTTTGGGGCAGAATTTAATTTCCTCCTGTGAATATTTTATCTCCCGCCCCCACCCTAGCTTCCCGACTCTTCGCTAATGAAGATTTTTGAAAGGCTGCATGGAACGGCTTTGAATGACCATGAATAACCTCCAGTAGAATCTGTCCTTGACTGAAAACACTTTCTCAAGGTGCAAGGGACATGAGCACATGGGGTTAAAAAGCTCGGGGTATCAAAAAACACAGCCCCTTGTGACTTGGGGAAGACTGTTTCCCATCCTTCGATCAGTTTTTTTGTTTGTTTTGTTTTTGGGTTTTTTTTTTTTTTTTTTGGTCTTGTTTTTTGTTTGGGGGTTCTTTTTCCTGAGAATTTAAGGATGCAATCACTAGTCCATGGTTCACTGTGGGATAATATGTATGAAAGGTTTAGCTTAATGGCCGACATCTTGAAGGCAGGCAAGAACCCTTTGACTCTCTCTCCTGTTTCTTTCTGCCTGTAGTTTCTTCCACATAGAGTGTGACCCTAGACCTGTGTTTCTTCATTCACTTGCTTACAATGAGCTGAGCAGAGTTCTCAGAGGCACCATCCCAGATACATACACGGTCCTTTCCTAATTAAATGTCCCAAATTCCATGCTTCTAGACTTCTGCTGCCAAACTCTAGAATGGGATCAGAGAATACTCCAGAAAGGGAGAAAGCTTCTTTCCTAAATCTGCCTCTGACCTGTTACCATGCTTTTCTTGGCATCACTTCTTCGGCACTGAGAAAAGTAGTGAATGGTGGGGATGAGAAGTTTTCCTGCCTCTGGGTATTTCATGCTTTTAACCATCAAATATGCACAAGTACCACATAGAAAACCAAGACGCACAAGACATGAGTTCTGCCTTCAAAGACCGCCAATCTGAGGGCAATCAGATCATGGCTGTGAAGCCCTGTATTCCCAAAGCTTTCTTACCGCTACCCTTTCCATGCCAGTGCTCCCAATTCCCAGTTATCTGGTAACTGACTTAAAGTTTTTAGTCCATAGTGGAAGTCTGCTGTTGGCTTGTTTCTTTTCATTTGATGTACAAGGTACCTGCCGGATTCAGATTATAGGAAGACGCCTGGAGGCAATGGCTTGGATGTATATTGCATAAATAAATAAAGCACTGAGAGGTCAGCCTCTCCTCTCCCCCACACCACCAGCCCCCAGACAGTCCCGCTGGATCAAGATGGAGAAGTCTGGATGGTAAAGCAGACGTTACTCTACTCATTCCAATGGGAATCAGCAAACTTTTGTATCTCCAGAAGCCTTGTCAGTATCACATTTAATCTGAATGTTATCATAATTATTGTAACTTTACATTTATATGGCACTGAGTCTTTGGGGAGGAAAAAAACCTCCGTGAATATGAAAGATAATCAAACTTCACCCCTCCCTTCTAGGGAGACAGAATACATTATTTTTTCCCAATTATTTTTCTTCCTTCTCCTGACCCACTCCTCCAGGCATCAGCAGGATATACTGCCTGGGGGCTATTTTGATTTCTTGGGTGGGACTGACTTAGAAAAATGCACAAGGGGAGGGTGATGGTGGAGGCAAAACATACTTGTGACCAAAGGAAAAAGTTCTTGCAACGACTTCAGAAGGAAGGGAACTAAGATTTATGAACTACCTAGTAAAATCCAAAGCCAGAGTCCCTTGTTTTCCGTAGCTACCTAAGCAGTCACTGAAATTCCCAGAGAAGTCCCACTCTCCCTATTTTATAGTTATGGGAAGAGAAGCTCCTTTAAATTTGGGGACTTACCCCAGATCACTGCATGCATAACAGAGGCCGACTTTGAACCCCTCAGTCTCTTTCCAAATTTCCTGCTCTTTTTGGTGTGACCTTGAAAACAATTTTGTGAGCTTATTCCCATGCCTTCTGGGCACCTGCTGCCTCACACTGTGCTAGGCCTCTTAGGTTTGAGAGCAATCAATGATTTATAAATCCTACCTCTCACTTTCTAGGATTTTCCAAAAGAGAAATAGAATTAGGGCACAGAATCCTAGGATGACCTATCCATGTGAATTAGGTGTGAAAGTACATGGTGAGGTCTGTGGGGGTGGAGAGGATGAGGGCATAAATAGGAATTAAGTCCTAGGGAAGTCTTCCTGGAGGAGGAGGGTTGGAGCAGAGCCTCACAGACAGGAAACACTGAGCGGAGAGCATTATGGAAAGGCAGTAGCATGGCCCAAAATCCAGAGAAAGAACAGGGAGAGGGGAGAAGCAGCCTTGCCTGGGAGACTGAGGCCAGCCAAGGGGAGGGGCGCAGGAACATACAGAGGGTCAAGGCCTGGGAGATGGGTTCAGAGGAGAAGAAAGGTACAGCTCGAGAAGCAGGGAAATGAAAGAGAAAGGTTCTTCATCTGGGCCTCCCGCTTTCATCACACACCCCAAGGTCAACTGGTTTCTCATTGCCTCCCAGAGCCCCTGGGCAGTTTTGCAGAAAGATCAGCATGGTGCCTGTCACTCCTGGTTGACTTGGCTGCTCCATTTACAGTCCCCCAGTGCCGAGGCAGCTGCAGAGGCTGCCGGGTCTCTCTTGCTACCGGGGAATGTGGTGTCACCGGACAGAAAAGCTCCAAAAGAGCTCTGGGCAGCTCGGTGCATGGGCCAGTGCAGGAGGCACAGGCTGGCTCCGGAGTCTGGAAAACATGACATGGTTGACGTCAGCCAAGGTTGATAGGCAATTTTTTAGCCTTAGCAGAAATCCCTGCAGTGCAGAATTGTAAAAGGAAAGGCAGGTGTCTATAAATGGGATGACAGGGAAATGGGACAGCCGTCAGGGATAGAGTGGAATTGCTAATGCAGTGGTGGGGAACCTGGCTCCTATGGAGGGTCGCTGACCAACAGAAAAATAAAATCAACCGAGGGTTACTTAGAGATAACATACAAGGTGGTTTCCTTTGTTAAAGACATACATCATGAGCTTCTACTTAACCTATCTTAAAGCGAAGGGATAGGAAACAGAGAGCATTAGACCTGCTTCGAAGAGCATTGTCTTGCTTGAAACCCTGCCTGCCTCCCCGCTCTCAAAAAGGAAGAGACTTAGCATCTTATCACAGCACATGCTGCCATAAATTATTACTGTTACCTTTTAATAAAAGTAATGCATGCTCACCGTATAAGAATTCCAATCGTATAGCAGGGTACTAGGTAAAATGTAAATGTCCCCCTTCTGCCTCCCCCAGCTGACAATCCACGTGGAAATGCCATTTGTATTTTCTGGCCGCTTGCCAGGTTCCCGATCATCAAATTCAGCAGCCCTTCCCTGGATCATTTCTCAGTGCCGCCCTCCCCAGCCAGGTTAGATTACTTTCAGATATTCCAATGCTCGGGCGCTTCACGCCTCCAGGCTTTTGCTCCAGCAGCACCCTCTGCCTGCAAATCCATCCTCCCACAAGCTCCCTGCCTCTTGTGCTCCACTCCGCGACACCTTCAACACAGCTTAATATTCAGCCCAAATGTCACTTTCTCTACGAAGCTTTCCCTGATATGACCCCATAGGTCTGCTCATCACCTTCTTGAAACTCCCATCGTCTCCTGCATGTATGTAATAGTTTTTTTGATTTCATGTCTTCTTCCCCGTGCTGATTCAGTATTGCTTGAGTGTGTGTGTTCTTCGCTGTGTTCTGAGCACCGAGCAAGGAGATTGGTGCGAACTAAGAGCTCTGTGCATGTTGGTGCGATGAATGAACGGCTGCATGAGTGAATGCGGGAAATATACCAAGCCAAACTGAGATTGCTCTTCGATTCCTTATTGTAATCAAAAGGAGAGGTAAGAGAATGAGAATGAAGAGAGAAAAAAAGGGGTCGAGTAGAGAAAAAATGGAGGAAAGTCTTCCAGCTGCAGAAAGGGAGACATAGAGAAGAAAAAAAAACAAAAGACAAGAAAATAGAGGTGTAAGATCCCATACGTTCAAAAAGGCAAAAAGATAAGCCATTCTACTCTACACTCTATTTACTTGGATCTGTTCCTTAGCATTCTAGAAATGTAACCTAACGACTTTCCATAGTTCTTTATATTCTCTTCTTTCTTAAACCCTCAGGGAACCGGGTCTGGGTGGGTTAAATGGAGGAGCACATCAAAGAAGACAGTGTCATCTGAATCGCTGTGGGTGGGAGAAACATCAGTATCCTTAGAGCTGGATGAACTTTCTCCAAAAGGAAGACGAGGATAACAAAGAAAAAAAAATGACAGATTGAGAGGGGTCTGAAGTCTTGTAGCCAATGATTTCGGATGAGATTTTGATTCCATGGTGGCTTGTTCCATTTCTCAGATCGCCTCTGCCCCTCCACCACAGTAACCCTCTTAGGTGGCGAGACATCCATTTTTACCATCTGGCTCTGGGACCACTGGAGAGCCCACAACCTGGCGTTGATGGCCTCTGTGAGAAGGGTCTTTCAAACTCACCATGTGTGTTCCTTGCAATTCCTTGCATTCCCAGGGCCATGGTGTCAGGGCCTGTTTAGAGCAGGAAAATACTCTCCAAATTTTGATTTAGACATGAACAATGGTATCTAATTGCCATGACTCCTGGAACTTGAAAAAGAAAATATTCCAAGATGAGCAATCCTAAGGGTACCACTCTTCTTCCTTTTTTTCTTCTTGGACCTAAAAGTCATAGGAAGAATCCTTGAGTCAGGAGAAAATGTCTAGAGATAGAAGATGGGTACAGCTTGTAGAACCAAGAGGGAAGGGTGTATAACAGGGATAATTCAGTAGTGGAAGGAAGCCACGTGTGGACCAGGAATAGAAGAGAATAAAATCGAGGCAGGAACTGAAAGGAAGAGGAGATGGAAGAAACCCAGAAAAGTGGACACACCAGCCAGTGACTCAGTCTTGCCTCTGGAGTAGGACTAAGGAAGGCTCTCCCTTTCTTCTTCACATTCTTCTGTAGTACTGTAAGCAAGCTGCATTACTTTGGAAATTGGGGAAATAGTTTCAAAACAAGGGAAACAAATAGAAAAATTTGCTTCATCCTGAGTGCTGGGGAAAGCTGTCTCAGAGTCCCCAAACACCCAAGGGCCTGCTCCTGAGACCTCTGGTCTAGACAACAGACGCTCTCTGTGTGACTGGGCTGTGTGGGTCTTATTCTCTTCTCATTTGCCGGGACTTGGGTGAGAAGTCCCCCAAGATGTACTAAACATTGGGGCAGGGCCTTGAGGAAGGACGGCATCTCTGCAAGAAACAGACCCAGCCTCTTTCCTGGGAAGGGAGGAGAGGCCACCTGCCTGGCGTGTTTGCTAACACGCAGGAGCTGTGGCCTGTAATCATCATTAGCTCTCTTTGGTGTTTACTGACTGTTATTAATTAGAATGAGCAAACTTGGCATTAATGTGCCTGCCATAAGGATGAAGGCTCTTACTGCACGACCATCCTGCATAAGCAGCGAGACTGGGACTCATTTACCAACTGTTACTGGTATGACGCAGGAGCACAGACACTGGCTGATGGAGGACCAGGCAGGAGAGGGGCGGGGGTGCTCCGACCTGTATCTTTCTAGAAGCATAGAGTTAGAGGAGTTCGGCCAGAGCAGAGGGGAGCAGAGCTTCTCCTTAGTTCATGCGGTTGCTGCTAGCAGGCTTGAGGTAGCTTCCCAAAGCAGCCCAGGCAAGCTCGTGGGTCTGTGACCAGACAACTTCCCTCTTGCCCTGGACAACAGCAGCTTCCTCCACAATCAGAAAATCACGGCATGTAACTTCCTTTATGAGTCAGTGGACTGTGTTCTGTTGCCCTTCAGGAGGGTCTCTGCCCTCCGTTGAATTTTGGGAAAGAGGTTGGTGGGGAGGGGGTTTCTTATCCAGAAAGAGAAAACCTTGTTCGGGGGTCTGATCTATCATCCACTACTAAAATTCTCCGGTTTCTCTGGAAGAGACACTATAGTGATGTATTGCCTCCCCCTCCAGCTTTCAAAGAGGAGACTGCCACCGTCTGGGGGATTTAGAAGACAGGAGGTAGAGGCCATGTCAGCTGGAGAAGAGGGTTAATGTGCTCCCGCATAGATGAGCAGCCTGCGATGGAGAGGGAGCTCTCAAGACAAAATGGTGAAGTTTCAACTGGCTCAGAAGTAGGGCGCTGGAGAGACGCAAGGTAGGACATAAATTCATTCCACCCAGAGAAGCCCCATGCTCCCCCTCGGCTCCCCTGGAAGAGGCAGAGTGACCCGCAAGCACGAGGGTAAGGCCTGCTAGCGAAAGGGCACCAGGGCCATGTCCTCTAGGCGTTTGGCCCATATTCTGCATTGCTTTGTGCATCACTCTTACTCTCCCAGAGGAGCTGGGAACGGGCGAGACCTGTTGCAGGGCTCACGTCTGAGTGGCCAGGGAAATGAGCAGCAACTCTCACGCGGACAAGGACCTGAGCAGGCACGGGGCTGCGGGCCTCCCCACTACAGCCTCCTTCCTTCTCTGGCGTGTGCAGAGGTTTCTGTGACTGACTAGGCCGTGGCATGTCTGAATGCCTTTGCTCCTCGGCACACTTAGGCCCTTTCCGCTGAATCATGAGTGCGACTAGAGGGATTGCAAAAAGCAGGAGAGCTGATGAATGAGGGCACTGAACGGGATCTGGGTGACCTGGAAATCTGGGGGAAAGGATGGCTTAAGATTTTGTGTCATCAAAGACACCTATGGTCTCAAAGAAGTCCACAGCGGGGGCGCGGGGGGGAACCCTCAGGCAACTCCACATTTCTGAGATCTCAGCTGCTAAGGAAGGAAAGGCCCCTTTGTCATCAAGGTTTGGGCCCGTGAGAGTATCTGGCAAACAGCACTTAGCATTGCCATGGTGATCGAGTATCAAACACCTAGAAGTGCACAGCGCTGCTCTGAAAAGGCACTTCTTCCTGCCTCCCTGTCTTGTCGGGTGCTACTTGCTCTGTTGGAAATCTAGTCACTCCATTAGGAATTTGAAGAAATTCATGAAGTTGCAAGGCCCATCTCAAATGCCACCTCCATGAGGCCTTCTTGACCCTCCAAGCTGAGCTGGGTTTCTCCATCCTCTGGGGGCTTATTAGACCTCCTACATTCCTTGAATGCAAACAAAGCATCGAAACAGAATGAACAGTCTTTCTCATTTGGTTGTGCGCTGTCCAAGGTCAATACCTATGTTTTATTTATCCCTCCACTCCTCTAGATCCACGGCCTGGCATGCTGTAGGTACTAATGAATGAGCTAAAGAACACAAACCACCATGCAAAGGTCTTCTGGAAACTTCTCCTCTATTAAAAATACAATGATGTTCACAGACAAGAAAATACATAGTTGATAAATTTACGGTTATTATTGAGCCAAGGCATAAAGAGAGAAAGAATTAAACTTTTGAGGATAGATGTTAAAGTGTGGAGGAAGTAGAGTTGAAGTGGGGATTTATTGAGCAGCTACTCTTCACCTGGTGCAAGATGAGGTCTGTAAATATGTCATCAATTTCAGCCTCCGCCAAAATCCTTTCAGGTGGATGTCATGACAGCCATGTGCTCACTCCTTAGATGTACATGGGGCACTTCCTCTCTGCCAGCACTGTTCTAGGTGACTGAGTCCAATTGTGAGCAAGAGAAGCTGGATCTCATCACTCACTTACGCATAATCTACAATTGATTCTACAACTCAGAGAGGGTCGGTGTCTTACCCAGTTTCATGTATTTCAGAAGGGTCCAGGCAGCATTTAAAGTCAGATCTGTACAGCTCTAAAGTCTATTCTCTCTCCCCAATCTAGCTTGTATATATTCCAAGGAACCCTGATATTTCCATTATGCAATCAAGAAGGACATCCTATAAGACTGATCAGTCTGGAGCATTCTGGGGCCTCCAAAAAAGCTTTGTTGATGTTTAATAAACCCACGGTTTCATCCTTCAGTGCTGGGCTGGGCAGTAGGCATTGGATGGGGAAGGAGAGCAATGCCTCTCTGTCACTTTAAGTCCTAAACTGTTGTTAGGTGTTTGTTTAGAGACAGCATTGGGATGTTGCCTGCCTCGCAGGGAAGAGGGTGGACGTGGCCTCCTTTAGACCTCTCCTCATCAGAGTTACTGTTTCGAGTAACGAGGAAGCACGGGAATTGATTTGATGCCTAATGAATAATCAGCTGCCATCAATAATTGTAATCACTAATCTGGTGCAATTAGAGGCAATTATAATAAATGCAATTTCCTCCCGAGCCACTAACGAACTACAGAAATATGAATTGACTTAAGGGGGCTGGCACTGATTTATGTGATTGTGAGATCACGAATACCATTATCTTGGTAAAGATTCTTAAAGGAGCAAGGTCCTAGTCTGATTTCGCTCTAACTAATGAGAAGCTAGAAAATACAATTCCAGAGGTGAGGAGCACAGGCGGCTACGGTATTTTTCCCACAACTAGCTTCGAATAATCCTAGATAGCTGCACAGACTCAGCTCGGACTGTCACTTGAAGGTCTGTTCCTGTATGTTTTGCTTACTAGAGAGAGATTCTGAGTTCATACCTTCAAGTATCCAATCAATTCTGCAAGAGAGGGTGTTGACAGCAACATCTGGGTAGAGGTGACCTTTGTTATGCCCAAGGGAGGCATGTCTATTGGCCCATTACTCTTTCCGCATTCAAATGAGTCCCCAGATTTCATAAAGATTTGATCTTTATGGAAATTGAAGGACCCTAGAGGTTGTCAGGATCTTACAAATGCTTAAATAACTTTAATTATGTTATTCCCATTCCCAGAAATTTTGATTGGCCATCAATTTTCTAATGAATCAGCCAGAGATTTTGGAGGGACTCCACAACATGGCCCCAAACAATTGTAACAAGCCTGTAGTGCGCAACAATGAGAGCGGGAGGTAAGGTGACTGAGCCCCACTTGCTGAGGACAGACGGCGCTCCCAGGATGCTGGCCTTACAGCAAGAAAACTGGGAAAGTCTTGGGCAAACCAAGATGAGTTGTTCCCATGGAGACACAGGAAAAGGCCAGAAAATGCAGGAAGGCAGGTTGGACTCTGTTCCTGTCGCCCTTAGAATGAAATTCAATCTCCCGGACATGGACTAGAAGGTTCTACAAAATCTGACCTCTGCTCGGCTGCCCAACTCCTCTCTCACTGGTGGACTCCCCCAAAATTCATTTCACATGGGCCTTTTATTTTTTTCTTTCTCAAGTGTGCCAAGTTTGTTCTTGCCTCAAAGCTTTCCACTCGCCTATCCTTTGCCTGGAGGGCTCCGGGCCTCTGATTTTCCCACGGCTGGCTTCTCCTTGTCATTCAAGGCTTACCTCAGATGGCCTCTGTCAAATTAGGCTCCCAGGCACTTGCTGTTACATCATAATCTGCGTGTGGGTGTGTGCCTCCCAGCCTCAGCCTCTCTGTCTTATTCGCTGCAAAATTACAGGCCTACAGGGGTGCCAGCACATGGCAAGACCCTCAGTAAATCTCTATCCCATGAATGGCTGAAGCCACTTTCCAGGCCCACTTTCTGCTGCCTCTGTCCCTGTAGTCATCCCCAGGCACCCTGTCTGTATGCCATTCCCTGAATACATCCCATTTCATGTTCTGCCTTTCGCTGGCAGTGCCCTTCCCATGTGGCTGTCAGAAGAAATCCTTCCAGAAGGTAACTTCAGTGCTGTTCCTTCCACAGCCTTCCCTGGGCCCTTGATCCAGGATGGCCCCTTTGTGACCTTTAGGAAGCATTTAGGGTGTACCGTGTGCCAGGCCTTAAGTGCTTTAGCTTCTGACATAGATCATTTCTTATCGCATCCTATCTATTTGGTGTCATCACCTCTACCCGATGGTACCGTCCTGCAGGGCAGTGACCGCTTCTCCTTCTGGCCCTGGCTCTGCATCACCTGTTCCGTGCTCCTGGTACTTCGATGGGACAAATGCATGAGATAATGTGCAAGCCTCTTGCATGCTCTTTACAGGGAGTGGGATCTCTTCCCCAAAGTCGGATTTTTGACTTGAATAGAAATAGAGCCTGCGTGGTATAGGGGTAGCGAATTAACTTACAGTTCTGCAGATAGAAAATGCTAGTTTCGGGGCTCCCACTAACTAGGTGTTTGGCGCTGGCCAGCTCCCTTTCTGCCCTGCCTGTGGCTTCCTTGTATGTCAAATGAAGCAACACTGTTTGGGTTTCCCAAGTGCTTCCAACTCTCACACTCTCTGGTTCTATGCTTTGCTGGAACAGCAGGGGACGACAGAGGGGAGGGGAGCCTCACGTGTTCATGTTTAAAATTTCAAATGGAGGAAGTTGTTGTTTTCTTCTCTTCTCCCTAGTGGTAGCAAACAAGCAATAAATATGGAAATCCTAAAAGCCAGAGAAAATAGTCAGTGTTCTCCATCTTGCTGACAAAGTACACAGAGGCTGCGTCACCAAATGAATGGGCTTATCCCTTCACTGCACTTGCCCGAATTCCTCCTGGCCCAGACTGTTCGCAGGACAGGTATCTTTTGTTCTGCCAACACTGGGCCCTGGCCCTGTTCCAGCCAGCGCAGCCCAGGGCGACCAACGCAGAGCGAAGTTGCAGCATTCCTTCACCAGGGAGCCCGAATGGAACGGACCGAACCCACGCTTACTAAAACGATTCACAGGCCCCTGAAAGGGGAGGGTGGTTCTGGGAGAGAGTGGAGGAGGAGAGAGACAGCAAAGGCAAGGCAGTATCCCCGCTGCAGGCAGCCAAACCCTCTCCTGCCAGGGGATAGGTAACTGGTTTTCAAAATTGTGCAGACATACGCAGTCACTGCCCTACTTTCTCTGTCTGCCTTTTCAGCTCCAGCCGGGATTGCGCCTGGATCCCAGTATCGGAAGATGTCCCGGGAGGAACCCAAGTCATAAAAGCCTTTTTCCGGCTGATTTTCCCAGGATGGCAGGGAGCAGAAGGCTGGTATTTAGTGGGTCTGTTGGCTCCTGGTCTCTCCCTGAGCTGCCTCCACCCAACGCTGGGCCTGCTCCATTTGGGCCACTGGAAGGTGGCAGCTTTCCCCGAGGCCCCCATGTCCCCCCTCGCCCCCAGCAGGTCTGTGATATGTCCGCTGCTCTGGAGGCTGGCTGACAAGCTCTTAGGTCTCCACCAGGACCTTCAGAATGGACTCAAAATCCCCTACCTACTTCTCAGCTAGTTCTGCAGATTCCAATCTCCCATATGTACCTTTTTTTTTTTTCTTAAACTTCACTCTGGGTGAAAAGGGCCCATCCCTCTGTACCAATCTCTGGAATCCCAGTATGTGTCACTCAACCAGAAAGATACCCAGCTCCCTGAGAGTCCGAAGCCCCCGAGGTATTCGTTTGAGCTTTGGTCCTAAGACTGATGATGGTAAGGACGGTGCTGGCCCCAGAACAGGCGGGAGGGGGAGGAGGAGGAGTTACCGGCCAAACAATGCTTCCCACCTTGTCCCTGGGATCCCACCTCATGCCACACCATGCTCTTTCCTTCTCCTGTCCAGATCTTCCACATTCTTCCAGGCCCAGCTCAAGTCCTGCTTCCCTACATGAAAGGGCCTCTGAGGATTTAATCCCTCATGCGAGGTCATCTTTTCAGCTCCAACCAGATGCACATCTCTATCTCACTCTGTAGCCCTGCTTTGTAGAACACGGAGTAATTGTTTCACGTGTATATGTTTTGTTTCCGTAAGTGGAATATATCCTTTATACAATCAGAAGTGTCATGGTGATGGATGGGTTGCAGATAGAGAGATAAACTTCCAATAAAGAACATGGAGTAAAATGCTAATTGTAAGAATCGAGGGATGTGTTAGTGGGGACCGACGGCAGAATTCTCGCCTCTTTTCTGTATGTTTGATGACTTCCCTAGACACACGTAGAAAAGCATTCAAAGTTTCTTATCTTCTGCTTCATGCCCCGATCTGTTTCTTTGGCACTTAGGAAGCACTTACGACATCCTGGGATGGGAACTCTACGTGCAGGGCCTCTCTAATAACCCGGGTGAGGCTGAGAACGTTCAGGGCACGTTGCACAAATAATTGCTAAGTGTCACTCCCGTCCACTCATGGGCTACTGGTTCATCTTCCACCTGCTTCTGCTTTTCTGATTCGCCATCGGGGTTGACCAACATTCACATCATAAGCTTGGGAGGTTTGAGGGCTATCAGGCCATGGCATCTTCCTCTCGTGGCTACTGTCCACACCTCCACGCCCACGGGAAGGAGGTCGAGTGCACCTCTATGACCGCTGGGGTACAAGTAGCCTGTCTGCCCCGGGACTGTCTCAGGGAAGATAGAACTGAGCAAGACCCCTTGTCCCCAGGTTTTCTATCAAGGAAAAGAGGAAATACAGTCAGTGCTGCCACCCAACCACCCAACCTATACGTTTATTACAAGTATTACAAGTATTGACTTTTTTGACACGGAGTCGTTCTTTCCAGGAAGGCATTGTCCACACTAAGAATTCTGCCATACATAATCAGACGTGTTTGGCAGTAGTCACGTGTTAAGTCAATAGCATGCTAGAAACATTCAGTCAGCCATGTTGGGGACTTGTTTCTGTGTGTCAATCACAGTAAGCAGTGAAAAAGGGAAGCTACTCTATGTTGGCTAATTGAATTTAAATTTAAAAAAATTAAAGAATTTTAAAAAAGGAAACTATGAAAGCAAGTAAAGCAAGCCCCTGTTTTTGGATGAGTTGTGCTCCTGTGACGGAGACAGATGCGTGAAGTTTCAGGGCCATGTCACAACGGCTTCAAACCAGAAGATGTGGGTGACAGCCTCTGTTGGCGGTGATGGCGTTCCCTGCCTTCTTCTCTTTGGGGACCTCAGCACCATGCCTGAGCATCTGGAACGGGAGGGACAGAGATTCTGATGAGGACATTGATGCCATTTGCTTGACACGTAACGGGCCACCAAGAACTTCAAAATAGCATTAAACGACGGGGCCGGGGCAGAGGTCCTGAGAAATGCGTAGCCTGCTCCGTGATCAGCGGCCTGCACGAGGCAGTCAGTAAATACACACTGATTGATTTTTCTCCCACAGCATTTAATGTCTGTGCCTCTCATTTGGTAATTAATCATTGTGTGACATCTGCTATAGCATTGCGCTGAGTTGTCGTGTCTTTCTTTTACTGCTATTTCACTTTTCACGCGCTTATGCGTTATCACCCTTGGCTAGAATTTAAGACACCAGAAGGCAAGACTGGGCCTTGTCTTCTACACCCCACTGTGTCTAGCACAGTGCCTGGCTCACAGTAGGTGCTCAATCAATGCATCGATTAATTAAGTCCTCCTTCTGCCTAGGGCCCATCATGCTTCGGAGCTAACAGCTGTCACCTGGACCACCCTCGGCCACGGGGGCACACAGACAAACGAGCTTTGTCTACCTTCCCTCCGTGAGCAGCATCAAGGACCCTGAGAGGCAAACCTAAAGTGAATTTTAAAAACATGTTCGGGGGTGGTTACAGAGCAAAGCTGCTTGCAAGGAAAGGCCTTTTTCCTCCTCTCTCTCCGATGCCACTGGAGCGGCTTGTTCCGTTGAAACTACAGCGGGGATTTGTGCCGCACGGCTATGCGGCCGGGGTGGGCCGAGTTCACACGAGCCATCAAGGGCTCAGCGTGGGCTGGAGGGCTTTGTGCTCAGACACTCAGGCAGCCAGCCTCAGGCCGAGCACACCCCTCTTCCTGCTGAGGCCACAGTGCCACGATTTCTGTAAGTGACTCTTCAGTAATGGCCCCATGCCTCAGAAGGATACCGGTATCATCGGGGGTGAAAGTTTCTTTTCTCCCTCCTCTTCTTGACCTCTCCCCAAAATATCATAATAGGACTTTTTATTTGGACAAAGATAATAAGCCGGTGATTTTCTTTTATGTTGGGTTAGGAACTGAAGAGCTAACCATGATTGAGCACCTGTGACATGCCACAGACCCTACCATGGGCTGTCCTATTTGTTTGTTTGTTTGCTTTTTATTTATTTATTTTTGTGATGTCTTATTTAATCCCAACAGGAGATTTTTGGTAGAATATTTGCCCCATTTCACTGAGGAGCTGCTTTGCAACTTGCCTAAGCCACATGCTAAAAATGAAAGTTCGGTTCCCTTGCTGTCCTTAGCCCCCTGGCCCTGGTCTGACGTCACTGTACATACCAAATCCCCATAAGCCTTAGGAGAGGCTCTGCTTTACCCACGTTTCAAACTCTAAAGAGCCTGTCCTAATAGCAAGGGGGGGCAGGGCTTGGTGACTGGGGCTTCAGATGCCCCCAGGAATGTCATAAGCTGCTCACTTATTATTCAGGGAGATACCCAACAAAGTGCTGACTTCTCTCCTCGCTATCAGTATCCTCTACCAGCTGTTCACTTGGACTGGGGGATATGAGGGATTTAACTCTGAATTCGTGAACGCTGCTAAATCTCCTTCAGAGAGGAACCACAGGGATTAGTGCTTATGGGGCACGACTGCCTGGCAATTCAAAGGACCAGGGGACAAGCAGAATGCTCGGTGGGGGTGTGTGTGGAGAGTGCCTTCTGTGTGCTGGGGTGAGGTGGGGGAGCACAGAAGGGGGTCCGCGCCTTGGAAGATGGGCCTTCAAATCTATGAGAAAACACGGCAAATAAAACTGTTAGATAGCATCTGCCTTGGGCCCTGGACAGACTGCCATTTGTTTTCTATGTGTGCCTGCTTTGCTGCTGGAGCCTTTTTTGCCTTGATCTGCACTTTTTTTCCTTCTTCTCCAGCATCTCTCAAACTGGATTTCCTGTCAGATGGCATGCACAACAAGCTTAGCTTCCTATGAACCATATCACAACCCTCGAACGACAATTCCTTTCCCCACTTTGCAGAAGGGAAACCCAAGGTCACCCCAGAAACAGAGGAGGAGCTAGGATGTGAGGACAGGAATTCTGACCTCCGATCCTAAACGAGATCCGTTAGAAAAAAACAGCTAGTTCCTTGCTTTACCTGACTATCCACGATCGAGTCAAGGCAGGGAGAAGCCCTTACATTGATGGACACAGGTCCTCCGTGGCCCAGGTCCCCCACTGACATGTTTGGAGACACTTACCTCCTTGTTCTCTGGGGCTGGAGTTAGAGACAAAGAGAAAGGCATTCATCAAGGCCAGGCTGGATCACCCTTTTCCCATTTCCTTAAATGTCGGATGTAAATCACACTTGAAGCTTACTTGGAACATGTGGGCGTTAGCAAATCAGACAAGGGTAATGTGCTTCTAATACAATGGCTTTCACGATGTAAGATTTACACCCTCAGATTGTTTCCTGGTGGTTTTCTGGGTTTTTATTTAGCTTGGCATTCCCACATCTGCTTTGAGTTTTATTACCTTTGGCCATGGGGGACTGTGGAGGAGCTGCTTATTGAAGAAATACCAGAAAATACATAACAACAACAACCGACTTTTAAAATACTTCTCCAGTCTCACACTTCAGCAAGGCGGAACTGTGTTTTACTAAATGTAAAAACAAACTTAAAACTTTATTATGTTTAGCTCCAATGCTATCGCCCCCGATCCTCAAAGCGTATATATTCAAAGCAAACAACAACAACAACAAAACCAAAAGTCAAAAAGCCCAAACAACTCAATTCAAAAATGAGGACTTCTATCAAGATTTCTCCAAAGAAGATATATAAATGGCCAATAAGCACATGAAATGATGGTGCGACATCACTAGTTACTAGGGAAACGCACATCAAACCACAATACTCAGGAGGCTGGCTGTACCCTACAACCACCACCACCACCACCCCCCGCTCTCCCCAGGAAATTGGTGAGAATATAAAGTGGTATAGCCAGTATGGAAAATGGGTTAGCAGCTCCTTGAAAATTTAAACACAGAATTATCCTACAATCCAACAATTCCGCTTCCAGGTATATACCCGAAGAAATCGAAAGCAGAGACTTAAACAGCATCTCGTACACCAATGTTCATAGCAGTGTTATTCACAGCAGCCAAAAGAAGGAAACCATCCGTTATCCATTGACAGATAAGTGTACAAACACCATGTGGTCCTATACATACAGTGGAATATTAGTTGGCCACATAAAGGAATGAGGTTCTGATACATACTAGTTAAGCATGGATGAACTTTGAAAACATTATGCTCAGGGAAATAAGCCAGACACAAAAGACACATTTTGCATGATTCCACTTACACGGAACATTTAGAGTTGACCAGTTCATGGAGATAGAAAGTAGAACATAGGCTAGTGGGGGCCATAGGGAAGGAGGGATGGGGAGTTATGGATTAATGGGAGCAGAGTTTCTATTTGAGATGGTGAAAGAGTTCTGGAGGCAGATGATGGTGATGCCCCACGTTGTGAATATACTTAATGCCAGTGAATCACAAACATTTAAAAATAGTTAAGATGGGGCAGCCTGGATGGCTCCGTCTGTTAAATGGCTGCCTTCTGCTCGGATCATGATCTCGGGGCTCTGGGATCTAGCCCAGCATGGGGGGGTGGTCCCTGCTCGGTGGGGAGTCTGCTTCTCTCTCTCCCTCTGCCTCCCTCTCTGCCTTTTGTTCTCTCTCTCTCAAATAAATAATCAAAAAATTTTTTTAAAAAATAAAAAATGGTTAAGATGGTAAAGTTTAGGGGCACCTGGGTGGCTCAGATGGTTAAGCATCTGCCTTTGGCTCAGGTCATGATCCCAGGGTCCTGGGATCGAGCCCCACATCAGGCTCCCTGCTCAGCAGAGAGCCTGCTTCTCCCTCTCCCTGTGCTGTTCCCCTGCTTGTGCTCTCTCTCTCTCTCTCTGTCAAATAAATAAATAAAATCTTAAAAAAAAAAGATGGTAAAGTTTATGTTATGTGTATTTTACCATAATTAAAAAAAGACCCCTTGCCCCCCAAAAAGCAAACAAACAAAAAACCCCTGTATGTTAAGGCAGCAGATTTTGAAGACTGACTTTGATGTCTGCTTTTGCACCCCAAAGAACCTGGGTGACCTTCTTCACCCCAAATGCAATGGTCCCTGTCATGGTCTAAGCCTTTGTGCCTGCTGTTCCTTCTATCTGAAATGCCTTTCCCACATTGCCCTTGAAAATATCAGCTTATCATAAAAGCTTTAGCTGATTCCCCTCACATCAGAGGTCGTAATGTTCCCCTACTTGTTTTCTGAGCATTTACACTTGCCTTATTACATCGCTCTACCTTGCTTTACAATGATTCCGTGAGGTAGACTGGGAGTTTCCTACCTCGGGGACAATGTTTTACTCATCTTTATATCCCCTGCACATAGTAGCACTCCTAACCCATAGTAGGAGCTCAATAAATATTTAATTACGCCTGTTGGTCTTTGAAGTGTCTTGTTTTGTTTTAGTTCTGCGCGGGGTGGGGAGGCAGGGGCGGCAGGGGAGACGGGCAGTCACAAGGGCTCTGAGAAAGCTGTTGCAATTGACAGCAGTGAAAGAGACACATCAAGGAAGATAAAAGAAAGTGTTTCCTCCCCTCCACAGGTTCTGCTTCAATAGCATTGCTCTGGCATCTGACCCGTGTGGGGTTCTATCCTCACTCTAGTGTGGCCCTTGGAGTCTCTTTATTTAACCTGGCGGGAACCGACCGTCCTCAGCCAGGCTGTGGGAGCAGCCGGGCTGCATGAACTGTGGATAGTGAGGACCCAGTGAGATAGCCCCAGGGAGCCCCTGGCCCCTGGCAGCTGCTCAAGGCCTGCCTTGTGTTTGTTGCGGGGGCTTCTCCTGGTAACTAATTTTGCTCAGTGCTCATTCCACCCTCCAGGACTTTTCTCGCTGCTCCCCCACCCCCAGCTCAGGTTTCTTCCTTAGTGGCCCGCATATTTTTTCCTCATAAGGAATTCGCTCAGCAATCCATCTTGGCTTTTCCAGGGGAATCATGAACTCTTTCTTTTGCTTCCTTTAGCAATGGGAAGGGAGAGAATTAGGGCGAGGGCCTTCGAGCACAGCTGTTCTAAGGTCACCATTAGTCTGCTCAAATCCTTTTCCGTGGCTGCAGCAAAGGGCAAATGCCCCGCATGCACTGAGGTTGGCAGGCCCTCTGGTGCCTTGGCACGTCCTCGAAGGCCTTTAAGCTTCTATTCTTGAGTGAATCACAGGGCTTTTATTTGTGCCCCAGCCCTCCCTGTGGTGGGGAAAGCACTTCCCTTCCCCTCTTACTTTCCCACCCTCCTTTCTCTTTTGGGAGCTTTCAAGTCCCCCAATTAAATAACTTGTAAGTTTTCTTTGTGCAGAGCACCAAACTTTGCTGGGTGACTTCCACGGTAAATGTATTTCTTTCTCTTTTCTTTTTGCCCTTGAATTCTTACGTATCCAACCTTCTCATGGGGGAAGAAGGGACTGACACAGGATGTGAAGTGCCCAGCGCAACAGTGAAGGGCTATCTCAAACCCACCCAGACTTCCTTCCATTCGTGTGTTCAGCGTGCGTTTACTGAGCGCCTACCATGCCCCAGACACTGGGCTAGGCACCAGAAGGGCCCCTCTCCCTGGGACATGGTCCCTGCCCTAAAGGGGCATCTGGGGAATGTGTCACGGCAAAGCGACTTGATGTCTGATCTACGGAGGGGTTTCAAGGGGGAGAGGCAGCATCACGTGAGCCCGTGCTCTCAGACGGGCCCAGCGGTGTGGGTGTGGGATGGATACACGAGCATGGACAAATACCTAGTCTGGTCCCTTCTAAAAGCCACTGGCAAACTCCTCAAACAGGCTCTCCAGGGTGTGTGGGTGGCGGGGAGGGGGATGGCTGAGGAGGGAGGCAGAACAGGCTAAAAGGGTTCATTCTTTCAAAAGGCAAATTATTCGTAGAGTCACAAAACAGGGATCGTTATGCCTTTTTGCCAACAATGTCAAGCTGTTTAAGTGCAGGGGGGTTAACTAGGGGGAGGTGAGCCGTCACTCTAGGCCCAGATTTTCCATCTTCCTCTTGACTCTTCTCCTAATTACTTCCTAGAGAATCTACGCTCTTTGGATAAATATCCGCGTGGTGAAGCCAACACATGCATCAGTCGGTCTTGATGTCAGGTGGTGCTCATTAAGTCCTGGAGTCTCAGATACTGAAGGAAGCCATGAGTCCCCTGGCTGCTCTCCACAGTTATTACCGTCCTTGAGCCCTGAGAGCCTCTCTGCATTTCCCCATCCTATCTGCCCTCTGAGAATTGTTTTTGCTTCTCACTTCCAGGAAGGAGCAAGATGGAGAGTCAAATTCTGCCTTCAACTTTAAGGAAGAGTTCGGTTGGGTCTTGTGTGTGTGTGTGTGTGTGTGTGTGTGTGTGTGTGTTTGCAACCGTGTCAGGGCACCGTTCATTCAGTTAGTGGCATTTTATCAATTACCTTGGGGTCTCTCTCTCTCTCAGCCCATTGCCCTCTGAATTTCCTAAAAGCTGCATAACACCCTTTCTCTCCGGAGACCAACACTCATAAGACGGATGGTAAGTACACTGTGGCAGTGTGTCAATTGTGCCTGAAGCCAGCAGCCTGGATGGTGCTCCCTGACCTGTCAAAAACATCTGTTTAGCACAAACCACATGGCAGTTTCTCTGAAGACTAAAACAACAGCCCAGGAGGTAATTGCTATTTCGGTGTTCCTTCTGGCTTGAAGTGTGCTGAGGCAATGCTCCATTCCATTTCACTCTGTATTTACTGAACACTCGTTATGTTCGGGGCACCACGCTAGGCACCATGGGGAATACGAGGGAGACAGAACACAATTTATTGGGGAATACGCAACACACACACTGAACAGTTAGAACCAACAAAGGATAGAATATAATCAGACGACTAAACACAGAACAGTTAGGAGAGGTCAGAGGAGAGAGAGGTCCTAAACTGCTAGACCTAGAAAAGACTTTCACGGTCAACCGTTCATTCAGTGTTCACGGACTACATATTTACTGAGCCCGGCCATGTGCTGGGGCCTGTGGAAGGTGTTGGAGGGGTGAATAAAGCTCAGTTCTATAGAGGCAATGTTGAAGTTCATAACGGAACTGGAGCCGGAATCCATGTCTTACTCATAATTCCTTCAGCTGATACTAAATGCTCATCTGGTATGTGTCAGGCACTGGACTAGATGCAGACAGAATGCATTGCAGGCTGACGAGGTGTGTCTGATAATGAACTAGCTGCATACACCTGCCCCAGTGTCTCAACATCCCTCAACTTCCTTTTCCCGATTATAAAATGCGGAAATTAAGAGTGCTCCCTCGCAGAGGAGACGGGAGCGTTAAATGAAGAAAATATAAAAAGACAGAGCACAGTCTCTGATGCAAAGGAAATGCTTAATAGATGCCATCTGTTATTATCGTTACGGAGCTGCCTCAGTGGATGAAACGTGGTCCGCCTCCTTAAGAAACTGATCTTAATTCTAGTGCGGATGATAGGCATATCCCCAGATCAATATGTCTTCCTGACGCCAGAGCTTTGGGGAAGACACAAAAAAAGTAGAATGAAAGTAAACCAAAGGAGAACAAGAGTGAAGAGAGGTGAACATTTCAGAGGACGGAAGGGGCAGAACGTTATGAGCAGCCAATTTTATTTATTGCTTTTCCAAATCTATAAGAGAGGCGGATCTCTCATCCTGGAAAGTAAAACGTTCAGAGGCCATCTTGTCCATGCCCCTGTCTACCATCTATTAATTAATTAATTATTAAAGGGCACTAATTAAAAACCCATTATCCTCTCTCTTACACTCCAATAGCATAGGTATCGTGACCTGTGGTCATTTGGCCTTGAAGTACTCTGCAGTGCTGGCATATTGAAAATAGCCAGGGGAGAAGGAAAGAGTAGAAATGGCATTTGCAAGGATGGGTGTCGGGAATCTAGTTCAACAGTGAAGTTTCTTCCTTTCCTATCCCCGCCTGGCGCAGAGCAGAGTTCAGACATCAATGTCCAGGAGGAAAAAGCAAATTTTAGTTCTGACCCATACAGGGATATGCCAGGGAAGTAACTTGGGTGATAGAATGGGCATGGCAGTAGGACTGTCCAGGTAGTGGTGGTGCTGGCTAAACATGGAAGATACGTTATAAGATCACAGATCTGATCAAGCTGATATGAGACTAGTAATCCCTCACTAAGTGTAAGAGACTGCCAAATATGAACTTCAGCTCCCAAGGGTGGGAGAATAGAAGCTATTTTTTAGAAATCAGGGCAGCAGTCAACCAAGCTGGAGTTCAGAATCAGGTGACTTTCTAGGGATGGGGACAAAAGGGGATCCATTTAAATCAAACACATAAAATGAGAATAGGTGGTAAGCTCTGGGTGCCCAGGGGTTTCCATATAAGCGCATCAGCTATGGTGTGGGCAAAAATTACTCCATGTTCTGGTCTTTAATATGGATGAGACGTCTAACATGTAGCCTGACTGAATTCTCATGGCTTGGGACTACCTGGGACTGACACCCCCAACTTCATTAACTCTTCCTGGACAAGCACCCACACAAAGACCAGTAGGCGGGTCAATGTGCCCCAGCGCACACCCTGAGGCTTCCCCTCTCCGAAACAAAGCTAAGTGAGTGCCAGGGTCTTCCTAGTCCCTTCAAATTCCCTGTCACCTTAGCAGCAGTCTTCTGTGATGACACCCACGCAGGAGACACACCGCTTAGCCCCGCCCCAGCCCTGATTCAAATCAAATGCTGACACTTGCCAATATTGCTGGAAATGTCACTGTGGCAGAGGTGACCCTTCCTCACCTTCCCTCCCGCTCCCAAACTGCCCCCAATATACTATTGTTTTTAAACAGCTCATGTGTTAATTAAAAATAGGAATCAATTGGCCTCATCTCTCCACTCAGGCTCCTGTGCACACAAGGATTAGAGCTGCCTCCACTTAAGTCAATTAGAGATAAGGAGAAGCTGACATTTCCACAACCTGCCTTATCACACTGCTCAAAAAACGGCTCAGATTAAAATGTACAAAGATGATTTCTTTAGTCCTTTTCCTCCTCCTTTACTTTCTTTTAATCATTACGAAGAAAGCTGACAGTCCAATCTGATGGTGGAGATGCACGCTCTCCCCTGTGGGGACCAGCCATCTGAATTGCCCGACCTATCTGTGGGAACACGGCTGCAGACTGGGGACTCTGCTGGGTGCTGGGGTGCAGAGAAATACTTGACCTATGCCTCGCTTTGGGGCCAATAATTACGATGCAGTAGAAAGGGTAACCGAGAGTCTAGACATTGGTACAATGCTGCTTAATGCACATATTAACCTCTTTGGTCCTTGGCTTCTCTGAGCCTCAGTTGCCTTATCTGTGAAAGGGGGCAGTAATGCTGCCCACAAGTAGTATTGTGAGGCTCAAGAGAGAGCACGGGTGTGCAAGTGCCTGACACGGAGCCTGACACAAGGGGTGCTTAATCAATGTTTCAGTTGAATCTGAAAGCTCCAGGATGCACACTAGGTAATTTCTGCGTGGAGGAAGGAGGCAGCTCACAAGTGACCCCGTCTATCATAAACATCTCTACTTGTTGCTCACAGCCCTTTATTCCAGGCAATTTAGATATACATGACCACGAAAGCAACCCAGCATGTTTGCCATTGTGATCTCCGCTTTAAAATGAGGAAGCCGAAGATCAGAGAGATTAATTAACTTGCTAAGGTTCACCCATCTGGTGAATGGAGAGCTGGGATCTGAACCCAGAGCCCATTATCTCTCCATTACCTCGTGCCCCAGCGGTGCTGAGCAACCGTGGGAAAGAGAAGAAGTGTGGTCTCATGACCTTCACAGTGAAGAGAGCACTACCTTATTGACTTTGGTCTGGGAATGTATTAGCAATTTTCCAAATTTGCCCAGTCCATTAGCTAGGCTTTTTCTAGCTACCTTTGACTCCTTGCCCACCCGGCCTCTGGGAAATGCTGAGGATGAGCCTCATACAGTCTCACCAGCCACCTCCGGGTCCTTCTCCACATCATCACTCAGCATGCTGCCTCTCTCATCTGGCCTGCCACCCTTTCTCATAACCACCACCGGCAGACAATGGCGGATGTGAAAACAGTGCTTACAGTGTCCAAGAGCTGCGCTGGGGTCTGTAATTATGGCTAACACCAATCTGTGGGCACCGGGTGTGCTGCCCAGATCCCCCTCCAATGAGGACTCGGTGCTCCAGCTGCCAGGAGTGGTGGAGGCAGGTGCCTGTAGCCATCAGCCCCCTGAGGGACCCTCTTAGCTGGAGAGAGTCATCTTACTCAAGGGTCTTTCCTCTTCCCCAGGTGGCCCACGCTGCAGCAGACGTGGCCACCTCAGGCTGCTCAGCGTTACTCTGAAGGGCCATCGTCAGCCAAGGCTCCTCTCTGTGGAGCACGCTGAGGGGACGTCGGCCTGCCTCATTGCTTGGATTGTCGCTTGTCCAATCCTGCTTCCTTACTCACCTTTCCACAGGTGTTCATTTCAAGGACACTCCTCAACTAACAACTTTTTGCTGACTTTTATCTCAGGCTCTGCTTCCTGAAGAACCCAACTTCAGAGTCAGGTAAGTCCTACCATTAACCACACTTTACAGTTGAGGAAACAGTAATTGGTTAATAACGGGTGGTAGAAACCAGATTACATGTACCTGCTAGTCACTGTGTATACCACTGAATTTTCACTATTTTCAACCTCAAAACTATCATTTCTCTGTTCGTATGTTCTATCTGGAGAATGACTGCGACAGATTAAAGACGACCACAAATTATTTGATAGTCCCACCATTGAGAGGCGGGTTCCAGTTATGCTCGCTCTGAATCTGGCCCAGCCTCCGTGCCTTGATGGACCAATTGAGTAGAGCAGAAGTGACACCATACCAGTGAAGGCCCAGCTGTAGAAGACTGGCAGCTTCCGTCTTGGTCCCTTGGAGCTCTAGGTTACCAGACCAAAGCCCAGCACCCATCCTGGAGAGACCACACAGAAATGTCCTAAGTCTACATGGACAGGAAAAGAAGCCCAAGTGAATATGGCCTTACAAAGCAGCCAGGCATGTGAGGAAAGTTGTCTTAGACCCTCTAGACCTACGCAGTCACTAGCCAAATACCACCAACTGACCCTGGTTCATACCACAGGAAGCAGAAGAATTGTCCAGTTGAGTTCTGACCAAATTCCTGATCCACATATCAGGATGGATTCAGTGCAGTTTAATAATAACCTACTAGATGAGAAGCGTATGTCCTGACTTACTCTGAGAAGTCCCCTACCCTTGTCTTCAATCTCATGTCCACTGGAGACCTTTTCCCTCAGCTACGCTCCCCTGCCTAGCATCTTAACCCTCTCCCAACCCCACCCTTCCTCTTTATCCTCACACTGGCAAAGAAAATAAATCACCTCCAGGTGTATCTCACTATCTCTTCTTGACTTTCAAACCTCGCAAATGAGTCATCGTCATATACAACCTCAGCTTCTCTACCACCTGCTTCCTTGTTGGCCTTTCAATTCTGACTTCTATCTCTTCCATTCTTTGATTTCAAAGTCTTGAAGTTTAGTAGGTGTTTATGAATCATAACGTCTAGTGGCATTTTCTTATTTTAAGTGACACTTGCTTTTGGGAAGCCATTCCTGAAATTCACCTCTGCAGACTAGCATTACAACTGCCAGCTCTCCTCCTTTGAGGACTTGTAGCATTCATTCCTTCATTCATTCATGCAACAAATATTGATTGAGAATCTGTGCTCAGATGCTCTCTGTGACTGGAAGGTCCTAGACCACTTAGTAGTCGAAAAAATGTCCGAGTCAGAAATGGGGAATCCATTTACACAGTAATAACCAATCTCGCCTAGATTTTAAAGATATCTATAGATGTTTTCCTCACCAGTTTCTGGGACTGAGGCTGTCCCAAGATTTGTCCTTCTAGTCAACAGGGTAATTTCCAACTCTGGTTACATATCACCAAATACTGATGCTTGGGTTTCACTTCTGGAGATTCATGAGTCTCGGGTAAGACCCAGCAAACAGTGTGCTTTAAAGGGTTGCTGAGTGATTTTAACATGCAGCCGGAGCTCGAGAGCCATTGGCTGACCTAAATCCTTCATAATGCAGCTTAAGATTGTTTCTCTTGACCGTTGCTCTGTGAAGACAGAGAAAAGCACTGGTTGGAGAATGTTTTAGACACTTTAAGTTTTCCTGAAATCTCCTTGCAGCTTTTCTGTCCCACATTAAATGATCCCAGTTCCTCCAACCTTTCCACATAGGTCTTATTTGTAGCACTTTAATCACTCAGTAATCTTGTTTTGATTTAGCTCAAATAGGTCTGTTTCCCTGGAGAAAGCGTTTCCAAGTTAGATGTCTCTGTTTTACAGAAACACATAACCCTGAGAGCTCATCAACTCAACTGTGCATTGCACAGTAGTTGCAGTGAAATGCGTATCAGTAAAGATTTCAGCAGAACGTTTTGTTTTATTTCTGAACTTTAACATTCGCTAAAAAGGAAACACCACACATGTCAACGGATGGGTTTTTCCCTGTTGTCCCTCAAATATTATCAATGCATATTGATAACTGATTTGTATGGAGCTTGACTTTGGTTCTCTCACATCTTCTATCCTTCTTCCAGTAACTGCACTTATCAACAATCCTAAGAAAAATAAGACTTGCTCAGAAGCCGGCCTGTAAATGCTGGACTTGGAGGGGGATCATGGATGGCCCCAGCAGTTAATCAATATACACCCATGACCCTTCACTTTAATCCAGGAACCAGAGCCACTCTTTGCTGTTGTATTTTCATATATATCTGCATGTTTTTTTTCATATAAAACGCAGCAATTTAAATTTTACTTTGCTTATGATTTCAAAAGAAGTTTAACCTATTATTATTTTTTTAAAGATTTTATTTATTTATTTGACAGAAAGAGAGACAGCCAGGGAGAGAGGGAACACCAGCAGGGGGAGTGGGAGAGGAAGAAGCAGGCTCCCAGCGGAGGAGGGACCCCAATGCGGGGCTCGATCCCCAGACCCTGGGATCACACCCTGAGCCGAAGGCAGACGCTTAATGACTGAGCCACCCAGGTGCCCCTAACCTATTATCATATTAGGAAAGAAACATGGATTGATGAAAAATCCAGATATAAAGGTCTTCAAAGATCACAAAGGGGAAGCAGAAGGTAGAGATGTATAGATATAGGAGTCTTAGTAAATTTGCAGTAGAGATGAACATATTTTGACTCAGATATGCGCAGGTCCCTTTTAGTACATAAGTTGGATTGAGAGATGCTGAGTGGTAGTTTTCAGAAAAAAAATTTTCCCTTTAAGGGTAGTATACATATAAAACTTGTAACTCATTCAGTCGTCAAGATAAAGTAAGGGCCCATGGCAGAGCAATAATGACTGGCAGCTGTCATAAGACACAAAGGATAGAATCAAAGTTAAGCATCATAGATCAATTGTATTTGGGAGGATTTTTAAAAAGCTTTTCCTGCTCCCTGAGTTTCTAAGAAAAAGTCAAGATCTAAGGATATTCATAAATCAAACTGCTATCTTAGACACCACCTACAGATGGTGGACAGATATTAAAGAGAATCGACATTTGTTGTTTTCCACAGTCATTTGAACTTCTTGATGGAGTGGAGTCAACAGACTCCTGGTTTCAAATTTCATCTCTACCATTTATAACTTATATGGTCTTAGGACAATCATCTCAATTTCTTAAGCTTAGTTTTTTATCTCAAAATTGTGATAATATCTGATTGTCAGGAGGACTCAAGAGACTTTTTATAAAGTACCCAGAATAGTGCCTCCACACTCTGGAGGCTCAGTAATAATAATAATAATAATAATAATAATAATAATAATTATTATTATTATTATTATTATTGGTAGCCCCTACATTACCAACACTAGAGAAATTAGAGGAACACTCAGAAATTTGAGGTTGTATTATCTGGTGATTCTTTTTTTTTTTTTTTTAAGATTTTATTTATTTATTCGACAGAGATAGAGACAGCCAGCGAGAGAGGGAACACAAGCAGGGGGAGTGGGAGAGGAAGAAGCAGGCTCATAGCGGAAGAGCCCGATGTGGGGCTCGATCCCATAACGCCGGGATCACGCCCTGAGCCGAAGGCAGACGCTTAACCGCTGTGCCACCCAGGCGCCCCTATCTGGTGATTCTATGATGCAAATGTGGATGGAGACAGAAGTTGGAGACCCTACTCCTCACCTCCCGGGTACAGAATGCAAGCTACTGCCTCTTACGGAGACCTGGAGGTAAAAAAGGATTGGGTTGGTCAGAGCTAACTACATTCCACCCCATCAAGCAGGTTTCTGGTCCTCGTGAAGTCTCAGATGGGAGAAGGGGCCAGGAGAAGATAAGGAGAGATATGTCCCAAGATCTCAATTTTGAATTCAGGGCTTTTCTCCATGAAGCCAACCCTGGAAGTAGCTAATCTGATTACTGTTCAGAAAAATAGGGGAGGCATAATATTTACCTAATGCTACTTCAACATACCGAATGGCAGAATTCCTGATTTCCATTCATTTAGTCTCTATTAAAGGCATCAGAGGTTATTTATTGATGGTACTAAAGAGAAATAAAAAGAAAAATATAGCTGCATTATGGGACGCTTGGAGTATGTTACATCTGAAATGCCCCTGAAATAAGCTTTGGAAAACATGTTGGTCTAATTAGTTATTATGATCAGGTATCTATGGAAACAGCTACATATTTGTCCTTAAGCCAGACAATCACTTACTCATTTAATAGCATACAATCCACACAAACCAAGCTTCCTGCACATATATATATATATATATATATCAGCTCCTTGCAACACATACAAATATAGAGCAGAAAATATAATGAAAATAAACAAATGGAAGGAAGTGGGTCTGTTACACTGCGATGGTGCCCTGCTTACTGTGAGTAGTAACTAAGGAAATCGAAAAGCCCAAAGTTGATTTTATTCACACGGCATCAGTTTGAATGAGCCCAGTGAAATACCTCCCCAATGGTGTAGCTGGGGAAGAAATTGTCCTATTAATAGCGCGCTTCAGCTACATTATGGGTTAAATGGGTTAACTGGGCTTTTGTTGAATGGCCTTGTAACATAGTAACCATTTATAACATAATTTCTATGGGAGAATGTGTCCTGAATTCCAAGTACTCAACTCCTGAAACACAGCCTCTGTGTGTGATGAGGACTTCCTGAGTCCTCAGGGAAACAGCCAGGTGAAATGGAAGGAACCCTAGGGTTAATGTCCCCCGATCTGGGTTCTAGTCCTTCCCTTGCACCGACAACGTGACTGATCCAACACTTGCAACTTCTCCAGGCTTAGCTACATCAGCCGTAAAATGGAAAAGGTGGTATCTTTTTCATCTAGAATATAAGCTCCATCAGGGCAGAACCGTGCCTGTCTTAATCACCTCGGCTTCCCCAGCCCCTCAATAAATATTCTGTGAGGGAAGGAAGGAATGAATAATTGCCTACGTCTCGGCATTGTAAGCAGAATCAAATGGGATAATGCATGTGAAAACAATTCAAGAAGCTGTAAAATGGAATACAAATGAGAGACATGATAATTATAACCTATTGTTACAGACAGAATGTCACCTTCTGTGCGTTCCATGTAAATGAGGATGTTTGTGTTCGTGCTAATTCGAATGGCTGAGCCGATATCCAGAATACTGAGAGCTACAGATGGGCCAGGCAACCTCGGAGAGCAGCGGGGGCTGGCGCTACAGGGAGAGTGGGAAAGTAAGTAAGAGAAGTTAAACAAGGGAGCTCTTTGGCTAGAAAATGGGCTAATTAGACCCAAGGGCTGACAGCAGGCAAATATGGGTACCCTAGTCTTTTCAGGGACCGTTCCGTGGACTAGAAGGCTATTTTGCCTGAGCCTGAGCAGAAACAAAGAAAAGCCAGACCAAAGAGACTGGCTTCCACTCTGGTCGGCTTTAAAAAAATAATAATAAAAGTGAAAAAATGAAAGAGCAGTGCTTGGCCAACATGTTAGGAAGGACACAGGTAGGGCATATGTAGAAAAGAGGATTTAACATTTAAGTGACTGAAGCAGAACTCCACTGGGTCTCTCCACACCACTGTTTGCCAGCCTGTGGACCATTTTTGCCTGTTAATTATGACTCTTGTGATTACGTTGTTGGGGTGCACTCAGTACTGATATTCAGACTGGGCAGCAGGGGAAGGAAAGGGCGAGCATGAAAAGGGAAGGGTCTCCAGGACGGTTTTATAAGCATCTCAGGTACAATCAAGCATGCATTTGCAGGCCATGATTGGGATACCCATAAATTGAGAGGCAATCAGCAGCTCAGACCTTAGCCACAGCATAAACCCCGAGAAGTCAGGCTCTCTGATCACTACCCAAAAGATGCTGTGCCACAGCTGGGGAAGACTTCCCAATCAGCGGGCTTATCTCCCCTCGAGCAAGCACATAGCTACTTCCAGTGGTGACCACCATATCAAGATAGATAGCCACCTGATAGGCCACCGTCACCTTTCCTGCTCCAGCAACCAACCCTGAAATGCAATCCAAAATGGCTCTATATCTACTTCTGTGGAAACCACTTAAAAGGGCCCAGGAGGAGGCAAAAAGAGTCTTTTTTACATTACACAAGAGAGAGGGATAGAAAAAAAGACAGAGAGATGACCTTCTCCCTGAGGCCTCACGCAAGACAGTCTTCTAGGCCATTTTTCAAGTTCTCCCTCCCCCAGTGTCAAGTTAATACAATACATATTTTCTCATAATGCAGGGTGCAACTTTTCAAGAGGGATGGGGTCGTCCTGTGGAAAGGGTACAGGCTGGAGACTCAGAAGCCTGAGGCTGGAGCTCTAGCAAAGCTACCCCGTCCCTGAACTAACTGCCTCAGGAGCCCAAGCCTCGGGGTTCCATCTGTTCTGTGAAATAAAATAGTATCCCCTGCTGCTTTACAGGACCGTCGTGTAAATCAAAGGAGATAATATATGTAAAAGCACTTTGAGAAATTAAAAGCGTACTCTGGAAATCAATCATTGATTAAAGGAAATTTAGCAGTACTTTCCATCCGGCGGTATCTTCTCTATGCCTAACATATGTATTTTTCAAACAAAGGAACGAACAAACAAAGGCACTCAGCTATGAAGGGGACGACTAAGTTCTAGTTAGCACATGGGGAAGGTGCAAAGTTCAGCAAGTTGTCCGTATTTTCTCTCTTCTTCTTCTTTTTTTTTAAGATTTGTTTATTTATTTGGGGGGGGCAGAGAGAAACCGAAGCCGACTCTGCACTGAGCGTGGAGCCTGACTTGGGGCTCAGTCTCACGACGCTGAGATCAAGACCTGAGCGGAAACCAAGAGTCAGATGCTTAACTGACCGCGCCACTCGGCACCCCAAATGGTCCATATTTTCTAAACCCAGTGCCATATGGCTCTTCTCTTTGTGACTATTTTCCTACCTAGAAACTGGGTAGAGAATAGATATTTGTTCGGCACTACCACGGCGGGACTCAGCATAATTAAGCAAAAATGACTGTAAATTAGCCTGGGCATTCGCAGGAAGCTTTATACGTGCAATCTCTCTGAAACATTTCTCATTTCTATGCTTACACACCTGATCCAGCCAAACTGGCCAAATGAGCAAGAGGAGAGCTTGATCCTAGGCCATAACTCTGTAAGTTCATTAACTGTGAATTATTGTTTTGAACCGGGCTTGGCTTCCAAGGCCAGAATCACACATTCCTAAACTAATGTGCCTGACACCCGCAGAAAATGATCTCCACAATTCTCACCTTGACCTTGTGGAGAACTCCTACCTCATCTGTCCCTGCTCTCTGGGTAGGTGACTCTATCCAAGTCTGCAGTTTTGCCTTTAATTACGCACCACATTTAAGGGTTGCAGGAGGTCTGCGTTTAAGTCGCAGAGGAAAATACACAGCACCAAATTGTTCTGTAGCTGAGTCAATGTTCAAAGGGAGGGAGGAAACACCACATAATAACAGGCGGAGAGCCCCGCTCCTGGTAATATTCTCGAACGCCACGGTCAGGTATGGGTATGAAGAGATGCCGCGACCCTACTGCGCACTGGCCATTGCGTGGGGCACTTGGCCTACGTGAATGAATGGGCTCCTGTATCTGCACTTTAAATCGTCTAGAGGTGATCCTGGGGCTTTTCCAAGACCGGCACTGGTACCAGTATGAATAATAGCTCACAGTGTTTGAGAGGTATTCCACGCTGCACAGTCAACGGAATGCTTTACATGGTGCTTCCCATTGGAATTTTACAACACGATGAGGTCGATATTAATATTGTCCATACTTACAGATAAGGAGGCTGAGACTTAGGAAAAAAACAAAGGGATTTGTCACAAAAGGCACGCGTACCTATCAGGGCAGGCATTCCCGCCCCACCTTCTCTGACCCTGAAGTCTGTGACCCTTCTCCTTCGTCAGCTGAAGCAGAATCCTAACTGAGAGAATGAAGTCAAGCATTTCTGTCAGGGGCAATTTTCTTCTGCTCTCTCCCCTGGGACATTAGTGACGGTGTCAGCTGACTTACTATTATTATTATCATTATTAATACATTATTAATACATTTTCAAGGGGAAGCCTGATGCCAGGGCTCGGTAGCCTAAGTTCCGGAGGCAGGAGTCACAGTGACAATACTGACGTCCGTCAGGAGGGCAATGATGCCGCAGGGAGGCTACATTTGAATGTCTTCCCCTTGGGCTGGGACTTGGCAGAAAGCCACTTCCCGACACATAATAAAAATAAAACTTAACCTCTGGCCCTCCATCACCCTTATAAATCTCCTTTCGAATCTCAGTCTGTCAAGGTCTTTGCACAACAATGCTTCTAAATACGCCCGGCTTCCAAGGACTCTGCCCAGGCAGCCAGAGACACCCTACCATCCCCCATATAATCAATATTATCATAGGGTTAAAAGGTAATCATCATACTTTAGATCCTTAAGCTCCTTTGAGCCTCAAAAAGTTCCAAGCACTTTCATATTGGTTCTTTCATTCTATCTTCCCCACATCTCACGGTAGAAGGAGGAATTAAGGAAGGAAGCTGCTATCGTTCCTTAATCCCATCTCTCACAAACTTGAAATTGGAGCACCTTCGCCTCATACTGGAGGTGGAGCTGACCCTTGGCTTGTGTTCGAAGGTCTTTCTCTGTCGTTGTTCAGTGTTTGCGGTCCGGCTGGCTGGGCCGCCTCCATGGCGTATTGGCGTCTCTCTATCCTGCTCTGGAAATCCCAGAGGCTGGATGCAGAGGCCCTAACTCCTTCTCCGTAGGCTCCGTACAATGTCCTCCAATAGGCTGGTGAAGGGAAGTTTCCGACTGACAGCACTTTCTAGAAAGGAGGCACTACTGGTGCGAAGTGTTGACCTCACTTTGCACTTTGGGTTCACGCCCTCAGCAGTCCATGGGACCTTGCTTATGCACTAACACAGTGCTGCTTGCAAGGCCCTGGAGTGGGGCCCGGTGGGGGGTGGGGTGGAGATGGAGCCTTCCCTAAGGAAGTGAGGAGGATACAGCCTCATAGGCAGAAAGGATACATTCATATTCACAGAACAGAATAAGGAGCTGAATGCAGCTGGAGAAAAGGGCTGGAGAGGACAAGACGGATATCAGGACAGGCCCCTTGTCCAGGCTCAGAACCTGGCTCCAGGTCAGTGATGCCCCGTGCAGAACTGAGCAAGCAAATGCTCACTTGGGCAATTTATCTAGACGAAGGGACAAGAAACTTTCCAGAAGGCAAATCTGGGTCAACACAAGGTAAGAGCAGAGTGTGGGGACGTCCCTTCAGGGCCTAGGCAAGTGACAAGGTGTCCTTCTATCCCAATTGTGTATCCAGGTCTGGCAGGTGGCTGTGGAGACAGGAAGAGGACAGACAACACAGTAGGGCAGCCTGTGATGTACCGGCTGGGTCTGGGGAGTGATTTCATATCCCACTCTGTGAATGCCTTTCTTCTCTGAGTCGTGAACTCAGTAACGCAGAGCTGGGGCTAAGCTTGCTGCCGGGCAGAGCCGGGACAAGTCTAGCTAGAACTCAAACCAGCAGAGCCCAAGGAAGGAGACTCTGGCCATTTCACCCTGGGCTCTTCAGAGCCAGAGTCTTTGGGGAGTGAGCGTAGCTATAGGAGGTGGCCCCTGGGCTCTTCATCCAGGGGAGATCTCCAAGGTCCTGGAGTTCGGGGCCCTCTACCAGGGCTCGGTCTTTAGAGAGCCCCTGCCTAGGCTGGGCCAAGCAAAGGTGATGAAGAGCAAGGGCAGTGGGCAGTGGCCGTGGTCATGGAGACCTTGCGATCGGAGCTGGGCAGCAAGGACACAGACAGAGATTTTAAATGTATTCGGAAAGAGAACCAACAAGAGACACATGAGCAAACACATAACAAATGATTTCCATCATCAATTCAGCGCACGCTTCAATGTGCGTGCAGCGGGTGGCTTTACAATGAAACAGCCCCACAGTGAAGTCCACTCATGTCCCCCGGGGCTCTCATTCCACTCCGCTCCTCCCCAAAGAGAGATTCGGCCACCAGCTCCCCAGTTCACAGGTGGGCTACGCAGTGTGGAGCTGCTAGGTCTCTGTGCTTGGCTGGGCTCTCCAGCCCCGTTCCTCTTCTTCTTTTCCCTTTCTGTACCAGTGGAATCTGTTTGGATGGCAGGTGGGCCTGGCATGGCCATATGACTGGAAATCCTGGGCCATTGAGCTGGGCCGTGTGCCTGTCATCCCAGGTGTGGGTCAGGCCCTTCTGCATTCCTGCTCCGTAAGGTCACCCTCTGACACAGAGATCGGCTTTGCAAAGTGCTCCTGGTTATAATGGGCTTTAGTAAATGCCTCTGTTTGTGCCATGAGAGCTGAGGATCGTGGGGACAGAATGGAACTAGATGTTGCCTATTTACAAGTGAGTGGAAGGAGGGAGGTGGAGAGCTCAGCTGCCAGGTGCCTCAGCTCGTGATTGCCCAAGACAATAATCCCATCTTTCTGGCTTCCTGCAATTGGGGATGGAGAAAAATCAATCCTAAGCAGAGATTGGATGCAGTCATGTAATATGTATAACCTTGGGGTTTTTGTTTGGTTTGGGTTTTGCTTTTTCTTTTTTTTTTTTTTTGAAGCGCGGACCTGAAGTGAAGCTTACATGAGGCCTTAGGCTTCACATGAAGGCTGGAGGTATTGGTGGTGGTGTATTCACGCTGTCCTTAAGCAGGAAGGGAAATGAGGGGTGTTTTGGAGCTTGCTGGGTAATAGCATGAATGTCATGGGAACCCTGGCCAGACACAGGCCAAGACTGAGGGTCTCTGGCAGCCCAGCTGCCTTCATCTCACTTTGATTCAATTAGATCTAGGGCCTGCAATGCTCTTCCCACTGGCGCATGGCCTGGCCCCACCTGCTGGGCTCATCTGGCTGGCTCAGGCCCTGGGAAGGTGGCTTGGCTCCTCCTGAACTTCTGTTGGTGGTCGGGAAACCCATGTCCACCAACTACCTGGCCTCTCTGCTCAGACGCATCTACATTTGCTGTGGGTCTCCGAGGAATATCTGATGAGCCCCTAAAAGCATTGCTCAGAAGGCCACGTGGTCTGGAGCACAGGGCTGATAAAGTGTCTCCATGGGCACCAGCTCCCTTGATCCTCTCAACAGCCCTGGAGGGGGGCTCATTCTCTTCAAAGCTGCATTCAACCTAGAGATCCAGTTTATGAGAGGGTAAGTGATTTTCCCCAACCACACAGAAAGTTGGAGGCGGAACCTAGGTTAGGGTATGATGTGCCAGGTTCTTTCCACACAGATGGCCCCTGGCTCCTTCCAGAGAATCAGGGGGAGGACTTCACTGAAAGCACTCTTCTCATAGCCTAGCAGTTCCTGTGAAACCTGTCCAGCCAGGGCTGAGCAGAAGGCACAGCCCCGTGCCAGCCACCCTCATACAACATTAGCCGCTCCAGTTACACAGGCCCCTGGGACTTCGAGAAAGGTCTAGTGATAATAAAATGAAAGCAATGATAACCAAATCATACTAACAGTGACATGGCAGGTAGTAATTGTTATTCAAATTTTTAAAAAATGAGGCTCAAGTTGTTAGACACTTAGGAGAAATGAATAAACTGACCACAATCTTACAACCTGAAACTTGGAGCTGGACTTGACCTGAGGGCTATCTGGCTCCAAGCCCCATACTTTGGATGGCTTTGGAAAGGAGAAAAGGTAATCAGAGCCATCCATTTCCCATCTCTACCCGAGAATGACGCAGGCCAGGTGCCTTACCCTGGAGAATGCCCCTGGATAGGTTCTGCCTCTCTCGGCTGGAGCCACGGAGCCCTTGAGCCAGGGTGGAGAGTGAGTGGCAAGCCTGCTGGCGCTGGCAGGTACAGGGAGGAGGGGAGTGTGAAGCTGGGATGATGGAGGAGAGCCCCGACATCCCAGGGCTCACTCCCAGAACTGAAATGGCAGAGTTTCTCCCTGAAGTGGAAAAGTCTGAATCTTTTCATGTAACTTTTGAATTGCCATCCCTACAATGGCCATGTGCCTCCAAGTCTCACAGTCTTCATCTCCTCACCCACTGCTGGATGCTCAATCCCTGAGCCTCAGAGACCACATTCTCAAGAAATGGAAAACAGGATAATGATTTGGTTCTTCTTTGATGGCTTGTGGCATTCGTATTGGTAACATGCAAACTGGCATCATTTTATTTACTGGCTCCTTTCTGTGTGAAGCAACTGCCCTAGATGGAGCTTTATTTAAAAAGCTTCTAGGGACGCCTAGGTAGCACAGTCGTTAAGCATCTGCCTCTGGCTCAGGGCGTGATCCTGGCGTTCTGGGATCGAGCCCCGCATCGGGCTCCTCTGCTGGGAGCCTGCTTCTTCCTCTCCCACTCCCCCTGCTTGTGTTCCCTCTCTTGCTGGCTGTCTCTCTGTCAAATAAATAAATAAAATCTTTAAAAAAATAAAAATAAACAGCTTCTAGCTTTGTAAATTTCGGCAAGACTCTGTACCTCTTTGAGCCTTCATCAGCTTGGAATTAACATCCCAACCCTCCCTTACCAATGGAGACTGGAATGAGACAGTGCTCTGAAAATATTCCATACTATCTAGAGCCATATCATGACAGCAATTACTTCGATGTTTAGCTTACAGATATATCCTGCTTTCTCAGGAAATTTGTAAATTGCTTGAAAACTAGAACCGGGTTTTATATTCCTTCGTCTCCTTCCTAGGGTCTGGTTATAAAAACATTGACTCTGTGATTGCTGCTGAAAGCTTGCCCTGGAGATGCTTACACTTTGGGATGGACAGCAGCTTGCTCGTGGGGCAGTGAATGAATCCACTGAATCATCTGTCTGCATCCGGGGGAGGAAGGGGGCAAGCAAGCAAAGGAGGAAAAGAGATGTGAAACCAGAGAGAACTGACAGGCATGCTGTAAGGTCAAGGTAAAGGGGAGCTTGAGATGGAGTGTTGGGGATGTGCCCATGGACCGGGCACCCTTGTTAGGTGGTCCTTGGGCAGACCCCTAATTTAAGATCGCTCTTCAGTGAACCTTTCCTTCTGAGGCACCCTGCGCCCAACCCCAAGAGGGAAGGGGATTGTGCCCAGCTTCCTGGAGAATGCAGCTTGATGCAGTGGGGGAGGGGCAGGTTGGGTTTCAATCCTAAAATCTGGGTTTGAGGTCTAAGTCAGCAGCCTAAAACTGGTGTGTCCCGGGACAACTTTTTTTTTTCAGGTTTCGACAGTGACCATCCTTCTCTACCATGGAAAAGCTATAATCTGCTCTTTCCCATCTCTTGTGGTGATCTAATGATACTGTGAAACTGTGTACTAACCTAGGGACCCAGCTCCACAGGGAGCTCATGTTTAAAGGTACTTCATCTCGACAGAAACTATTGTATTCTTTTTAACAGTGATTTTACTCTGAGGCATTGATTCTTACGCCTTTAACAGGATGCGTCAATTGCACGTTTTTCCATAATATCCACCATGAACCTTTATCCGGGTCCCGTTCCTTTAGACTCAAGATGACAGAGATACCAGCTTTTGGTAAATATCCTTAAGTCCTCTACCCTCCAACCCTCAGAAACAGAGGCCTGAGAAAACCAAATGCAAAGGAAAGGAAGCAAAGAGTAAAGTACGTTTCCTACAGGCCCATTGCCTCGTGTCCATCAAACTCTGTCTGGTTTCTTAGGCCCCGGGACTGTGGACCCTGCCATGTTTCCCTGGCTTCTCTTGGCTCTCTGGCAGAGTGAGTAACTCATCTCGAACTAGATCCAGAGCGGGCCCCTCAGCGGGCCCAGCACGCGGCCTGCACCACCGAGAGAGAGTCCTCGCTCCCTGTGGCTTCCTCTCCTCCTCCTCCTCCTCGGAGCGACTTGGCAGGATTTATAGGGCTGTCCCAGCGACACGCCATCTCAGTAACTGCAGAATGGCAGTTGTAAAAAATCCCATTTGCCAGGGTATTAGAATCCCATTAGCACTCCCGACGGAGAAATAACCTCGACCCTTCAGAAGGAATTAAAGATATTCGGGCACCAGCATTTGGAGTGCTATAGGCCCTTCCCCTGTTTGGATGATCACACCAACAGACATAAAGCCTCAGGCACCAGATGTCCTTGGTCCATAAACCCCTTGAGGGAAGTCCTAGGAATGATGTATGAAAGGGCCTCCAGTCCCACAAACAAGCTCCAGAATAATCACGACGAGTAATTGACACAGGGCCCTCCGATCTGTCTGCGCTGGAGAATGAGTCATTTTAGAAGAAGCCAGGTTTGGATTACAGAATTTAAAGATTCTCTTACAACCTCTTACATCTTTTTTTCCCCCCTATTCCCCCAATCCTCACTCCATTACTAGAGTGGTAATTGACATCACACAGAAACACTGACAAAGCTCTCATGCATACAGAGTGTCAGAACAGAATCACCCGCAAAATAAAAGGATAATAGCCGAGGCGTTGTTATGATATCTGGTTTAATCGTCTCATTTTATCAATAAAGAACAGAGGCTCAGAGAGGTGAAGTAGCAAGCCCAAGATCACACAGCCGCTTAAACTGAAGTCTCGTCATTGCCCGTCTGCATTCCTGCTAGTAGCCTTTCTGCCCGGGAGGGGGAAGATCGTTCCCAGCTTGTCTGGTCTCTCACCCCCAGGCATTTCAGATCACGGACTCTGAATATGCGGAGTGGCCACCCATCTGTTTTCCATGTGCATGTGAGTATATGTGTCTGTGTTTCCTTGGTCACAGCACACAAAGCCACCGTGGCGAGGACTGATGTCAGGGAAGTCAATCTTACAGTCCAGAATTTGCCATGTGCTTGCTCTGTGGCCCAGGCCAGGTTATTTACCCGCTTTTGATCTTAGTCTGTTCATCTGTAAAATGAGGATAAATAAGGGCACTATGTCACTTTTCAGCATCTCGGGGATCTTGTTCAAACGCCCGCTGACTCAAAAGGTTTGGAGATGGAGCCTGAAGTTCCATGGTTTTAAATATTCCCGGGCAATACTGACGCTACCATTTCAGGGACCACACTTTGAAGATCGAAGTCATTGGGTTTTGTAAAAATTAAATGCAGTGAAACATATAAAGTCCTTAGGATAGTGAGAATAATAAGTCAGTAAACGGTAGTCGTTCATATTACATGTTTGAGATCTGGAATTTCTACCATAGAGTCGAGCATTTTGAGAGACTTGCCGTGTGCTGTGAACTGGGTTGGACACATGGTGTCAGCTCGTCGTCTAACTGTGAAACTACTTCTGTAGGACAGGTCCCATGACCCCTGTTTCTTAGATGTGGTTCCAGAGAGGTGAGTGACTTCCCCAAATGGTCAAGTAGGACCGAGGTGTGATGACTCTGAGACCAACGTGTCTTTCCACCCCTGTTGCAGGTACAGAGCAGCATCTGGCCTTCCTGCTAACAGCCTCTGTCTGCTTTCTGGCCCAGGGGTCAGATACTGCTGAGGACAGGGGGTGTGGATTTCAATAAGGATATGTTGATTTGGAGACATGGATGCCAACCGCCAAAAGAAGAAAGATGGCTGCAGTCAGGCCTGCGTGGGAGGAGGTACACGTGCGGGCAGAGGGATTGGGAGGGGATGGACGGACTGACAGCAGATCGATAAACAGACAGATAGCCAGGACATCTGACGGCTGTCAGACGTGTGGGGGTGCACCAACACCCAGACGGCCGTGGAGTGCACAGACCAGGTAGAGTTTGTAAGAGCCGTCAATCTAGGTAGATGTAGACAGGCCCAGGGACAGAGAGAAGCGGCACATGTGATTTTGGCAGCACCATCTGTGAGTGGAAAACCCCAGTGCAAGTGTGGAATGGACTCCAGATTCCATCTGGAGCAGGGAATGGGCGGTATGGTGGCCCTCGGTGATTTTCAAGCCCTTCTAGCTCTCTGCCAAGAAACTTGACCTGAGAAAGTCATTCCTGCCAAGCCCCAAGGGGTTCACCAGGGCTGAGGTGGGTGACTGCAGCTCTGATTTGAGGGCACCCCCTGTCAGGAGAGGAGAGGTGTCTTTGTGTGACCCTGGGAGCTCAAGCCCAGTGGATCTGCATTTCGAAGTCAGAAATGGCCACAGGCCACCAGAAGAGGCCAAAGTGTGTGTGTTTGAGGGGGGGGGTGCCATGCAGCACGGAGAGGAAGGGGAGCACAGAGGCAGCTGGTGGGGCGCTGCACCAGGCAGGTCCAGATGTGGAGAACAAGCCACAGTATTTAAAGTGGGTGCATCAGAAGCAGGGGACCTGGGGTGGGGGAGGCTGGCAGCCAGCCCAGATGGTCCCGGTATGAGTGGTCCTCAGGAGCCTGAGTCAAAGCGAGCCAGGTAGCACTTTCACTGGAATCCAATCTATCAGAAAGGCTGTCGTCAGTCCCCCTTGCTCAGACCTGCCTGTTCTAGAATCACTAACAGCCCTTTGTGGTTGACAAGGTTGTTGATGGCACCTGAGTTAATCCCTCCTCCTATTAACTGCACCGCTACGTGGAGAAAAATGCATAAGCATGCCACCTAGCCCAAGTTGAAGTTTATGACCTCAAATACCCATGCACCTGAAATTGCCAGTGATCCTGGGATCCTTTCCCAGTAAATTTGCTTTCCCTTCCTCCAGAGAGGACTATCCTACAGCTCCTGTTTCTCCTTAAGTCTCCAAACCTCCTTCTCTTCTCCCTCAGCTAAAGATCTCACTTCTTACACCTCAGAGGAGCTGGAAACAATCAGAACAAAGCTGCAATCCCTAATCTTTTCTCCCCAGATGGCCCACATGCCTATCAGTTCCACCATTCCTCCTATTTCCGCCAAGTGAACTGCTCCTGCTTCCACTGCAAGACAACACCTCACCGGGGCTCAAGATTCCCCTTTCATCCTGTTTTGTGTCCCCTCCACTCAGGACTTTGTTCCTGCCTTTATTCACCTCTTTGTTTCTTCTCCATTCGTTGCTTCCCCTTTCCTGGAGAACTCCCACCAGCACACGTACTCTGCAGGCTGACGTCCTTTACTGTCTCCCCGGAAAACAGGACCAAGCAATATCCACTGAACAAAGGTGTCACCAAACTGTCCCGAAAAGTTCCCAGTGTTCTCCACCTGTAGGTCTTACCGATTTCTCCCTCCTACAACATATTCATTCAATAAGGACTTTGATACACACCTAGGAAGTGCCAGGCCCTGTCCTGGGTGCCAGCGATATGTCTTATTAATTACACGAAAGAGGCGAAAATCCCTGCCCCTACGAAGCCACATCCCAGTGGAAAGACAGAGGTGGGAAGGGCAGTGACATGGAGAGAAATAGGGCAGGGAAAGGGGGAGCGAAGGAGTGCCAGGGGCTAGTCAGGATTTAAAACGGCATCTGCCTGGCCAAGGGCTCACCCCTCTTGCCATGCTTCTGTCGCCTGACGTTCTGGGACAGCGCACTGTCCTGGGTCTCCTCCCTCGTTTGCTGGCTTCTCCTCTTCTTCCTGACCCCCCAGTCCTGCAGGCCCTGGGTTCTTCCTCCCCTCCCTGCTCTGCCGACGCTTTCTCTGTGGGCTCTTGTCCAGTGCAGGGCTTTAATGCCATCTGAACGCTGATGTCTCCATCCTCCACCCTTCCCTGAAGCCCAGACCCAAGGACCCAATATGCCTTGACATCACCGGAAGTCAACTGGTCACCTTGAACTTCGCATGTTCACAACAGAGCTCTCGATTTCAGGCTAACCCAATATATATATACACAAGCGTGCACGTGAGCACACACACACACACACACACACACACACACACACACGCCTGTTCCTCCTCTGGTCTTCTCCATTTTAATAAATGACGTCACCATCTAACCAGCTGCTCAGGCTAAAACCCTGGTAATCAGCATTGGTTCTGCTTTTTCTTAGCCCCTGCCATGCACTCAGCTCTATAGCAAATGCTAGCGAAACCGGCCCTCTAAAATACAGTCTGACCCAATTTGTGTCACCCCAACTTCAACATTACGGTGGCCTCCCCTTATCTGTGGGGAATACACTCCGAGCCCCCCAGTGGATGCCTGAAACCACAGAGAATCCCCAACTATATTTCTCCCTATACACACACACTGAGGATAAAGTTCAATTCATAAATTAGGCACAGTAAGAGACTGACAACAATAACTAACCATAAAATAAAGTAATTATAACACTATACTGTAATAAAAGTTATGTGAGTTCTGGCCTCTCTCAAATTATCTTATTGTACTGTACCTACCCTTCTTGTGATGCCGTGAGATGGTAACACGCCTACGTCCCACGGTGAAGTGAGGGGAATGACATCGGCCCTGTGATGTAGCCTTAGGCTATTATTGACCTTCCGACAGTGTGTCAGAAGGCGATCTTTTGCTTCTGGATGGTGACTGACCCCAGGGAGCTGAAACTGTGGGAAGCAAACCCCCACATTAGGGGGACAACCTTATCTCTCGCCTTGACTGGCAGAGCATGGCCATTCGTCCTTTTAATTTCATTCTCCAAAAAAAGCAGCCAGAATGACCCTTTAAATACGGCATCGGATCTTAGCAACCCTCTCCTGAAAACCCTCCAGTGTTTCCCAGCACGCTGCAGTGGAGCCTGAAGTCTTTCTCTCGATGGCCTCATCTTCTTGCAGTGGCCCTGCCTCTTCTCTGGACTTCGTCCCCTGCCGTGTGCCTCCCCCACTCCCCATGTTCCCGCACAGAGGCGGTTCCCCAACATGACAGGTCCTCTTCCCCGTCCTCTACCTGGAACATTCTTCATCTGGATATTATACAGCCAGCTCCTTTAATCTGCCTGAAAGTTGCCTCCCCAGAAAGGCCCCCACGGACCACTCGACAGATGCCATCACCCCTGACTCCCAGCCGCTCTGTGTCCCTTTCCTCCATAGTCTTCCCAGCACTGGCTGTTGTCCGAGAAGCATGGTCCGTGTCTTGTCTCTGTTTGTGGTCTGTGACTCTCCCCAGAGTGTAAGTGCCGTGAGGACAGGCAGGTTGCTTGTCTGGTTGGACTGTACACGTGTAAGTGGGCAGCTGGGAGGTCAGACTGTCCGAGTTTGGCTTCCAGCCATACCACTTACGAACCGCGTGGTCTCAAGCAAATTACTTCCCCTGCCCGTGCCTCAGGGAGCTCGCCTGTAAAACGAGGGTAATGATAACAGTGCCTACCTTGCAGGGATGTTGTAAGAGATGATAAATAAATATAGAACATGTGGAGTAGAGCTTCATGGGGATTTTTACTCAATAAATACTCGTGGAATACATAAATCTTAGAGCCTAATGATTCCCTTGGGGATAAAGATCTTTAAAAAGAGGCAAATGCTCCTTCCTGCACAGGCTCCTGCCGTCTGTGCGAACAAAACATATAACCTGTCCAAAGAAGGGAAAAGGACGTGTGGGGTCCTCTCTCAGTGTGAGTCCCCATAGTTCCTAGTTTGTGAGGGTTTATTCTGTTCCTATGACCATTGCAGTCATAAGGGGGCAAGGCTGCTGCAATCTGGAATCCAGGAATGAGCAAACATGCTAGTCCCCACTTCCTGGGACCCAGGACGGCACTCCTTCGAGGCACGGCAGGCCTGGGAGGGCAGCGGGGCACCTGCAGCCTTTCTAGAAAATTCCATTCTGTCTATCCCTTCCAGTGCCACACAACCCTTCTCCTGTCCCGTGATTGGTGCCAGAGCACACATCACCCAGGGGTTTCATTTGCAGTGAGGTAGATTCTCTAAGAGGCAAAACGATTCACAAAATATTAAAAGAGAAACACATTAATGGAAATATGTATACAGCTGTCCTACAGGTACACATCAAAAGCACAGGATACTCTCGGAGCATATTAATGAAGGCGGAGAGGAACTTAATCTGGATTGGGGTCTCAGGAGATGTTTTTTCCCTGATGCAAAAGAAGCTTAGCGTATTTAAAAAAAAAATTAGAAAAGGCCAGTGTGGTTGGAGAATCGTGAGCAGGAGGGGAAGAGGTGAGACGAGGCTGGAAGGGCACAGAGGACAAGTTAGAGATTTTTGCACTTTTTTTCCCCAAGAAGAAAGGAAAGCCAATTTAGAGATTAAAAGAAGAAAATTAGACAATCCAACTTGGGTTTTACAAAGGACATTCTGGCAAAATGTGGAGAACGGATTGGAAAGAAGCAGAAGCGATGGATGGGAAGACCTTCACGAGGCCCCTGAAGAGGTCCAGGTAAAGGAGTAGAGTGGCTTGGACCAGGGTGGTGACAACAGAGGTGAAGGGGACCAAGTGGGTGTAAGCAAGGCCCTTGGTCCATTTCAGCACCATCTGAATGTTGGGGAGTCATTACCATTAAACCCATTTTAAAGATGAGGCTGAGGAGGCTCAGAGGAGGTGAGTACCCCGGTTACCCAGCTGTTACTTGACAAGATCATATTTAAGCCCATGTCTAGAGACCCCAAGAATGTTTTCTTTGCCTACCACATCATTCACTCCAAAAAGCCTGCGTAGAACTCTCAAATCCGTGCTCCTCTGGAATTGCGGACACCTGCTTAGCGGACATGATGTTCTCCAGTGTTTCATGAGCTGCAATAACCATTTTGGCTTTATTGTTTAGCTCCTCCGGACTCCCGAGTAAACTCCAAGTGCTGGAATGGAATGTCCCAGGGACCCCTTGGCCAAATGACACTGCTCTGAGGAAGGCAGAGCCAGGACCCGCCTCCTGCTACTGCGGAGTGCACGGGTCACATCTCCTGCCTGGAACTGACACCGGCATGACAATGCCAGCGAGAAGTGCCCATGGCAGGAGCCGGCGTCCTCCTGCTTACCAGCAGGTGCCTCCAGGAGAGGGCAAGCGAGAACAAAGGAGATCAAATGAGGAGCTGCGCCAGTGGTCACCTCCTCCTGGCAGCTCTGGCCCTGGCTCCCCGGCCAGCCCTCTCCAACAGAGCTCCTTTTCAGGCCCCAGCTCAGCCCTACTCCAGAATGGGAATGAGCTGCTCATGTATATGCAAATGCCAAGATGGGAAGGCAAGCTGGGGGAATTAGCATTTTTAATGAAACAAGACCACAGGG
>NW_024424008.1:37762392-37959211 GCF_017311325.1 Ursus maritimus
TTTGTTTTTTTTTTTTTTTTTTTTTGAGGAAAAAGAGGGGAAAGGTCTCAACCCCAGGACAGACCTCCGAGTCTTGTGCTGGACTCTAGGAATCTTATAATATAATAGAAATAATAACAGAATCAATAAAACAATAATACAAAACAATTAAAATTATTTCAGTAGCTGTTTGTCAGCATTCAATAAGTATTAGCTACGTGCCAAGCACCATGCACACCCATCTTCCCAAGCACCCCACAAGTGGGGGAGTATGGTTACCTCTCTTTTAGGGAATGAGGAAGCTGAAGCTCATTCTGTCATAGCACCAGGATGGGGCCGAGTTGGGATTTGAACTCAGGTCTGTCTGACTACAGAACCCTTCCCAGTCAAAGCTACCTCGTTCCACGGGCAGCTGTTACCATGGTCACACCATCCACAGCACCACCATGCAGGCTCAGGAAGGGCCTGCTGGCAGCAGCGATCTCAGGTGCAAACTGGGGGCGGGAGACAGAGGCCCCGCGCCACAGGGGTGATGTGGAATGGAGACGAAAGGGGCAGTTCTCCTCCCAGACCAGAGCATCACATAAACCAAGTTTCTCCCTCTAAACCTGACCAGCTTTGCTATGAAGCAAAGCCCCATCTCTGAGCTATCGATTACTCGCTGGAGAGGATTCAGTAACAGCAAATCCCATCTGCGTTCCGGAGGGAGAGGTGTGAGGTGTGTCCGCCCCATTAGCTTGCCTGGGTTCTGCTGTGTGGGTAAGGCCACACTGAGCCCCTCCGTGCCAGCTCCGACACTGCTGTCATAACTCCTATTACCTATGCAAATGCTGTTAATATCACTTGGTTTTCACTTGCAGGACAGGGGAGGGGTAGATGTGCCCGCGGTCAGACCGGGCGGCCGGCATGCCTGTAGTCACACACCGATCTGGGATTCATTCAGGCAGTACGGTTTTATGGAATGGATTATTGAACTGGAACGAGACGAATGCTCCCCAAGAAGCTGATGAAGGTGCTGGGTCTGGGGACTCCCCCAGTGAAGAGGGCTCGGGTCATCCTCACCCACTCAGCATTTAGTTCCCAAGGGCTTCTTGGGGCTCCTCCGGGGGAGTGATGAAGGGCGCGGGGTGTGTCTGTGACCCACGCCCCAGTGCCCTTTGCCCTTGGCTGTGTCTGCCTTTGACCTACCTGAGTTTTGTCTGCTTTGTCTGAGGGCCGAGACGCTGCCCCTATCCTCAGGTGGGTCCTTCTCAAGCTGAACACAAAAGGCCAGAGAGCAGGGAGGCTTTTGCTGAAATGCGGCGGATGTGACAGTAGCACAGCTGCAGACTCACTAGGCGGCCTCCCCTTTCGCAGACAGAGGCGGGACCCCAGCCGGGTGCCAGCAGGACCTTGAAAGCACCATTCTTTGGGGCAACGGGGTGTGAAAGCCATTGCCTAGGTTATTCCCAGCCAGGAACCTCTCAATCTCAGAACAGGAAAGGACCCAAGAACGCCCCCTCCTCCCCAGCCCTGAGGTGTGAGGGGGTTGGACACACAGGAGGGTGGGGACTTCACTGGGAGAATCTCAGTCTCCAGATAAGGGAAGGGAGGGATCTGTTTCATTCCAAACATTAGGTCAAAGACCACTCACTTTCCTCCACGGAAGTCAATTGCCCTTTACCCGCCGAGGACCTGTTTTGAATTCAGCCAAACTCTCACGTTTGCCTCTCCCTGGAGTTGGAAGACCCTTCAGCCTTATTTTTTTTAAAGATTGCATTTGTTTACTTGAGAGTGGGGGGGGGGCAGGGGGTAGGAGTGGATGAGAGAGAAAGTGCGCGTACACAAGCAGGGGTGGTAAAAGGGGCAGAGGGGGAGGGAGAGGGAGAGGCAGATTCCAGATTGTTTGTAGAGCCTGAGGCAGGGCTCAATTCCAGGACCTTGAGACCTTGACCTGAGCCAGAGTCAGACACTTAACCAGCTGAGCCACCCAGGCGCCCCAGGCCATTCAGACTTCTTGCAATCTCTTTTCAAATTCTTAGCATCCCTTTTGATAAACTGACATACCTCCCCACCCTGACAGTTAGCTAACAAAACCATCCCACCAGTGAACTGGAATGCATCTTTTGCACAGAGGGCACTGAAGCATTCTGTTGCTGTACAGGCAGTCTGGGAGTAAGAATACCAAACTTTCTCCAGCCTGGGGCCTTTGCTGAGCCAGAGGGGAGGAAGGCAGCTCCCACACTGGGAAAGGCATTGTGGCTGGGGTGTCCACCACCTTAAGAGCATGGGAGCGTGTTGCACCCCCAGAGCACTTTGCGCCCCCCCCCCAGCCTCATTTCTGTGCCAGATACTTCTGGGTGCCTCCCCCCACCCCCAGGCTGTGGTCCTGATGCCAGCACCCTGGAGAAGGGAAGCAGAGAAACCTCTGCTGTGTGGGAGAGAAAGTTTGCGGGGTAGAGAGCAGGAGACCAGGAGCCAGACCAGTGCTCAGGCAGGGGTGAAGCTGGCCTGGGCTGCGGGCCACGGGCTCCTCCCCACAATCAGTGTGATTGCAATCAGCCCCAGAGCCTAAGTGCATTCACCGGAGCAGGCGAAAACATGCATCTGCAAAATACATGTCAAAAATCGCAAACCAGCACAACACAGACAACATGAAGGGGAGCATGGGGAAACCACCACAGCAGGCTTCTCCTAGCCTTCACCTGGTGACCAGACAGAGGACAAGGAACTATGTGTGGAGGGCCACAGACTCCCCCCAAAAACCCGAACCTGTGTGCATGGGTCGCCAGGGCGGGGGAGCTCAAAGTCAGCCCACATCAGCCCTTCAATCAGTCTGTTTTACTAGTAATTTCCCCTCATGTTTTTTAATTTAATTCTCGGCTTCCTTCAAATACCAGTCAATGAACCATCCAAATTTCCTCCAAATACCCTTGAAAATGTTGAATTATGCAATTAAGGATGGTGTAATACAATAATATGAGAAGAAATGTTGTCATACATATTTTAATGAAATACACAGGCTTGGGAGGGATTGAGAAGCAGAGGAAGAGATTTCCCAGAGCTGCACCTCGCCCACCTTCTGGTGACAACTCCATCTTCTTTGTTATTAAAATCCTGCCATCAAGGCAACCCCAAAAAGAACACTCACTGTGGAAGGACACCTTAGGGGTAACTGCACCCTCCCAGGTTAAATCCGGGTTTGCAAATATTGAGAGGTAGGTCAGTCAGTAATGGACTATTCCTCTCATGCATTCATGCATAATTTACTCATTCATTCATTCAAAACTATTTACCAGGCTCCGTTACCTCCTGTCTTTGCACAGGTGACCACAGTTTGGGGCTGTCCCAGTTTTTGCACTCAAAATCCAGTGACTCAGAAAATCCCTTAGTCCCAGACAAACATGGATGACGGGTCCCCTAACATGACGTTGTATTTGCTTGACTAACAAACCACGTTCCTTAGACATCAGCTGACCTCCTCTGGGAAGTGTCTGTGGTGATGCCAGAATGAATGTCATTAGTTCACGGCACCAGTAGTCACCCTTTGATCCTATATTGGATATCGTCACACTTTCCTTTCACACACTCCCCACCACGCACACATACACACACACACACACCCCCTACCCCATGGTTCCTTGGGGCCAACATCATGTCATATTGTCATTGGATTCCTAACATCTCACAGTGGTCAGACACGTTGTAGGTGCTCAACTACTTATTAAATGACTGGTAATAATGATAAAAATAGTAATAACATTAATAGCAATAATTTATTCAGCTGTATTATGTGCCTGACACATGAGAACAAACCTCAAGTGACATACAGGGTTTGAATGGTCTAGATGGGGAGAAGTACATTCAGGAAAGGGAGAATGTGTGTGTTGAGTGCAGTACTTGATAAAAACTAGGTAGTAGGACTTGTTGAATGACAGGCCTTAAGAGGTTCAAGAATAAAAGGCATTTGAGGAGAAGTTATTATAAATTTGGTAAGATAAGAGAGTTGAAATAAGAGGCTCCAGAGGAAAAAAAATATGATGGGTATGTAGGTTTGGCTCCATCATGGATGCCGTGAGTATGAAAATTAGTTGCTCAGTCTTGATAGGTAAAAATTAGAGTCTCAATATTGGTCTCTGGGCAAAGGAATGGGAAGGTCCAGAGTAGGAAAAGATCCTGGTATTTGTATCCTTTTAAACCCAGGTTTTATTTTGATTTACCACTTGGAAAAGTCTGTACATGTGTCAGCCCCACTGCCTCTTCTATGAAATAGGGGACTGATATTTGACTGACAGAGTGGTTTTGGATCACAGGCAATTTCTGTGGGCTCCTCAACACAGCAAGCAGTGAACAATGGCAGGCACCAGCATCACCACCACCGACAACAATCACCACCACCAACCATCACCACCACCATCACCACCAGCATCACCACCACCACTACCACCACCATCATCACCACCATCACCACCAGCATCACCACCACCATCACCATCACCGTCATCACCACCACTACCACCACCATCATCACCACCACTACCACCACCATCATCACCACCATCACCACTAGCATCACCACCACCATCACCATCACCGTCATCACCACCACTACCACCACCATCATCACCACCATAACCACCAGCATCACCACCACCATCACCATCACCATCATCACCACCACTACCACCACCATCATCACTACCATCACCACCACCACCACCATCATCATCATTATTACCACTGAAGAACTTGAGGAAAATTAATCTAATGAGCTGTGGGTGATAGAGAATCCTCCCACTTTTAAGTAGCCGCCTACAAAACTACAAAGTAGGTCACCTTCTAGTCAACTGTAAACAGAAAACAATTAGTAAGCAAGGCTCTTTTCCCCATGGATCCCTGGACCATTTTAAATATGGTTATTATATTATCCTTCCATTTATAGTAATTGAAAGACTCAGTAGACTCAATATTAATTTTCTATATCACTTACCTATTTTTTTGCAAATAGTTTTAAGTTGCTTTTTTGTGTGGCAGTTCTCTTCTCCTTCCTTTATACATGTCCACTCCCAGACTAGGGGGCAGATTGCAACTAAAGAACACATTTGGATTTCTTCCACTTATTCACCCAGTGTTGAGGACAGATCTCTGCGTATACTCAAGGCAAAATAATGACCACATCATGGTATTCCAAGCCTCTACCCTCTGGCCCTAATCTTTTTTTTCAATTTGATATCCATCCACGTGGATATCCATCCACACTACGCTCCTGCCACGTTAACCCACTTAGTTTCCTTAGTCCACCACGCACTTCCAAGTCCTTCCAAGTTGGCTCTGTCTTCTGTTCCCCTACCATGGGAAGGGCCAAGTTGTGTTTGGGATTCTACAAGCAGACTGGAAATACTGCCATTTGTGCAGGGGTGAACACTGTAAATGCTGTTTGTGAATTTTCAAATACCCAGGGCTCAAGCACTTCTTCTCTGACCTGCATGTTTCTCTTTGGTAGCACTGGGATAATAATAATAAGACTTTTTCTAAAGTTGTAGAGATTATTGTGTTAGCACCATACATAAAGATGTTTTAGGAACTGAAAAGTACTATTGCTGAAATGTATTAATCCATAGTGTGATATAATGAAAAGCCTACAAGAGTTGGCTCTCTATTCCAGTACCACCACTTCCTAGCTATGTGATCATGAATAAGTCATTTGCCATTTTAGATTTCAATTAGACACCCATAAAATGAGAGTAGCAGCAACTGTCCTGCCAACTTTTCAGGGCTATTAGGATTGCAAGTGAGATGCTCTCCGTAAAACTGCTTGATAAACTGCACCGTGTTAGACCAAGGCAGGGCAGGCTCAGGAGCTGCTAAGGAAGCATTATCTGGCATAGCTGAACTCACAGGAGCCCCGGTTCCACTACACACAGACAGCACGTCCTAGGACAGCTCCCTGCCCCTCTCTGTGCCCGCTTCCCCTATTTACAAAATGGACAGGGCGCTGGAAACTATTTTGCTGTTAGGAGGATCAAACGAATGAATGCATACAAAGTGCTCAAAGCACTGCCTGAACAATAATTAAATAAGTGACCTATAATCGTATTGTTGGTGTTATTATTAGCAGCGTTATTTTCCCTGTGCCCCAGACCTCGATCACGTTTGAGGGTGTCCTGTGGCCAAAAGTTACTGCTCCCATCTCTGTCTCAGCAGCTACCACGTAAGGCTACTTTCTTCTTTGCTTTTCTCATCCCTCATCCTGTCTTATCTTGCTTTGTATCCTCTGGCTCTCAGCCCACCCACACCACCCCCCCGCCCCAAGAAGCCACAAACCAGACAAGTGATTTTGCAGTGAGCATGATTCTTCCATGCTGAGCGATAGCACCAACTTCAAGATTTTATTAGTTAATATCCTGTCATGGCCTTTGAGAGTCAAGACTCTGATCTAGGTACAGACATGGCCTAGATTCAGTGGGGACTGAATCTTATATTATACAGTTTTGAAGTTCTCTTTAAGAAAAAGAACATACAATTACCAACATAAAAATAGGTGTGGATGTATTTATTTAAAATGAGAAATCTGGGGCGCCTGGGTGGCTCAGTCATTAAGCATCTGCCTTCTGCCCAGGGCGTGATTCCATGGTCCTGGGATCGAGCCCCGCATCGGGCTCCCTGCTCTGCTGGGAGCCTGCTTCTTCATCTCCCACTCTCCCTGCTTGTGTTCCCTCTCTCACTGGCTGTCTCTCTCTCTGTCAAATAAATAAATAAAATCTTTAAAAATAAATAAATATATAAACAAAATGAGAAATCATAAGTTGTAAATTTTTAAAAGCTGAAAAATACTCATATGTATCAGAAACTCTAGAAAAATAATATACATATACTAAATATCTCCCCAATACACTGCAGTAAAATTTTTCTTATGTTCTTAGCTGTATGCTTTTTTTTTAAATCACTTTTTCACTGGAAGCAATTTTATATCTTCTATAGAAAAAACAGAAAAATAATTCAGTACGTCCTCTAAGATGGTTGATTTTTTTATTTTTTATTTTTTTTATTTTTTATTTTTATTTTTATTTTTTTAAGATTTTATTTATTTATTCGACAGAGATAGAGACAGCCAGCGAGAGAGGGAACACAAGCAGGGGGAGTGGGAGAGGAAGAAGCAGGCTCATAGCGGAAGAGCCTGATGTGGGGCTCGATCCCATAACGCCGGGATCACACCCTGAGCCGAAGGCAAACGCTTAACCGCTGTGCCACACAGGCGCCCCGGTTGATTTTTTTAAATTGGCAGTTCAAAACAGTTTCTTTCAGCTTCCCAAGTCATGATTGGTCACATCATGAAAATTTTTAGGATTTTAGGCAAACCTGGGAAAATGCCTATCATGTTTCTTTTATTTATGTGCTATGATATTTGGAAGAATTTTTTGCAGACTAACCAGCTTTTGGTTCCTTACCATCATTCTTCCATTCCCCACATATTTCTAATATGGCGCCTCAGAGGACCCATTCATGTCACAATATGACTTCTGGGTAACACTGGCTGTCTCCTGGTAGGCAGTGGGAACTTTCTGGAAGCCATCTCTACATTGGAAGAACTAGTAAGAATTTAATATGCAAGGAAGTGACTATCAAGTGTATAAAGTACATCAGACTAAACACAAACTCCACATATCCCCAACTCAAATTTATCTTAGCTGGATCCCCAGAATGCTTGTGGCCATTCAAACAGCACCTGACACAGGGAAGAGTGGCAAACATTATGTCAGATTAAAAGTAACAGAAGTCCTGATTGGGTTACAGTTAAAATGTCTTACTTTTCTATTGCCATATCGTTGAACAGGTGACTATTTTTAGTGCCTCTTCCAGGGTCTTGGAAAAAGCCAGTACAAGCCTGTTTCTGTTACGTACTGTTGTATAACAGACTGTCCCAAAACACAATGGTTTGAGGCCGTCTTAGTTGTCCCAGTCCCAGAAGACCATCCTGCTGAATGCTGCCACAGGAATGACCTCAACCATTCACCAGGTGGCAAAGGCCTCCCAAAGTAGGAGAAAAGATCAAGTCAAGGCTGTGGCTGGAGTACCCCTTGGTAAGAGTTGTAGAAGATTTAAGGCTATGCTCCTACACTCTGAGCAAGACCAGAGTGCTCCCAGGAGCCCTAAGGCTGCCCCAGAGCAGTGTCCTATTCCCAAAGTAGAAAGACTTCGATCTCAGAAAAAAATGTGCTGGGCCATGGGACAAGGAGTAAATCCCTGTGAGATTACTAGATAGCACGGTATTTTAAAGAGCTTTGTCCTGAGGAGAGAGAACTGCCAGATTGGATAAAGAAATAAGAAAGTTCAAAGTGAAAAGAGGCCTTGGAGCTCCAAACTTCTGTGGGAAGAAAGCAGGTTGAGAAAGTTATCCAGCAGAAAACTTGGGCTATTTCTTACGAAAAAGGAAAAAGTGAACCAGAGGGCAGAGTCTATACTGTGGTTCCAAAAGCAATGTATTTGAAAACCCTTGCAGAGGCAAAATTTGGCTCTAAAAAATAAAATAAAATAAAATAAAAATAAAAATAGATAAATAAATAAATAAAAAGTGCCCACCCTCATGCCCGGGGAAGGGTGAACAGCCAGAAAACCCTCTTTAGATTTTAGAATTGCTATGGACAGCAACGGCTATGTGCTTTTTGTTCATCTCCTTTTTGAGCAGGAGTGTTTATTGTAACTGTTCCTGTATTAATGCTATATCACAACCACCTGTTGAGTATGGGGGAATTCGACTTGTATTTTGTAGCTCACGATTCTTTAGTTCAAGAGGTGCTCAACCCAAGGACCCCCGTGCACATCTCTATCCATTCATTACAGATCATGAGATACTGGACTTGAGGTTGCTGCCATATTGGAATGAAAATTTGGGGTGTCTTGATGGGGTGAATACATTTTCCACACAAAAAGGAGGAGAACGGCTGTAGTGTGAAAGCAGACTGTGATGGACTGTCTGAAAAGAGACCCCTGACAATTCTTCCCACCCTGTGTGTGCGCACTGCTCTTTCCATCGTAAGATAGAATCTAAGATTCTGTCTTTTTGAATCTGACCAATAAATTGAGGCAGAGGGGATGTTGTATCAGGTCCTAACCTAGGGCTTAGGAGGCCTGACGGTTTCTTATTCGTCCTTCAGGAAGTCTGGACTACTGAATCATGAGAGACTGTGTGCAGGGGACGCCAGGTGCAGGAGAACCGAGGGGCCCAGGCACGCAGGTGGAGCTGTCTTGTATGTTTCAGACCCAGGTGAGCTCTCAGCCGAAAGCAGCTGCATGAGTGACTCCAGCTGACCCCATGGGAGTCAGAGAAAAACTCCTAGCCAACCCACTGAAACGTGAGAAATAACAAATCATATCTATTTCAAGTCATGGAGTTCCTAGGTAGTCTGTTGTGCCGCAAGACCTAATGGAAATAGACCTCAAAGCTTAAACTTCATAAGCTTCATGGAAAATCCACCTTTGGGGTTAGAGCCTGGGCAGGAAGGCAGTGACCCTTCTACATGCCAACCATATGATGAAGAATCATGTGCTGGCTCTCTGTGCTGGTGATTCTCCATGGTCCCTGACAGACCATTCTCTACACTTCTCTGATCTTCTCTGTGTCAAGGATTGCTGACCACACTGATGCATCCCTTCCTCCTTTGCTGCCTGATTCCAGTTGGGTTTGGCAAATGCCTACAAAGAAAGTAGCCTTTTTTCCTGTTCCCTCTATACTTCAATGCTGATATAATGACAGTGGCTAAGCCTTCAAAGTCACAGATCCTAACAAACAGACACTCTTCTGTGGCTCCAGCTTTCACTTGGTTCCAATTACATCATCTCTTCCCCTTTTCCCTTTAGGAGTAGAGGTGGTCATAGCTTCCCTTGATTGTGAACCCCTGGGTGCCTCAACATTCCCTTTGAATTTCCCTTATTCTGCCTACAAACTCTGTAAATTATCTCTTTGTTACCATGTCTTCATTTGAACCAAGTGGAATTCTGTTTTCTGCTATTACCTTGACTTATAAACTCCCCCATCAGTTCCCAAATTCTGAATCTTAATCAGCTGAAGGAAAAATGAATATGGAACATGAAGTCATAGGTACCGGATTTCAGCCTTAGACATATAATTTCTTAGCCCAGTGACCTTGAACTAATAAATTAACTTATCTGAGTCATAATGTCCTCAACTGAAACTAGAAATACTAATAACCTACTCTACAGGTTTATGTCTGAGACATACAGCATTCGTCTTGAATATGGAACTTATTAGGCACTCTACTGAAATACATCAGAGTAGCGATGTATTTAATACTCTGTTCGAGGTCTTTGTCCCTTTCATGGTTCAGCAAGTATCAAGACATCAAAACTATAACAAGAGTTTAAAATAGTGAAACATGAGTCTTGAATCAATATTAGCCTGACCACCATTATTGCAGGTTTCCAGTGGCCCCAAGAATGGCAGCACAAGATTTAGGAGGGGATGTCAGATAGGCCTTCCTGGTCACGAACTGGGATCAGACAGCAGGAGAACCATTGGGCACTCTGCTAGGGCTTCATACTGATGAACAAGTAGATGTGTGTGTCCACTGAATAAGGAACCAGGGGCATTAAGAAGAGCAAATAGGAAAATGTTATTGAAAGATCTGTTCTTTGTAACCAGAGGGCCTTTCCAGCTGTTTTTGTGCACTATGCATTATTTATGGACCATCCAGTACTGGCATCCTATTCATGTACTCTCTGAGAGGAGCAACAAGAGAAGAACTCTTTGACTCACCAATTTTGAGCAAGACTAAATGACAAGCAAGGAAGAAAGAGAAGTTGGAGAAGAATATGGAGAGGAAGGAAAAGAAGAAAAAGAAAGAGGTTGACAGTTGGCCAGGGTTGATTGGGTTGGTCAAGTTGACCTGGAGAAAGCTCAATGCCTTAGGAAACTACCTCCAAATTCCAATGGACATGGCAGAAGGGATGGTATGGGGCTCAGTTACATCAAGTCCCAGCCAATTCCTGACCAGAGCAGTGCAATCTAGGAAATTCATTTCTGCCAGGCATAAAAGGGTTAATCAGAGGCAGAGCTGGGTGGCTGAAGGTCAGAGAGTTGAGAGAACTCCACCTGAGAGCTTCCTCACTGTTGGGAAGAGAGATGAACTGGTGGTTGGCCCTTGGGCACTTGAAGTGGAGATTTCTGAACTGAGTGATCAAGCAGGACTGTGTTTTTTCCTGGTGCAACCTGGTGTCATACATGTCACCGGTGGCTCTTCTGCCTGGAATTGGGACTTCAGGGCAGTGCTGGTCCATGAATCAGCAAAGACTAATCCACCTCCATTTCCACTCATAGCACCCGACTCACTGTCAAGTTCTGGAAGCAACATAGTCCCATGTTTGTCTTCCTTTCCGAACACCCACAGTGATGTTCCTATTATCATTATCATCATCATCAAACACTAAATCTTCGCCAAGTGCCCTTCATTCTGTATTCTGTGTAAGGGAACTAATATTAACCGAGCCTTCAGTAAATGGTGGTTGCTCTGTTTGGTATTTAAATTGTGTTATCCAAATGAAGGTTCACAAGCACCTTGTCAGATGTTACCATCCCCATCTTACAGGGGATAAAACATGCTCAAAGAAATAAAGTAATTTGCCCAAGGTCACACAGCTCATCAGAGGCAAAATGTCTCTGCCTAGGCTTTCCAAGAACTAGAGGCCAATACCTTCCACTCTCTCACAATCATGCTCTTGAGGCTGCATTTAACCTTGGAGGTTGTTAGCCATTTATTAAGGTTCCATGATGATGTATGAACTGCAGGAGCAAGGGAGTGTGTACAAGTCAAGTAAAAACCCACCTCAGCACTAGTCCATGCACAGGGAGACGAGTTTAAATTAAGTCCCAGGTTCCCATTCTGGATACTTGGTAAGCTTATCTTCCCTGGTATTAAAACTGTCTATAGGGGATGCTGGATAAAACACTGACTAATTGCTAATTTACAGCTTATTCTCAACTGCAACACAAATCTTCACTTATTTTAGGAATGAATGATCCTGCCACATGTCCTCAGAAATGGACACTCCTTGGTAGTCAAAGACTAAGGCTTAGCACTCTGCTGGGACTCTGGGATGTTGCCAGTCCTAAACTGTCCGTCTGACCCCACTGGGGACATTCTCCTGGAGTTGCTGAGATTGGTTGGGGCTGGGGTTCCTACCTCACACACAGGTCTACAAAATAATCCCTACGAAATGCCTAACGTGGCTCCTGGCACAGAAAGTCCTCTTACCAGTCCTTGTTGTCTTCCCTTGGAGCCAATCCCCAATTCTCCCTGCCCCACTGAACACGTCAGCCTTTGTGCCTCCTTCCAGCCTCCTTGTGTCAAGAAGATCATAGATCTAGATCTTAACAGGCATAAGTAAGTGCCTCTTGTTGTGAGCCTGGGGGCCGGATGCCTGATGGTTGAATGTCAGAGCACCCCCGGGGCCCGGGGGGCAGTTTTCGTGCCAAATGAGAATTCAGAAGGATGGAATCATCTCAGTTATCGAGCACTGCTGTGGTGACAGGCTCTACGCTGGTTTCCTCACCTGTATTGTGAATCCTTTCAACAACTCTCTGAGATAGGTCCTCTCCCCACTCCCCCAGTCTACAGGTATGAGATCCTAAGTTCTTTATCCCAGGCAAGATGGGTTTTGGTACAATTTTCCATTCAGATGGTTCTGATGTCCATGCCCGCATTCTGCTTCTGTTTCACTATCATGCTTCTGGCTTCTTTTCCATAATAGTGTTTTTGAATTCCCTGCGCTTGGCCCACTGTCTGCAACCCAGGAGATGCTCAGTAATTAAATGTTCATAGAATGGATGAGGAGTGAATGAATGAATAGCACACACATGCCTTTAGGACTAGATGCCCAGACTGGAAGAGTAGGAGCCTCTCAGTGCAGGGGCTGAACTGACTCATTGTTCCCAGGAAGGGGACAGAGTTGATGTAGACGGTCCACCTGGAATGATACAGGAATGGCTAAGTTTATCAGTTTCCCCTCACCTATGCTCCCCACTGCAGACCACCATCAGCTCTCTTGCCAGAAAACCACGCGTGTCTGCATCCTTCTAAGGCTAAAGGCTCGGACCTCCCAGACCTGAACACAGCGAAGTGAAAGAGTTGGACCAGTTCTCCTTCTCCTATATTTGCATTTGAAAAAGAAAATCAGCTCTTGGGAGCGTGCCAGTCTTGTATCTTTTGCTGGTATCCGAATAGCCTTACCTTTAAATTGAAAAATCTTCTTTTAGTCTCCTTTTAAAAAAAAAAAAATACAAAATTTACCAATAAGAGGAATTCAGTAAAAAGATTTCTGGCACAAAGCAATTGCTATTTGTGTAAATGACGGGACACTTAACATAATGCAGGCAGAAAATTAGCCTGTAATCACTGCTTTCTTTTGGATCTGCTTTACATGTATTTAAGCCCAAGAGACTTCCCCAGAGAGTGTGCCCCTGGGACTCGGTGCCTCCTCATACTCATTACCTTTGGTTTTGTTGTCTGCGGCAAAGAAAATTAGGGCGCCATGGCTATTGAGATGCTTGTGCTGAGGCAGTGAGATGTTCAAACGGAAAGATGACAGTCACCGCATATGATTTTGGATGATTTAATGGCTCGAATTATCTTGCAGGTTCGTGGCGGAAATGCCAAGGCTGGCAGCACCATGCGGACACCTTCTCCTTGTCCCGTCTCTACCCAGTCCCTAATTGCCATGGGCAGAAGACAGGCTGTGCTTCCTCCACTGCCCTTTTGTTGGGTCCAAATAAAAAAAGGGACAGTTAAGTGAGGAGACCACCAGGCATCTGAGGCTATTATGCAGGATGAAATGTCTCAGGAAGAGGTGCAGCTCTGTGTCTCTGCTGGTTTCCCTCACTCTCTCAACAAAGGGCTCAAAGTAACGGTGTGCAGAGAATCACCCAAATGAGCAGGAAATGTGAAACCCAAGAGGAGACAGAGTTTTCACTGAATTCCTGCCTCTTTGTAAGAACTGAATTTCCACTTTCAGCATCTCTCCTCCTTCTTCATCTTCCCTTTTATAAAAATTCTAACTTCTGTCCTGGGTTGAGGTGCTTCGTAGGAGCGCTGTCACCCTGGATGAGTGAGTGTCTCTCTGGCGCTAGACCTCAGTATTCACGTTTGAGAAATGGGAAAGCAGTACCGACTCCTGAGAGTTTAGGCGGAAAGCGGAATGTATGAAGCTGCTGCGTCACCCTAGAACCTTCTAGGGTGGATGTGTGTTACCACAGACGGTGTGGAGCCTCTTGGTGTTCGGGAAATCTTTCACACACTCTGCTTTTTCAAATCCCTCAGGGAAGGTAGCCCCACAAAATTCTTAACTCTCAGGTTAAGAATAGGGTTAAGAATAGGTTAAGCGACGTCCCTGTCCCTGTTTGAGCTTCTCTCCGAGCGCTGATTTCAGCCTTCTGGTTAAACATGTGAACTTGGATAATCCCAGATCTGCACATAACACAGTCTCAGGAGGATTTTCCATGCAAAGGAAAATACTCCAACAACCAGACCTAATTAAAACTAATACCAGTGTTTATTTGTATCCCTTGAAGAATACTCCCTGCTTGATGACTACCCACCAGACTTTCCCTTACTGCGCTTATGCTTTCTCTCTCACACACACAACCCAGCTACCTTGAAGCTTCTTTCTTTTCACGCCCCATGCTCTTCTTCCCCCAACAAATCACGCACATATTGAATTAGACTTTTCTCCCTTTCTCCTTTGCTCGTCTCTGCTTTTTTCTTCTCTCCCCTGAGTTTATACCCTCATCTCCCCTATTCCAGTTCTGTCTCTGCCTAGCCAGGGTCCCAAATTTGCATCACAAAAGCTTATCACATAAGATTAGCTTATGGCAAAGGTAGAATTCTCTTTTGGAGGGTAAAGGGACTAAGGGGAGAGGAGAAACATTGTGGACAAAAATAGCATCCTCTTTGTCAATCAAGTCAGGGTGGAAGACAGGGAAGAGTCACATGTTAATAATTCTTGTCACCATCAAATATGAGTGGGGACACATTCTGGGGTGCTTAAAGATTCCATTCCAGCCTACCCAGGAGTGTGTAGAAAATGGAATACCAGCACCAAACAGGTGGAGGCAAGAGGATGTCATGCTTTTATCAGTCTATTGGATGAAAACCTGAAGCAATTTTTGCCCATGAATATGCGTCATGTCTATGTCTTCGCTCTCATCAGCAGTCCTCAGCAGAGGGCTCGTATGTGTTGAGATCTGCTACACACTATACCTGAATATTGTGATGGTGGGGGGCAGGTTCAAGAGCTGGACAGAAGCTGTCAGAATGCATGACACATTGTCTGGGGGAGTGGCGACTCTCCATTACCCTTGGTCCCAGGGCCAAAGGCCACAATCTTATAGAATATAAAAGGTAGCTCTAATGAGTAAGACATGAAAAGGGGCTTGACCATTAGTGGTCATTAATGCTCCCATTCCCAGGGCCATTAACCTCGGGTTCCTTGGCCCGGTTCCAACTAGGTTAATTATATACCACCTTCCCGAATTCCCTCCTGCCCTGACAGCTGCATGCCGTATAAGAAATGTTAGCGGCATCTGTCTTCATTATCAACCTGAGGATGTTGCCTTTATTATTGACTCCCGTATTGGAGCAATTGCATTGCGAGTAGGGGGAACTCACTGTGCTACTAAGGGAAATACGTCTTCTCTTGGTAGAGAAGACTTTACCTGTTCCTAAATGGTGTTCCAGAGAAGCAGATAAGACATCTCCTACCTAAGAGGAGATTGTTTGGCTGCATTTCAAGAGAGGAGATAGTACAATGCAGAATTCATGATGATTGTAGGGATGCCAGGCTAACAAACGGGGCCCCGGTCGCTAAAAAGTGAAGGCTGTGTGGCAGTCTGGGTGACCTATGGCTGAGCCTACAGAGACAGGACCCTGTAATCACACAGATCCCTCGGCCATTTCTCGCACTATGGAAAAATGACATAACACTTGGGTGCTTGGGGCTCCAGCATCGTTTGTATCTCTTCATCACTGGTGTTGTGTGACAGTGATGTCACCTCATCGCTGATCTCATAAGTCACTGCCCCCAGTGCTAGCTCCTTCTACAGTTCTCCCTCTTCTACCACCCAGCTCCTTCACCTGTTGCATGCCCTACATATTCCCAACTTGGGATCAGTCCTGGGGCCCCCCTTCCCAAGCCCTTGCCCAGAAACCTGAGCACAACTGGAAATAAAAACCATGCAGTTATGTAGACTGGAGTCACATGCGTTTGGGTCCCCAAGTGCAGAAGTTCTGCAAAGAAGCTTCCAAATCCACACATTATCTTTGGCCAATTCTCTCTCCACTTCTCTTAAACTTCACTATCCTGCTAACTATTCACCCCAACTCCATGCCCCCACAAGACAATCTTTTCTCTAACTTCTTGACAAAGATTGAAGCCATCAGGGAAGCTCCACTTAAATTTTCATCCACTCTTCTTCATTATTCAATTATCTATAACAGTGCCCAGCCCTACCCACTGTATCATGTTCTCCAACCAGGCATTGCCTTATACACAGTCTTGTGACACAGCTAGTACCCTCCCCTCTTCCACCTCACCATTCCCAATGGATTCCATCTGTACATTGCAATTAATTTGGGAGCCCCCCAAAAGCCTCTTAGATTTCCAAAGGCCACGATATTTTTCAGCCCAAATTTTTGGCACTGACAGAATATATTATATCTGCATTGAGCCAGGATATGAGTGAAAAGAAGCTTCGGGGGATGGAGAGAAATGAGTTTCACTGCACTGAAGACATGGAGAGAGAGCTGACTGCTCTCCCTGGCAGACCCCATTTCCCTCCTGCACCGTCCTTTCCCAGGGATGGCTGGGTGCCCTTTATGACTTCTCCCAGGTTTTCCATTTTGGAGGCTCACTGCTATTTCCCCCAATCTGCTCTATAGGAATCCCTTTTTTAGTACTGCTTTATTTTAAACCACTCCTATTTTAGAAACTGCTGGAGCTTAGAAACCAATTTCCATGCTTATTCCAAAGCATTTGTGGCATTTAGACAAGTTGTACACAAGCTCTATGTGCGTTTCATCAGGGGAGACCCAAACCCAGTTTGCTCAGAGGGAGGGCACGAGGCGGGGTCTGCGTGATGTCTGCGTTTGGTGGAAGCACACATAAGATGGCAGCTTTCCGTGGGTAGAGGAAAGGTTACAGGGAGACAAGTCACTTTTAGAAACAGACTGAATTGTCCTTCAAGGGAGTAAGGCACCAACGTGAGGCACTGATGCATCCTGTCTGACAACAAACACCCTTAGGAACATTCCTGACACACACACCACCCCCATTCTTGTTTTCTGCCCCATTCCAGAGCCAAAACTAGGGGACGTGAATGAAATGCAAATTTCAGTGCAAAATTTAAGAGAGTGTCCCTGGAAAACAGTAATGAAAATCAACAGCGATTTAATACGATATTTCTAAAAACTCAAGATCATGTCAAAAACGTAACGAACAAGCTATCAATTTTTAAAATAAAGCCAGGATCAGTGCATGACCATGTTGAGCCTCATTGGAGCCAGAGATGAAAGGAAAAATCAGTAACACTGATCTGTCTTTATTTAAAAATTTGATATTTTGTTAATCATGGGTGGTTATTTAGCATTGATTTTGATGTTTTAAAATGTGGCATTGAAATATTACTCATCTTTATTGCTGAGTTTTGTTCCTCCTTAAATTCTATCGTGGGGTGACTACCTCACTTGCTTCACCCTCCTCTGGGCCCTGCCCTGTTCCCACACACAGCTATTTATCCTGACCTTCAGCGTCGCCTCCCAGTTACCTTTATTTATTTTTTTTTAAAGATTTGATTTATTTATTTGACAGAGAGAGACAGCCAGTGAGAGAGAGAACACAAGAGGGGGAGTGGGAGAGGAAGAAGCAGGCTCCCAGCACAGCAGGGAGCCTGATGCGGGGCTCTATCCCAAGACCCTGGGATCAGGCCCTGAGCCAAAGGCAGACGCTCAAGGACTGAGCCACCCAGGCGCCCCTCCCAATTCCCTTTAGAATCTCTCCCTGTCTTCCATGCCTGCTGCCATAGGCCCAGTTCCTTTCCCCCGTCACCTCTTTCTTGCATGAGTATAATAGCCCTCTATTTGGTCCACTAATTTCCAGAACTATCCCTGCCCAGACTGCTGAGTCTGCTTTTCCCACTGTTGGAGGACCATTCAAGGGTTCCCTAGGGGCTAGTAAGGAATCCAAGCCTGTAGCAGCCACAGACTCATTTCTCTTAGTTTTGCCTTAGAAAACCTTGAGTTGGCCTCTGCACCTTCATTTTTTAACATTTCCTGTTCCAGGCTCCTCAAAGAATCCATCAGCATTCATTTTAGTATCTAACATTTCTCTGAGCCACTCATACTCTCTCCACCCATCTCACACTCTATGCATGCTGTTCTCTCTTCCTTCTGTCTGGAAAACTTGCCCCTTGTGTAGACTTCTGCTAGAACTCACTTTCCATTGCAGTGTAATTGTCTGGTCGTACATCTGTCTCCTGCACGGCTCTAAAATGCTTCTCAAGGGCAGAGACACTGTCTCCAATTTATCTCTATATCAAAGGCATATAGCAGGTGCTCAAAACAAGTTTGATGGTTATATAAATGAATTATGAATAACTGAGTAATTGAATCATCATGGTCAGAATGCTTATAAATAAGCCTTTATTAAGCTCTTGGTTTTGCAAGGTGGTGTGCAGGGCACTAGTAATCAGTGCTGGCCTTACCAGTGAGTGTTCCAGTGAACTCCACAGGCCCTGGAGCTATCTGGCATTCGCTTTTTATCCCTCCCGCCCAACACATGCATGAAGAAGAGTAGATACTCCGTGAAAAGACAAAATGAACAAAAATGCAAGTAGTGGCTGATGTAGAGAACCACTTCATGACTTTCAAAGGGTTGAGATGCTCATTTCAATTAAAAATCATTTCGTTAGTAGAACTCACCGTCTTTGAAATCCCCAAGAAAAACCAAACAGGAAAGCCATTTCCAATGAAAGGAAAATCCATCTGGGGTAAGCGGATTGAAGGTGGGTATCATAAGACAAAAAGAGAAGTCAAGTGCTTACGGTATGTGGGCCCTGAGATGATGATTAGAGAGTTCTTTTGCCTATGTGTTGGGCTGGGTACAAGAAAGGATGGGGTGGGGTGGGCATGGGCAAAGTGTGGCACTTGTTCAAAGTGTTCCCTCTTAGACTCTTGTAGTATAAAGGAGCTGTGTTCACTCGAGGGTCTTTAGGCTCTTGCCTCTCTTTTTTATTGTCTTGATAAATCCTTTATTGAGGTAGCTGTCTTACAAAACTGGCCCAGAACACACATAAACACTTTGATCAAAAGTTATAAGCTTGTCCTCACCCCCATTGCTTTGGGGCCTGTAAGTAAGACTGATTAAAAAGCAAAGACTGGATGAAGCACCACGCCACCTTTCTTTCCCCCTTCTGGATGTGTGCCAGATGGGGGCCCATCAAGTGGACAAGCAAGGAGGCATCCATTCCCAGCATGCGTACAGAGCCTAGGTACATGATTATCTGGGATCCTACTGCTATTTGGTTTCAGAACCTCAACTCTACCACTCACTTGTTGTCTATTTTAATAACTCATCAAATCTGACATGGTGAGTTGATATATAGTCCACAGGTTAGCCTGATAAAGGGATCCCTAGCCTTCATGGGGAATATATTTTGTGTGAATTTCCCAGAAGAACATGCCATAGCCTGGAAAGCTAAACAGTAAATTGTTAAAGGAGGTGCAGTTAATTTAAGCTATCTTAGACCAGCTAATAATAAGGCCCTTCCTCCCTCCTTCCCTTCTCTTGGCTTCCCCTTCCTCCCTTCCTTCCTCCCTTCCTTCCTTCCTTCCTTCCTTCCTTCCTTCCTTCCTTCCTTCCTTCCACAAGTAGTTATACTGACTACTTACCATGTGGCAAGTAGATACTCACAGCAGTGAGTAGATATTCACAGAATTATGTCCCTATCGATCACCATATAATCTCAGTGACATACCACTCTCTGGGTAGTAGATGCTTAATGCAAGTTTGTTGAATGTGCCTTTCTCTTCCTGCCTCTCTTCCTTTTCTTCCCAGCCTTTTGAGAGTAACATAAGTTCTTCCTCACTCTATCTCCAACAACCTGTAGGATACTGACTTCATTGTCTTTATCTTTCATTTCTAAAACTCAGATATACTTTGGCTTATCCCACAAGATCCCATTAAACAAATAATCTATCTTTGACAGGTTTTTTTTTTTTTAAGGAAATGAACATAGAGCTATATAGGTGATGATTCTGTATTATTCAGAAAATCCTTTTATCTTTACTCTTTTTCAGTGACCTGGGTATTAATTTGAATCCTAACTTATGGCATCATCCCCATGATTCAACCATATTAGTTCTGTGCTATGACCGCTTTATTTGACATTCTCAGCTCTCTCTATACAAACATTCCTCCTCCCATTACAATTCTTTATCTCTTGTCCCATTTCTCCAAGAGCCTCACTCTCAGCTAACTGCCATGACCCCCTTTCCATACCATGGAAACTGGTAAAAGTTAAAGGATTCACCTCCTCCCACAGAAATGTAGAGATGAATCTCCAAAAGTAAGAAGAAATGAACTAATAATGAAATAACCGAAATGACCCAATAATGAAATAATTTTAAACAATGAAAGGTAACTCCTTATGAGCATTTTAAAGCCCCACCTTTCAAACCATGTGGGAGGACATCTACTCTGTCGACCTATAAACGTGGGCTGGGCTGGCCACATTTATTCCCTCATGTCTGTGAAGGACTGTGCTCAGTCAACTGAGAGAAAAATGAAAGATCTAATGGAGCCAAAGACGCGATGGAGGAGAGAGGAGTGCAGGATGTTGTAGGCAGAAGTAGCACTCTGCGCAGAGGACTAGACAACATTGGACCCAGATAGGCTAGTAGTGATTGCAAGCGGTATCATAATGATAAGACATAAAGAGCAAGGGTAGGTCTTCAGGTAGAGAAATGGGCTGATGTCACGTAAATTAAACCTTTCTGTGTAACACAAGAAAGCTTAGTCTATGTCAGATCGAAGAAGGTTATTCACAGCGTCAGCTCAACAATTTGGAAACACTCTCTGGGAGCAGTCTGGAGGATATATTTAGGGGTAGGGGATGGGCAGAGTAGAGGTAAGAATTACGAATAGGAAGCTATTGTAATAGTCTACGAATGATACAGAGAGAAGCTAACCCAAGATGCTGGCAGCAGGGATGACCAAAAGGGGATATCTTTGAAATGAAAATTTCAGGACTGGTGACTAGTTGTAAAGGGAACTCTGGAGGAAGATGAATATTGAAAAGTCTAGGTTCCTGGCTGGGCAACTGAGCAGATGGAGACGCTAACAAATCAAGAAAGAGAATTCGGAAGAAAGCAGAGTAAGAGATAAAGATGATGAATTCAATGTTGGGGTGTGAAGCATATGGTGCCTGCGAGGCATCCAGGTGACTCTGTCCAGCACACAGTTGGATATATAAGTACAGAACTCATGGACCAGAGATCGACTTGGGAAATATCAGCATGTAAGTGGAGTTTTAAAACGTGAGTATGAATGAAATCGGCAAGGATAACAGGTAGAGTAAAAAGTGAGCTAAAGGTAGAACCCAAAGAAAACAACCATCTAAGGTGGTGGTTGGAAAAGAAAGGCAGGGATCGTGGAAGCCAAAGAAGAAGAGTTCTGCGATGGGGAAGTGGGTAGTTGTGTCAACTGTTACAAAGATGTGACTTGTGAATACGTTCAGAGAAAGATCAGAGAAATTCTGAAAGTGCTTTGTAGTTTTTGTCATACAGGAGGTCATTATTTCTGACTTTAATGAAAGCAATTGCAGTGAAATAGTGGGGCTAGAGGCCAGATTACGGCTGATTGAGGAGTGAGTAAGAGGTACTAAGGTGAAGACAGCAGGGGTGTGGACGACCATTTCAAGCAATCTGGATGGTAATGAAGGAGGCAATTATAAGGGGACATATGTTTAAGGTTTACTGTTATTCTTAATTTTTAAGGAAAACTTGATAGGTTGGAAAAAATGGGTTGAGAAAAGGGGGTCAAAGGGAGGAGAGGTTAAAAATGCTGGAGAGAGAGGGAAGAAATAAATGGACCAGAGTTCTAGAGGGAATAGGAGTGGGCGGAATGGGTGGTAGAAGTGGCAGATCAGCCCTTAGTAGAAAGAGGCCCACCTCGTTCTCTGAAAAGAGAGGGAAGAAGCCAGTTGCAGCTACGCATGGTGGTTCGGCATCAAGAGCGATTCTGTTTGGCATAAGCACGGGGTGAACGGGAGAGAGAGCTGAACACAGTCCATCACACTGCCATGATCTATGAGGGCGGCCACTCGATAATGTTAGCTTCCATTTGCCCTGCCCTAACTCAGTTTTGCTTCCAAGTTTCTCAAAAACCTTACAGCTGGGAAATTCTAAGTAATGTCTAATGTCTAGTTCTTCTGGTATGATTTAAACCCTGCCCATCCCAGCCTCTTTGCTGAAAGAATCAAGGACATCTTTATCAGTGGCATCCCCAGGTGCTGCAGAGAAAAACTGAGCCCTTAATAGGGGATGGGGAACAATTCAAGTGTCTGATAAACACAACCTCACCCACTGATTTAGAACCCCTCCCTCCTCATCCAGGATCCGTATATTCTGCTCATGGTCTCCATTAAGAAAGTTTCTTGGAGCAGTTGGCAAAGCATGGAGAATTTGTTCGTGTGGAGCCAACAGCCCAAGCACCCCTGCCTGCCCTGGCCTTGGCTCTGGGCTGACAGTCTGCTCTCTGCTCTTGCGTGCTAGCTGGCCCCTAACTAAAGAATAATCAGGGGTGAGATGCTCACTGTTCCACAGCACTTGGAAACCCACTGTCTGGATGTAGGTGTCTCATTACAACAATTAGTATTTATAAAATGTTCTGAACAAGGCTTAGAAAAGAGGAATAACCATGTAAATATCAGCTACTATGGCTGTTATTATATTTTACTGTTTCTCATATTCCCTACAGGACCCAAGTCTGTTCCGTGCATGCAGCGTAAACTCAAATGTTTTGCACAGTAATCAACCCATGTGATATCCAAGAAGCATGAGAAAAGTTTGAGGGGTGGCTGAATCTCTGGCTTGTGGTGAAATTAATATGGGATTTGGAGTCAGACAGACATGGGTCTGAATTGAATATCTACCACTTATTAACTCTGTTTGCTTAGCCTCAGCTTCTTCATCTGCCAAATGGGTATGTTAAATACTACTGCAGAGGCTATCTTAAGGAGTAGTATTAAATATATTCATTGCCCAACACCCATGAGTTAAAAGAAAACAAAGTCTCCTATTTCTTAATTCTTGAGGACATTGTTTGGATATGTGACTGCGCGTTTCTTGAGGCATCCAACATTGGCTAACTTGTCTTTTGTGAGGATGTGCTTTCTCCAAGACTCTCCTCCCTGTTTTTTCAACCACCTCCCAATACACACACACACACATGCACGCATGCATTTACACTCCAGTACACGTGTGCACGTGAGCACACACACACTCAATCAATGTTAGGTTCCAAACAGGTTAAATCTGTAAATCAGGGCAGCTATTTTTGTTCCTGGGATCAGTCTTTTCTTCTCTTCTGTGTTCCCTTCATTTTTCAAACTCTAAGCTGATTCCCTTTGTCCCTGGTCTTCCCTAACCCTTCTGCAATAGTTTCCAGGGACATGAGTGATGTCCAAGAACCCTTCCAGAGCTGGGCACTGACACCAGTGGAGGATACCCAGTGCAATTAAACAAAGAGGGGCTGGCTTCCCTGATGAGTTACTCAATTAAATACCCACACAGTAACTCACTCAAGGGAATCCCGCTGATGTCAGCAGAAAAAAGAGACTCAATTACAGCCTCTGACTGGGCCAGCTTATTGTTATTTCTAATACGCATCCTTCTGACTGGGAAGCAGGGAAGAGAGATATTCTGGGATAAAGTGCCACCTGTTAATTGTGATATCCTAGTTTCAGGAAACTGGCTGGGATTCCCAGCCACTCCAACACCGAGCAGCATATCCATGTCCCCAATAAAATCTCCGGCTGAGCAAATTTTGATTCTCCCCCTTGATAGTCATTCATGAGAAGAGGTCATTCCAGGCTGATGCCACTGAGCATGTAAGATGGAAAAACGGGCACCAGGTGATCTGTATAGATCCCCATTCTCAGGCTTAGCAGATAGAACTCCCAGGAGCAACACCTCTACCCTTCAACACATGAACAAAGGAAGGCTAATGTGAAGACACCCCAAGCATTTCCCTTTGAGGGTGGAAGGGATTTCCTGGTGTGCTTTTGTCTTGGCTAACCCACATCAGTTAGGGAATCCTTAAAGGCAAATTCATTTCAACATTGGCACCTCAACCTGCCCTCCCCCAAACTTTTCTGGAATTCTCCTTCTCGTTCCCTAAGTCTTTTTTTTTTTTTTTTAAGATTTTATTTATTTATTTGACAGAGAGAGAGACAGCCAGCGAGAGAGGGAACACAAGCAGGGGGAGTGGGAGAGGAAGAAGCAGGCTCCTAGCGGAGGAGCCTGATGTGGGGCTCGATCCCACAACGCCGGGATCACGCCCTGAGCCAAAGGCAGACGCTTAACCGCTGTGCCACCCAGGTGCCCCTCATTCCCTAAGTCTTGATATAAATATCAGGTCATCAAAGCCTTCTTCCCTCACCGACGTCCTGCCCCCACGGGGAGATATCAGTCGGGCTTCCTGGTATATTCCTGCCTAATTCTCGGTAGCATAAGTAACTATTGCAGTGAGACAATTCATATAATTATGGTATAATGTGGATCTTTCCCCCATCTGGGAGCAATTCTGCATGGACAAAGACTGCGGCTGTCTTAATACCCTGGCATTTCCTAGTACAGTGTCTGCATGAGGTATGCACTCCAGGAATATTGGTTGAATAAGTGAATGAATTAAGCAAGGAAAAACTTCTTTGGGAAGGCAAATAGACACATAAAACTATGTATTGTATTTTGGGAATTTAGGATTATCTTGCACATTGCCCCTCCTGTTGGATTACCTGAGTCAACCGCCCTCCACCCATCATGGTTTTAGAGCTGGCAACACTCTTGTACAACTAATGTTTCTGTTGGCTTCAGTTTGGTCAATCTAATTAGATTTTTCAGGAATTCACTGAGCCTCTACTATGCTCTATGTTCCCAGCACGATGCTAGGCTGCCGAGGATGTCAAGGTAGATGGCAGGTTTCCTGTTCACCCTGAGCTGTGCTCTCCAGAGGGAAATGAAATATAGCTCTGAAACAGGTTAGATATCTAGATAACGCAGGCTGTGAGAGTTTGGAAATGTAAGCGTTAACAGGCATTGCTTTTCTGCTTCTCTCTCAACAAAAGCTCCAAGAACACTGGCTGCTTTCTCTTTTAAGTTCACAGGTCTCTGGCCTTTCCCTCTCCCTCTAGACCTTGTCTAACCTTGCTGCATGCAAATGACCGAGCAGTTTCCTTTGGTGTTGTGACCCGAGAGCTCCTGCCTGCAAGCCAAGGGAAGCAGACCTGTCTCCCCAGATGACAGCTCAGAAGGACTGGAGGAGCCTTTCAGGGCAGCTTTCACTGGTTCCCACTGGCCAGGCTTTGAACTTTCCAATCCTTCTTGTTGCTCTGGGTGATTTCACTTTTCTCCTCTCCCAGGGAATGGTGTGTTTTCAAGATAGTGGTAATGCATGCCATCGTGAGGGTCTAGAGGAGACAAGATTAATCACTCTCTAGTTCGAAAAAGGAAAAGTGGTAAATTTTTATGTTGAGAGAAAGATGTGCTGGTGAAATACAGCCAGGACGCTTTGCCCAGTCTTTTATTTTGGAGGAGAAAATGCCTAATACAGTCAGACAAAAGCTCATTTTCTGAGGCGCCTCCTTGCTTGGGCTTTAACTCAGAGTCTCAAATCCCTCTGTCTTGCGGACAACGGAGAACCCCTTAGAAGCTGGATGTGTGGGCTGACTTCTTGCTTTCCCACTCACTTTCCGACCTTGGGCTAATTGCCGAACAGGTCTTTAAAAGAGGGAAAGTAATCCCCGCCCTGCCCAGGGGGGCCGATGTGCAGTTCGTACATTTGTATGAACTGAGAGGTAGACGTGAGCAGGCGTTGCCCGTGTAAGAAGAGAGATTCATGTGCAAGCTGTTCATACCGCTCCTACTTCCCAGTTTTCACCCTCCAATTTTATTCTCATGGGCATAGCACCAGAAATAGCTACAGAGCTTCAAGGAAGTGTAAACACAGACCTGATTCGTAGAATTTCCAAACCAAAGCAGACCTTAAAGGCAACTGCATCTTATGTTATAAATATGGACACACAGACAGAAGCTAAGTAATGGTATCGAACATGCACTGTTTACTATGCGCGGTTCTCATTCTTACTCCACATGCAGTAACTCATCTCATCGTGGAAACCATTCGCACGAGGGAGATAGCACGATGATCACCTCCCTGTTAGAGAGGAAAGCTAAGGTCCAGTCACCCCTCTCCCAGTTACATTGTGGCAGTACTAGGAGCTAAACCCCAAGCCCACTCTTCCCATTATCATAGCGATCGGCCTGCAGAAACTGAGTTCCAGGGAGGTACGGGCAACTGGCCCAGATAACTCAGCAGTTAGGGATCAAAACCGGGTCCCCTGATTCACAGCCCAGATGTCTGCCTGTCTCCCTGTATGGTAATACAACGTAAGGCTCAGATGTAAGCTGGACACATGGTCGTGGGGTTGACGTTGGGCAAGTCACTAGCTTGCCTGGGATTTGCTTTTCTCATCTGTACAAAATGGTCATAAAATAGCGTCTTCTTCACAGGTTGTTGTAAGAATTAAATGAGATCTTAAACATAAAGCACTTAGAGAAGCCCCTGGATGTAGTTATTAAACAAGGAGTGGCTGTGACGCTGAAGGACAGGCTGCTTTTTCAGGAAGGTTCATGGCGTAGAGATCAAGCAGCACTGTGGTGGGACCCAAAAGGACTGGCAGTAGGAGGAGGGAGAAAGGGAGAGGACACGCTGGAGGCTCATGTTTGCAACAGAGAGCAGCAGCCAGCCCTTCCAGGACAGAGATGAAAAAAAAACAAAACAGAATGAAAAGGCTAGGGCCGCAGACAAGCTAACGCTGTATAGCTTGTCTCTCACCGTGGTATTTCGTCCATTCCCTCCGTCTTACACGGACAAGTAGCTAACCGGGGACAAGCACTGCCTCATTCCTCAGGTCCGGGCACAGATGCCTTGGGCTACCTGTCCCCCTCAGCCTCCCAGTTCATCCTGTGACAGGCTCTGACAGCCAGTCTGGCCGACCACTCAGCTGCCAAAACTCAAGGTTCCAGGCCAGGGAAGGAGCTGCTTGCTTGCTCCTCCCGAGGGAGCTCTGGAGATATGCAAACTTTTGCAATTGCTCCTGCCTACTCAAATCTCTCTCCCTCTGTTAACAACTCGACAGACATCTTGTCTGTATTTGATAAATAAGCTTCTCTATTTATTCAGGGGAGTGAATTTGTAGCTATTATGATTCAAATGACATTGACATGATATTTTCTCTTTTTCCCCCTGCTGTTGAATCAGGAAAAGAAAATCCATAGGAAAAAAAAAAAATCACAAAAACCCAAAGCAATTACTCTGTATATCGGTCCATGAAATAAATGAATGCATAAACCAACTCTCTTTTGGGGTGGAGGTAAGGGAACTGATAAATAATTTAGAAATCGTTGCTGCTTCCTGGTTCCCAGAGATGCAGCTGGCATGTGCGAATGTGAGGCACATGCTGCATTCATTAGGCTCCGAACAACGTTTTAATTCCTCAACCATTAACATTATCTGCAAGTGGGGCTGTGCACAGAGTCAGATCCCTGGGATGTCAATCAACCCATTACACAGCGTTGGCTTCGTCATATGGGGTGTTACCTCTCATTAGGTTGCCTGAGTCAGCCAGTCAATCAGATGTGACTGAGCAGACGGGCAAGAAGGGGGGGCGGGCGGGCGACGTGCGGGGCGGGTGGGAGGTGCGCCAGCCAGGGAGTGAGCTCTGCCTCTTGGAAGCCATTGTGCTAAGTGCCCTTCCTGGGGGATCAGCTTAGATTTACCCTGTCTCCTTCCTTTCCCCAACTGTGTTCATCCCAAACTGTCCAAAGGGTCGGCCGAAGAGGGGTCTGTAAAGTTTTGGATGTGGACGATAGGCTAGAATCTTCTCAAATATCTAATTCCAGAAAACATGGGGTGGTGGGGGGGAGGAGAAGGTACCATCAGGAGACTTCCTTGCCGTATTTTTTAGACTCAGAGGCTCACAGACTCTACAGGCCTGCTGGTTTATTTGGTCCCATGGCTTTCAAAATTTGGGGAAAATTTTTTTTTCTTTTTTTTAATTACAGGTGGAAGCCACTAGTTATTGAATGACCTCTCCTGGGTTGCAAGCTGCAGGTTGAATCACATTGATTCAGTGCAACAATGTGGGTACTCGGTTCTGTGAGGATAAGAAGACCTGTAGCCAGGGCATGCCTCTACCCTGAGGAAACAGTACCAAAATATATGGGGAAACTTTCTTCAGGGCCAGTTTAGAACTTCAATAGAGTTCTGAAGTGCAGTTGAATTTCTTAGTTGTGTAAAGCCAATACCCAGAGGCCATGTGGCTGGGCTGATGAAGTCCAGAGCACTCCCGGTGGGAGCCGGGCTCCTGAATGCTACTGCCTTGTAATGGGAATGAGAAAAATGTATATATATCTTGCGAAATGGGGACTGCCGAGGGCATGACTGTCAGGATCACGGCTTCTCTGAGTTACAGCTCGTTTTCCCTGGGGACCTCTCTCCTGCTTTTCCCTCTTTGCCCCTCTATCCCTTTCCTTCCCTTCTCCTTTAGTTCTGCTTACTTTCCCTGTGCCCTCCTTTACTTTCTCCCTTCCCTATCCTCTATCAATAATAAAAATATTTCTAAAACTTCATTCATCATTCACAATCTGCTAAAGCAATTCTTTAAAGTCCCTGGAGGCCAGACACCTAAGCATCGTGTTGACAGCCATGTATGGGATCCTGCACACTCCCGTGTGAGTCCGCACATGTACGTGGGCACACGCGTGTGAGCTGGAGAGCAAGCCAATGATTTCATTTCTCCTGTATGAGAGGCTGTGAGAGCACGGCATTGAAAGAGGAAGAGCCTGCAAATCTCCGACACGAAGAAAATAATTTGAAAGGAGAGAAGAAATCATCACTTTGTTATTTTGCTTTCCAGAAAAGCTGTCTTCTTTCTAAGTATATTAGTTTTACATTTGATTCTATTGCTCTATCAGCAACTGCAGCGATCTGGAGCCATGACAGACTCAACCACCTAATTTCAGCGGAAAGGAAGGAATTTGTAGAGATTGTCACCGAGAGCTGAGCAATGCCGTGAATGTAAGGGGTGCTTTCCCTGTGGAAAGAGCATTATAAGCATTAACTAATTGTGCTATACGACATCCTCGAGAGAGAGAGAGAGGAGGGGATGGGAGAGAGACAGAGACAGAGAGAGACTGGTTGTCGTCTCTCAGAGCCTGAGGAAGGGCTGGCACGCAGTGTGCATGACCCCAGGGCAAGGTGAGTTCCTCAAGAGCTGAGATTAGAACTGCGTTGTCATTCTTCTCAAACCTTCACAAATGCTTAAGCCTTATGCCAGCTGCATATGTCCTGGGACAGGTTACTTACACTTTCGGAGAGTTAAGTTTCCTCAGCTACTCACTGGAGATAATAATAGCACCTAGTGTAACAAGGTCAGTCTATGAATTAAATGAGATCCAGTTTGCACATGGTCTGGCCCTTAGAAAGTACTCAATGACTCATGGCTGTGTTATCAGCTTGGAGAATATGCCCACATCTCTTATTTAGACTGTCCTCTCCATCTTCTCGCTCTCTTTTTCTGCTCTCTTCCTCTTTCCTTTCGTGGGCATAGTCCTTGGCTATCAGGGCTGGGAACCAGCAGGCATCTGGAGTATCAGTCATAGTTGGGGGGAAACAGATCACGTACCTGTCCCCCTGTTGCGTCTCTGCTGAATGTCCTGAAGGTGATGGGTTTGGGGAAAAGCTTATAGGATCCTAATAGACTTGTATCAGGCTCTGCTTGAAACCCCTGCTGGGTCACAGCTCCTCCTCACAGGGTAACTCTGGGGGTCATGCCCCCTGGTGGTCACCAGCTATTTCTTGGTCATTAACAATCTTTAAGGCATCGTGTTGTGGCTTTGGAGAACAGAGCAGGGCTCTGTGGCTCCAAGAATCACCAGGGCACAACCACAGACCTTTTCCGCCAGCCTGGGTACAATTGCTTACACATAGACCTCCAGAAGCACGCTCTGTGACTTGCTCCAATGCATTTAGATGGGAGTATCTAGTCCTATCTGTCTGTACTAATGATAGCCCAGTTTGGGATTCTGAGAAAGGAAGAGACAGTGTTCACTGTGGAATTCAATACTTTATTGACTTTCAATCAGAGTTTGTGCTCTGCTCTGTGAAATCACAGAACCCAAGAAACCTCAGGTTAGCACACAAGTCCCAAGGGCTTAAGCCCACAATAGGACCCACTCATGACAAGGACTTTGATTGTGTATAGAACAAGATGTATTCAGCGAACAACACAGAAGAAATCATAGGCATGATCCTCTCCTGGTGGGCAGTGGCCTCTGTCAGTCTCCTGCTCCTGTGAGTCTATTATTCCTGGGACATGGCCTGCTGGATTTTACTCTGGTTTTGGTCTGATTCAGAGTTAGTCTGGAATGCTATTACTCTAGCAGCAGTAAGTGTGTGTGAGAACAGTAATCCCAAAGAGGTGAGCATCCAACGGGCCACCCGTTTGTGGGGTCGTCTGTGTGCGGGTCACCCCTGAATAGCATGGCTTCACACCCAGCTGGGATCTGTTCAAGGAATACAAAGTCATTTATCAGCCAAGTGAAGCCCAATTAGAAAGGTGATGGTACTGTGCTTTAACTGCCCAGCATACACCAAAGGCAAATATAAGTCATCCTGGGGTCATCCATTCTTGGGCTTTATCTGCCATTGGGGGAAATTGGGAAATGGCTAGACTGGGAGCAGGGTATGCTTGCATATATGTGTAATTTCCCCCTAGATTTCAATGCTACTTGTCCCTGAATCAAGGTTGTAGAAACTCTGGGTAAAAATGACCATTGGAGGCCTGATCCAAGAGGGGTATCAATCTGGTCTGACATGTTCCAGGGCTGGAGATTTTTAGGAAAAGCAGGCAAAATATTTGGCCAACTTTTTAAGCATGACTTGTTGCTACCCTTGACCCCTCACATCGCCCGGGTTGGACATTGATAAATGAAATTCTGCCAGAGTCTCCAACAGAATGTGGTTCTTCGCTGGCAGAAGGACATCTTGGCCCCTCAGAGGGCACAGCTGGTTCCCAGGATTCCTTCAAAAGACATCCCTGATTTGTGTGCCTGTTTGGGGTGTCACAGTGTCTGAGTCTGTAGGACCTTTGCCAAGTCGGGAGTAGGGGAGGAGGCAGCGAGGAGGAGAGTGGAAAAAAAGAGGGGGAAGCAGGCAGCAAGAGAGAAGAAAAACAAGTGAGTAAGACTCGCGTTAGGAACGAACAATCCGGAGTAGGGGCTCCGCTAATTTATAGCCTGTGAATTACACCCGTCAGGTTGGAGACGGCTGCCAGAAAGAGTGGATTTAGTAATGAACGTGTCAATGGGCTCCCTCCCCTTCCCGCTGGTTTCTGCAGACATTCCCTGGAGATGGCTTCCTTCTTGACAAATAGGACTTGGGGATCTTCGTTTCCAGGCGCTGTGCTGTGTTTGTCCCTTGCGGTTCTCAGGAGGTCTCCACATGCTGTTGGGTCTCCAGGGACTTCTTTCCCAGACACTTGAATCAAGGAGCAAGGGCCAGCCACTCGGGAGTGGCGTCCGTCTCTCCGCCGGGTCCCTGCCGGGTCCCCAGGCCCTGCCTCCGCGCCCCTCGGGCTCAGCAGGGTTCTCATCAGCAGTCTCCGGAGGGAGGAAGCACTGGCCTGAAGTAGGAGACAGGGAAATTGCCTAGAAAGCCCAGCACCGCGTAAACAGCGTTTAAAAAACAAGAGCTGTTACTTTAATTATGGCTCCGTGCTGTTTTATCACCACAGCGCTTCTCACACATTCATCAGAAACCTGGGGATCAATCAATTTCTGGGAGCCAGAAGCTGCCACAGCCACGGCCTCCAGTCTCCGGCCTCTCCCCGTCTAGGGTCCCAGCTGGGTTCTTCTAGACCCGTTGCTTGGTGACGCCTCCCGGATTCGGGTTCTGCCTGGGTTTTGCACGCGGGCTGCCAATCAGGCTGAGGCCCTGGCAGCGATTTCATAGACAAAGTTTTAGCAAGGAAGAAAGGGTCAGAAAGGAGAATGTTTGTAAGGGTCAGTTCTGAAGGTAGGTGAGAGATATCCTGCCCATTGGCCTGTTGGACTGTTTTTCAGACGCTGACTTACACTTTTGATGTTAATGACAGCAGTAGTAAGAGAAATATGAATAATAATGACATATATTAGCAGCTGTTATTTACTAAATATTTATATGCCTAGCTGATACATTTTCATCCTTAGAAACGACTTAGCAGAGTAAGGATTATTATCTGCATCTTTCAGCTGTGGAAATTGAGGTCAAGCCTTTTGCTCAAGGTCACAGACTGAGGGGTAGAGCCGCTCTGCTGTGGTTGACCACCTCCTGATCCAGGGATCCTGGCCTGCGTGCCTGGTGGCATCAGGTAGGGGGCACCGAGGAGCTGTGTGTCAAGAGCAGAGCTTGTGCTCAGAAGGAACAGTAAAAGCTGCTTTTCACGGATAGACGGGGGAGGACACTGTGATAGGATGTTGGAGCCGAGAAAGGACCTCGGACACCTTGGATTCTTTGTATCCCCTTTTTCCAGAAGGAGAAAAGGAAGCCCAGAGGGGTGAAGTTACAGTCATCAAGGCAAACCTGGGCCTAGAACTTAGTTCTCTAAAGTCCTGGGGTGGCAATCCCCCTACGTTATCAGAGGATGAGAAGTTGTATTTGAACCTCAGAAATAAAAGCTTCTTCTTAGCCATTCCTTTTTCTCACGAGTAGATAGGTGGACCTTCGAAATTCAGAGTTAACCTTTGATGGCATCAGAGTTCCGCTGGAAGGCATGGAGCCTCAGGCTCGCAGGCTGCCTGCCCTCGGGAGCAGCTGGTCCGGGCAGCAGGGCCTGTGGAAGTTGTTGTCCAGTGCTCGGAAGGGGTGTTTGCCCCAGTGCAGGAGAGAAGGAAATCACTGAAATAGAATCCGTCCCTTAACCTCAACAGTAGCAACCATATACCATGGACGAGAGTACTGGGGATAAAGAAACACAACATTGAGGTGGGACTCCTCCGTCCTTGGCTAAACCTAATTCATCACCTTCGAAAGCCAGTTTTTATTCTCCCTCCTCTGAGGTTGGTCTGGTCCTTAACAGACTCTATTTTGTTGTTGTTATGTGTTGTCTTTTTTTTTAAGATTTTATTTATTTATTTGACACAGAGAGAGAGAGCACGCACAAGTAGGAGGAGCGGCAGGCAGAGAAAGAGGGAGAAGCAGACTCCCTGCTGAGCAGGGAGCAGGAAAGCAGGGCTCTATCCCTGTCATGACCTGAGCCAAAGGCAGACGCGTAAACGACTGAGCCACCCACGCACCCCTGTTACGTGTTTCCTTAAAGTGAGGTATACTTTACGTATACATACAGTAAAATTCACCACTTTCTATGTGTTTGAGCCTGTTAGAGGTTTCTATGCATAGATGCGCTTGTGAACGTACGATCTCATTTCTCTCGGGCTTGCTGGGGTGTAAGGTAAGGGTGTGTTTAACTTGAATCTCTCTGGGTTTGATCTCTTACATCTCTGAAGGTCAGGTCTACAGGGAGTTTTCATTAGTTGTCTTTAAATTTTCTTTTAACCCACCGAACATTGTTGATTACAAGTAGGTGCCGGGCACTATATCGGCCCTGAAGATACAAAGATCCGTGAAATGCTGTTCTAAGATTTGTACGTCTGCATGGCTTCCAACTTGCTGGTACAGTGGTAGACATTCTACTTCATCACAGGAGGGAGCTGGAACTGGAAAACACCGACCCACCCAAGTCCTATTGGCATAGTATGTCCATAAACAACTAACAAATGGACTGTTTATAAGCAATAGAACAAACAGGGCTCCCCTGCAGACAGGCGCATGGATGCTGGCTCACAGGCAGCACCTCACTCAGATGTGCGGCAAGTGTAGATTTTGCAACTAATACTCTCATCTTCACAGTCCCTTCCCTATGTGGAAACATCCAGAGGGAACAATCTAAGCTATTGCAAGAATAAAAATATTGTGTACCAACAGTTGTGTCCATGCACAAGCTTAAGAAAGCACAGTCATGGCGCTTCCAGAACACAAGGTCCTCTTGCTCAGCCTCCTCCCTGATGCTTGACTCTCCTTTGCAACATCAGCGCTCAGCCAACGGCCGCATCTCCCCAGTGATACCAAGCTCAGGCTCCTGATCGTCTAGCTGATTCAAGCACCGTACCTGGCCTAAGATGGGCTTTATGCTGTGTGAGTTGTTACCTCTGTGGTTCATTTCATCCCCATGCTAATTTCACCTATAGATAGTATCGGGTACTAGAAATGTTATCTTTAGATTAAGCCAAGATCTATAGCTCTATTACTCCGTTGATTGATCTCATATTTGGCCTTTGGAGCCGTTCAAAATAAGTGGAATTCACATAAGATATTTCAAAATATCTGAATCACTGTGCCTTCCTTCCGTCTTTTCCTCTTCAGGCTTAAAGCTAAACTCCCCCAGTCCCTTCTGTTACTCACCAAAAGAAACATAAGACACATTATCCAATCTATTCATCATCCAGGCTGCCTGGACATGATTCTGTTTGTCTGTGAATCCCTAACTGTTTATGAAGCTGCAAATATAGTTTGTTCTGGGCACCGCGGGTCTATTAATATAGTCCCATATATCAACTTCGGGGGAACTTACATTGCACTAATGACATGTTATGCTTTCCAGCAACTAAAATTTCTCAATTTTTTTTTTTTTTTGCATGTGCTCTGCACTGAGCCTGGTTTCCTTTAAGTGCTTTGAAATAATTGTTCCTTTTTTTTTTTTTTTTAAGCTGGCCCACTTCCTGAGCTTGTCAAGATCTTTTGAAATTCAAGTCCATCCTACTGACAAAACACTACCCATCCCAGCTTTGAGTCAGGTGAAAGTGTGATCTGTGTGCCTGTCATATCTTCATCTAATGTTAAAAAATATTAAACAGGATGGGTTAGTGGACTAAGGACTTCCTCCAGGTTGACCCCAATCTATTACTCAGAACACCATGGAGACTGTCATGCAATCAGCCAGGAATCCACCCACCAACTGGGAACATCACGAAGACCCCTGGGAGATACTATGCTTAAATTTAAAATTGATGTCAAACAAATTTCCCACATAAATCATTATACAAAGGAAATGACGTGGAGTGCTAGGACTTGGCCATAGTGAACCAACGCTTGCTTGCTCAGAATCATCTGATCGATCCTTTTTTTTTTTTCTATAGTCTTTCTTCTTAAGAGAAGGCACTATGGAAAATCCAAAATTCTGAATATTCAAATAAATATGGCTCATCTCTTGCTCTCAAGAATCTGGTAGAGGGACATAGAATTTAGGCCTTCAGTGACTTGCATATGAACAGATCTCTAAGATCGTTTAAAATATGTCGTTGGGAGCCACAGAAGCCTTTCAGAACCTGGGTGGGAAAATGATAGAGAAGGAGGTGCAGGAGAAGCTGCACCTGTTTATCTGGCACCCTTGCTGGTGAGTGCAAGAGGCCTGTGGCCTTCAGTCTCTGCAGGTCCAGAAGGGCCAGTGTCTGGTGGCTACGCAGATATCTGCCCCTTCTCCATGCGGGAGGCTGATGCATGGTGTCATGCTGGCATTTAACAGCATGGAGAGGGGCCGTTCACATTCCCCCATGCGGCCAGACCAGATGCCTTTCTGCACACACAAAAATAAGACCAGCTTCTCTAAGGAAGCCAAGTAACAGACATGCTTGAAAGAAATCACATTTCAGCTCTAAGGCAGTGGTTCTCAGGGTGTTTTTGCCTGACTGAAGTAGAAGCTTTTGCATCAATGGAGAGCTTGTTAGAAATGCAAATTCCTGCGTGTTTCCAAACCTACTGAAGCAGAAACTCTGCAGTGGGGCCCAGCAATCTGGGTTCTAATAAGCCCCCCAGGGGATTTGGAATAAAAAATTTGAGAAGCCTTGCCCCAGCATGAGCCAACCCAGTTTAGACAGCCCTGGGAAGGGATGGTGTAAGGTTGGGGACAACTCTGAAAATTCAATTCAGCCAACATTTTCTGGAGTGGCTGTTCCACGGAAGGCAATGTGCTAGGTGCTAGAGGCGAGCAGAAATTTGAGTAAGACATAGTGCACAGCCCCTGACCTTAAGTTGCTCACCACGTAGACGGGAACAACCAGTGGCAGAGAGTGACAGGTGAAATGCCATAAAAATTCTATAGCGTGTTAAAAGAAGTGAATCGATCCAATTAGGTAGGGCGAGGACAAGAGGGAAGGTAGATGAGGGTCGATTAATGGAGCAGATGGCTTTTGTGATGGGCCTGGCAGGATGGCTGGAGTTTTGCTCTCTTCCTTCTCTGTACTCCACTGTGCCCTATATATATGTCTACTCTGGGGCTATTCCCCAAGTGTGATATCTTCACGTCTCCACCATTCCATCAGGAAAGCTCTCGTCAGGTCCTGGGTAACCTCAACACAGCCAAACCCAAGGGTGTCTCCCTAGTTGTCAGCTCGTGCCACCTGTCAGCCTGAGAGGTGCAGGGGGTCACTGTCTGCTGAGAATCCACTCCTCCTTCAGGGCTCGTCCTCCTCAGCTATGTGTTAGAGTGACCCAGGACCCAAAACTCAAACCTGTTCTTTTTCTCACCCACACTCATTCCTTAGGTGGTCCAGTCTCAATCAGAAGAATTCCATATCTAGAGGATTCCAAAACTTCCAGTCCAGACCTCTCTAGATTCCATGCAAACACCGACCTCACATTCTTCCCTTTGCTATCTCATAGGTGTCTTAAACTTAACATGCCCCGATGTCATTGTTTGCCATTTCCAGCATACCCCCCACCCCAGTTGTCTTTGTTTGATAAAAGGAATCCCCATTCTTCTCAGACCTCTGGTCAAAAACTTGGAGTCATCTTTGTCTCTACACTTTCAAAGCCGTATCCAAGTCAGCAAATTCTGTTTGACTTTGAAATTGCAGAATCTGTCCGCGTCTCATCTCTTCAAGCCGTTCACTCTCTGCTTCCTCTATTCACCACCCCAGTGGCATTCCATCTCACTCAGAGTAAAATGCTTCACCTAAGAGGCCCTGCAGGATCCGGCCCCTCTTCTCCCTCTGACCTGAACTCCTACTGTCCTGTCTTCCCTCATTCCTCTTTAGCCCATTGGTCTCCAAGTTTGTGCTCACCGCAGGGCCTTTGCATACACGAGTCCCTGCTAGGCTGCAGCGTGTTTTCTCCCAAACCATCTGCATATCCTCACTTGTTTTAGGTCTGTATGCAATTATCACCTTATTTAAGAAGCGCCCTCTGGCTATCCTATCTAAAGGAGTACACCTCATACCCTCTATCCCACTTAGCTTTCTTTATTTTTCTTTATCACACTTGTTTGTTTTGCTTTCTTTCTCCACGTGGATACTATAGGGTAGAGACTCTGCTGTGCTCATTGTTACATATCCCTAGCTCCTAGAACAACCCCTGGAACAGAGTAGATGCTCAATAAAGATTGATTTGTATTATACTACAAGTCCATTTCCCAAAAATGAATGTTGTGCTCCTTGAGTGTGATTAACGTGTCTTACACAGGGGCGCCTGGGTGGCTTAGCTGGTTAAGCATCTGCCTTTGGCTCAGGTCATGATCCCAGGGTCCTGGGATCGAGCCCCACATCAGCTCCCTGCTCAGTGGGGAGTCTGCTTCTCCCTCTCCCACTCCCTCTGCTTGTGTGCTCTCTCCCTCCTTTCTCTCTCTCTCTCTGTCAAATAAATGAATAAAATCTTTTTTAAAAAGTGTCTTACACAATGTTGGACCCCCATAATCTAACACAGTGCCTGGCATATTGCATTGAGTGAATTGAGAAGACGATATTGCAAGTATTAGAGGAGCCTAACCATAAACATAGATACAGGAAAACACAGGGACCCGAGGTCCAGCGAACACTCCAATTTAGCTGTAACAGAGGACCACATGAGAGAATAAAAAGATGTACAGCAGTGGGCCTCAGAGGAATATGCAGGGCATCGACTCCAGCCCCAGCTCGAAACGTAACCACCCACAAGCCCTTGCAAGTAGATGGGATTTTCCCTACAGTCAAAGATGTTCTTTGGTTCAAAGTTAATATTATGCCTGATATTAAGGTTGGCTTTTGAGCTCTGCTTTCCCTTCTTAGTCTCAGTTCCCTTGGAGCTGAACTTGACCTCCAACTTTTCATGCTAGCTACCCAGCAGCACTCTTCCGTGAGCTATGCTGGCTATTCATCTTGGGAGCTATGGTAGGGTGATTAACTTTGGCATACCAGATGAGAACCAAGGAGGGAGGGAAGTCTTAGCCCAGCTTCCAAAGCGGAGAAAGAGTATGCCAAGCTGAGGAGTGCCTGATGCCTTGCTCAGAGAGCCTTTCCTTGCCAATGCCTCCTGCAGACCAGACATGCCCACTAGCACTGAGCTGCTTTGCTTCAGAACCATAACCTCTTAAGTCCATACCTTCCTTACAGTCCTCTATCCAGGCTGGTCTTAATCCTCCACCGGAGCCTAACTTAAACCTAGATCTATTTGACATTGAGCCCCATGACTAAGCCCCTGTCTCCATGCTGTTTGAGACCCTTCCTCCATTTTTCTCAGTCTCCGTTCCTACCTCAGGGGGCCAATTTCCTCCCATGGAACAGTTCTTTCAACACAGTGATGGACCCTAACCTGACACATAGTTCTATTCATTTGTGGTAAGGCTCTCGGTAAAATATTAGCTGGAAGGCAGAAGTGTAACTCAGTGGCCTAAGTCTGATGGTGGAAATTCTCGTAGCGGGCTGAGAACAGGAACACCCGGGGGCGTGTAGCATTTAGATGATGCCCACCAGCCTGTCGGGTGCGCCCCCTCTTGCTCTGCCTGGCTTGGAGCATCTCCTTGCCTCCCATCTGTGACTGAGTGTCACGCGCTCAAGGGGCTGGCTGCAGCTCCTGCGTTGTTACATTTGCACGTTTCAGGTCGATTGCTGAGCCACCCATTGACAGCACCTGATGCCTTCGCTGCCAAGCGGCTGCCAAGCAGAGATTTTAAGTCTTGCTGAGCCTCTGAAATGAAGACTATCAAGCTTTCATTGAATAACACACAAAAAATCAGAAAATGTATAGCCTGCTAACGTATCTGCAACAATGTTTCCTGTTTTTGGAAGACAGGCTGATTAAAAATATTAAAGACTGTGATGTCTCCCCCCTCATGAAGCGCCCCCCTCCCCGCCCTCCATCATCTCTGTCTTCTCTTCTCTGTGTTTATCTTTTGCTGGAGGCACATTTCAGAGCTTAAGGCTGACAGTTTCATTTAAAATTATTTAAACGATGCCAAATACAGGATCTGTATACAGGTGATTCTTCTTCTCTCTGTGGCCCCAGCTTATTACCAAATCAGGATGTGGCGGCTCGCTGCGGATGCCATTAATTTCTAAGTCTCCAGCCCCTTCTTCCGTGCTTCTCCTCCTTCCCCTGCCGCTCCATGCACACACACTGCCCATGGAGGCGACTTGCTCAAATTTATAGCACCTGCAAATCGTGTGCTTCCTTGGATGGGTATAAGCGTTCTGCCGTTCCACCTTGTCCACTTCCGCCCACAGAATCCCTAGCCATGGTTCCAACTCTGAAAAGAAGCAGGAACGCAGCAATGTGTCCGAGACTGCAGTCCAGACACAAAGAGAGGGATAATGTGTAAGGGGGGACGTCTGCCATTGCCCTGTGGACTTCTAGACATGGGAATGAGAGAAGAAAGTTTTTAAGAGAGAAAAAGAATAATCCTCTTACAGGTGAGCTGAGGGGTGTCTGTTCACAAAAGGTCAAAGAAAATAAATATGGGCTTAGAGATGTGGAGCAGTGTGTGATGGGGAAAGGACCCCAGATGGAAAGGAGAAAGGACACCACCGAGGGAGGCCCAGAGTTGAAAAGGAGGAGAGGTTTTGGTGCAGGGTACTGCCCAGCCTGCTACTGAGAGTGGAACCCATTAGTCCAGTCCACTGCCAAGAGCTCTGAGGACCCCCACACGGAGTCTCTGGGCCCTTCCACCTCCTTCTCCTCCAGCCTGGCCCCTGACAGAGGGACACACTCCCTCGCACTCCCAAGAGCCCGGGTAACACACGGATGTTACGGTGTCTTCACGCTCTCCTCATCATGTGAATATTAGGAGCAAAGGCTGGGCAGATGTTTGGGATGGCAAAGAGTTTATGCTTTCAATCTGAACGCCATGGATGGGTATCTGACACACGAAACACTTGACTTCACTTTCGAGTGCATATTGTACACCGACACACAATATACCGTTGCACCAGAAAGGCAAATCTTCCATAAGGCTCCTGCAGGTGTGGTAATTCTTAGATAAGCTCTTTTTCTTTTGTTCGTGTGTTTTGTTTCTTGAATAAAATGACTCTTTTCCTTGTCTTGTCTTTCCCTCTCTCTGTCTCCCTCTCCTCCTTCTCCACCACTAGGGGAAAGCAATTTCTAGTCTTGATGCAGAAAACTTGCTCTGTGATTTGTGGTGGGAGTGATAGTACCTGGTAACTAACCAATGAGTTACTGTTCCTCAAGCCTTCTAAAAATGAAAAGTATTTCAGATCACTAATAGTTATTAATTATAATCACAAGAGGCCTCCTCTCTTTGAAAGCACCTGTTGGGAAGATGCAGATGCTGGATTTTCTGCAGAAGGCATTTTTTCCCCCTCTCCTATTTCCCGGTTCCCCAGGCTAGGACAGATTTCCATGTGCACCTCTAAAACGTATAAGTTCCAGGAGTCCACGACTGATGATCTGGGTTTCTGTCCCTGACCAGCAGTCCTGACAGGATGTCCTGGGTATGAGAGGAGGCTTGGAGATCCAGAAAGCATCTATGCCCCCCAACCTACATCTGCTGGTAGGACAGACGACCTCATTGCGGTATGAAAATATAACAGAAATACGGTCTTAGAAAAGCTGGTCGAGAGCAAAAAGAGAAAGAAAAGAGTCTGTGTGTTTATCACCCAGGACCTTGACAATTGCAAAGTCCCACAGGGAATCCGGGCCACAGGGGTGAGTAGTATTAATGTGAGTACTTTTTCCCAAGCGGCCACTGGATAAAGTAGCAGTCACGGTCGCTGAGTGATAAAAACCCCACCCAAAGGCATCACGGGACCTGCTCAGCCTGTTCCTGAGCACTGTATGTGCTGAAAGACAAGGGTGTGGGGCTTTCAGGAATCTCCGAGGAGCGGGGTGCCCACCGAGGACCATAACTAGCCAGGGGGGTCTTAGAAAAGCCAAGAAGCTCCCCAAGTCTCACAGTCTTCCTCGGGATGAAGATGAATGCCCACGTTAATTACAGCTTTCTGTACGGGCCACCTTCGACGGAGTAGATATATTCATATCTTATCACTTAGTTTACACGGCTGAAAATGAGGTATTATCCTCCGCTTTCTACAAACGAGAATGCACACCTCCCCTGGGTCAGAAAGCTTCCCAGAGACCCGTTTACCTTTTGCAGTGCTGGAAACAAGCAGGCCCCTCTGTAGAGGTTCTAGGCTCAGGGAAGGGGAACGTCTTTCCTCAAGTCACCAAAGGAGGATGCCTTCAAAGCCGGGACTCCCATCGCCCACAATTGCCAATGCACCGTGGGGAGAGCAAAGAATGTGTCTGAGCTAAGGCTTCCATGCCATGGCAAATCGCCGAGAGCCGGTGGGGCCCACAGACGGGGGGCTGCCCCCGTGCTAGAGCAGTAAACAGCAGGCTGGGAGGCCAGGCTGCTGCCAGCCGAATGACTTTCCATTTCTCAGCCCATTAAGCTCAGAAAACTCTAAACATTCAGAAGATTTTCACAGTGATAGAATAGCATCTAGCCCACCATGCCACTGGCCCCACCCCTTCTGAATGAGGCTCTACCCCAGTTCCAAATCCAGGGACCCCAACTTACCTCTGACTCTGGGAGGAAAGGATGGGAAGGACACAGGAAATGGGGCCACAGCACCAAGGCCCAGGTGAGTAGCAGTGGTCTGTGGGTGGGTGCTTTAGGCTTTGCCGGCAGCTGTCCTAGAAAGGCTGAGGGCCTGGGTGGTTCACTACCCTGAAGCCATACACCCAGCCCTCCCTCCACCACCACATGGGTGGGAGCCCAATGGTATCATGTCCAGACAACCTGAGTGGCCCCTTATGGGCCTGGGGGCTGCGGCTCCTCACGCTCGGCTTCCATGCACACCGTTACCAGAATCCACTTTCTAACTCACGATGCCCAGTGTCCCCCGATCACACAACAATGATGCTTCCCATCCCCTCCACCTTCAGTCTCAGAGCCCTTCGTAATGTGGTCCACCCGCCCCAAGCATGTGGATTTCGTGCTCTTGCCCCGGTCAGACCTGTCTCTCTAAAAATGTCCAGTTGCACAAGCCCATTTCTGAATCTGTACATCGAGTCCCCTGGCCTGGCTTCCATCTGCCCCCACTGAGTTCCACGTGGGCCCATCCTCCCAGCCTGCACCCACAGCCTCTCTCCTCTGCAAAGCCTTCCCTGGAACTTCAGCCCACAATGACTTCCCCCTCCTTCTACTCCTTTTACATTATTTTCTGCACTGCATAATTAGCCCCTGATGGTATGCTGTCTTCTTCTCTAATTATCTGTACCAAGTAATGTACTCCTTAAAAATATCTAGAGAAAATACTCATCTATAAAACTCTTGTCTTTGTGCATCTGCTTGATTTCCCTACCTAGATTGAAAATCCGTGCTTTCATACTGTGCATGTCTCCCCAAGTGCTCCTCGGGATTAGGCATACAGTTGGCGCTCAATAAATGCTTATAATAAAATGTTTGCTAATTTAGTTTTCTTTCTCTATATGGATACCTTTTCCCCAAAATTCTATAAGTAGAAGGGATTTTATTATGTTCAATTTATAATATCTAGAAAAAGTTTGAATGACTTTTTAAAAATGACAAATACAGATTGATTTCTATGTATAGAGACCACGTGGGCCTAACCCATCCAACAGAGTTTCTGGGCACTAGAAGGGCCTCCATTGTGCTATGCCACCTCCTTTGGATTCCTAAATGTGGAAAGAAGCATTTATTCATTCAACAAACAATGTGGCATCTCCTATAATGGCTTTTAACCCTGAATAGATATTTGAGCTCTTTTTTTTTAAAAAAGAAAATCAAGATCCCATACTCAAAGATTTTGATTTATTTTTTGAAGGTGGGGCCCAAACACAGATATTTTTAAACATCTCCAAGTAATTCTAAGTTATAATTTCTATTAAGAACCACTGAAATATACTAAAAAACAAAAGCAAAAAACAAGGGAACAGTCCAGGCCTTGAGATGGTCATGGTCCATTAAGAGAGATGGGTGAGGAGGCCCCCAAATTGTCATGAATGCCCTAAGGCTTGTTCATGACCACATGGGTAGGTCAACTGTCCAGGTTAGGGGTTGGGGGGTACAACCAAAACCTGACTTAGGAATTTGACACAGTAGGAATGAGTCAAATGAAAAAGGGAGGAGAGTTCTAGGTCCACGGCCCAGAATGAGGTTCGAGGCAGTAGGAACAGCATGAGGCACGGGTGGGTGTGACTGAGTTCTGCCAACAGAACCCATAGGAGCCACGTGCCACTTCCCGGTCTGGCCCACCAGCCCCTCGATGGGAATCCCTGCCCCCCTCCACGTAAATCGTGGTTTTCTTCTTCATCTCCTGGATAGATGGAAAGGAAGCTGAGGACTGAGAGAGGAGTTAGAAAAGACAGGGAGGTGGTGCGAAGGTGGCACTTGGGAAGACCATCCCACATGGCAGTTTAGTGTTTGAGAAGGCTTTTTGAGAGACAAAGTAAGTGGTGGCCAGTTTAAACAAAGCAGCTCACTCTGAGATCTGTAAGAAAGGAGGGAAAAGAGGTAAAGATCTCCGGCTGGGGACCTGGAACAGCAACTCCTTCCAGAAGTAACTCTGCATGCCTGGGTGTCTGCGACTGCGGGTCTCCAAACCCAGTGCAAGTTTGAGTAAAGGCAGAGGGAGTGTCTACCCTGAAAGGGTGCCGTGAGGGGGCAGGAGCCATCTTTCCCTGAGTCACCCAGCTTCCATCTGGCGACCAGCGTGAGTCGAATGTGGGGCCCGGTTGTCAGGACAAGCTTTTCCACACCCAGCGTGTGTGAGCGTGCGTGAGGTACACTGGGCTTCCAAGGACGTTGCGGTCCCTCCCTGGGAGTGTGTGATTGGCCAGGATACCTGGGTCCCCACTGATTCTGCACACACACGCGCACACACACACACAGACACACACACACTCAGACACACACACACACACACGCAGATGCTCCTCTGAAGGGCCAGCTATGGAATTTGCCACAAGGACAGAGAGAAAGTGTGAGGTAACTAGGAGGGGAGAGAGGGTGTGATTGGAAAAGATGAAGGAGACGGGAAGCTGCCATCTGGCCATGTACCCGCTGCACGCTCTCTCCTTCCTGCGCTCATAACCCCCCAAAGGCGAGGCGTCTTCGCAGAGGAAAGACACGCGCGCTGTAAAGGAACGTTTATTGCTCCAAACACCGGCCCAGGCTTTGCCACCAGCTTGCAATGTGATCCTAGGCAGGTCCTTTCATGAATCGGGGCCTCTGCTCCCCTTTGCAAAATGAGGAAGCTGGACTCTAATTATCTCTAGGGTCCCATCCCTGTCTATACATGAGAAATGCTGGTCCCAGTCTCTCCCCACTGGAACCCACTAGAAAACAGCCACAGCAGGCCCCCCAGGTTCCCCTCACTGATGCCTGCCCTGCAAACAGCAGCTCCCGGGCTGTCCTTCCTCTGTTGCTAATCTCATGCCTGAGTTACTGCACGGCAGCTCCATTACCAACAACAGTGACTGGGCTGATGAGAAAAAAATAAATGTAAGCACCTAATCTGACTGCACGGATTTATAGCTCAGAGCCCCCAAGACTCTGCCTCCTTCCCTTCCCTGGGATCACCTAGCACAGTCCTTTGTTTGCCAAATGCTTCACATTCATAGTGCTCTGTCTCCCTTCTTTTTGTATTTGTGTCTTATAGGCCGTGCTGCTGTCCCCTGAAGGGTTCGTGGAGGATGAACGAGAGCTTTCTCCCAAGCAGAAATCGGGGCTTGAGGGGTGCCCCCAGCAAGACTCCTCGAAATAACTGTGGCCACCATGCCTCCAGCGCTGGTGTGCTCTGGTCCACCGGAGGTCGAAAGCATTAGCAGGCAGTGGTTTTTTCATGAGTCTTGGGGTCGTCACCATGACTGGCCTGTTAGCTGGGGTCGCAGCAAGGAGCCTCAGGCCTGAATGGAAAGGCTGCACCATGAGGGGGACGCCTCCAGGATAGGCTCGATAAGAAATACGTTTCATCTTTGTCCCAGTTCCAGGCACAGAGCTCCTCAAACACTCCTGAGTGAGCGGAGTGTCATTCATAAGAAGCCCCCATCTGAGTTTATGCTAATGAGGTGACTGAGGGTGGGACCCCCAGATAACCTCTGGATGGGGCTTGTCACTAGCAAGGACAAGTGATTCAGGGGGCTGAAACTTTCTGCCCCACCCACTGACCTCTGGGGAAGGGAAGGAGGGGGCTGCAGATTAAGCTTGATAAAAACTCTTGAGGGAGATTTGGTGAGCTCTGGGTTGGTGAATAAGTCCACCTGCCAGGAGGATGGTGGAGGCCAGTTCCTCAGTGACAGAAGTTCCTGCACTTGGGATCCTTCTAGAACTCCTCTATGTACCTCTGTGTCTGCCTGTTCTGTATCCTTTACAACACCCTTTATAACAAACTGAATTTCCAGTGAACATGTCTCTGAGTCGTATGAGCTACTCTGGCACATTGATCGAAGCTGAGGAGGGGTCAAGGGAACCACTAATTTATGGCAGTTGTGAGAAGCACAGGTGGCAGCCTGGACTTGGGTTCGGTGTACGAAGTTGGGGCAGCCTTGTGGGATGAGCCCTTCCCCTGTGGGATCTGATGCTCCTTCCAGAGGGGTGGTGTCAGAATCGAGTAGAATTGTAGGACCCTCCAGTCAGTGTCTGCCCAGAATTGGAGAATTGTGTGGTGGTGTTGAGAAAAACACACGGGAACAGGGAAAGCACTTCTCTGGCCTAAGGCACCCCTTTCTCTTCCACATGGCTTATACTGAGAACTACACAGCAATGACAGAACTTCAAGGGCTGCAGCCTCTGCGGGGTTCCTTGTGAGCTAGGGCTCTTGTCAGCACCTGGAAGGCCTTCCTGGTCCCCTGGGAGGGCAGAGTCCACCTTCCCTTCTTGGCTTTCAGATTGCACCTGCTCGTCCTGGGAGCTATCATGCTTTCAGGCACAGGTGGGGGCCACACCATACGCACAGGTGTATATCCTAGCCACACGACTTTCTCTTGCTGTTCCTCTTCACATTGGAAGCTGGTGTTGGAGGCACAGACAGCAAGCCAAGTGAGCCTGAGCCCAGATGGGTAGGAGAGATATCGGGGGAGGGGGAGAAGGTCAGACTGTCCAGGACAGACTGGGCACCGGTCAGAGGAGAGAGGGATGCAGCAATGACTGGCTGTTGTTGCACCACCTGGCTTCTCACTCAGGGCTCAAATGGGTCAAAGGCAGCATGAACTGGGGGAGGGCCAAGTACAGAGCAGTCCCTTCCCCCTCTGAGCTGCAATCTGCATCCTCATCAGAGACCGGCCTCTTCAGCTTTAAGATTTGGAGCTCAGCTGGGCTACCAAGCCCCCATTTGTAGTCTCAAATCAGGAAACGTTGCAGGCAAGAGGGACCTGACTTCCCCAGGCAACACGACACAGTCTGGCTATGGTCATTCGGCCAGGCTGCGTGACCTGATGCACCATAAGGGGGGGAGATGCCACAGTCTGAGGACTCAGGAAGGTCCAAGTTTCTATGTTCCATCTTATTTGCTCTCTGGCATTTGTCATCAATGGGTATTAAATCTAACTGCCCAAGACACAAAGTACGAGAAGGTTCTGTGAAGGACAGATACGGGAATGTGAGGATAGGTCGCCTCCTCACCTTGTTGCCCAAATGCAGCTTCTTTTTAGGCCTCGGCTCTGGAGGCTCAAATCTCATCATGAAACATCTGTCTTTCCTTTCCTTTCCCTTCCCCCAACTCATCCAATTACAGCATCTAACATTATCCATCATCTCGTCTTTGTGGCAGCAAGAATCGAAGAGCAGACGGGGGAAATTAATAATAATTGTGGTGTCAAGGCACAGGATGCAATCAGAATTCAACGTAGAAGCAAACACAAACACAAACAAACCATATTTATTCTGAAAGATTGCTCAATTCCCTCCCCTCCCTGCTTGCCCCAAGACCAGCCAATGGCAGCGCTCAGGAAAGAGATGCTTCAGCATTAACATGGAGTCTAGGAGCCGATTCTCCAGCCTGGCCTGCACCACACGGGGAGTGCTCTAATTGAAATTGGAGTGGGGATCTGGGAGCCTCTGAGGAGACGACCAAAATCCAAAACCCACCAGGGTCACGTGGGAAGCAAAGGAAAGAGACATCCCTCTAATTCAGTGTTAAGCACATGAACTCTGAAAAGATAAATGACAAACTGAAGCATCGATCCAGGAAGAAGCCAAGAAAAGAAGGAACAACCCCTCAACCCTCACCTTCAGGGGATCTAGGAAACAAGGTAGGGGATCCACAACCAGACCTCTTTGCTGGTCCCCCCCACAGCAAGCTGTGATGACCCACAGGTACAGCTCATGGAAATCATCACAAAATGAGGACATGCAGCCACCTGCAAACACAAACAACTCAACAAGCCATGTTAAGGAGAAGGGAACTCTGGCATGGGTCATGTAAAATGGCAGCATATTGAAGCAAAAATAATTATTTTTGGCTTTGGTGTGCATTACACATTCATATTTATATCCTGTTACTGCCTTTCCTTCCTGGCATTATTTTTAGTTAGGCTAGTAGTTAAATGCATTTGCTTTCCATCATCTTCTCCACCCACCTCCCATTCAGACATGGTAACTGACACCTGTCAGTTTCCCCAGAGGGCCCCAGGCACATGTGAAGGTCTGCAGTGGGGCTGACCAGGAAACCCACTGTGATTTTGGACAACGTACTTAACCTGTCCGAGTCTATGTTTAGCAATATTAGCCACTTCCAAGAACTCTGTTGAAGAACAAACGAGATGTATACGAAGTATATAGGGTGGTGCTTGGCCCGTAATAGGTGCTCAGTAGAGTCGGCTCCATGTAACCTGTAAAAAGCTGGGTCCCTTCGCAGCCGGGTGCAATATGCTGTTTCAGAATTTCAGTGAAAACGAATATAGGCATATTTAAAGGGGAAGTCAGAGAGGTTATAGCACGTATCACACAGTGACACTTCCCCAAAGTCCTCAGTATATATTAACGTTCTCTCAGAAGTTTCACACTCATGGCACCTACTCACCCTCAAATGCGTTCTCCACTATTAAGTGCACACCACCACCTCCTACCAAACAAAGCTCACAGTCCTGCCACCGGAAGCCTTCAGCTGCGCATCCTAACCTCTGGGAAGTCACCTGTGGTTCCCACTAAGAGCTTTTCTTGTCAGGAGCAGTAGAGTGGCAATTCTGGTCAGTGACACCCTCCCGCCACGTAGCTAATGGATGCCAAGAGCCCAGCATTATCTGGCCGCACAGTAGGTGCTCAATGGCTAGTAGGCCTCTGTAACATGCATTAAGAGTCGGGAAGTTTCTGCCATGCATGTGCTGGTAATGTTACAGCCATCCTTTCCTCCATGTCCTGAAACCCTAATCTAGCTCAAAGAAGGAGCTGCTTTGGGAGTAGATGGGGTTTAACATGAATTGCTCTGTGTTAAGTTGTTAGGAGATCACTGAGAGCCTTGTGCACCCATATAACCCTGCAAATTATGCTTCCCCCTAACTTCCACCTTCATGGCCTAGATTGAGGGAGAACCTGCAGATGTTGGGGACCTGCCCTAACCTCAGTCAAACTGACTGGGTCCAGATAATCAGTGTCCCCTTCGGAGGTTCTGCTGTAAATAAATGGATTTTCTAAAACCAAAACACCACTATCTGTATTCCTGTTGCTGACTCCATGTGTTGTATTAGACCACAGTGGTTTTTGAAGTCAGCCATAATTAAATCTGAATTTGCCACATGCCTTTAAATGCAGTGAGGCTGTGCGCTGCGAGGTTCCACAGCCAGCTTCCAGCTTAGGTCCCTGTAGCAACGGAGACCTATTCAAATTACAACACGTGTCTTGGGAATACTCCGGATAGCAGTAAAGATGAAGGCCCCGAAGTGTGCTAAGCATTGTAAGGCAGTCATCCAGATCTTACAAACTGCATTAACCACAGCAAATCCTATGTAGTCCGCACTGGCTGGACATACATGTAGTTGGAGTGGATTTCATCCCAAAGCCTGAATCAGAGAAGCGTTTATGACTTGAGGAAGGCTCTGGGTGGGCACAGGGGGTCCAATGCTGTGGGAGAGGCTGTGAGTACTTGCTTCACTTTGCTACAGAGCCTCTGGGCTTCCAAGGTAAAGGAGAGGGAGGTGAACGAATGTGTGCCTGGATGTGATGGATGGAGTAAACCATTTTACATAAAGAATTATTACTATTTTTTTTTCAATTTGCTTACTAGTTCCGTTCTCTTTTCTACTAAGGATCAAAGAAGAATGAAACAGCAAGCTTTGAGTCCAGAAATCTGAGGGTGCTTTCTTGGAAGTTCTAAAAGGGAGAAAAAGTAAAATTTAAAAGGAGGAGAGCAGCTGAGAAGGGTGAATAGGGAGAATGCAAAGGCTGGTTTCGAATAGAAATTCTGCAAACTGGAGAATTTGGGAAATTGTTGTAAGGCTGAACTGAACCTACGAAGTTCTGTTGGAATAAAAGCTGTATTTAAGTACAGAAAAGTCCAAATGCAAACTTGAAAGGGGGCATTTCAGGTAAAGGCTGAGAAATCTCTTAAGTGTATGATAGCCCTTCCTCCATGAGGCTTGAGGAGTCTTAAATTGAATATCTGAAAACTCATAATTATTGTTGACATTGAGCAGGAATAATCTGCAAAAATTGTTTGTTAAGCTTTATTTTGCAAGATAGGTCGGTCTAGAACAGGGGTCTTTTTCTATAAATAGCCAGATAGTAAATATTTTAGGCTTGGTGGACCATAAAGTCTTTGTCACAATTACTCAAATCTGTCATTATAGGGAAAAAGCAGCTATGGACAATGTGTCAGCTAATAAGCCTAGCTATATTCCCATGAAAGTTTTTTTTAATTTTTTTTACTAAAATAAATGATGGACTGGATCTGACCGGTGGGCCTTAGTTTGCCAACCCCTGATACAGAAAGGAAAAAAACAATACTTTGACTCCTAATAATTTTACGTTGTCCCCCAAAAACAAAGGAGGTAAGATGGTGCATACAAGTCTCATCTTGCAGGAACGCCTGCCAGGTCCATCACTTACAAAAGTTGGAAAGTCAAATGTGTCTTTGTAACTTACACCACTACACTTCTCAAGAACTCCCACCTATCCGTATCTAACGTGAACACTCTGGGGCTAACTGCCATATGCCATGTCTGACCTCAAAGATCAGCGCCTCCATGATGCCCTACAACGATACCCCTGGTTCCCCAAAGAAACCTACCCAATTCTAGCAATGTCACCCCAGGCTTAAGATTGTTGCCTCTGCTTTCTTAACTCATCTCCCCGACTACAAGTAAATTTTCTTTTTCTCATTCATTCACTTGGATAAAGCTCTGTGCTTCCCCTGGTGACCATTGAAAACCGAATGAATCTCAAAATCTGATTGCGCTAATGCGTCAGTGGGTGCTCATGGTTTAATGCTGGGACTCTCAGACTGCTCTCTAAATACGCTTACGGGCACAAGCCAATGTGTCAAGATAAACATACCACAAGATAAATATAATGCAGCTTTCAGAAACATACATTTTATTTGAATAATTTTGGAGGAAAGCTAATATTATAACCAATTCAAAACATCTTATATTAAGGCATGGCTAGAACATGAATACAATATAAATATTAAGTATTAATAATTAATTTTAATTTTTGAGCTGACCACTTTGTGCTACGACTTCAGATTGCTAAGGATTTGCATTAACTCTTTTTTATCGCTAGGGATAAATATAACATTTGAGAAACACTGTCTTGATATCCATCCCTTCCTGCTTTGATAAGTAAATCAAGGTCAAGTATAATCTCCCACAATTTCTCATCTTCCTTTCCAGAAACATATTTATGCCCACATTTAGTCTTCCCTTACATCCTTCCTCCAGTTCTGACTGATGAGCTGCAGTTCTATTTAAGCCAACTGCCACCACCTGTGTACTTGACTCTACCTTTTCCCATTTTCTCTGTGGCTTTCTCCAATTGGTCACCCATAACCTATCCTGAATTTTCCACTCTCCCTCTTCTTCTGGACCTATTGTAATCTAAACACACTCAGGTAGCTTCATAATGAATAGCTGTCATTTTATATCATGTCTTCCTTTATCAACCAATCCTTCTCCCTTCCTCATTCTTCTCAAAACATAATTAAAACAAAACAAAAGGCATAGACTATGATCTCTCATTCTCTCTCTCTCTTACTCTCTCCCCCCCCCCCCTTTCTCATGTGCCATTTATTTCTCAACCACCTGCCATCTGGCTTTTATCCTTCGTACTCAACTGAAACTGCTTTTAGTAAGATTGCCCAAGACCATATCCCAATTGCCAGCCATATAGGACACTTCAAACCTTAAATTACTTGAGCTATCTGCAGTATTTGATAATGTTGCTCTCTCTTTTTTCCATAAAATGCATTCCCTGGTCTTTCATAATGACAAGTTACCCTGGTTTTTCTCCTTTTACCCTGTTTGTTCCGTCCCCCATCCCCCATGTTGGCTCCTTTTCTCCTTTTTCTTCCTTCCCTTCCCTTCCTTCCCCCCTCCCTTCCTTCCTGTCTTTACTTCTTCTTCCTCTTCCTCTTTTTCCTCCTCCTCCTTTTCTATTTTGTCTATCTAGACACTGGTGAGCATCAGGGCTCTACGTACCTTTCTCTACACCATCTTCCTAGATGGGCTCAATATTCTCATAATTTTACCTACTAGTATTAGTAATCATTTCCTATGTTATAAATGCCTTCATCTTCTACAACTTAATACCACAAGCATTTATTATCTTATGATTTCTCTAGGTCATGAATCAAAAAGAGGCTAGAATGAGTGCCTCTGGCTCAAGACCTCTCATGAGGTTGTAGTCAAGCTGTTGGGCAAGACTGTAGTTTCATCAGAAGGCTCTTTTGGAGGAATGGTGGGGGCAGTGTGTGTGTGTGGGGGGGGAGATCTTTCAAGCTCACTCACAGGCTTTTTTTTTCCAGGCCAGTTGGGTCTCTCCACAGGGCTACCTCACAACAAGGAAGCTGGATTTCTCCAAGATGAGCAGTCCAAGAGGGACTGACAAAGACAGCCCAAGGTAGAAGACCCAATACTTTTATAACACAATCTTAGACATGATTCCCCATTGCCTCTGCTGTAGTCTACTCATTAGAAGTGAATCAGTTAGCCCAGCCCACCTCAAGGGAAAGAGATTACACAGGGTGTGAAGTCAGTAGATGGGGATCACTGGGGACTATCATGGAAACTGCCTACCACACCACCTATACACTGAATGTCACATGTTTATGTCTGTATCTCTAGGTATCTCTAATGAGTTTTAGACTCATATACTCACTGCTTTCAGGACAGCCCTCTTTGGATGACTCATAGGCATCTCAACTAATATATTCCAAAGAAAACTTAGGTTTTCCTCTATAAATATGGCCTATTTTCTCCTATTCTCCAAATACGGTACAACCACAAACCCAGGCATCCTAGCTAGAACTCTAGAAGGCACACTTCATTTTCCACTCTCCTTTTTCCTATCATGGTATGATCAGCTTTTATTTCCTGAATTTATTTGCTACATATTTTCAACCTGTTTCCATTCTTTCCAACCCCTTACCACTTACAAAGTTGAGTTGCTCATTGTTCTTCACCTGGACACCTGACGTGAATCTGGCCCGTGAGCACTACAGCCTAAGTAACACTGTCCAGCACCCTGCATTTAGTAGATGCTCTCCACTACTCAGGTTATGAGAACAAGGATGGACATGGATAAGGGCTGAAATCGGTAATGCCCACTCTGTTGCCTTGCTGTTGCCGCTGCCCTCATTGGCAAGGATGGTGATGATGGTAATGACAATATGTGATGAATTACACCACCGCTATAATGAAACGTGAGGTTCAGTCTCAACCATGGCTCTAAACAAGTTATATCTATATCCTGAGACTTTTCAGCCCTTGTCAGAAATGCCAAAAGCACGAGTTCCAATGCCACGTGTCATCATCTCTGGTTTTGCACCTGGTTGCTCAGTTAAGGCTGAGTCCTCAAAATAAACTCTGTTTTTGAATGAGGAAATCATCACAGTATAATTGGAGCTGCTGAAGAGCCTGAGATGTCATTCTAATTGAACACTATTCTGAAGTTTTCCCCAGTGATCTAAGAAGTACATCTAATCAATCATCTAATCAATGATTTAATCATTGTTGATGGACCCATACACAGAACCTCTATATATGTTTTCTCCAGGCTTCCCATTTTGTCCTGTCTCCTGTAAGGATATCAGCACTTCCTCGGAGGAGAATCAACTACGTCATCACCATCGGCCCATGCTCAGCAGAGAGAGAGCCATGCTGGAAAAGCTATGAGATAGATACTATCACCCAGCAGCAGCAGCCAACCCTATTCCTGCCTGTGAATTCAATGGACTTCCAAATGCAAAAAAAGACAGTTGGTGCCTTAGGACAAATTTAGCTGTGGCTGAGCTAGATCATGGATGGTTACTAGCATGAAAATTCATTCATATGACTTTGGAATATAATACCTGACACAAGATATATCATGGCTGCCATGCTCCTATCCCAGATAAGGACACAGCAGTAACAGATGGAGGAACAAGGCACTTATCTTGTTAGTTGATGGATTTATCTTTTTTTCCTCTTTCCTACATATTCCATAGTGTTTAGTGAGGGGTGGTTTTTACCGTGCAGCATATGGAGAGTGAATTGATTTCTTTTCTCCCTCCTTAATTCAATAAGAACCAGAGTGGAGGATAAACAGCTTGTTGTGCTAGAAAAATTTCCAAACAGTGAAGAAAACGTCAAACTGCGTGTTCTTCTTTTTGTGGTGGGGATTTTAGTTCTGGGAAGCATTCCTCCCTCAGCAGGAATGGAAATGAGAGTGCTTTGCATGATTAGGATAATGGCACATTCACGGTCTCTGGGCTTTGGTTGGGGACAGCATCAGCTCATTCTAAGCGTATGGCCAATGAGAGTGGTGCCTGATAAGGGGAAGGGAGGCAATGCCCTGCAATCGAAATACTCTTGACATGACTAATTACAATGGCCTGAAGAACTGTGTTAAGTTCTACTTTCTTCCAATACCCCTCTAAAATAACAGTAGAGAAAAAAATTGGTATAGACAAATTAAACAAGAGAGAAACATCAAACATCAGCAGATGAAATATGTCGACAAAATTGTATAGGATGGAGAGCAGATGAATGAATAGTAACTGATTTAGCCACACAGGGAAAGTTAAAACTGCGATGCCTGGATGGGAGAAGCCAGCTGATTCAGGCTGCGAACTTCTAGAAATACTCACCGTATATTTATGGAGGCTGTGGTAATGGATGGGGCAGGAAACCAGGATACTGCTGAAGGTCTCTATGAGGAAAAGTCATCTTCCCCAAATCCTCTCTCAGACTGGGGAACAAGACTTTTATCCTGGTAAGAGGTGGAAAGCTTATTCTCTAGAGTAGTGGGGGGTTTTTGTTTGTTTGTTTTGTTTTGTTTTTAAAATTTTATTTATTTATTTGAGAGAGAGAGAGAAAGCAGGAAGGAGAAGAAGAGAGAATCTGAAGCAGTCTCCGAACTGAGCGTGGAACCTGGTGCAGGCCTGATCCCACGACCATGAGATCATGACCTGAGCCCAAACCAAGAGTCGGATGCTTAACCCATTGAGCCACCCAAGCACCTCTAGAATAGTGGTTTTTAAAAATGTGGTCCCCAATTCAGCAGCAGGAATGTCTGGGAACTTGTTAGAAGGGGAGATTCACAGGTACCACTGAATTACTGAGTCAGAACTTCTGTGAGAGGCCCAGCAATCTGCATCTTAACCAGCCCTGCAGGTAATCGTGACCCATGTTAGAGAACCCCTGGGGGACGAGGCACCGTAGAAGCAGAGGCAAGCACAATTAAGTAGATTGGAAGAGTCTTCTCTGAAAAATGCACACACAAGAATAGTGCAAAATTGCCAAGACGTGAGTGCTCCCCAACAAAATGTCTGTTCCTTACCATTAGCTTGCAATGAAGCCCTCTGGTCAGCATGGTCACATGCACACCTCCAAAGAGCTGCTAAGCCCTTACCTCTCAAAAACAAACAATAAATAGAAAACAATAAAGAACTCTTGGAAATGAAAAATGCTATAGCAAAAGAAAAATTTTTAAGTAATATTAATTTTAAACATAGTATGATAAAGTTGAGGAACTCTCCCAAAAAGTAGAACAAAAAGATAGAAAATTGAAATGAGAGAATATTTTTAAAAAATACCATGTCCATTTAATGGGACTTCTAGATGGAGAAAGAGTGGAACAAGCAGAGAAAATTTACAAATTAATATCAAAACATACGTTTCCAAAACTGACTGAAAAGGAATTCATCAAGTACCCATGAGAACAAATTAAAGCAACAAAAACAACAACAACAACAGAGTAGCCTACACCAAGCCACTGCATAAAAAAATTCTAAAGTACCAGGGATAGAGAGAATTGCCTAAGACGTTCCTAAGAAAAACTATAGATCACAGAAAGAATCAGAAATCAGAGTGGCACATTTCTAAACAGCCCCCCTGGAAGCTACAGGATAATGAAGAAAATTCTGAGGTAAAAACATTTTGAGGTGAGAATTCTATATCAAACCAAACTAACATTCATGTGTGAAGAAACACATATGATATCGTTCAAACAAGCAAGTTGTCAAAGCTTTCCTCAGGAAGTAACTGGAAAGTGTACTTCTCCAAAGCAGGGGAAATTGAGAAAACGGAAGCCACCGGGCCCTGGAAACAGAGATTCCACACTGGGGAAGGGGCACCGGAATTTCTGGGTGAGAGCTGTAGGCAGGCCTGGCTAGCCTCCCACTCAGATTGGATGAGGACAGTTGGGGGTTCTAGAAGAGACTCTCAAATAAATACTGTGAAGAGCAACAATGAGAAGAGGTAGGTCACTTCATGCATGACAACTTTGTGTAGTGCCATGGGAACAATTCTGGAGAAAACAAGCACACACACACACACACACACACACACACACACACACAAATAAGTAGCCCCAGGAAATGTAACAAGCTATATAAGGAAGCAAATGGAGTCATAATTCACTTGATTCAATTTGCATTATATTGATAATTTGAGTATTGACTACTGATTCAACCAAAATCATGAGGTAAAACTACATGTTAGGAAAATATGCGAAGTAAATGTAATGGGGGAGGGGGTGTGAGAATGCTAAATCTCCACTTTCTGTAGCAAATTAATGTGTAGAATTTAAGAAATAGCTTTATAAGCATGTTATTTAGAAATCTGGAAGTAAATATCAGACTATTCTGATGGCAGTTAAAGATGGTCACCTTTGGAGAATGGGATTCTTGGATGAGGGACATGGGGCCAATTTTTTTTTTTTTAACTACACTTGTCGTAGTATTGATATAGTTATTTTGGGAAAAATATCATTCTTTTTCAAGCCAAAGATTTGTGGTCCTTTGACCCCTAGTCCTAATTCTAATATGTCCTAGTGATGTGACCTTGAACAATTCATTAATCTCTCTCAACTAGGCCAAGAGTTTATCTCTTTGCCTTCTCAATTTAATTGTCACTTCCTTAGAAATGTCTTTTCTGACATCCTCCAATATAAAGGAGGTCCTCTGTCCATTTTTCTCACAGAAACTTGTTCTTTTTCTGAGAAATCATCATACTTTTTAATGAGAAAATTATTCATTTATTATCTATCTTCCCCACTAGATTGCTGAGTCCATTGAGGAATGGGTCTTGGTTTCTTAATCATTATTTCCCTCGTGCCTTGCAGAAAATAAAGGAATGAATGAATTTGTCTACATACAAGTTCATTCTGAGGACTATCTTTCTACATCAAAAATGGCAGTTCTCTTCTTGTAGAGGAATTAAATCTTCCCCACTGCACCCCCTCTGTGCTATCGTGTTATTATCGGTAAGAAATCACACTGGTCAAAAATGGGGTCTTGGAAGTGCAGAGGGTAGAATCCTCCTTCCGTTCTAGGTAGGTTCAAAATCTCCCGCACTTACCAAACATTTTACAACTTCTCAAATAAGAATCATTGAGGAGGGCACGTATTGCATGGTGCACTGGGTGTTATACGCAACTAATGAATCATTGAACTTTACATCAAAAACCAGGGATGTACTGTATGGTGACTAACAATATAATAAAAAATATTATTATAAAAAAAAAAGAATCATTGAGTGTGAAAGTGTTTCTTCCTTGAAATTTAATTCTGTAAATGCCTTTCATCAACCCTCCTTCCACCACCCAAAACAAGAAAGTTCCAGAAAAAGTGGTGTGGAAGGTGGGGTGAAATGGGGATGGGGGCTGATGGAGAGGGGTAGGGGCTTGTGGGGGTAGCAGTGGAGGAGATAGAGGGTGTTGGGGGAGGTGGAGAGTGGGAGGGTTGAGGAGTGGGGAGGAGGAGGTGGGGAGTGATGCGGGAAGTAGGGGGCAGTGGGGGCTGGTGAGGAGTGGTAGGGGGAGGTTGAGGTGGGGGGGACAGTGAGGTGTGGTGGGGAGGTCAGGGGTGGGGGATTGTGAGAGCAGGTGGGTAGTCGTGGGCAGTGGTAGGGAAGGTGGGGAAGGTGGCTGGTGGTGGGGAATGGTGGGTCTCCTTGTTGGGTTCTGTCCTGCCCAGGGCTCTCCTTGCTGTGTGGAAACTCCCTGGGGGGGCAAGGAGACCCTCACTCAGTCTGATGCATCAAGAGATGCACACACTTGGCTCTAGGCTCGGTGTAACCTGGAGAGGGTCACCTGTTCATCTGTGAAATGGGCATAGAGACCAACCCACTTCATCCAAATCTCAGGGTGCTTATGAGAATCAAATGAGATAATTAGCGTTTACTGAATTACTGTGTGGACTGAAGGGCCAGCTGCATGCCGGAGGGTGGGGGTCCTTCAGGGGCACAAGAGTCTCTGGTTCCCCACAGCTCCATATCTATGGTGGGAGGCAGATAAGCCGAGTTTAACAGTCATTAACCTAGACTTGTCTTTGCTCAGAGGTATCTTTTTAACTTATCTGCCTGTCATTCTCCTCCACCTCCCTGAGAGTGAAGTATATGAGAAGGTGTGTGTGTGGGGGGGGTTGTCTTGAACAGGAATAAAATATCAAGGACACGTGCCTCAACCAGAGCAGTAGCCCTCACAATGCTGGATGAAAAACTCCGCTTTTGCATCCTCCGTTGCTTTCCTGTCCCCACCCACTGTCCACAAAGCGCAAATGAGAAAGCCATACTCCGAGGGAGTGATGGCCATCAGGGAAGCTGCAGTCCCGCGCGTGGCTGAGGAGTGGCTATAAACACAGACAGATACCACTGATAAACAGCAAAAGGCACACATAATCAAGATCATGGGGATTTTTGCAGGTCTCTGCGACACTTTGCACCGAGCTGCTACAAATCAAGCTAACAGAGCCCATCTCCCATCCCCAGAGCCCATCTCCCTGCCTCTTGGAGGAGACCGCAGTGAGCCTCGGGGGACAGCCCGGTGGATAGAGAAGATCCTGACTGGGATCCAGCCATGGGGTGAGGAGGCCTGTGGGGAGATAGGCTATTAGGGTGGCAGCCCGCAGGATCCTGCTGGGAGATAGCATTCTGGGGGAAGCAGATTATCTGGGGTGTGTGGGCCAGCAAGGCCCCTGGTGCTGTCACCCGCAGGGAGGATGTCTAATAGAGGAAAATGGGCAGGGTGCGCCGTGGGGGCCCAGACCTGTCAGCTCTGCTCTTGCCATCTGAGTGCTGTGATAAGGTACAGGACAGGTGTCTTGCTGAAGAAGAGCCATTTAGTCCCGATGAACTTGCTGCTTCCCTTTTCTGTAATCAGTCTGGATCTTTGCCCACTGTCACTCTCAAACCGCTCGAGGCTCTCTCTCATTTTCCTGGCCACAGCTATATGTTGTGCTGTGTGGCCTGGGAGAAAACCCTGGATTCCTGTCCTTCCTCTGCCGTTAATTGACTTGGCAGCCCAGAGGAAGCCAGTCCTCTTGCCTGTCTGGGGCTCAGGTGTTTTGTAGCTTCTGTGTTCCAGACACCTTCCCATCGCAGGCTTTCTGTGGCTCTCTCGGTCTGGATTATTTACCCCTCCCCACCATTCACACCCCCATCCCTTAGATTTTAGATTTTAATATTATTTCATCAAAAATCCTTCCCTATACCCTTTCCATGGTTGGGGACCCTTATATATTCTCTTAGCGTATTATATTTTTGATTTGTGGCACTTATCACAACTTTAATTAAAGCACTCCTTGTGGCTGGGCTCTGCCCATCTATGGCCTCTGTGCGTAAGCATGACCAGCCCTGCTGCCTGTCCAGGGCCTCGCACAGTGAAAGGCACTCCACGAATGTACAGGAATGAATGAATGGTCAGCAAATGCCTTTTGAGCACAGCTTAAGTGTTTCGTACCATGCAAGGTAGCAGGATCGTGGTGAACGAGACACCATCCCTGTCCTTCAGAAGTTCGAATAACATCTGAGGCACACTGAGGAGTCTACCAACAGTGGCCCTGTCAGCACCACGATCAGGGTAAGTTCAGAGTGCCTTGGGACGCATTGGAGGGAAATGCAAGCTATTTCTGGAGTTGAGGAAAGGTTTATGGCACGAATTCATAATTGTATTATAAATCTTACTGAAAAAGTATATTAGAACAATGCATGTGAGGGAAAAAAACAATCCTGGTGTTACAGAGAGTAGACAAAAACGCATTCTTAAGCATTTCTTTGCATGAGAGACCCCTGGCTTGATAAGTGTTCACATAGCATGTATGGGAACGTCAGAGCCATCCATTCAAGTGGCTTTAGTGTTCCCTGTTTTTTTGATTGTTTCAACATTCCTGTTTAAGTTATACAGCTTACTTATTTTTGTGTTACTTTGTGTCTTTATTATTCATACTTTTTCATAATCATAATTATCATCAGTGATACAGATAACTACTCTAAAAAGTAATGATGTCCAGAATCTGGGCTCACGATTGACTTGTGAAAGCACTTAGGACCCTCACTGAATTCTTACAACATCCCTACAGAACAGGTATTGTATCCCTATTTACTTATCTTTGGGCTCAAGGAATCTGAGGTTCAATTGGTCCTTGCCCACATCTTTGAAGTGAGGAAGAAGCCAGGTGTTTTCTTCAGCCCTCCTGTGTTCCTTGCATCCCTCTCTGAGGAGACTGCTCCTCTCTCTTGGCCATCTCTCTACTCTGTGGCTCAGGGAATCCATACTTCATTTTCAGCTGCCTTCCTCATCATCCATGCAAAGTATTACCATCACCTAGGTCTCAGGCGAGAGCTTCTTGGCAGGAACACATCTACTTTGAAGACATCAAGATCAAGAAACACTTCAAGGAAGAAGTGACCCACTACACCAACTCCTTCAAGGAAATCAAGTTCAGGAAGGAATGAGAAGCTTAGCCACTGGTAAGGTCATGGTTGTCCAGGGGTCACAATAAAAGCTGATTTGCAGTATGCTGAGAAATAAGATTTGATGACCCACTTTCAAGAAGTTTCGCTATGAAGCAAAGTGAAAAAGCAAAGGGTTGTGAGCAGAACATTGTGGGGTAGGGGGCACGGAGGTGAGGGCCAATCCTAGTCATGATGAATTAATGATTTTAAGCTATCAGTCTGCAGATTTTCAGATTCATTTGCCTTGTGAATGCCTGGGGGCCATAGTTCAAAAACGCCGAAGACTGAAGGTAACATCCTCCCAAGATTCATATGTCAAACTTAGTTCCCCATGTGATGGTATGAGGAGGTAGAATCTCTGTTTAGGTCATGAGGGTGGAGCCCTCATGAGTGAAATTAGTGCCCTTATAAAGGAGACTCCGGAGAGCTCCCTTCCCCCTTCAGCCACATCGAGGATACAGTGAGAGGATGGCTGTCTGTGAACCAAGAAATGGGCCCTCACCAGAGACTGAATCTGCTAGAACCTTGATCTTGGACTTCCCACCCTCCAGGACTGCGAGAAATAAATTTCTGCTGTTTATAAGCCACTCAGTCTATGGTGTTCTGTTATAGCAGCCTGGATGGAAGAAAACGAAAAAGTCTCACTAAAAATATATATAACGGTCATTTCCCTCTTTCTTGTCCCTGGATCTGAAAAGGTAAACTGAAAAGCTGTAACTTTTAAGACATTCTGATTTGTCTGCTAGATCTTTGTCAAAAGATCCACATTTCTTATCTCAGAGATTTATTTGGTTTGCTTTGGGGAGTAGGAAAGGGCCTTTCTTACAGTTACCAAAACAAATCAAAATTAAGCAAAACACAAAACACAAGAAACACAAATGAGATACCTCGGCCTCTCAGGTGCTACCTAGTCTTTTGCTTCAGAACTGGACAAGCTGGTGAGACCCCTGCTACCTCTCATTTCATCCCAGACACAACCTGAACTCAGGGAAAGCTACATATCTAGTTTATTCAAGGTCAAAGTCTTTCTTCTCCCTGGCAGGCCCCCCACCACCAGTCCTGCCGCCTCCCTCCCCCTCCACCTCTGAAGGTCAAAGGGGTAAAGACCAACTCGGGGGAAGATAATAGAGTGACAGCACCTCATAAAAGGGAAATATAAGGATCGAGGCACAGTGCTGCTGGCCAGATTAGGTGCTTCTGTCGATATGGTGAAGAAGAGTAATGTTGACCCTGTGAACTCAATTTGCTTCACTGCTTTACACTTAAGAAAATATTCCAGTTCTTCCTCTGCCTTTTGTGCCCCAAGAAAGCCCAATGGCTGCAGCTCTCTGCAACCTGCCACCTGCCTACTAATTTAGTCGTTGAGCAGGGAGGCCTAGTTCTGACAGGTGGGCCTTCTGACAAGGGGAGAATGGATATCAGGGTCTCTGGCCTTTGGGTCCAAGCCCAGGCTGATTTCATTTCAGATTAAGAGCTGCTGAAATGCAGCAATCGATAACTCAGCTCTTTTGTTTGCTTGTTTTTTCCGAGTCCCCAAAGAGATTAGATCTGATTTCTCAGACCTTTAGCAAATTTAATTGTTTTTTATTCACAGTTGCTCAATACAACTCCTTAGAAGCTGGAAGCAGAGAAAGTCTCCCCCCGCATACTGGGTTACTTTGAAATAAAAAGCCAGAGTTCCTCAGGTGTGCCGAGGAGCACAGGATCATGTCAGCATGAAGATACATTTGCTTCCTGTGGCCACTCATGGCTCACCACCACCCCTCCCACCACCACCCTGGACAGATTTCTCCTCCTTACTCATAGGATCAGCAAAGAAATATGTGAACATGAAATCAAGAACTTGTACTCTCAGTTCTCAGACTTCATCCTGACACCCGATCTGAAGGGAAAGATGACCTCTTCGCCGAACAGGACCCTTCTGGGGATAAGGAAGGAGAAGAACATGGCTGCAGAACTCACAGGCCCTCAATGACTGCTTCCAAGAGGGTGACACTCGCAGTCTGTCAGCAGGAAAGGCCACTGGTCTCCTGTTCAGAGACAGCTCCCACTACAATCAGCTTTGATAGGGTCCCACTTGGCGAGAACCCAAACTCACTGCATACACCTTACTGTCTTCACTGTTCCGCTGTTTTCATCAACATTTTACTATTCCCAAGACTCTTGCCCAAGTAGACAACAGTTGCAAATAACTCCAGGAACTCCCTGAACGCCCATTAAGTTATCAAAAAAAAAAAAAAAAAAAAAAGACATGTTCTACCCCAAGACTCTTTGCATCTATTTACCTACTCTTTGCATCTCCTCCAGCCCTAACCAATTATATTATGACCCTTATGAATCCTAATCAGCCCCTCCTTAGCACTCACATTGAAAGACCCAGGTAAAGTCAGGCTTGGACATCTCAAAAAGTAGCTTCAATTTGCCCTCCCATCTCAGAAGTGGTAAGAAGGATATGGAGAGATGGTGCTCTCATTACAGCAGGAAGTGATGAACATGGTTTTCCTTTATTAACAGGGTGTTTTAGTGATTTTGGAGGGGAGCCAGTATTCGACCCTACCTTTTATTAAAGATAAAAAGAGACATCAGACTTAAAACAGAGTCATTTGTGCTAAGCCCCAGGTCTGCAAATCAAGACTTAATATCTAACCAAATTGCAGTTTCAGCCTCTCCAAGGAATGTGACCTTAACCAGTTAATCTGGAATTAGCGAGTCCCCACTAATAAAGTAATCTGCATGACAGATCCCGGCCTTCCCCCAATGGAAGGTGACCTTGCCTGAAACAATCTACCCAATAGCACCTTCCTTTTTCTGTCCCCTTCTGCCTATAAAAGCTTTCCATTTTATACAGATCCTTGGACCTCCTTTCTACTTGCTGGGTGGAATGCTGCCCAATTTATAAATCATTGAATAAAGCCAGTTAGATCTTCAAATCTACTAAGTTGAATTTTAAAAAACATATTTGGTGGCAGTGGTGGGATCTGAAGCAAACTTCTGATGACATTCAGGGACAATGAGAAACACAGATATGGCTTCTGCAAACACTTTAGAGTTATCTGTCTTTCTACCCATTTCTGAAGGCTGTGAGTAAGTTTCTCTCAGTTCTGAGCTCTTCTCTCTTTGTGTCAAGTGCCCAATATAGTTGGCTTCCTGGTCAGTTTCATGCTGGGAGCTTCTGGTAGTTCAGGATGCAATTCTTGTTGAATGAGTAGAAAACCCCAGTCCTTGATTCTATCCCAAGATCTGCATGGGAGCTGTCAGTGGGAGTTTACATTTCCTCCATTTATGTGCAGCTCCCAGTCCACCGTGCCCATTTGTTGAAGTCTGTTGATTCAGTTCTTTCCCCAGTCCAAGGTTCCATGGTGAGAATAGTGGATGGTGCATAGAGGGCCTTCTCTTGGACAAAATGCAGTAATGTCTCTTGGTTACTGCTGAAATATTAAGGTTTGCATGTTTATTTGTCTTGATTTGCATAGATAAAGTCTATTGCTAATGGAAATCTCAGAAGCAGCTGAAAATCTTGGGAGCACAGATTTAAAAGCTGCTAGAGCTCTCACCACCTAACCCCAATACTCCTATGTTAAAAGAAGTTGGTCACAGAATGGGCTATATTGACACCAGGTCACCCAACGACCTCAACAAAATTTCTGTGCAACAAGGTACACTGTGAAACATGACACATTTCCTTTTTCAATGCAGTGGTCCATCCCTTTTGGGTATTAGTTTGGCTTTGTGGGGGCACAAAGACTTAGCTAGCTAGCTAGCAAGCTAACTAGCTAACTATCTAACTAGCTAACTAACTAAATAAATAAACAAAACAGGACCTTTAAAATCCAAAGAGGTAAGAGTGCCACTTTCTAGTACACCTGCTTATTTTATGTCTAAGAACTATGGTACTGAAAGTTATAAATATCTATAAAAATGGCAAAATCTTACCAAAGACAACCTAGAGTTACAACGGCCATTATGGGGAACATTTCAATTAGCCAAGATCATTCATTTAAGAAGGACGTTTGATAGCAAGTGTTCCTGCATTAAACAAATAGAACGGGATGCCTATTTTAATATCTAATATTTAATTTAAAGCTTCCAAAAGGCTTCAAGATTCCAAAATAGCCTTATTGAAAGTTTCAGTGCAAAAGTGTAATGAAAAATTAAAGACATAAAAGGCATCTAAAAGAACATGGCGACCTCCCCCATTACTCCCACTTCTAAGAGTCTATCATTAAAATACTGGCCCAGAAATCGATATCTCATTTGTATTCAACTGACAACCTGGAAAAAAGATTGTCCTCAAAGGTTTTGTGTAAATTCTTCAACGCCAACTTGAATGACTCCACATCTACTTTCAAAGGAAGGCCCCATATGGGCCCATCCCAGAGTAGATGAAACTCTGATGGGTTTTTCTGGGAAACTGCTAGGCAATACCTTAAACCACCAGGGGAAACGAAAATTATTCAAAACCTTAGAGGAATTTTGTTTTGTTTTGTTTTAGGACTCCTCCCCTAAGCTAATGTACCCAGAGGGGAAGAGAAACCCTGTGAAACTTTTGTGAAAGGATTTACTAAACCATTCCAAAGGCAAACAGCTCTGAATCCAGAACATAGAAACCTTTTGATTTCCATCTCAGTTGGAAATCTTTTCCTTGGTGTGTGTGTATGTGTATAATTGTGTTTGTGAAACACACACACACACACACACACAAATTAGGATAATGTGGTTAGATGTGTAGATCAATCTATGATGTCATTTAAGTGGAAACCTCATTTTTGAGGAATTGAGAACAACTGTCCTTATCTTACAAATCTTAGCAAAACTAGAAGTGCAGCTCTAGAATCAGTTTGAAGCCCATCTATTATTCCTTTTTACCAATCACCAAGTCTCCCCTATGTATCTCAAAAGACTTATAAATATTGGCCTTAAGAAACTAAAGTTCTCCTTGGTGGAACTTGGATTCTTTCCTTATGCCTTTGAGTTGTAAAAGTTAACATATCTAGCCTGTCTCTTTAAAGTACACACTTCAAGGAGGTAATTTTTATCAGATGGAGAACAAAAAGGGTAAACAACATTTGAAATTTAGGTGAATGAAAAATCATGTATCTTCTCCACAAATATTAGTAGAAAGCTTTAGTCATCTAAGCAGGTAACTTTAAATTATTCCATCTACCGCAAAAACAACTTAGGTCCAACTCCTTTTATAACTTGTGACTTTTGTACTATTATACCTGATTCATAGCTTAAGTTTTAAAATGGAAGCTGTGTGTGTGTGTGTGTGTGTGTGTGTGTGTTCTTACTCTAGAATGTGTGGTATTTTCTACCTCCAAATGGTATCACTAAAATTAATTTGTAAAAGAGCTCTATTTAATTGCCTTGAAGAGAAATAGGACTTATATGACTAAAGGATTCCTAAAACTCTCAGAAATATACTAGAAACTAACCCAAATGTTTTTCAAGTTCATGTGATCTGAAACAGTCTTTGGTAAATGAAAGCTAGTTTAAATTCTTTAGATTGATTAAAATAGGTATGTTTCCAGAATTACCAGCATTAACAATAACGCAGACTTACAACTTTATTCTACTTGGGTTTATTAGTCAAATAAATCCAAATTATCTCCGTTACAAAAATTTGTCAGCAAGAAAAATAGCTTGGGATGATGGCTTGCTTTATCTAATATCTCATGAAGTTTTTGTGGGTAATCTAAACATAATTCTTGAGAACAAGTGTAAATAGATGTAGTGGATAAAAGTTTCTTCGTGAACTTGCTAAATAGTTTCCCCAAATCTTTTTGGTAACCGGAAATCTTAAAATTTGCTAAGTTAAATTAAATGATGCATAATTATTTCATATCTATATCTTTCCAAATAAGATAAAATACTAAGACACTAATTACTGAACATAGGTTTATGTTTTGGCTTTCTTTTAGAAAAGATATTTGGCTCTATTAATAAACAGGTTTTGCGCTAAACTAATTTACTAAAGAAAGTATCTGTTTCTAAAATTATAAAAAGTATTTATAATTTTTTTCTAGCCACAGAATGCTAATGTAAAAGACAGTTCACAGTTGTTCACTTCTTTAAAAATTAAGGTTTTCTGGGATAAAAAATTGTAATATATATATTATAATATATAATTACATATAATTAAAGTTACTAGAAAGAATAAGGAAGATATCTCTGTATGCAAGAAAAGCAGAATAGTTTTTGGTAAAAGAAGGTATGTGGAATGGAAATGCATTTTTGTTAAGAAAAAAGAAAGTAACTTTGCCCTAAAATGAGACTGGTTATTTCAGCATGGGAAAGAGAAAAAAAAAAAAAGATAAAATTGCAGAAAATTTTTGGAAAAGGAATCTTGGCAAATGAATTTTGTGTGTGGTCAACCTGGCTGAGACGAAAATGAATTTAAGTAAAAAAAAAAAAAGTTTTAATGTCAAAAGCACACTGATGCAAAATCAGAACTGGTTTTCTCTTTGTTAAAAGGACAACATTTTTTGGACTTTTGGTCTGTTCTCAGTAACAGATTATGAAAGTCTCTTTATCCTTTAAGTAATTGGCCTAGAAAGCAAAGAAATTATGTCTTTCCAAAATAGCTTGCTGTGTTTCATGTTATCTTTACCATCAGGTCTCTGATTACTAAAGAAAACTGAGTATTCTCTATTAAAAGAGCAAAGGTTGGTTTTGTTGGTTTTACAACTATGTAACTTTGGTATTTGCCTGCAAAGTCTTTGTCATTATGGATAAAAAATTTAACTAAGTATTGTTTCCCAGTAACCTATGATCTCTTTGATCAAAGGTTGTTTAACCTTTTGATGCTTTTGACAAACTTTCCCAAATCAAATTCTGAATGAAGTCTTTTTAACCTCAAACTAATTTGGGGATTTTTCAAAGGGTTCCAGGAACATCTCAAAAGATTTGTTCTCTCTACTTATAAAAAGGGAAATTTTAAGCTAATTAGACATATTTTAGATGTTAAGTTGCATGGGAAGCATTGTCAAATAAGAAGTAATACTAAGCCTTCTTTACATTGCATTAGTAGAAGTATGTAAGTGTTCCAGAAATTATATAAAATTCCCAAAGTCTAATATGTTCTAGTATAAAGTTATTATCATAATTTCACTTATCATTTAAAAATGTGTGTCACAAAAATAACCAACCACATTTCCTTGTTAATTCCATTTTAATGAACTCTCATAAGATCTTTAACAATGGGCATTTTTAGGTCTTTTGTCATTTACAGACAGTTACTGTTTTACTCAGATTCTTTTGCAAAAATGCTCCTGAAAAATTGCATCATTTTCAAGGAGATTCACAGAAAAAAACTTTGACAAGTAGAGGTTTCTGATAACTTTAAGATCACAAAACTGAACTGGGTAAGAATTTCTAGAACTAATGGAAAAACTGGGTTTAAGCAGAACAAGCATCATTTACATGGGTCTGAATGAACTAAGGGGGATGATTATAATTCTCTATGACTTTTTGTTTGAAACACTGATGATTCTTTAATGTTTTATTTTTCTAGATTTAAGGAAACCTTTTCTTAAGCTATCTATGACTTACAGCAATTTGGTAAACTATATCATTATAAACAAAGATGGAACATTTACTTTTTCTCCCTACTCGATTCTTGCAGAATTTGAGAACTTGAGTATTCTTTTCAGGGCAATAGAATTAGTTACTTGCATAAGCTCAGTAAGAATCTGTTCTCCTTATAACAGGACACTATTGGAAACATTAGTAACATTACCAAGCCTTGCCTGGAATGTCGTATTTGAGAGAGATATGTATAGACCCAGAAATGTCCGGACAGCTTTAGGGAGTTATTTGGAGAGATCAGTTCAGTACCTTCCTTATAGGGTTCCTGGAAGCCTTACCAGGTAAATAGGGAAAGTTATTGCCTGGCAGGCCCAGAAATCTCAGGTCATTTTGGGGGACGTCAAGAAGAAAGGAATTTACCCAAACTACAGTTATTATAAGTAAAATCTAATGGTGAGTCCTTGGCTTAGCTTCCTGGCCTCAGAGGCTTTTAATAGTTCAATTTGAGATTCCTTTTGCAAAGTTCCAGCAAAACAGTCTTTAAAAAGAGCTTATATGGTCAATCACTATTCTTGCTGCAATTATGCAAACAATCAGACCAAGTTTAACGCAAGCAAATTAGTTTTACTGTGATTATCTTTGGTTAAAAAAATGGGGGTTACAGCCAAGAGAAGTTATATTTGTACCTCTGTGGACATTTGATTCTAGTCCTGTTAATTATCTTTGAGGTTTTGTTATATACCTGTAAACTGGTCTGGTTCCTGAATTATCCTAGTTTCCTCAAATATCTGTCTACGACTCTCCAAACTAATGTTTCCAACTTTCTCTTACCCTCCTGATTTCAAACTATTAAGAATAAAGGGTGCCCTGGAATGTCCTTGGAAGGGACTATATCAGATACTCCTCTCTCCCCAGGTGGTAGACAAACTTCAGGGACTTAAACCTTAGGTAAACATCTCCCATATAAAGAAGGCTCCACCTGACATCAGTGTAGACTGCTTCCACCCAAGCCACTGGATCAAGACTTCCTACTTTAATGAAACACAAAATGCTTTCATCTTTTCTTTCTTTCCTATATACCTGCGTTGTCCTGGAAAGATAATGACCTCATCTGTATTTCCTAGGCCATTGCTAAGGGTGTAACTTTTCAGACTGCTAGATTTGTCATCAGAAGCTCTGATCTGTCCACTAACAGTGTCACCTTAGCAAGAGTGGCTTGTACCCTCACTGAATTTATCTTTGTCTGCAGTGGTTATCATTTTCCCTGGGCCTAGGGACACCTAGATGCCTGGCACATAACTGGGCAATGTCTCTTAGGTTATCTACTGTGCCCCGAACTGTTTACAAACAGACCAAGACACCTCATGGGTCCACTCCTCTGAATTTACACCACCAATCGAGAAGAGACCTGTCAGGAGGGGTTCAGAGTTCTGGATTTACCTCCTTTACCGGGACCCTACTTCCCTAGTTAGGACTGAGTACGGTGAGGCCATGATAGGGAAAATGTGTTGTGAAAGCAGTAGCTGCCCAACAAAAGTCCTTAGACTCTGGCCAAAGTTGTTCTTGTTAACAGGATAGCCCTTGATTATCTTTTAGCTGAGCGGGGAAGTGTCGATGCCATGGCCAGCACCACCTGCTGCACCTGGAGTAACACTTCTGGCATGGTTGAAACCCAGTTGCATGAGATCACCGAGCCAGCCATTTGCCTTAAGAAAGCAACTCCTTCAGTGGGGTCTTTCTTTGACTTGTTGGATTTTGTTTGGTTTGGGTCTTGGGGACCGCGACTCTGAAGTATACTAGAGACATTGGGAATTATCCTGCTTATAATAATCTTAGTCATCTTCCTGGCATGCTATATTTTCTCAAAAACTTTAAATGCATTTCACAGATGCTAGCCACCAAGCAAATGATCTCCCTAAGACTGGAACATCAGAAAAGGAATGAAGACAACGCCAGACTTAAAAATTGTGGATCTGAAGTCATGGCCTGTGAGTATCACAGAGGTTAAGCAAAAAACATCATGACCTGTAAATGCCACACAGAGAATCAACAAAAACGGTGAGCGGGTTACTTGAGAGTGGTGCTAGTGCCTTAAATTTTAACCACATCTCTCGGTGAAGCTGAGAATCTAATCAAAATGGGGAAACTGTTAAAGAGAGAGAGAGAGAGAAAGAGAAAAGGTCAAAAGTTGAGTCACTTGTGCTAAGTCCACATAAGCAACCAAGACTTAATATCTAACCTAACTGCGGTGTCAGCCTCTCCCAGGAATGGAACCTTTAACTAGTTGATCTAGAATTACCTGGTCCCCAGTGGTGAAGTAATCTGCATGACAGACCCTGACATTCCTACAGAGAGAACAATCCACTCGCCCTTAGCAACTTCCTTTTTGCTGTCTTCTGCCTACAAACGCCTTCCATTTTCTACAGCTCCCCAGACCTGCTTTCTGTTTGCTGGAGGGGATGCTGTCCATTTCATGAATCATTGAATAAAGCCAATTAGATCTTCAAAGTGACTCAGTTGAATTTTGTGCTTTTTGGGGGAACACTTCAGAACTCTTCCTCCACTCATTTTTAAATGTTCTCTACCATGTTGTAAGGTTTTAAATGTGTTTATTATTTAGTATTTGGGGGTCTTAACATCCGAAGGCTGCTATTGATTGAGATGCCTGACCCCAGACTGTTTAGATCTGCCTGCGTGTGACTCTCAGCTGGGAGCTGTGGGAAAGTGTTTGGTGTCTATGTATGGCCTTAACGTTGAATAAAACTTGGCACATAAGCAATTCTGTTTAAATTATTTCTTAACTCCCACCTACCAAACAATACCCCCCAAAACAAACCAAGCCACAGCAAACAACCCTCAAAAAGGTAAGTAGCAAATATCCCCACTTTAAAAATGAGAAAAGTCTGTCCTGCAATGGCTGCCCCAAGGTGTGAAGAGAGGGGACAGAATAAGACCTTCAATTCGGACCTTTTCCACTTTAGCTCAATGTTCTTTACAACGAAGCGCACTTCAACCCCAGAAGATAAATGAAAAAAACAAGAGGTCACAAATAGAACTAAACTATTGCAAAGCAGGCAGTAAATTATCATGACGCGCCTTTTGAGGAAAATGCTTGTTCACAGGCCAATTAGATACCTGAGGCGTTTATCTGTAATAACTTGCCTGCCTATCAAATGGGTCTACGTGGTTCGTGCATCCCTGAGAAATGGAAAATTCAGGCTGGCAAAACTTTTCCGGTATGGAGGCAGGCAGCCAGCATGGACCCGGCCAGTGTCGCGTGAGCCACGCCACCCTCCACCCACCCTCCACCCAGGCCTGTATGCAAATCACCTAGCAGGAGACCAGGAGTCAATTGCTTTCCCATCTGCTATTTTCTCTCTTTCTCCTTCTCTTTCAAAAAAAAAAAAAAAATTGCAGAAATTCATTCCACTCTGCATTAGTGCTTGATGTAATGGTGCAAAGCATTTTTCATTTATCATCATAATGCCAGTCAAAGGAACTCCTAATAATGTAAATGCAGGAGAAAAGCCATTAGGGTTTATTTGCATGGTAGCTTTAAGCTCATTCTCCACTCAGGGTGTGAAGTGGGAGTCAATGGCCAGGGCTACCTCCCCAACCAGCTGGCCAAGTGGACACTACATCTAGCCTCTGCCTGGCGGAGCCTCGGAAAAAATGGAAATGACCTATCGAGCTGGGGACCCGAGCTGGGAATGCAGAGGCTGTTGATTTTCCCGGAGGAACTCCAGACTGCTCCGTACAACTCCGTTCCTGGACAAGAGGCGGACAGGTGCTGCCTCCCGACCTGGAGGCAAGTTGGATTTGTGGACCTCTGGCAGCCTGCCATTTTTGAGAATTCTGAGTTGGTATCGGAAAATTCTCGCGGTTTCCGAACAGCTAGTGCTTTCCTGTCTGCTCAGCAATAAACACTCCTGGGTGAGTGCTAAGTCCTTCATTCTTTGTACCCTGGAAGTGCCTACCATGCAGCCAGATACCAGGAGAAGCTAAAGAACAATGTGATCTCTCAGTAAATGAACAAATAAACTGTGCTTATACAGATCCTACCGATCAGCACCTTTAGATATTTTAAAATATATATCAGCTTTATCCCGGCAAAACTTAGGAAATCGGGTATCTTGGAGCTGAATCTTTATTACAAATAGATTCTCCTCTAAATCATCATACCAGAACAGAAAAAGCATGGAATATGGAGACAGAGCGAACTGAACTTATATCCCTGATCTGGGACCTCAGTGTTCTCCTCTGTATAATTGGTGTAATGACTCCCCCCGTCTAGTGTCACTGTAAGGGATAACTGAAATGATGTGACGTAGCACCTTGCAAGCTACAATGTGCCTATGGATCACCCAAGGGTCTTGTCCAAGTGCAGATTCTGATTCAGAAGGTCCACATGGGGCTTGAGTGACTATTTCTAAAATGCTCCCAAGCAAAGAGAATGCTGCTGGTCCTGGCACCACATTTTGACAAGCAAGGATGTAGCATGCCGAGGACAATGCCTGGCACGTAACAAATGCTCAGCGCACGTCAATCTTCTTATTGATCGTTTGCTTCTTGAAGACTACTTTATTCACTGTTACAAAGTGGAAACAAGGACAATAAGAGATGTGGTGCCCGACCTTAAGCTGACAATTTATACAATTTTCAACAATGATTTAAAATTTAGGAGAAATAAATTTCACATGTAAAATGCCCATCAAATAAGCAAGCGGATTTAAAGTGTAGGAGAAAGGAGTAAAATTAGCCATCTGCAATGACTTCCTGCATGCTGTCTTCTTAATTTATACTGGAATACATATTTTTGAAGGACAGGGGAGGGAAGAGGGTTCTGATGAGATTTCCTCCCCAGACTAGTGTCTAAAATGGCTCAGGTTCCATATGATCTGGAAGAGGGAAAATGGGCCAATTTACTTTGGAAGATATTTGTGAACTTTGGGGATTCTGAGATTTACCCTAGATATTTGTCACCCAGGGGGTTTCAGGAGGACCTCACAGCTTCTGGTTTTCTATTTAATCTGTGCCTGATCAAAAACTAGCGGTCTTTTTAAAGAAGCAGGTATAAGGCTGCCATCTCTTCTCTAACACTGGTTTCCAAGCACCCAGTTCCGTGGTAATGTCCTGTAACTTCAAAAGCCAAAGCAAACGGCTTCTTCCCAAAGAGAAACTGAACATTTGATGGTACTTGATAAACCATTCTTTCTCCAGCATTTCAAATAAGAAAAGTTTTTTTACTCCTCTCTTCATCTTTTGATCAGTTTAATTCTATTCCCCCTATGGGAAAAGCAAGGCATAGAAAGTTAAGGTTTTTGCTTAAAATGGTTCTTCCAGAGCCAAGTTAGTGGAGTCACGACTGCTATTTCTCTTTAGAGATGCCCCCATGATTTCTTACCTCCTAATAGTCAGGAGGCTGCATGGTATGGTGGTCAAGAACTTTGCTTTGTATAGGCACAGGCCTTCAAGTCCTGACTGGGATATTCACTAGCTTGGTAACCTTGAGCCAGATCATTTTTCTCTCCAGTGTCTATTTCCTCCTATGGGAGAGTGATTTTGAAACACTTTATGAGGGGTCGTGGTGGTGATTAAATGAGATAATGTTCATGATGCTATTAGGATCATGCCTGCCACATATGAATTCTCAATAAATGTGATTGTTATTAATAGTATTAGTATAGCAGAGAGGTTAAGAGGAGATTCAGAGCCAAATTTCTGGGTTCAAGTCCTATATTTACTACTTATAGGCTGAGTACCTCTTGCAAATTACTAAGCTCTTTGTGCCTCAGATAATGAGATTATGTATAATGCCTACTTTGAAGGGTTGTTGTGAAGATTGAAGGAGATGTTTTTAAGGGCTTGAAATAGTGCATGGTATACAGTAAGCACTCACTGTTTTAGGAATTCTTATCACCATCCTCATGTCTATAGGCAGCAGGCTGATTTGCGTCCCCCCAAAATTCACATGTTGAAGTTCTAACTCCCAGTTCATCAGAATATGACCACAGAATAGGTGGAGGTAGGGTCTTTATAGGGGTAATTAAGGCAAAATTAAGACATATGAGTCAGGCTCCGATGCTACTTGGCTGGTGTCCCTATAAGAAGGGGACATCTGTGGGCGCCTGGGTGGCTCAGTCAGTTAACCGTCTGCCTTCAGCTCAGGTCATGATCCCAGGGTCCTGGGATCAAGGCCCACGTTGGGCTCCTGCTGAGCGGGGAGTCTGCTTCTCCCTCTCCCTCTGCCACTCCCCCTGCTTGTGCATTCTCACTCTCTATCAAATAAATAAATACAATCTTTAAAAAAAAATAAAAAAGAAGAGATCAGGACACACAGAAAGACACCAGGGATGGGTGCACATACAGAGTAAAGGCATGAGGACACGGAGTGGAGACCATCTACAAGCCAAGGAGAGAGGCCCCAGGGGAAACCAACCCTGCCAGGCCCTTGATTTTAGCCTCCAGCCTCCAGAGCTGAGAGAGAACACACTTCTGTTGGTATTCTGTTATGGCAGCTCAGGCACACTCATAGGGATGGACCCCATCTTTTTTTTTTTTTTTTTAAAGATTTTATCTATTTATTCGACAGAGATAGAGACAGCCAGAGAGAGAGGGAACACAGTCAGGGGGAGTGGGAGAGGAAGAAGCAGGCTCATAGAGGAGGAGCCTGATGTGGGGCTCGATCCCACAACGCTGGGATCACGCCCTGAGCCGAAGGCAGACGCTTAACCGCTGTGCCACCCAGGCGCCCCTGGACCCCATCTTTTGTCACCTCTTTCGTAGCATCTCACTGGCCAGGTAGAGAAAGTTAGAGGTCCTAACCTGAAGTATCAATTCTGGAGGGTAACCACCAACACAAATCCACGGTCAGAAGCTAGAATTGGGGAGGGGGGGGCACCTGGGTAGCGCAGTCGTTAAGCGTCTGCCTTCGGCTCAGGGCGTGATCCCGGCGTTCCGGGATCGAGTCCCACATCGGGCTCCTCAGCTAGGAGCCTGCTTCTTCCTCTCCCACTCCCCCTGCTTGTGTTCCCTCTCTCGCTGGCTGTCTCTCTGTCACATAAATAAATTAAAAAAAAAAAATCTTAAAAAAAAAAAAGAAGCTAGAATTGGGTACAGCGGGACAGGAAGTGCTGCAAGAGGGATCATTGGAAGAAAGGAGGAGGTGAACGGGGCCAGTAGAACAGGCCATTTAGCACCTTCTTCAGCCAGATTACACAGGACAGGGGGCCAAAGACAGAAAACCTTGTGGAGATGAGCCAGACATCCAGACAGATGACAGGTGTCTAGATGGAGAATCTGGTAGAAACATCAGAAAGGAGGTAGCAGATTGGAACTGAGCAAATATCAATTTCTGAAATATGTGGTAAAAAATATTCAGATGTGACTGCTGTCAGATGTCATTGCTCTGAACGGCCTATTAGAATCCTAAGCTTTTCTCTGCTCAGCCAAGAAGGACCACAGTTTTTTTTTTCCTTCCTCCCTTAGAACAGAGTGGCATACCTACACCAACTTCACTACATTGTGGCTAAAATATGGGGCTCAGATCCAAACATGCAAACTTCAATCCATTGATTCCTCAACAGTGTATGCTCCTGACCCCAGCCTGCTCACAGGACATAGGAACAGCTAATTTCTCTAGAGAACATTTAAATCCCTCAGTAATTATGGAAGTAAAATGCATTTATAGACACAACCCTTATTAGAGAGGCAGTCACCATAACAAAGTTAGGAGGAAAAGGAGAATCCTCATGTGTATTCATAAGAGGAAGAAAATGGCTAACCCCAAATAATCACAATGCTAAATATGTCTCTCTCCAAGGCCAAGGTGGAGCATCCTTAATAAAGATATGTAGGTGAACCAGCGATTTCTTTGTTTAAATCTGAGGTAGAGCGTGGGAAGCCCTCACGAGGCAGGACAGAGGCGACAGTTCTGGGAAAGAAAGAGTCTAAATCTTGACCCACGTCACCCCCCCGTCATCTTGGCCTTGGGCTCTTGGGGAAGTTGTCTGTAACTGCATATGCAGTATCTTCCTATAAATGAGTCCTAATTAAGCCCCTGTTCCGGGAGGCCTGTCTGGAGGGTGACCAGATCATTAGTCTTGGTTTCAGAGGAAGAGTCTATGTGGGGAAAAGGTCAAAGGATCCAGAAGAAACTTCAGCACTGTCCAACCCATTTTCTTTCCTCCAGGCAGGACAGCATGCTGGCAGCCCCTGCAAGGAAAGGACCATCGAGCAGGGCAGGATTCTAAGTTTTTCTTAGATGTGTTTGTCCTTTCCTCTATGGTGAGTCCCATCACTTTCACAGAGAAAAAGATTAGCCAAGGGTCTTTGTCAGCTAGCACAGAAAGCTGGTGAGCCAGCCATGCCACTGGGCTTGAAAGCCAGCTGCAGACCTGTTGGCAGGTGGTGTCCGTGGTGGGGGCAGAGCTGCTGCCAGGTAGATGTCTAAGTTGCGAAGTTGGTATACTCCCTCTTCTGGTAGAGTCCTCTTCAAGCTTCTAGCCCCTGTCACATTGCACAGCAATCCTCATACTCTGTTCCAGAGTCCCAAGGGTCTGCACACTCCAACTGGGTCAGCATGAAGAGATGCTGAAGGTAGGGACGAAGGCACAAGAGAGAAAGGCCAGTGCCAGAGATGGGGTGGGAGGCTCAAGGGCATGGTTCAGAGTTGAATAGAAAAACTTTAAATCATGTAAGACAGTTGGCCCAAGCATGTGCCAACAAACGCTCATGAGTTCTAACAAGTTAGGATTCTTGCCATTGTTTCCTATTTTTAATAAAGTTGACTTTTACCAAACAGAAACAGCAATACAATAAATACGTTCTTTGTGAGCTTATCTGGGTCATGTCTCCTGAGCCTCTCTCGTTCCAGAAGCCCAATGCTTCAATGTCCTCCGTTGGCTGCTCTGCTAAGGGAAACAAACTTTAGATGCAGGATAAGGGGAGGCCCGTCTCAGTTGGGTGGATGCCAAACAGAAGGCCTGGGGGTGTAGAAAACAGAGCCTACCACATCAAGGGGGGCCTTGCGCCTCTATGGTTTCATTATTACTTTCTGTATTAATTTTTATGGCTGCTGTAGCAAGTCACCACATACTCCATGGCTTAAAACAACATAAATTTCTTATCTTACAGTTAGTTCTGTAGGTCAAATATTTGATATAGTTGATCACTGGGCTTAAGTCAACTGCGTGACTCAGTTGGTTAAGCATCTGACTCTTGGTTTGGGTCCAGGTCATGATCTCAGGGTCCTGGGATCAAGCCCCACATCAGGCTGCACACTTAGCAGGAAGTCTGTTTAAGATTTTCTCTCTCTCTCTCCCTCTTGCCCCTCCCTCCCTAGTCTCTCTCTCGTTCTCTCTTCCTCTCTCTCAATAAATAAATAAATAAATAAATAAATAAATAAATAAATAAACAAATATTTTTAAAAATAACAAATATAGGCAAGATGTCAGCAGGGTTGGTTCTTTCTGGGGTCTTGGAGGCATATCCATGTCTTTGAGTTCTGTGTTTTTCCCCACCTTCTAGAGGCTGACCCACATGCCTTGGCTTGTGGTCCCTTATGTTATCTTTCCAGCCTTTTGCCTCTATTGCTCCTGCTACTGCCTTTGACCTTATTGCCTCCCTCTTTAAAGACATTTGTCTTTACATTGGGTCCACCTGGATAATTCAGGACAATCTCCCCATCTCATAACCTTTAACCTAATCATACCAGCAAAGTCCCTTTTGCCATAGAAAGTGCCAGAGTCAAAGGATTAGTGCATGGACATCTCCACAAGCCAACTGTATAGCCTATTCCACTTTCACTTATAAAATGCCAGTGAGCAACTAAGTGAGAGCAGGACACTGTACCTGGTGCTGATCACCTGCCCACAACAACCAAAGGAAGGGAGAAGGTCGAAGAAGGCTTCCATAACAGAATCCTCCCATGACATTCCCGGGCACAGATGACTCAGCTGTATGTCCCCAAGAATGGCATGCAACCGGTCCTGACCCAGGTTCTCTCTTGTTCACACTATCATCATCTCTTGTCCAAGCTACTATGATGGTGTCCCAATGCCTGCTCTTGCCCTCCTCCAATTTTATCTACACATAGCAACTAAAAAAAAAAAAAAAAGCCTTTTAACTCCCATCCCTCCCTCCAATGTCTTGCCTTTACTTAAAATAAAAACCAACTTCTTTTTATGTCCTCCAAACCCCTACACAATCTGGCTTCTGTCTCCTACCCTTTCATTTGGTTGCACTCTCTCGCTCCCTTACCCAGCCCAGCCGTAATGGCCTCTTTCAGTCCCTTGAAACATGCTGAGCTATTCCCCACCACATAACCTTCTTGTCAGCCCTCTGCCTGAGATGCTCTTCTGCCTTCTCTTTCACCACTGGTCTCTTCTCAACCTTCAGGTTTCAGCTTGAATGACACTCCTCCAAGGGCCCTTCTCTGGATCACTCTATTTATGGGAATCATCCTCGTTGCCCACCTTATTCTCTCTCTGTTCTCTTTATATGCTGTCATAGTACTTAGCACAAATTACAGTTTTATATTTATTTACTTGCATATAATAACAGATTTTCATATATGTAATATATATGCATATACATATATACATACATATATAATAATATATATTATTATATATATAATATGTATATATACATATATATATATTATATGACGAAATGAAACAAACAAGTTATAAGAACTTTAGCTGTTCTTCTAGGATGACTTGTGGATGACTCCCCCACAGGACTACAAGCTAATGACAAGGACCAACTGCAGGCCCCTTTTCTTCATCAATGTACCCTGAGCCCTTAGGGTGGGCTGGATCATCTGTTGGGTGGGTGAATAAATGAATGGATGATGGATGTATGGGTGGATGAATGGAAGGGCAAATGGACCTATGAAAGCTAACCCAAGGGAGATGGTCTACTCACCCTGACCCGTGGGGTTTCTCTGTACTGGTCTAACTAGTGCACACCTTGGTGACTGCTTCTGCCCATTTGGTGATGAAAGTACAGAACTTCAGAGCTCCTAAAGTATGCCCTGATTTTAATTCAGTGTGGGACACAGACCCTCCTCGTACTGAAACCTGGTCCATATGTCTATACACATGCGACACACAAGTATCACCAGACAGGCTGACAAAACTTATGATTTGTTTTACTTTCTTGCAGTTTAATAGAGAATCAATAGACTGGTCAGGAAAATCTCTATGTTCATGTCATTCCTCTTAATTTCTACAGTGATTCTTGCCAAGGTATAAGCAGTAGGCTTTGCACAGGCGACAAAGAGGAACGTAATCTCATCTGGTCTTTGAGTGGATGGACAGGCTTTGGAGCCCGACTCAATCATGTCCCGCCTCCTTCCCATGCCTCCACCCCCTTGCTCACTCTGCATTTGCACACTGTGGGGGGTGCACGCAGGGTGCTTATTCCTTCTCTATCTGCTCAGTGTCGCTTAAAGCCCAGTCTTTGGAAGAACCATTACCAATTCCCTGGTGAGTGGGAGATGAGAAACAAAGGAGATTTGGCTATCTGTGGGTGGTGTCTGACTCCTACTGACACTGTGATTGTGATCCGTGCAGATAGCTTCTAGCTCATATTGCTTCCGATCGGCCATTTTCTGACACGCTGATAAAGCCCTGGCAGGCCACAGTCCATGCAGAATGCTTCCCTTAGGGTACAACAAGGCATTTGGTTCCTGTGATTCCTTTATACCACAGCTCTGATACTAGTCTCCCAGTGAGCTCGGAATTCCACTCAAAATTGTTTTGTTGACATTTAAAGGTTTCCATCAGTCTAGTCGTGTGGCAAAAAGGACTGGATGAAATCACGCCGCCTCACTACCTCCTAGCTGAACCTGAGACAAAATGATTGCGGTCTGGAAGGCAAGCCTGAGTGTTCCTTCCAGCTCTAAAATTCTATGGTCCTATGATGCCTCCTGTTCAGCCAGTTGTCTGAAGCCCTTCGACTGCCAATAACTAGTAGAAAATCCCATTAAAAGCGCAAATGAAACCTGTACCCAGACCCATCAGGGGACAGCCAAAAGCTGAGGACATTTTCCACCACGACTGTTTGTTTTCCAAAAGCTCTGCATTGCCAAAGGGGAATCTTAGGTGAGGTGTGAACTACAACTCCCTACCTGTGTATATGATGGATCAAGGGAAGAAAAGCATTGACTCACCTCCTTCTTGTTGGGAGGATTAAGCCCCATTTTCCTACAGGAAGAGGGATGGTCCAGGAGCATTTTGAAGGGCTATGCTTGCCTTAGGTTCCGTCCTTTTCTTCATAACATTCCATCTCAAGTGCCATCTCAAATGCCACACTGAGCACCTCGAATAAGATAATGAGGGTGCCATTTTCTTTCCAAATAAAAAATTTCAGCCTGGAACTGCAGCAATTCTAATGTTTCTTCACAGAAGTTCTCTGCAGCATTAAGCTGTTTTCAGAACAACCCAACATCCAGGTCGGAACTAACTGCTGGATCCTTCTCTTACGTGGAAAGAACCCCAGGATGTTTAGAGAAATTAAATGTTGATCAATCCTGTGGCAACTGGCACTCGGGGGCCTTTGGGTTATTGTGGTTTCAAAATGTCCTGCCTTTCCTTCGCCTTCTGCAGGGATCCAGCTAGCCGATCACATAGTTTGGTGCTGTCACTTCCGGCTTGCAGGTCTGCTCCAGAAGACACATGCACAAGACCACAGGCAGCCTTGGAAGCTGGCGAGCACTCAACATCCCATCCAGCCGCACAGTGCACATAAATACACAAGTCTCTTGCTTTTATTAGACATTGTTCTCCCTCAGTGATTAAGTTTTGAACCGACGCACGGAGAGCGGCTCTAGAGTTGTTCAGATTTCCTCTAGACCAATGAACTTATCTCTTCAGTTCCCACCAATATCAAATAACAAGTCCCTTCATGTCTAAAATAAAAAAAAAAAAATGCAGCCCTTTCCGGAGTCAGGAAAGCCTCCCACCAAGGATAGGCTACATTGATCCAATCAAAGGGACCCCTGGTGCAGACTCAGATTTCATTAGAGTCTGCCCTGAACCCACAATTTGAGTAGGCTCTGCTATTATCACTGTAGAGGTAAGGGGAAAAAATGATCAGTTGTCGTTTCTCCTTTCTGGTGTTTGATGAACAATATCTCAATGAAGCACATGGTGTTTGAGCAGTTGACATCTTCCCCAGCCTCAGGTTGCCAGGGCAGCAATGGGCTTAAGCTGCCTACAGATAAACAGAGGTCTGGGAAGGAGGTTAACAGATCCCAAGAAAAAAGGATATAGTTTGAGTCATCAAATTAAAAGTTGTTTAATTTCAAAAACACCCTCATTTTACAAATGAGAAGATTGGGAATAAGAAAGATTTGGGGACTAAGTCAAGGTCACATGATAATATTGAAATAGAACGGAGACTAGAAAACATGTCTCCTGATAGCCAGCCCTAACTCTTTCCACCACCAAAGGAGAGCCAACAGGGGATATAGGATGAGAAAACATTTTCTTCGTATTCTACTCTATTTGCACCTGTCTGCCCAAGTTCCTCCCCATCTCCCGATCCCCTCCCTAACTCAAGTTCTGATAATTGGACAGCACATCAAAACAAGACTATAGATCCATTTCCTTTGATTTTCAAATTAAGTCCTATTGGAGCTTCAAGTTCCTTGGGAAGTTCTATTAGACCTATTAGGCCAATGGTACTTTCTTTGTCCCACAGTACGCTCCTCACTTCTGCCTCCACACACGGGAGAGTCTGTGTGCTGAGTCTAACCCTGTGTCTTACAAACATGGACTCGGTTTTGCAGGTAGAGTCTAGCTGAGGCCATGAGCAGTTCATTCGCCAGCACGGTGAGCTCATCAGCAAGCACTGGGGGTGGCAGCCAGGCTATGGAACTTGCTAGGGCTGGGAGCTGAGAGCGAGGGCAGAGAGGCAGCCCTGTGATTCTGCAAAGGTTCTCTTGACCTCTTATTCAGCAGTTTTTATAACGTGGTGAATGTGCAAGTGAAATAATGATGATAAAAAATGATGAGTTTGAAGGTTATTTCCTTCCCCATTTCATACACGTTAGCTCCTCTCTCTCCCAGCTTCTCCCACCAACACAGAAAGGGAACTGGGTAATAAGAAGACAGTATTGAGATGTGTGTCTGACTTTGAGTGCAGAGAAAGAAGGAGAAAAAGACTGAAAAAGGAACACCTCCTAATTCATTATCTGTCCCAAATAGGGTTGCCAGATGAAACACAGGGTGCCCATAAAATTTGAATTATATATATATATATTTCTTTTAATTCATTTTTTTTAAGTAGCCTCTATGCCCAGTGAGTAGCCCAACCCAGGGCTTGAACTCACCACCTTGAGATCAAGAGGACACTTAAGCAACTGAGCCACCCAGGTGTCCCAATAACTTTTTAATATAAGTATGTCCCAAATAAAGTATTTTTCACTGTGTATTTGAACAGTAAATATAACTGGGTGTTGTGTATTTTTGTTTGCTATATCTAGCAACTTTAGTCCTAAAGAAATGTGAGGCATTCTGTATATTTTAAATCTCTCCTAGCTCTCATACCCACTACCAAAATTAAAACATAAAAATACCAAGGGGGAAAAGACACAAAGCATTAACCCACCCAACACTAAGAACATTCTAAATTGCTGCGAAAATTCAAGGATCAGCATGGTTTAGGCCTTGGCATAAACTTCAGCATGCGTCAGAATCACTGGGGGCCTTGTTAAAACACAGATTTCTGGGCCCCATCTCCATGGTCTCGCATTCAGTCTGTCTGGAGTTTGGCCTGAGAATTCACCTTGCTGGCAAGTGCCCTAGGGTGTATCTAGGTCCTTAGCATTACAAAACCAAGCCGAATGGAAATAAATAAGTTACTGAAGCACTATTCTTAGTGACTTCATCCATAGTGGAGTTTAGCTTAGATCAGTAGCATTCAGAATGGGCTCCCCATGGTGGCCAGGGCATAGGGGAGGTCTATAGGGCTTCCATGAGGAGCTGAGCATACCGGGCTCTGGGTTGAGTCAGCTTCCACCAGAGCAGGCCCGCTTTATCTGCTTTGTATACTGGGAGGTGATTCTCTTTGCATAAAGGTGCCACGCATTAAAAAAAAAAAAAAAAAAAAAAAGTCTGCAATCCATTGACTTAGAAAATCACTTAGGATCCTTTCTAAGAGTCTACGATTACAGCTCAACTCCATTCCAATTCCAGGCCCTATTATTTTCCCAGACAGCCTGCCCTTGGCTTTGCTGTCAATAAATGGTCCTCTCAGTCTCAATGGAAAGATCAGCTCCTGGATGACACCCAGATCACCCCCAAAGTTATCATGAGTGTTCACACTAGGTACCAAGGGGCAAGACTGGCAGCCTGGAATCTGGCGGGTCTGGGGAATGCATACTTGCTGTCCAAGGCCTTGGGCAGCTGCAGGGTGCAGATGATTCTGTTTGGAGATTGAAAGCATAGCACGCAAGCCTATGAAAAGCTAGAAAGGGCCTGTAGGAATTAGGAGAGCTCCAGGGCACGTACAGGGAAGACAAGGCATTCTCATTGGAGGAATAGACATGTGGCTTGTGACCAAGTTAGAGAAGGGACAGCGTACAGGGTACACGCCTCCATTCATCACTGGCAACACACAAAGTCAGACACCTGCAAAACCCAAGGGCACTGGGCCAAGGGCCAGGCTAGCACATGGGAGACAGTGATGTATTTGTCCAAATAACCTCAGACCATTGGCTTCAGTCTTTCTTCCTCCAAAGGACCCTGTAAACTTCTGAATGCTCTTGAACTTCAGAAAGAAAATGGTTGAGTGTAGTGGCAGCCCCAAGCCAGCTGCCCCGGTATGCTGCAGTGCCACTCCTCACCGGAGGGACTTTGGTGTGGCCTTTAGCCCTGGCACCTGCATGGGCTCCGTGATCTAGGGCCTCAGCAGAGGGCCCGTGCCACAGAGGCAGGCCAGAGGCCAGAGCTGCTGGCAGGATCAGTCCTGGGCAGGAAGAAAAAAATGGGCATGCCATGGGGGCTGGCATTTCCTCCTGACCTGGATTCGTCCCAGGGTTTACCTCCACTTTCATGACATAGAGGACCCCTCCTCTTGATCTCCCAGGTCCTCCTCACAGCCAGATCACCGCCTAACCCTGCCAACTGGCTTTCCTGCCTCTTGATCCCTGGAAGTTTTCCCACCTGTCTCCGAGGGTCTGGACTGCCAGGAGCCTGCTGCCCGTCGGTGGGAACAGTGTGTTCACATCCAACCTCAGAAGGAGATACCGCTGCAAACACTATTATTTTTAATAAAATGCCTTGGGCTTGGCAACCCAGCTGTTCACGTGTCTGGCCCCATTTAATCAGACTACTGTTTCTTTCAGGCTGTAGCACAAAGGAAGCCGTGCCAAACTGACAACGGTTCCCGTCTTGGGGAGAAGGCACCAGTTGTACCCACAGGATAGGGCTCCTCCCACAAAGGCCCTGGAGGCAGGACAGCGCAGCTCAGGGGCTGTGTCTGGGTTAGTGGGTTCAGCCATGGCATTGGTCGGGTACTGTCATCACCTTGTACTCAAAAAGAGAACCAGCACTGATCCAGGGTTATGCCCACAGTGGCTAGGCTGGAGTTCCAGAAAGCAAAAGGAGGCATGCTCATACAGTTTATTACTGAAACAGAATAAAATGCTATTTAAAGGCAATCAGTTGGAATTACCTTCAATACATAAATATTTTGGGAAATGATTAGTTCATTTTAATTACTTCCTTAACATTGATAACAATATTTTTGCAAGCGGTGGCTTCTCCCAGGAGGTTACAAGGTGGCATCGATTCTACTCCTGACACCATCACTCTTTCCCTTGGAAAAAGAGCCATTGTCTATTCAGTGGTCACGGGGAAGGGTTGGGGTTCACAGGCAATTGTGTTCAGCTCACAAAACCAAGGGGTAAAAATCCTACCTCGTTTTCACCCAAATCCAGAATGAAGTCTTATTAGGTCTTAAATGTTCTCTGGCCTAAGAGCTCTGTAACAGGGCCAGGCCAAAGCTTCTCCCAGAATATACAACCATCTTAGGACCAAATTGTTCTCCTATCATAGATGTTCTCCATTTAAACAACCAAGAGAAAGGAAACATTTTCCCTTTCTTATGATTGGTGATGATTCAGAAACATACGCACGCACACACTCCCCTCAAAGAGGTAACTGCTTTGCTGAGAATTATATTTGAGTATATATTCTTTTTTTTCTTTTTTGAAACAACTTTGTAGATTTTAGTAACTCCACAAGCTAAACAGAAATCCTGTACTTGTAACACAAGGAGTAGATCAGACACAAGTGTCACCAATAAACCTACATTACTCAGCAAACCAATTCATGGCTATCAGTTACTTGGGGAATTAACAAAACTCTTCTACTTCCGCTAAATACTGAACTGTCTAACTTGATGTAGTGGGGAAGGGATGGGAGGACAATTTCGTCTTAACATTCCAGATTATTATTTGGAAGTCAGGTGACAAATATTTTAGAGGTAACTGTTAGGGTCACAAATGTATGCTTTGAATTTTGAAAATGCACAGATATGCAAATTGTCTATTTGCTTTCCTTTTTCATACCACTCCCTAGCTCCTTCCTTCCTTCCTCCCTCCCTTCCTACCTCCTTCCTTCCCTCTCCTCCTTTTCTTCTTCTCCTTCTTTTCCCCTTCCTTCCTTCCCCCCTTCCTCCCTCTTTCTTTCTTTCTTTCTTTCTTTCTTTCTTTCTTTCTTTCTTTCTTTCTTTCTTTCTTTTTTTCTTTCTCCCTCTTTCCTTCCTTCCTTCCCTTCTCCCCCTTTCGCCCTCCCTCTTTCATTCTTCCCTCCTGCTCTCCTTCCCTTCCCCTCTTTCTTTCTTCCTTCTTTCCTCCTTCCTTTTTTGCCTCCTTTGTTCCTTCCACACCATATTATTTCCATGAAATCCAAACACTCAAAAGGTGATTTACACTAAACCTCAGGGTTGGTCTTCCTGACAAGTGTCTGGCAAGTGCTTAGTTCATCATCATTCCATGATTAGAATCTATAAGCTTATGAAGGCAAAACAAAAGCTGTCCTTGCTTCCTCAGCTCCCACATCCCTTCTGGCAGGAGTTTCCAGGCTAGCACAGGACAGGAAAGAGGAGGTAAAGACATAATTCTTCGGGTTCAATAAACTGAAGGGACATTTCTATTAGAATTGCAGTGGCACTGAGTGACACTTCACTGAGCTGGCGGCCAGCTTGCTCTCCCCAGGAGAAAGGGCAGGGTACACAGCAGCTCTGGGGCCAGGAAGCACCCGGCTTGAGAACAGAAAGGAGCCAGCTATGTTTTCGGATCTAGCCATGCAAGGGATTTTGCAACAGCTCTTTGGACATAAGTAAGACAAATGTTGCTTATAGTTTTGTTCCCTTTGCTGCATAAAACTGTCCTCAGGGCTCTGTTCCAAACACAAAATCAAGGAAGAAGAATAAAAAAGTGACAGCCATGTGCTCTGATTTGCCCCAAATGCTCTTTGTGCTCTGTAAATCTGGCACACTGTGCAGAAAGATACCCCCACCTGCAACTGAGATTCAGGGCTTCTGGGGTTCCCTTCCCCCAGGTTTTGGAACAGAGCATCGTGTGTTCTTGATTTGGGGAAACCCAGTAGTTGCTTAACTGGGGTCTCCTTACTGTTGATTGGCTTCATTAGCTCCCAACTATGCATAAACACACACACACACACACACACACACACACACACACAGCCTCGCTTAAATCCTCCAGCAGGCCTTTCTCTCCATCCCCTTACTCTTGCCTGATTGGGAAAAAACTTTGAATGTTAGGGGGTGGCTCTTGTATAACATTATTATATCCTTGGCAATCTGTAGCTTAGACATGTGTTCAGTGTCAATTAGGTCCCAGGCATTGTGCTAAAAAGAAGGAGAAAGCACATTCCCTGCTTTTTAAAAATCTCATGGAGGTACAAAAACTGTCCACATAAACAAATCATTAAAAGAATATAATAAGCACATTATTTGCGGGGCACATGGACCGCCAAGTAAGTATCTCAGAGAAAACGATTAAAACGTCCATGAAATGCTCATGAAGGCTCACCGAAGAAGTGATCTTTGAGCCGAGTTTTAAAGGCCAAGAGGAATTTGCCAGCAGAGAATGAAGTGAAGGTCCAGTGGGTAGAGTCACTCCCGGGGGCAAAGTCATATCAGAACATGGCTTGTTCAAAAGGACCAACATGCAGGGCATTGGGGAAGGGGCCTGACCGCGAATAAGGATGGAAAGGCTTATCAAATTCAGGACACAAGCACCTTAAACCTTGCTGTAGCGTTTGATGTTTTATCCCGGGAGAAATGGGGAGCCATTGAAGATTGAAGCAGAAGAGTAGCATTTTTTTTTTTAAAGAAATGCCATTCTAAAGCAAAAACCATAGTCAGAAATTGGGAAGATAATGAATCTGTTTACGACAAAGTCGAAGAACGTGACCCTCTAGCAAAGGCAAACTAATTACAAAAAAATAGGTTGGCAGGGGGACCACGGACGGGTAAGAGGAGGAAGAAAAGGTACAAAGGATACAACCAGTTGAAATCCCTCCTCCTCGAAGGGATGAGTTTGGCCCGACTGGCCACATTTGCAGGTTTGCACCCCAAAAGCAGCTTTCTCGGAGCCCAGACCCGCCTCGGTGAGCACCTTGAAGCCACCACCCCTCCTTCCCTCCCTGAGTGACCAGCAGCCAGCTCCATGTCCTTCACCCTTTCTGACTCACTGTCTTCTCGTCCCTTCTCTCACTTGAGTCCCCCTCCACCTGTCTTTCCCTTGCTCTCCTGTACTAATTGCTTAGATTCTGTGTCATGGGAAGCTGCTGTTAACAAAAGATTAGCCCTTTTTACAGGAAGAGGTGATTAAAAAAGGAGAGATTTTTTGTTTTTAAGGCAGATGAAAGAAAGCCCAAGGAGATGTGCATTTGACCCTCCAACATGCTTCTTCAAGCCTCCCTCAGCAGTACTTAAAGCGCTTCCAAAGGAAGGCTTTATGAATGCAAAATGAAGTCAGTGCCTTGTGTCTGCTCCAGAAGAAAGGGAAAACAGATCTTTTATATACAATATTTCCTTTATGGCTCGCGCTGCTCCTCCGGCCCCAGTGATGCTGCACCACTTCAGACGCCAGCTTGACCTTCTCAAGGTCACTCCACTCAGCAGGCCCCCTTGTGCCTCTCCCAGGGACCCGCGGAGGAGCTGAAAGGGCCAGGTTTTGTTTTCTGTGTCTCCTCAGTCACAGTAGAGTCCTTGCCCGGGGGCAGAGACACCTGAAGTTCCCAGCAGGGTGGTCCCAGTCGGTTACTGTAGGACTTGTGCCCCACTCTGCGGAAAGAAGCCCCTTGGCTGTTTCTAACCAGCTCCACTCCACTCCGCCACTGGTGGGGTCCATAGACACAGCACTCACTCGGGGAGCTTGAATGTGCACACAGGGAAGTGCCCATTCTCAGCCTCCCTTACACACTGGCCTTGTGTCCTTCTGCTTCGCAGACAGCCTTTGATGCTAATAATTTGCAGTCTTATTACATTTCACTTTGCAGTTAGTATTTTAGGCTGTGCACCTGTTACCGGCTTGCCGACATTAGTGATTTGTCGTGGATGGCATGTCTCCAGTGGGTAGGGATGGGGTTCCTTCTCTGCATGTCTTGACAGCTTTGGAGGGCACAAAGAGTGGCTTAGTCACCTGGGTATCTGCCACAGTACTTGTTGGGCACTGTGCTTTGCACAGAATGGGCACTAGCGACATGTTAAATTGTTTCTTCTTCTCCAAACATGGGTTCTGATGCAGGTAGAGGAATCTGCTTTGTGGGATGAACATCCCTGCTCCAGGAAATTTCTGTATAAAGGAATAAGCTCAAAAGAATGTTACTAACCAGCTTGAACTTTAGTTAGACTCTCTGTGTGTCCAGAGCTGTGGGGATCTGGGCAAGAGAATTCCCAACTCTAAAGCTCGGGTTTCTCTTCTGTACAATGGAAACAATGCTGTTTTTTATCTCCTAAGGTTCTTGCGGAGAACTTACATAGTATCATAGCAAATGTTCAAAAAGCGACCATTCTTTTTACCGACAAGCTGATCATGATAAGGGAGAGGGACACAAGATTCAAATTCCTCCTGAAATGCTCTTCATATTTCTATGCATATAAACTGATGCCTTTTTTCAAGATCCCGCTCAAATACTACCTCCTGGAAGCTTCACCCAATTCTCCCTCTCGCCCAGACAAAAGTAATTTCTCCTTGTTCTTCAGAAGTCCCTGAATTTCACTGCTCACCTCTACCTATGGCACTTCTAGACCATAAGTTCCTTGTAGACAAGATAGGAGTTTGCCCAACTCGGTAAATATTTTGCACAAGTGAACAAAAAGAAGACAAGGCATTTTGTTTCCCTCTTTGAGCAGGGGAGGGTGTTTCCAAGACCTGTTGGCCATCCCTAGGCAAGAGCCTGAAGAACACTGAGTGACCTAATGATAAATAACTGGCTTTTAGTTTAGGGGAGGCCTGGAAATGCCCATTAAGGGGGGCATTGAGGCATTGCACATTAATCCTAAACATTTCCCCTTAAACCCAAATGAAATAACTAACTGTTGCATAATTCAATAAGAAGCCCAGGCTGGGGGCTGCATTCACTTTCCGAGTAACCAGTGAATAAGTACCATCCATGAAACTATTAAGTTAATTTAAAATCCTGACAATTTAGCACCACTCTGGCGAGATAAGAACCATTTATTAAAAGGCACAGTTCATTAACCCAAATGCTACTGGCTTATTTGCGCAGAGAAAGGGGCGGGTCCAAACCCCATCAGGAGTCACCTTTTCCTCCCCCACCCAGAAGCCAAGCAGATCCAGGCAGTGAGGCCAAGAAGTCCCTGCTTGTGGTGTCCTGGGCAGTGTTTCTGACCATATGACTCCTTCTCTTTAATATCCAGTCTGTGGGGACCGTGTCTCATAGTATTTAAGGCAGAAAGTGTGACGAAGTCTGAGCTTTGAAGGTATCCAAAGCTTTTTTTTTTTTTTTTCTTCCTTCCACCCCCACTGACTGTTCTCTGCCCCAGATCTCCTCCTCTGGTTTCTCGGTAAGCCTTACCTGGACCTGGGGCATGTTTCCCCATAAATTTTACATGTCACATTTCTGTCCTCTGTCATTGGGGCTCTTGAGCATGCACACAGGGTGCTGCTATAAAATATTTGATAATTTCACCATGACATTGTTTTCCAGGGCATTGCATGCCACTCTTGTATAAGAACTGACAAGCAAAGGACAGCACAGAGCACAGGACTCCCTTTCGTGACACTGTTTTTTTTCTGACCACATAACATCTATTTAGGAAGAAAATGCACTGAACCCCATGACGGACATGTTGAGTCACTAAGGTCCTCCCCTGAGAGCCTTGGGTTTTTGTTTTTGTTTGTTTTGTTTTGTTTGGGGGGAATGTTTAAATCTAGTCTTGCAACTATTCACTAGAAACCCTCAGACCACTGATATAAATAAAAGTGGAATGTGCCTTTCAGAGTGAACCGGTACCTGGAACAGGGGACAAGCTGGGGTCTTCAATATTTCCAACCTTAAATGTGAATCCTATCTCATTAATTGTAAAAAGTAAACATCTTAATTTACCCAATTGTTTCAATCAACTCAAAAATGGGCTTAATGTAGACCAAGGTAACAATTAATGTTTGTGTAGGGGAAGGTGTTTCTATCTGTGATCTTCGGAGCCATTCAGTGCAGAGCCCTTTGCTCATCTACGCATGTTCCTAGACCACAGATTTGCACTTAGATTGCTGGGGTAGAGCAACTATCTGGTTCTCAATGAGTAATATAATAAGGGTTCCCATTTGGCAAAGTATTTGTTTGCATTAATTATTTCATTTAGTTCTGAAATCAGCCAGGTACATAAGGATTTCTGTATGGCCACAACAGAAATAAGTAAACAGAAGGTAAATGAGGTTTAACAAATTTCCCAATTTTTGGAAGGGTGTTATATTTTATGTTTTGGAAGGATGGTAGCACTCTTACATTCAGAGACACCTCTTCAAAGAAGAAAAGGTAGAAGATCAATATGTATTCCTTCATTAATTCTGAGATTATTGATCAATGTACGTGTTACCAAACATCACCTTAAGTCTCAAGGATACAATAATAAATGAGATGACTCCTTTCCCTCTTGAACTAACATCTTCGTTGGATGAAATAAATAACACAAGTGTAAATAAGTTAACAAAATGACTTCAGAAAGTGAGAGGTGTTCTAGAGAAAGTTGTATACGTGATGCGATAGAGAAAGATGGGGCACATTCAAGTAGTCTGAATGAGAAATGTTTCTCCAAGACTTGAACGATAGAAAAATGTCCTGCATGGAAAGGTCTGGAAGGAAAAAGTTCCAGGTAGAAGACATAGCAAAGGGAGAGTCCCTGAAGTAAGACCAAAGTCGGCAGTCTGAGAAACAGAAGAGCAGACAGTTACTGGAGCAAAATTACTGAGGAATACGGAGATATGTGGGGACATCATGGAGGCAAGGGTCAAGGCTTCAGAGTCTTTGGGGTTGTGAGGAGGAGTGTGGATTTTAGTCTCAATGTAAAGGAGAGGTAACAAAGTCCAATTTATGCTGAAAAGTATTACTTGGGCTACTGTTTGGAGAATGGATTGTAGAAGGCATGAGGCAGAGGATGTGTGGAAAGCATGGAAGCAGCAAAATGACTACCACAATGGTCTAGGCAAGACGTCATGGTCCCGTGGACAAAGGTACTTGAGTGAAAGGGAACGGAAATGGATTGGAGATTTACTTTGGAGTAAAACAAACAAGAAATGCTGATAGATTTGAAGTTAGAAGTTCTGAAAAGGGAGGAACGAGAGTAATTCTTAAGTTTTGTGCTTGAGTGATATGTTTAAAAGGGTGCCATCAAATGATTTAGGGAAGATTGAGGGAAGACCAGCCACCCCATGGGGCGCAAGGTGGTGGAATAACGAGCTCCATTTTGGACATATCAAATGGCAGATGCAATCTATTCTAAAACACAAAATTAGCTTACATACTGCTTAGGAAGGAAAAATGAGACAAAATACTTTCCACTGGTCATACGAGCCTCTATGGATCTGAAGTCTTTTTGTATAGCAAAGGACTTGACAATTTCCTCTACCCTTGGTAGAGGGTGATGGGCAACCTTATTTATGTATCTCAACAACAAGGTCGTCAGCTGTGGGCGTCCTTTTCTATCTTAGGTTCTACAGAGCACTTGATTGTTGTGGTCATTCTTTCTAGAAAAATATGTACTTTTCTACCCTCAAATTTGCACCTTACTCTTCTGTTTCCATGCATTTTTGTACACAAAATAATTTTTATTTTATTTCAATGCTGAAGCATTGTGTGATTCAAAGAATCATTTCTTGAAGATATTTTAAATGGCAATTAAACTAACTCATGCCATACCCACAATGCATAGCACTCAAGGAAGTGAAGAGAATGGGAGCGAGTTTGTGTCTGTGTGGGCAGTAGTGACTACACTTCTTCACTTGGCAGGCTGAGGTTATAAGATGCCATTGAATATAAGATACATCCTAATTTCAGAGATTAAAAAATTTATAGAAATATGAGCAACTGAATGAATGAAATGACATAATAAATTTGAAATATCTTTATGAATCTGGAGTCCGTGAGTGAGGTCTTGACTGGTGATACAAATTTGGCAGTCATCAGTAGACTGAGGTATTGAAAACCTTAGTACTAGATGAGATCCAGAAAAATGGACAGATACAGAAAATACCTGAGGACCAAGCCCTTGGCACCCCAGCATACAGAGATCAGGCAAAGGTGCAGTCAGAAAAAGAGACAGAAGAGGGATAGTTAGTGAGGTAGGAAGAAAACCAGGAGAGGGTGATGCCAGGGAAGCCAAGAGGAAAATTCTCAAAAGGAAAGAAAGGGTCAGCTCTGTCGAGTGCAGCTGAGAGGTAGACTAAAGATTGGAAATTGACCACTGTATTTGGCAATATAAGTGTTGCCGATGACCTTGATGAGGACAGTTTTAGCGGAGTGGTAGGGACCAATGCCAGACAGGAGAGATGAAGAGAGAGTGACAGGAGAAAAAGTACAGATGGTAAAGTAAAGATCATTCTTCTGAGAAGCTTTACTGGGAAGGGGAGCAGAAAAATATGGCTGAAGCTGTGGGAGACTATGAAGCCAAGAGAAGTTGTTGATGCTATAGTTGTTTTAAAGATGGAAGATACTAGAGCAGGTGTGTGCCAATGGCAATAATCCAGTGGAGTGGAAAAAAGCCATGATGTAAAAGAAAGAGAAAGAGAATTAGAGGGTTGAAATCCTTGAGGGAGGAGGGAAGCCACCCAGAGCATACATGGAGAAGCTGAACTCTGAAATGGAATGGGATATATTTCTTTTCTATTATAACGGGACTGAAGTATGGGTTTAGAAATAAGAGGCAGGTATATTGGAAGATTTGGTATCTCAAAGATGAGTTAGTTCCTGATTGCTTCTATGTTCTCAATGAAATATGAGTCATCCACTCCAAATGGGAGCAAGAAGATTTTGGGAAGACTAAACATGTTGAGGAGAGGCATGGAAGTACCAATCAGATGTCTGAAGAAAGAAAAGCAAACCTCCCAGAAAAGCATAATAGGATTCATGGGCATTAGTAAGTAATTTAAATTTAAAATGGCATCAGATCACATTGTTCTTTCCCAGCAAGGTCCAGCTTCACAAGTCCAGGATCAGAAAAAGTAGATAAGTGGTTTCAGCTCCGCTCAAGGATTTGCCAGGGAAATAGAACAGAAAGAAAAAGAACCAGAGAGTTGAGGGTGTTTGCAAAGGAGTGCTTATGGGGACAAAGCATCTATAGTAAGAAAGGAGTGACGTGAACACAGGAGAGGGGAGAAAACTTGTGTGGTGCATGATTTAGGGAATGTGCTGTAACCTTTGGGACAAGGGTTGGGGGGAAGACTGTCCTTGGTGAGCAATGGACATGGAAGAGATGAAGACAACCTCCAGAAAGAAGGAGGTGAGTCCATTTGAGATCAGAATATAAGCAGGGTCTCTTCAGTGACAACAGTCCAGGAGGCCTAAAGATCTCAGCATCTGAAAGAAGTGTGAATGGGTTGGTTGGCTTTTCCTTTTATGCCATCTAAGCTTTTCTTAGTGCAATTAAATTAGGTTTCACCTTCTCTAGTCCCCAAAGCCTAATGAAGAGCAGCTGCTTATCTTCCATAGGGAGAATCCTTTATTTTAATTGTGAACTTGTATTAAGTCACCCTTTAAATTTCTTTCCTGCTGAACAACCCTATTTCCTTGTGACAGTCCTCATAGGCCCTATGATATGGCCCTTTGATCATTTCCATTGAGTTCCTCTGGAGTACTGTAGCAGATGCCATTAAAGTTTAATAAGGGTCCTAATAAAGGTTCAATAGTACCAGTATGACCACAGGATATCCCATTGTGTCTATACTTTTTTTTTTTTTTTACCTTGGATAATATGCTTTTTTTTTAAATTTTTTTTATTATATTATGTTAGTCACCATACAGTACATCCCCGGTTTCTGATATAAAGTTCGATGATTCATTAGTTGCGTATAACATCCAGTGCACCATGCAATACGTGCCCTCCTTTAGTCACCATACAGTACATCCCCGGTTTCTGATATAAAGTTCGATGATTCATTAGTTGCGTATAACATCCAGTGCACCATGCAATACGTGCCCTCCTTACTACCCATCACCAGTCTATCCCATTCCCCCACCCCCCTATATGCTTTGTTTTAATGATTACTTTCAGATAATTAGCATTTTCTTATAGGTTAAAGTTCAATTCTTGTTTGTTTCAGAAAATCCTTCGATCCTGTATAGGTAGACGCTTATATCTAGATTGACTCTACCACTTATTGGCTTGTGCTTCCTTTCTACAACTCCCTTGAATGGGACCCATCTTTTATGGGTATTCATGTAACTCCTTATTTTTTCTCTTAGTTTCTCATCTCTTGACCTTTCTCAGGAGATCTCCTCTACCAAACTCCTTTTGGCCAATGGGCAAGCAGGATCCTCCAAAATTTAGTTCTGTTTTCTCTACAAACTAGGAGTCTTTCTTTGGGGAGAGAATTAATTACCTCCATCGAGCATTCTCTTCCAAATACCTCAGTACAAGGTACTGAATCCTGGAGATGCGCTCTATATGGAACTGAGAAATGTACCAGAGATCGCAGTAATTGCTAAAAGTGGGTCCAATATCTGATCATTGGAGTTATGATATGGCATTCAATTTTCATGATGTTGCATCCATAACATTATTTATGGAACATAATCTATTCTTAGGACCCTGTGAAGCCAAATTCTCCCATCCATATAAATCAATGAAGATCCTTTACCCAGTTCCTGCCAGCTGCCTTTCCAAAGTTGGCACTGAATCCAGAAACCATCTGAGAAGGACTCTCAGCTCACAGGGTCACTATCCCACAGTAGAAAGGTGACTTCTGCCAAGACTCTGATGACTGAGAAAGGCACAGCTATCATCTCTCTCCTCCATCTGCAACTAAGACATCAGGCAGTGGCCACCAGTCACAGTTTAGTTCCTCTTTTGGTGAAAGTCTTAGTTTAAATTAATATATATAGGGGTGCCTGGGTGGCCCAATTGGTTAAGGGTCTGCCTTTGGCTCAGGTCATTGATCCCAGGGTCCTGGGATCGAGCCCCGAATAGGGCTCCCTGCTCATGGGGAGACTGCTTCTCCCTCTCCTCCCCACTCATGCTGTCTCTCACTCTCTCAAATAAATAAATAAATAAATAAATAAATAAATAAATAAATAAATAAAATCTTTAAAAAATAAATATATATACATACACACATATATAAATATGGCCAGACTCAAGTGATGATGAAGATAATTATGGGGTGATGAAGAGGATGATGATGAAATATATATGAAGGAAATTCTTTCAGTTTACCATTTCTACTAATTGCCCCATTTAAAGCATTTTGTCTGATTGTGCGATATCCTCAGGGAGGAGAGACATTGGTGAGCACTAAGGACATCCAGTGGAACGTGGAGAAGGAAGTAGCTGTGACTGAGACATCTAAACATCCGATATTAAAATGTAGTATCTCTCTATACTGAATACCTAATATCAAGCACCGCCATATTCATTTATCTTTGTAGCACCACAAAGACTTAAGTTTTATAGCTGATTAAATAAGGGTAAAGAGCTTATAGCCTGCAGAGGGCACATCAGGTATCTGAAACCTTGTCTACTTGTGATCAACACCCATGTTTTAACCAAAGGAAACAATCGAAAGAGACTCCCAATAGTCTTCCCTNNNNGAAAGAGTGTAATGAACACACTGTCTCAAATACTACAGATACTTTGATGGGATTTGGGCCTTTGGGGGAGTAGGTAAAGCTACGTGACCCGGGAGTTTATTCTGTGTGGCCTGGGGATGCTTTATAAGGCCTTTAGGATTTTGTTTGTTAATTAAAGACCTTTCTGATCACTAAATATTTTTGCTTTAGGGATTTTAAGGGTTTTAACATCTATCTATCTATCTATCTATCTATCTATCTATCTATCTATCTATCATCTGTCATCTCTCTTTCTCTCTCCCTACCACTTCCCCTGTCTTTTCTTTCTCTGTCTCTAAGCTCCTGTCTATTTCTACGTGTACCTCACTTTTTATTTTTCTTCTATCTCAATATGGGAGAGGCGACTATGGTTGAGGAGGGTTAGTAACAAACTTCAGAAACTTAAAAGGCCCATTGCTGGGCCCAGAGAGAGGAAGAAGAAAACTAGTTTTACTCCAAGCTCAAGGGAGAGAAATTAAATAATAAGCAACACATGTCCTAGATTTTCTAAAATATGCCTCACTTTAAATCCTGTGGTCCGTCATCCCCATAAACATATCTGCACTTGTTGAAACTTCGGGGCCAACTAATAGTTCAGTACATGGGGTTTTTCCGGGAACAGATAACCTCAGACTTCCTTCTCTGACATCCCTCCCAGGTCACCAGATTAAAAAAAAAAAAAAAAAAAGAGGGAGCAAAAATGTGCTCTAAGTCCATAATGTATGGATACTTTTATGTATATTCTGGCATTCGATCATCAAAATCATTTCATAGTTGACAACACTAAAGCTGAGTGAGAATAAACAAATTATTCAAGGTCAGATAATAAGTGGTAGAATCAAGATTCAAACCAAGGCCTCCCAAGTTCTCTGCTTTTGATCGACACTGCAAGATTTTAAAACAGAGACACTAAGGATAAAGATGGTGCATCTGGAAGGAGCTCCTCTGGTGCTTTATACTTCAGAAAAGGCATATGGTCTTTAGCATAAAGAGATAAGTACCCTAACATGAATTCTCAGGAAAGCCAGCAGAAACAGAAACTGAGTAGCTATAGCTTCAGGATAGCTGGTAAACCTGAGGGAACCTGAAGAGAGATTGAAGAAAAGGGACAGATGATATCCTAATTATCTATTCATTACAGCTTTCTTATTCTACAATACTCTAAGTTTGTTGGGTCCCTTTGCAGCTTCCCTGTGTTAACTGGGGGGTGGGGGGGCATGATGGTTATATATCCACCTTTCTCCCTTTACTGCAATGTGCTACCAACTGGTGATGAGCTGTATTAAGACGATTCTGTCCCATACACGTACTAGGATAAGTCTTATGAAAATGATGTTATTGGACATCAAAATGGTTGAATATTGGCAAATTTGTATGGTCCAATTTAACACTGTAATCATGCATAGACTTTTTCCTAATCATGTTAGAGCACAGAGCCACCCACCCATTTCTGTGCAGCAGGAAGAGCCATCCCAGGGATTCTGGAGAGCCAGATAGATGGTAAAGAAGAGGGTCCCCAGAGTCTTACATTCTTCCTCACCCCATAACTGACTTGTGAATGGGCAGTTAGGGTAAGAACAAGAGCTGAACAAATAAGGAGCATGACCTGCCTCATCATACTTTTCAGATCTCAGGAGGACACTGGGTGAAGGAGGTGGTCTGTGTAAGAGGTGCATAGTGTAAGAGATAGGCTTGGTGGCCATGCTTCCAAGGCTTGAACCCCATCCTATCACTAGTTTCTGTGTGGGCTGAACCTCATTCTTCTCGTCTGTAAAATTATGATAAACGTAGCACCCTCTTCATAGAACCGTTGTAAAAATTAACAGAAATAATACATGCATAGCAATTAGGATTATACCTAGTAACTAGGGGGCAGTCAGTAAATTTAAACTATTGTTATTATTGGAGACTATTCCTTTGGGTTGTAAAGCCTTCAAGTCTTTACATAACACTTACTACAGGCCTGTTCCAGCTCTCAATATTCAGAAGGGTCACCCCATCTCTCCTCTGTCACTTGCATATCCCTTTAAATTGAAGAGGGCAGGAAAGATCTAGAGGGAGATAACTGTGGGTTCCCAGGGGTTCTAGCTGAGAAAGAAAACTAAGGGTGCCTTCCTTTTAAAATACAATGGACCCTAGTTTGGGGTAGGGTGTGAAGAGGGAGGCAAGAGTTTTAATAGGAGTATGGGATCCTATGCATATCAAGCACTGTGGACAGATGGAATAGGCATTTCTCAACACACACCACTCACGTTATTTCTAAATACATATGGATGTTGCTGTATTTAATTGCATACACACTGTTTACAAATGCTACATAATTTATGATGGCTTTTACTGTGTTTTTTTCCTCAATTATTGCACACTAAAAATCAAATTAATTCTATGTGGACACCTAACACATTTTTCAAGTCCTTTTACTTAGAAATATGGAAGACCATGGTATAATGGAAGAAATGGAAAACCAGGAGATAAGAGACCTGACTTCTGGTCAGAGAGCTGCTCTTCTAAACCTCCATGGGGTCTGGAGTCACTTTACTTCTCTATGCCTCAGTTTCCCCCGAGTCAAGAAATTTTGTGGTAATAGTATTTCTAGTGACCTGGACTAAGGAAACAATCATAAAACTGGAATGAGGCTATATTCATGACAGTGTTCACTAAAACATTATTTATACCAGCCAGAAATTAGAACAACATAAATGTCCAAACATAGGGTAATGGTATTATACATCTATTTGATGTAATGTAATGAAACCAATTAAAATTATGTTCACTAATACTATGTAACGGCATGGAAAATTGCTTCTGATCCATTCTTAAAAGAAAAAATGAGATATAAATGATATGATTATAACTATATAATAAAAACCATGGCAGAGAAGAAGGAAAAAATTGGAAGAAATACATTAAACGAAATTGTGCATGAGTGACTTTAAATCTTTAAAAACTACTTTTGTATGGTGTCCAAATTATATTCAATAAGGATGCATTACTTAAACTAAACAAAACACATCAATAAGAATCAGCTGAGAAAGTTGGGGTAAATGTTGCTAAGGCCCCTTCGTTTCTAAAATCCAGCTGCAGTCTTCAAGGTTTAAAGACATGATAGATTTGTAGAAGCCCTTTCAAAGGCATCCAGCACCACACAATTATACTGCCTTATTATTATTAACTTGCACCAAACAAGAACTAACACAAATCCATTACAAAAGCAAAGTAGGGAAATGAGAAAGAGGCACATGACACAATATTCCACTTGCTGTGAAAGCTCTTTTCGGTTAGAATATTCTTGACGCAACCTTTGGAAGAATGAATTTTACACAGCTTTCTGCCATGCAGCCCTCTCTGCCCTTTGTGCTGACATAATTGTCAAGCAGGTTTTATTGCATTCTCAAGTGATGGGCAGAACAGATGGCCAAAGCCCAGCCTGGGGACTGGTGTCTGCTTAGAGTGTCAGTGATGCTTTGCAGGGAAGGGGGAAGAGAGGTATGGCTGGCCCTGTAAGGAATGGGGACTGGGACCACACAGGTAGGGAGACTAAAAATGAAACAGAGTGGCTGGCTGGCCTGTAGGAAACCCCATGGAAGCTCATTTATACTTTGCAATGCCAATGTGAATGTAAGCACAATGGGGAATCAACCCAGGAAAGCAGAAGTTTAGCCCAAATCATAGGTCACTAGTTATAATCCACACCAGAACAGGAGCAGCTGAAAAAGTAGGTCTTTATTTCATGCAAGACGGTGTGTCACCTCATCCTTACTTACAGGAGCTGGGAGAGTGGGCGAAACAAGATGAATACTGAAAAAAACAAACAAAAAACAGCTGGACTTAAATTCAGGCGATCTGGGTTTGACCTGTGACTCTGCAATGCACATAAATCTCAGACTGGACACACTACCTCTTTAAGCCTCAGTTTACTTACCTATAAAATGAGGCTAACCCACTTTGGAAGAGTATTATAAAGGATGAAACGATATCATCTATGAGGTGCCTGGTTCCTGGTAGACCCTGAGGGGTCATCGCAGTTTAATGTGTAGATTTGAGACAACCTTGAACATAAGTTCAAGTCCATAATCCCGAATGCTTAGTACAAAAATGGGTGGTATCAAGAGAAATCAGGTGATTAGTCAAAAATGAATTAAATATACATTTTCTATTTTCCTCATCTATTTGCGTTTGCTTTTGTTAGAGTTCTAAGCTCTAGGGCATGGTGTTTGACAAGATAAGAATTTAAGAGCTCAGCTGCTCGAAGGGACCTGAGTCACTGGCGGGGCTCTTTGGGCACACTCATAGGTCAAACAATAAAATCACAATATTTACTAAAATCAAGGAGCCTTAAAAACACGAAATCCAAAAATAAAAGAAGTGAAGCTTAGAGATGTGAAGTGATTTGCTCAGAGTCATACAGCTAACAGGTGGATACCCACGTCTAGATGCCTCCATTCCCAGTTTAACATACTTTCTACGACATGTTTTGATGATTCAAAATACATTTTTCTGGCTTGAGAAATATGATATGAGTGCAACAGTATGGAGGTTGGAAAGGACTCATACTCGTGCGTATGAATGAAGACAGGGGACCTCTTCGGCAAGGGGTTGGGGTACACGTGCAGAGGGGCAGATAAAGGCAAGAAGTGATGTCGATCATGACCCCTTGCCTTGATGTTATCAGTTTTAAAAGTTTAATATAATTGCAACTCCGTTTAATCCTTACAGATTTCACCTTATTAGTTGGGTGGGACAGATGTTTTATAAATACGTTTATAAATAAATAAATTATTTATTTATTTATTTTTTGGAGTTGACACAATGTTACATTTGTTTCGGGTGTACAATACAGTGACCCCACAGCTCAATACGTTGTGCTGTGCCCCCCACAAGCATAGCTACCACCTGTCACCCTACAATGCTATTACGATACCATCGACTCTACTCCCTAGGCTGTGCCCTTCATCCCCACGATGGATTCGGTCCACAACTTGAAGCCTGTGACTCAGTTTTGTAGATGAGGAGGGAAGTGAAATGTTCCGCCCAAAGTCTCGTAGCCTATTGTGGCAACAGTGGGGCAAGTGTGAGTTTCTTGACACGAAGAAAGAATTCCTTACGTGACCTCGTTCGGCGTGCTCATTTGGAACCTATTCTTGAGTGCTTGAAGAATCACATGGATAGTTTCCGACGTGACTTACCCCTGGAGCTCCCTACGGTCCGTCACTTCCAGGAGCTACAAAACCATGGCATGACACTGGGTCAGTAACTCCGCTCAGGATGTTGCCTTGGCCCTGGGAGCCCAAAGATATCCGAGTTTGTGTATCTGCCTGGAACTTTAAGCCACTAGGCATTTTTTAAAAGATAAATACAGGCAACCAAAGAACAAACTGGGTTGACATCTGGTGGTGGGGATAGGGGGTGGAGGACAAAAGAACAGAGGAAATCAGCCAGGCTTTATCAACTCTACCATGCCTTTCCCCTGGCGGGGAGCAACTAGGTAGCAGCCACTTGCCTCTTTACAGTTTTAACTAAAAGGAGCATTACAGAGGTGAATTAACATTTAAAAAGAATGTAAAAACTCAGAGCTGTTCTAATGATGATTAATGGAGAGCTATAAGGGGGCCATGACCTGCTAGTGTCATTAAATGGATTGGCAGGTTTCTGAGCATTAATTATAAATAGCCACAGGAGTTCTCCTGCTTCACAGAATGATGATAAATCCAAGTCTCGGAGAGAGAAGAAGAAAGGAAAAGCAGAGAGGGGAAAAAGTTTGCCTCCGTCCGCCCGGGTGTTGTGGGGAGGAGGAGAGAGTGGAGGGAATGAGATAAATGATAAATTAGACCCTGCCAGTCAATCACATTTTCTAAATGTTTTATGTCCCCAAAGCTATAAAAGCAATATTCCTTTCTGCCCTTATTGGAGCCATTTTTGTAGAGCAATCACATCGGTTTCCTTGGGGATTTCCACTGAAATGTGCTTTGCCTTTTCTTTTTATATTTACTCTCCAGCCTGTGACCAAGGGAGGGTCAGAGTCCGCATACCAATGGGCAGGAGAGAGACCCAGTGACCAGGCAAGGCAGACAGGGGGAGTGAGAGGCCCTGGCTGGCTGGGGGCCCTGGCTCCCTCCGATGCCCGTAGCAAAGTCACCGACGGCAGAGGCCCTTTCCCTTCATCCTGGGAGGGTCTCCGGGAACAGACCAAGGGCCTGTTAGGATAGACAGTGAGGGCTCAGCACAAATTTTGCTGACTCGGCAGACCGCAAGCAGCATGAGGGCAAGGACAGATTTGGGGTCTGCTTTATTCATGGCCAGAACCTAGAGTGGTGCTTGGCACATTAGAAGCATCCCGTGACTTCCAGACAGAGAAGCACAGCCATCTCAGCCTGGGTGCAAGGCCTGTGTCCGCTGAGAGCCGGAGCCGGGGCCGGGCCCTTCCCCCCTGGCGGCCCTCCTTTGCCATCTACCTACTGTAGCAAAGCCCCTCAGGATTTGCTTGTCATCCCTGGTGAAGAGATGAAGATGGAGATGGGGCAGGGTGGGAGACAGAGAATGAAAGAAAGAACCCCAAACTAGGATTTGAAATAATGGATACTCCTGGACGATGTTATATTTTTCTGTGTCGTTACTTTTCAAGGCTTTCGGCTGCAAGTCATTATTTCAGCTGATTGGAAAATGGTGTTGAAAGACCTGCTTCTCTGGTACAATTTTCTTCATATCCTATTAGTTGCAGTACAATTACAGAGAATACATCAATTCCTGGCCTGCCCGCCGCTGCCGACGGAGCCGCCTATTAAAAAGCGGCCTTATTAATGGAATTGTACATCTAGGATTAATCGGCTTGCGTTGGCCATTTACATTTCTCATTCCACAAGCACTTTTGTTTGCTTAATAGGCTGAAGGAGGTAGGAAATGACACAACAAAAGCCTCTCCCAATTGCCACGCGTATCACTGGTGGATTTAATATCCCCTCCTTCTTTCATCCTGAAGTGCTGCATAGGGATAAGATCTGGCACATGCCACTAGGGAAAAGCGAGGCAGCAGCAAAACAGCCATTGGTGGGTGAGCAGGAAGGAAGGAGGGGCCGAGAGAGAGGTCTGGGCCAGAAGAAGGTCTTTGCACTTCGGGGAAGGAGCACAGGCTCGTGTTTTCCACCTACCCTGAGAGGTTCGCCTGGGAGGAAGTAGCACCTTGGGGACAAAGCCCAGGAAAAGGGGATCCCAGTGGCAGGGCAGGGAGGGAGGAGCACAGGGAGGCAGTTGCCGTGCTTTCCTGGGATGGACGTACCCGCCCGCCCCCCTTTGCCATGAGTGACTTCAGCAAGTTGTCCTTTATCTGGGCTGCTACGTTTTTGTGAATCCTGGTCTGGCTCCCTGCCCATCTACACACTCCTCCATCATTTCCCTTTAGGGCTTAGGGAATAGACGTAAGGCTAGTGGATTCCAGGTCCCTCTACTACCAGGCCAAGCCAAGCACAGTGTAACATGGAGGGAAACGGGGTTTGGGGGAGAGATAGAGGAAATCACGTAGGCCCAGTTGGCCCCCTGTTTTCCTATTGGTATGGGTAACTTAGAACTGACAGCTTGGGATTTCTCTTTGGAACTTACGGAAGGAAAATGCAGAGCATCATGGCAGAATTCTTATGTTCACTGGATTCCAAGAGATGAGCGACCAGGCAGCTGTCCGCAGCAGTAGTCTGCCTAGGGAAGAGTGTGCCAGAGAGAGATGCCAGCCCATCTGAACGATAATCCCTGACTGCAGGGCAGTGGTAGTGAAAGCAAGGTAGGAGGGAGGTGAGGATGTTCCAGGCCCTTCCTTACCCACTATTTTCTTGGAGGGTGTCAACAGTAGACCCGTAACTGCTCCGCGACACACTGGCCTACAGGGAGTTCCCCGGAACACCAGAGAGGCTTGGACACCCCAGGGAAAAGTTGCTCAGAAATAATAGAACTTGGACCTTTTCATCAAACCTTATCTCCAGAGAGTTCAGCTTTTCCTTTCAGGAACAGGATGGGGATGGGGAGGAGGGACACGTAGGTTCTGCCACTGGGTGGGCTTCAGCATCAAGCCCCTGGGAGGGAGTCCAGGTTGTTGATGGACAGCGAGCAAATTTCCCCTCTCCAGGCAGGAGCCACCCCTCCCAGCCGGGGCCCGTGCCCACCAGACCATCGTCTTCTCCTTCCTCTCTTCAACCTGCTCCACTAGGTGATGCTTATGAAAGCTCATCCTTCCGACAGCGATGCTTTGTTGAATTTGCTCCTCCCTTGGTCTCTGGCAGGCTGGCTTCGCCCATGACCCAGGGAGGTCTGTGAGGTCTGAAATGGTGGACAGCTGAGATGCATGAAGCCAGACTCCCTTGCCAGCCGGGGGCTCTGTGGTGAAACAGGGGGCTCCCGTCTCAGGGAGGGCATTACCCCAGCAACGGAGTCCATGTGTGTTGGAGCGATGTAATATAGTATGACTTTTCGCTTTAATGGGATTTTTCTAGACCACTAGGAAAAAAAGACTCCATGAACCACACTACAAAGGCCTCTACTTATTAGTATTTTAGAACAGTGGCAAAACATTTCGTGAATCTAATTATTGCTGACAAATATGAAAATTGAAATCAAAGTTAAATTTTCAGCTAGTGCCTCATATGCCAGCCTTCTCGGACTTCAGCTACTGCACCACACATTTCTTCTCCCACTAGTTTCAGCAGAAGATTGGCTATTTTCCCTCTCCCCTAATACCACTTGCTTGCTTCCCCCAGCCCCTCAGCCCTCCCTGGCTCGGACCCTATATATTTTGAAGCATTAAATCTGACATATTCATCTTGGTGGCTGGCACGAGCTAACTAACTCCATGTTTACTTGTCACAGATACAGAAATGGGCTGAGCAGGGTGCTGGGAAAGCTGCCTCCCTCTCCCCACCCTCTCTCCCTCCACCCCCAATCCTAGCCTTCTTTTTTATTTTTTTTTCGGATAAAAGTCATTTGACTGATTTTAAATTCCTCGTGATATCAGGACATAAAAAAAAAGGACTTGTCAACACCTTTCTTTCTTTTTCCCTATTAAGCATACTGTAAAAATCAGTCCCTTTTGTCACTTCACTCTGCTTGCGAGAATGTTTAATGGATGTCAAGGGAGCTAATGATCGCTGGTAGAAAATTCATTTTAGATTTGCTATTTATAAAGTACTCAGTACTCAGGTGGGAAATTAACATGAGGCAAGGAGTCGGGTGGGGTGGGGGAGGGAGAGAAATATAGAACTGGGGCCCTGCCAGGCTGCCAGTTGCTTTGTGTGGGTGGTACCCAAGGCATTCTGGGGGCAGAGGCCGTGTGTGTCAGAGATGCTGGGTGGGACAGGGCAAAGAGTATGGGCTCAGGAAACATCCAGACCCGGGTAAGTTGATCTTTCTGAGCCACAGTTTTCTCAGCAATAAAATCATATCTACAACACCTAGCTCACAAGGTTGTAGAAAGGATTAAATAAAATATCACACATAAAACATTTACCAGTGCCTGGCACTGAGTACTGGGACATGTTTAATAAATGTTAAATTTCTTTCCCTGTAGCCCCGTAGCCCTGTGAGGGGATCAGGACAGGGCGGGTCAACACAGAATTGCTCCGGGATCTGGAACCAGCCATGGGTGCGTTCACACATGAGCCCAGGTAAGGGGCTCCCCTGGTGTCTACAGCAACCCGGTGATCGGATTAGCCAGTGGTTGTCAAACATCAGTGAGCGTCAGAATCACCTGGAGGACTTCTCAACACGCAGACTGCTGGGCCTCATCTCAGAGGTTCTGAAGGTCTATAGGCCTGGGGTGGGGCCCGAGAATGTGCATTCCTGATTAAGTTCCCAGGCGATGCTGATGCTGCTGGTCTGGGACCACACTTGGGGAACACAGAGGTAGGCCTACAAACTCAACAGGTCTCCTGAAACAGTGTCACCAGCACCTCCCCGGTGGAGCAAGTCTTCCCCACCCCTGATTCATCCACACCCCCTCAAACCAGCTTAGGACTTGGAAGTTTGAGGCAAATCACTGAGCGCTAGTTAAGGCATCCCCCAATTTTACATCACTGGCCAAGCAGGAGAGGCAAGTGCTGAGGTTAATTTTCAGGCTTGCTGTGGTATGGAGCCAAGCCTCAGTTTCCCCTCTACATGGCTGGGGCCCCAAGTGCTCAGATGGACCCACTTTGTCGCCCCAGTGTTCCCTCAGTTGCACGTGGAACTCCAGGTCAGAAAGCCCCAGTCTACCCACACCCTTGTAATTTCTCCTTTTCCCGGCCCTTCTCTTGGATACTTCGCTGTTATATTTGGATTAACTGCAAATCTCCTTTGATTACTCACTCTCTGTTGAAACAGACAACCTGTTGCCACGTGTTTGATTACTGAATCCCAGGGGAGTTCCTATTTGTAATGCAGCCAGTTACAGTACACTTGGCATTACACACAGTCATTGAGCTGCTAATTCATTGTCTAAGAAGTTGCTTTTCAGTTTCTGATTTTTCAATAATAGGCTTCTCACGAAGCCCTTAAGCTTCGGAAATAGGCCAAAAACTGCTTTTCCAGTCATTTACATAAACACAAGCGGATCAGGAGGGGGAAAAAATGGAATAGTTTTATGTGTAATTCCTGGGGCTCTGGAGCCTCGGTAGAGAGCATGTCAAGGCTGCAGGTCTGCAACAGCTCCGTGGGAAGGATGCCGGCTCGCAGAAAACCTGACACCAAGGCGAATGATAAATCCCGAAATTTCTCCTGATGCCTAGGCTGCCGCTTTGCCGGGGCTGGGCGGATGTCCTGCGCACCAGCAAATTGTTCTGTCAGCAAGCCGCTCCCTCAGCTGCGTCTTGTTAGGGAGTCTGTCACTCATTCCCCAGTCACAGCGCCACCGTCCCACTTCTGAGGTGGTGTCCTGTCACCTGGGACAGGTAGGAGGTAGTGTGGAAACCCTGTCCAGGAGACAGAGCCTGGAGGGAGGGAGCCCCATCTCCCTGAAGCTGCCTCCACGCTTGGGCTGTGGGGCATGTGGAGTCAGGGTCTGGCCCGTCTATGGGTGCTCCCTTACTTCAAGAGGGAGGAACTTTCTGGCAGGCGGACCCCTTCCAACCACCATCTTGTTTCTTTCTCTCTTCTCTCTCTCTCTCAACCCCCTCCCTGTTTTCAAATGTAGATTTTACAAATAACCCAATGAGCCAGAAAGAACAGCCATTCTTTTTCTTCCCAGACAAATCATTTTCCTCTGTATTAAAGAGGAGAGAAATAGACTACTAAAACTTCTACTTTTGAAACACCTAATTCTGACCAGGCTGTTTTCCTGGTACACCTAGCCCTCAAGGGACAAAAGGGAAGGTGCCAGATAAAAACAGAACAGAAACAAGATGCCCAGTTAAATATGAAATTCAGATCAATAGCAAATATTTTTTTTTGTATAAGTATATGCTGTGCATAAAAAAAAAATACTTGTTGCTTATCTGGAATTCAAATTTATTAGGCGTCCTGGATTTTTATTTGCTAAATTTGGCAATCCAAGCAAAAGGGAATATTCAATTACTTAGTTTATGTATTGTCATAGCTTACATACCACCAAGCTTGCTTTGTCCTGATATTTTGTTTTGTTTTGTTTTCCTGAGGTGGGTTTATTCAAGAGAAACTGAGACCCCTCTCATGAGGGCAGAGAGGTGACTACACCCCCCTCAACACACACACACACCAGGAGCCTAGACTGGGAGCGGCCCTTCCAGGCAGAGCTCCCTCCATCTGTGTTCACCATTTCTCTAAGTCAGTGGTTCTCCAAATTTAGCATCAGTCTCCTGAAGGGCTTATTAAAATGCACATCGCTGTGTTTCAGAAAGCCCCAGACTTTCTGATTCAAAGACCACACTTGGACAGCCACAACTCGAAGAGCATTGTGTAGAAACAAACCCCTTCCTCTTTCCCATGGGCAGAGGAGGAACAAGGAAACTGCTGTGAGGGGTCTGCTTGAAGGCTCAGTATAGAAATGAGGGAATCGAGTAGGTCTCAAAAATCTTTACCCTCCTTTTTTCTGGCCTTATTTATCCCATCATTCCACCTTCAACATTAAAGCAAGTTAAGACAGTGTTGCACTGGGCTAGTCCTGCAGGAAGGACATCCCTGACAGAGAGCAGTGTGTGCAAAGGCACTGTGCTGTGGCACGGCATTAGTGCCCAGGGTCAGTGCCTGGGGTCGGTGTCTGGGGTCAGTGGGGCAAAAGGGCAGAAGCAGAAGGATGCCGGGAGACAGAGCAAGAAAGAAGCTGGGGCAAGATAGGGAAGTGACTTCTATGCCAAGTTAGGGAATTTGGGCTTTTGTCTTGAAAGCCAGCCATGTGGAGCTAATGGATATTTTAAGAAAGGACTGAGGTGACAAAATTTGTTTGTTTGTTTTTTTAGCAAGATAATTAATTATTAGCAAGAGAGAAGATGGACTCATCTGAGGAGAAAACTGGTAGCGGGGGACCTAGTTAGAGGCTGCATTATTTAGCAAGACATGGCCATAGCTTGAACTGAGGTAGGGCCGCCAGGCAAGAGAGGAGAGACAGAGAGATATAGGAGGTCACTCAGAGGCAGACCTGAACTGAGCTGGTGAGTGATTGTAGGAGCAAGAACGGTGGAGAGGGGTCGGGGGAGAGTGCAGTCCCCAGGTTTCACAAGCATAATTCAGTGAAACATGGAAGCCTATTCTAAGGAAATTTAAATATCCTATTTTACAGATGAGGAAAACAAAGGCTCTGGGGGAAAACAACAACAACAACAACAGCAACAACAGCAACAACTCAATTCCAAAAGTCAGAGTTAATGACAGGGCTGGGATGAGAAAGAATATTCTAACTGATGTGAAGATCAAGAAATAGGGTCTATGGGGACATGCTCTGCAAACTGTAAATATAAGTCTCTCTGGTGTAATTCCTTCAAGAGCTAACTCAAGAAAGGAGTTGGAGGTGAGCCCCTGTTTGAAAGATAGTCTGCTACCATCTCCTAGATGGTAGGACCAGAACCATAAAAAGAGTTGGAAAAATCAGGTAGGAGTGGATCAGATTGTATCTTAACATCCAGAGAGAAGAGCATGTCATGAGGAAAGGAGGGAGATTCTGTGCAATCCCGAGTCAATAGTCAGCCCTTTTGCCCATTACACAAGTCACTGTTTCAGTCCTTTCTGCTTTCTGGAAAACACAGCCTACTGGTTTATGGATATAAACATACACACACGTGTGCAAACACACATCTTCCCCAAATTACACTCAGAGAAAATCAAAGCCATTGAATGCAGACTCCTTCAACTTCCCACAACCATGCCGAAAGGTTTACACGAATCCATACCACGCAAGGACAGCTGCTTCTCTCGTTTCATTTTTCTTTATCAGCGTAAGTTCTGTACAACATAAAATTTACCATTTTAACCATTTTAAATGTGAAATTCACTAGCATTAAGTACATCCACACTGTTGTGCAGCTCAACGTCACCATCCATCTCCAGAACTTTCTCGTTATCCCCCAAGAGAAACTTTCCCCATTAAATAATAACTCCCCATTTCTTCCTCCCCTCAGCGGCTGGAGACTTCCGTTTTCTGTCTCGATGAATTTGCCTATTTTGGTGCTTCATATAAGTGGAATCATACAATATTTGTCCTTTCGTGTCTGACTTCTCTCCCTCGGCATCATGTGTTCAAGGATCATCCGTGTTGTAACATGTGTCAGAATTTCATTCATTAATTTCATTGAGGCTGGATAATACTTGGATAATACATATGCACCATATTTCGTTTATCCATTCGTCCACTGTTGGACACTTGGGTTGCTTTTTTGTCAATTGGGAATAATGCTACTGTGAACATGGCTGTACAAATACCTGAGTCTCTACTTTCAAATTTTGGGGTTTTTTGGTATATACGTAGAAATTCAATTACTGAGTCATATGATAATTCCATTTATAATTTTGGGGGGAACCACCAAACTGTTTCCCACAATGGTTGCTGCACTTTACTTGCCCACCAGTAATGCACAGGAGGGTTCCAATTCAACTTCTCCATATATTCGCCAACATTTTTTACTTTCCTTTTTTAAGTTTTTTAACAATAGCCATCCTAATGGGTATAAAGTCTTATCTCATTATGATTTTGATTTGCATTTCCCTAATGACTAGAAATGTTGAAAACCCATGGTTAGATGCCACAAAGTACATGGTGATATCTTAACCACACGTGTGCTGTATGGGCCCAAGGGTTTCTTCCATCCTTTTCAAGGCGAGATCTAACATTCCCTCCTGTCATACAACATGCTAATTGCCTCCTAACATCCATCCTCCTTTTCTTCTATAAGAAGAAAATATTACACCAGCCATGAACAAAGTGGAATGTTTTGTGGCCACATAGAAAAGCTTTTATTGTATCTAATCCACTTTTATTGTGTAGTTTCTGTCATTTGCAGTTGAATCCAATCCTAATAGGAATTCTGAATAAGTTTCTCCTTCCTTACTTTATATAGTAATGCAATTTGTCTTTCTCCCTGTCTCCAAGACTCATTCTTTTACCAGTGGTCAAGATCTGCTACCCCTTACACCCTCTCATATTCCCTAGGGGATCTCACTTCGTCAATATCTCCTGAGTCTTCCTTTCCTCCTTGCTGTTTAGGTACACCTGCCTTTCAGCATTCAAAGAGGTCTTTCCCATCTTATAAAAGCAACAACATCCTCTCCAACTGCAATTCCCCTTTGTTTCCCCATTCCCTCCTTCTTTATTTCTTAACAACGGCAATAGCGACAACCAAAAAAATTTGAAACAATTGTCCACATTTTCTATATCCTTACCTTACTTTTGTTCCCCACGCTAGGGCTCCACCCCACAAAACTGTTCTCCCAAGGGGATAGAAGATATTTTCATCACTCAGTGTAATCTTACTTGATTCTTTAGTAGGCTTTGACACTGTTATTGTCCCTGCCTTCTTCCAAACATACGTCATTTGACCTTGAAGGCATCATGTTCTCCTGGTTTTTCTCCTATATTTTTGGCCACTTCCTGTCAATTATCTTCCCAAATCTCCTCTCTTCCCAACCTTTAAATACTAGTCATCTAGTAGGTACTCTCTACTCCCTTCTTGGGTAGTTAATTGTATCTGTGTCATAGACCATCTTTGTTGAAGCTCAGAGGTCTCTCCTGAATTCCAGATCAGTGTAGCTGACTTCATATTGGATAGCACCTCGAAAATGTCCATTAGGCATTCAAACCCTTCATGACCCAAACTGCATTCATCACCATCTCCCTAAAACACACCTGAGCAGCATTTACCCCAAAACAGAAAGTTTTCTTTCACTTCCCTTTATTACTTCTCATCCTCTTTCCTATCCACTTCCAAGTCATAACCCTTCTACCTCCGTAACACTTGAATACTCCCAAATCTCCCCATCTCTGCAGCACTCACCCTGGTTAACTTATGCCTGATTAGCCTCCACATCCTCTAGAAGGCTCCCTTGCCTCTAGTCTTGCCCCCATTTTAATTAATTTTCCACACTGTTGCTAGAACAATATTTTAACATTTTTAAGTAAACCAAATAATGTTATCCAACAAGTAAAACTGCAAATCTGATCATGTTACTATTGGACATGCAACCCTTCAACACACTTTCTTCTCTCAATATAAAATCTTTTATAGGAAACATAAGGCCATTCAAGTTCTGACCTCTGCCGACAGCTCTACCTACACATCTTGTCTTTCTACCTACTTCCCTTCTCCCCCATCTGTTTGAGCCCCAAAACCACACACACACACACACACACACACACACACACACACACACACATGCTCCATCTTGCCAGATTGGATACTGGATTCCTGAATTCCTACCATGTTCCCCTAACTCTAGGCCTTGGCATATGCAGTCTCTTATACTTGTAATATTTATCTCTCCTCTTACCTGGTTAAATCTAGTCACCTTCGTGTCTCAGCTTTCACATCTCTTCCTTCTAGAAGAATTTTCTGACCTGAAAAATCTCCTAGTTGCTGCCATTGCAATCAACACTTGCTTTTATCTCAGCACTTACCATGTTGTATTGAATTGTCTACTTCGTTGAGTATAAGAACTCTGTTTTGTTGTTGTTTATGGCTTGCATACAGTAAGGTATGAATAAATCATTCTGGAGTGGGTGAAATATAAATGTAAGTAAGAACTTGGCCATGCCCTTGGGTCTATTATGTTGCTTTTAAAAAAATCATTCACCTTGATGATGTGGAGATTACATGTCTATATCATTTGAGGATGACATAAAGCTGGTGGTGACAACTCGTCAGAATCCAAAAATAATCTCAGTGGATTTAAATAAAAGACCCAAGATGCAGTAAAATTTCAAACTTAGATGAAACATTTAAGGAAAATTAACTATAAGCAAGAATAGAAGAGGTCTGGGGCGCCTGGGTGGCACAGCGGTTAAGCGTCTGCCTTCGGCTCAGGGCGTGATCCCGGCGTTATGGGATCGAGCCCCACATCAGGCTCCTCCGCTATGAACCTGCTTCTTCCTCTCCCACTCCCCCTGCTTGTGTTCCCTCTCTCGCTGGCTGTCTCTATCTCTGTCGAATAAATAAATAAAATCTTTAAAAAAAAAAAGAATAGAAGAGGTCTTACATAGTAACATTTTTGCCAGAGGAATGAGTACAACATCAATATGAACTAATAGTGTGGTAGCTCTGAAGAAAAAAAGAGAAGAAAAGAATACCGTAATAAAGTGAACCTATGTAACTAGAAAGTCCAAAATATGGTAGGTAATAGTCCATGCCCCACTTTACCAATCAAACTACATTGGGGAGAATTTGTCTGGTAATGTATTTTAGTGGATCATTATCAACCTGGAGCATGTTCAGAAGACAAGGATCAGGATGATTAATGGTTTAAAAGTTATGCCATATGATAATCATAAGAAGGAACTAAGAATGTCAAGATAAGTAGGGTTCATGATAGCTATCTTTTAGAAAGAGGATCACACAATATTCCTTATATTTTTGAGCAGCTCTAATTGGCAAAAGTTAGTAAGAGGAAAGTCTTTGCTCCACATAGATTCATTAGGATTATATTCATCTGTGAATAATAGAAACCTAATGAAATAAGGGTTTTATTTCCTCGTACATGACAGTGAGTATGGGAACATGTATTCTAGTGCTGGTACAACTGCAATGTCATCTTGAACCCAAGGTCCTTTAATTAGATTGAGCCATATGAAATTGCCTATACTCAACTATTTTTGATTTACCAAAACAGCTGAGTCCATTCGGTTCAACCTAAAGGCTTCCTTCTTTGCCATTTTTTTAAAAAGTATCCTCCGTGCCCATTGTGGAGCCCAATGCAGGGCTTGAACTCACAGCCTTGAGATCAAGACCTGATCTGAGATCAAGAGTTGGATGCTTAACTGACTGAGCCACTCATGCGCCCCTTTGCCATTGGTATGTATTATTTGTCCTCCTGTTTCCAAGCTGTTTCCTGGATCTCCAGGTTATGCCATTCTCTTAGTCAAGAGGAAGCAGCAATGGTAAGGCTTAAAAAACACAGGCTTCCTGAGTATAATCCTCAAAACTCCAAGGAAACTTGTGCTTACATCTCATTAACCTGAACTGCGTGGCATGACCATACTCATCTGTAAGGGAATTTTGGTGATGACTATTTTGAATGGGCACACTGCTGTCCTGAACACATTCAGATCACTGTTTATACAGAGAAAGGATAATAATTGATTTTGAGGTGTCATCAAAAGTGCTTGCCAGAGTAGTGTTTTCTCACAGAGTTGATCAACTATGGAAAGGGGTGCTAATATCATTTATTCTCCATTGTATCTGCACAATAGAATCATCTGTAGTTATTTCGAAGTAGAAGGGACTTTGTCCTACACTGACCTATTCAATGAGAATTTTTGTGAGTCATCCCTGGGCATCTGCTTATAACAATCTCCACAGGTGATTTTGATAGGCAGCCAGAACCGGGGACAACGATGCAGGGGGTTGGTGTCTGCTCACTGGGAATCTCTGGAATTGTCGGGCAGAAATTAGTGAACATCATTCAGATGGGATTGTTGCCTTAGGGGTGGAGAGAGAAAATTCCATGATCTCTCACAACTCTAGGAGTCTGTGAAAAAGCTTTTGTATTTGATGATTAAATTATTTTGGCCTTGACAAGGCTTCAGCAGTGCAAGAAAGCAATGAAAAAAACGGTGACAAGCCATTTAGATCCTTCTATTAAGAAGTATTAGGGGGAAAGGAAGGAGAAATGTAAAACAATCAATTAATTCTTATTTGTTGTCAAAATTAGCAACATGGTTTATCCAACCACAGATGTCTATGCATCCCCAGTTGCATTGAGAAAAAAGCTGTCAATTAACGTTTTCCATGTCTGGGCCAAGTCTCTTCTTGAGCGTTGAGGAGGAGAGTCAATGCCTTAGTGGACAACTTTGTGAAAGAAAGAAAAAGTAGATCTGAAGATAAGAAACACCTGACCACTTCATCTTCTCCAACTAAATATAATCCATCCAGTAACTTCCTTCTTTTCTTAGATCCAAACTTCCCCTGTCTGTCTCACTCCTCCTGATGCCAATGTAGGTTCAGAGAGCCATGCCGTCCTCCACTCATCTGATCTATTGACCACGAGAATGACTATTTTCTGCTCTTGGGTAAGTTTAGTCATAAATGTTGAGCTCATCAGCCACGACCCAGGCACCTGCAACATAGGTTTTATGACTGATTATCACTAGGAGGGATTGTTAAAACATAGTATCACAGATTCAGAGTCCCAAAAAGATCTTGTCAGAAAGAAGGTATCAGTTCAATCTAATAAGATAACTTCAGAAAGGGTAAGTTTTGAGACCGGGTTATTGTGTACCAAGTAAAACACCACAGGCATAGGATAAGGAAGGGTTGAATTGATAACAGCTCATCATAAGTTGACAGGTCATATGGCTCCTGAAAAACCTAAGGCGATCTCATGCCCTTTTCCCTCTGTCTCTCCCTCTCTCTGTCCTTTCTTTCCAGCCATAAATGCAGAAGATTGAATTTGTGCCAGGTGTTGTGCAAGGTGCCCTAGGAATGTAAAGATACGTAAGGCAGTCCCTGACCTCTAGGAGCTCAGAGTCTGGCAAGGGAAGATAGACGTGTGAGCACGTAACTACGCAGTGTGTGATGGATGTTAAGAGTAGAGGTAAGTACAAGAGAAATGGAGGCATGAAGGATGAAATGAGAGGCTTCAGAGGGATGCTGAGCCTGGAGTTTCTTCTTGAATTATAAGAAGTGTTTTCGAGGTAGACGAGGACAGCACTCAGCAGAGGGAGCAGTGTGCACACATGCTGTGAGGACGAGCCCTCAAGCAGTCTATGGAACAGGAGTGCAAAGGATTAGGAGAGGCTCACAAACCCAGGCCAGACCCGTAGTGTTTCCAATACCTTTCCAAAGAGCTGAGACTTCATCCCCTTTGGGTTTGGAACCTGGAGAGGTCATATTCTATAATATTTTGGGCTACTCAGAGTGCAATGGGAGAAGAAGACTTTAAGAATACGGAGTAACCAGAACAACCTTAGAGAAAAGCAATCAGCACCCTTTCTATGGATGATAATATAGAAAATAGGAAAAACGCTGGGGATATTTAACCTCGTGGAGAGAAAATTTGAAGGAAGGGGGAGGAAATCATTTTTTTCAAATATTTAAAGAAAAGTCATGTTGAAGAAGGACAGACTTGTCCTGTGGATGATAGTATTCATATCAATCATAATACTATTAGGTCATATTTATTGAGAACATACTATGTGCTAGGCAGTGTTCCAAGCACTTTATCTGCAGCAACTTATTTAATCCTCAAAACAGCCTTAAAGCTAAGTCTCATAATTACCTCCATTTTATAGAAGAGGAAAGGGAATCACAGAGGTTGACTGAATTGCCTAAGGTTTCAAAGTAGGAAGTGGCAGAGCCAGGGTTTGGACCCAGGCAATCCAACCACTATGTTATAATGTCTCTCTGGACCTAGAGTAAATGGCCAGAATCTATAAAAAGACAGATTCTCCTTCTTTGTCTCCTTCTTTGTCTTCCTTCTCTTCCTGTCTTCCTGAAATCCAATGGTCAGTTATAATAGACTATCTGGAGAGATGCATGTTCCCCCTTATTGGAGATAGAAGCTAGGGGACCACTGCAGCAGCACTGTTGAGGTATCAGAACTCAAGGAGAGGGACTGAAATAAGTCATCTTGAAAGTTCTTCTGGGCTTGAGCTGGTTGTGACTGTAGGGCTGGCTGACACAGCAGCGTGAGCACTCTGGGGAACCCTCAATGTGAGTACTTCCTGAGTTAACCAGAGACTGCCCTGGGCACAAATTTGCATGCTAACTCTGTTCCCCAGGTGCCTTCTATCCTGTGCACCCTATCAAAACAGACCAAGTTTTCACTCTTGCATGCCCTGCAGGAACTGACCCTGCTTGGGGAGTGGAAGCAGCATCACTTCTGCCTAACACACTAGCTGCAAAATTGCCATTGATGTTCTCAGCGTTGAGCTTTTGTTGCCCATGAGAAGGAGAGCAAAGGAAGCAACACTGCGGGCTAACTGACTCTTGGGGATGAGAAGTGGAGCCTGAGCGGAAGAGAAACATGCAAACCTTCACACTAAGGAATGGAGCTTCTTCCAAGACTCGCCATCACTTAGCACTCACTAAATCCGCTCTAACACATTCTTTCTTGACCCACATTGAAGGGGCTTCTGAATTTCTCTTATAAGATGGGTCAGTTAAGAATCCTTATCATTCCTGATTCCCTCTACCTAAAATGCTGTTAATCCTTTTCCCCCATTCTAAGGATGCCTTAAAAGAAATGCATGTATAAATAGGTCCGGGACGTAGTAGATCTGATAGAGCATGCGTGTTCGCATGCACACACACACACCATTCACACATTCTGACTTTGGTCATCTATCTGTAACTATCTGCCTATATTCTAAGCTTCCTGCAAGCAGAAACTGCTTCCGAACACTTTCTTCTAGCATCACTATCTTTCAGGTGCTATACTCGAAAAGACTATTTGCAGAATTGCAAAATGTTGAACTTGAAATGAAACTTGACAATTATTTTAGTCCAAGTTCTTTATTTTAGAGATGCGGAAACTGAGGCTCATATGGAGGAGGTGAATTACCCAAGATCATAGGACAATTCAGATGACTTTAGAGGTATAATTTTTAAACCTGACCACGTGCGAGAACCTCTTACAGAGCTCTGAATAAGACTGATGATGAAATTCTGATTTTGTTGGTCTGGGATAAGGTTCAGTCATTGGTATTTTTATAAAGCTCCTTGGACAATTTGATGAACCAGGTTAGAGTAACACTGATATCGAGGATGAAAATATTGCAAATAAACACACATGGCACCTACCCTCTGAGGACTTTCCGGGCTTTGAGATGGGGTCAGGGAATGTAGAATTGCTGCAGGCTGCTTGACTTGGAAGAATTGGGATCCATGACAAAGGCAGTTATCTGTTCTCCTACAGGAGAAAAGCTAAGAACAATCATCACCACCACTGTGGGAATGCAGATAGAAGCAGCCAGGTAAACAATCATTCTAGAGTGTTCCAGAGACAGCTAGTACCCAGTGTGAGCCTAAGAGAAGCTATATTCCCTCTTTTACATACAGCTGAAAACACAAGGTGATGGATTGGAAAAAGGCTTGTGTCCCAACTGGGGTATATGACCAGAGGAGAGCAAATAAATCACGATGCATTTTTATTATTCCAGGAACCTTAAGTTAGATGTGATGAGTGGGTAGCAAATAAAAGGGCTCTCAGAAGGGAGATTATCTTAGATCTGCCCTGAGTTATGAATCCCTCACAGAGGTTCCCTGCACTTATTTGCATCATCCAGACTAGCTGCCAGAGGCAAATCCTTCCCCGGCCTGATATAAGTTGTCTACCCACCCCGCTCCCCTTACCTTCTCTGGCCCTCTAGTTCTGTGCAGAAGGCAGGGCCAGAAGGAGGTGGGGAGGCTACCAGACAGGGTGGCATCGTGCCAAGAATCAGCTAATAACTTGAATGACAAAAGACAATTGTCACAAAGCCAACAAACTTACACCAGCTTTCATCAGCCACATGCTAACTGAGGGCATATCAAACATGCAGGAGCCCTTTCTTGGCAGGAGACAGCGGGGAGGAGCAAAGGCAGCACCTCTTACGTGCTATTAACACATAACTGGAGTCGTGCACCCTCTCCCGGTGCTCTCTAGGTAAAAAAGGATCAAGGGCTAGTTGCTGTCTGGCCGCCCACCATCATGGCCGTAAGAAACCAGAAGTTTTCATGCACTCTTTCCTCTTGCTTCTGGCACTCCTGTTGGTGCTTCTGAATGCTAGTAAAAAGGATGGCAAACCAAGTCAAATCTTAGAAATTCTACTCTGTCTTTGGTCTCATCCTTTAGTTCATTTTAGTTACTGATACATTTATCCCCACCACCTACAACTATACATGGAACATAATAGACACTCAATAAACACTTGCTGGGTGACCGAACCAATACACACACAGCTACAGTCTGTGTTGAGTTCAAGTCTGGTGGCACCACCAAGATAAAGCAAAGGCAGCATCTCCAGAGGGTGAATCGGAATGAGCCATGAAGCCAAAGCTAGCCAGTTCTTTGAACAGTCTTTTATAACTGTGAAGGCAATACTCTTAGAGAAGAAAAAAAAAATCAAATTTAGTAACCTAAGATGTCCTTAGTAACAGTGCTAAAGAATGTGTTTTCCAATATTTGATTTCTTAGCTTGACAGTCTCTCTTGAAATATTCTCTTCTCAGCACCGAAAATGTGAATCTTTGTTGGTTTGTTTTGCAGTTTGCAAATGACTTACAGAGTTCTTCTGGCAGGGTTTCTGTTTTTCTTCTTGCAAATAAACAAAAGGCCATCTCTCTAATATGACTTAAGTGGGGGAGTATCTGTGATCTGTCATGGTTTTGGAAGGAGAAGAGGACAGGAGGGGCAAGTAGAAAGGAAAATGAGGACAACTGGAACAGGCAGGGTATAGAAGCTGAACGAAACGTGGGCAAGGGCAAAGGTAAATCGGATATGGGAAATTAGAGTGGCAGGGATATCAAAGAGCTGAGGACTCCGTAATCAATCAACAGGGTCCTGGGGACCCTTGCTGGGGACGGCTGAACTCACCCACCAGTTCGTTGGTCCCCCCTTCCTCGTGCTGCGCCCTATCATCAGGGCTCCTTGTGAACTGGGAAGACAGACCTTCCCTCCTTCTCCTGGGCAAGCCTGCACGAAGTGGAGCAACCCCTGCCAGCATGACCTAGATCTGTCAACTGATCAATTACTGTTCCCGTAGAGGAGAAGAAGGAAGAATGGAAGAGGGGAAAAAAAAGGGAAATGGAGAAAAAGAGGAAAGGGGGAGAGAGGGCAGAAGGAGGGAGGGAGGGGAAGAGACAGAATGAGAGCGAAGGTGGAGGAACACATAGATCTTTTAAGTTTAAGCAGTGATATCACCAGCAAGCTTCATCCAGAAGGTTCCATAAATAAATACAGAAATACAGAAAATAAAATAGAAAGCTCTCAGAGATAATTGACCAAAATCGCAGTCAAAGTGGAGGATTGAGTTCTCTTTTCCCCCACTTTTTCTAATCCAGACTAGAGCTGTTTTTACCCTTGAAACTCTCAGCTCTGGCTTTCTTCCCCTAGTCCTCCTCCTTTCCGCCACCTGCCCGCCCCTCCAGCCAGCATTGCACCCCCCATGCAGAAGTCTCCTTTTACAAATGGATGGGAGGCAGGCCACCTTCATGCTCCTTCCAAAGCCCCTCCGCCCTTCCCCAGCGCACTTGGGAGTGGAATGGAATGGAAGCATCCACTACCAGGGGAGGAAGGCTACAATGGCACCACCGGACCCCATCTGACCTGTATACCATCGATTACTTTATTTTTGTATGTTTCCAGCTTTTATGTTTAATTCGTTTTATTGAATTTCAAATGACTATAGACATAAAGTAAACATTTAACAAGCCAATAGAGCAGAAAGGAAGTAACTGCATAAACACAAGCGGTCTCAGCATGGAGTTCCACTTAGCACCACATGTCTGGAGTGTTACAAGCATTAATGAGTCCTTACAACACCCAGGGGAGTTGCTCCCCAGCCTGGCAGGCAGGTGGGGAGACAGGCTCACAGAGGGAAAGATTTTCCCCTACAGAAAACATAAGCGACTTTGAGCTCAGATGTACACGCTCCCCGCCGAGCCTTGCACCGGCCACCAGAACCACACTGGAACCTGGAAGCCATGCTCATGAGAATGTTTGAAGAGTGTGTAGGGCCTCTGCTGAGGTCAAATATAAAGCAAAGTTTGTTTGCATCTTTGGTGTTCTGGTTGGTGGGGGGAGCAGACCATGAACGCCAAACCCAAAAATCCTGGAACAGAGCCAACTCCCAGACGTGATGATTCCACCCAAAGCGTGTTCATCCTTCGCAGACAGACATGAAAAGATGCTGCGAATCTTTTCAGCCTGTGTCTTCTGTACATGCCGGAAGCATGTGGCTCGCATTGATTTAGAAATGTCATCCGTTCTCAGGATATTAAGAGAGATCACTGCATCCCAATGGATAAACTGTGGCTGAAGGCAACCCCGGTTTGTTTGAACCATCCGTGACCAGTGGGCGGTCCCAGCCCAGGTCACTGTACCTCCAGGCAACCAGAATGCAGGCATGCCAAGGACAGAAGCCAGACATTCCAGAATGGAGCACCTGAGCAGGGAAGCAGGAGAGACCATCTCTTCGAGGACACAGTTGAGCACCTCTAATGCCAGCATGATGGGAGAAGCTTCCTGAGAAACAACAGAAGTCTGGGGCTAGGCGTCCAGCTCATCAGAAGGCATTATTGGGCTGATATTCGGCTTGAACAGTGCCACAAAGGGAGAACCAGCACCAGGACGAGGCTTTGCACCTGGTCACTAAAGCTGCAATCCCAAGAATGGTGTTCATGCAGCAAGGCCTGCTGGTCAGGGCTGGGACGCTCCAGGTGCCCTTGATCAAACGCTCGGAAGACCACCACCGAACATCAAGGATGATGGTGAGCTGCATTGATTGTACTGTGCCCGGCTTGCCTCTCACTTGCCCCAAGCTGGCAGCAGCAAGCATGGCAGCCAGGGTTTACTTTGTAAGGCTCCTCTGTCTCTTTGCCCTGCCTTTTTTTTGGGGGGGTGGGGGAGTGGGGCGTTGCGGTTGTGATTGCAAGTGCCCACAATGCTTACATCAGGCTCAGGATCCCATCATCCCACACTGATTTTTCACTTTGCCAGTAAACATTGTTATGGCCTCATCTGCCTCCCTCACATCCCCGAAGCATCCCCCAACACAGCCTGCTGCTGGCACCCAGACGTTTCCTGTGAGTGGCAGGAAGTTGGCCGATCTGCCCAGCTGAACAGTGTCCGCGTCGTCGGCGCCGAGTGAAGGAGAGTGTGAACTTAGCCCCAGAGTCCTTTCCTTTCTGCTCTGCCTGTTTGTCTCAGGTGGGCAGATATAAGTTGATGTGGGATGTGAGGAGATGAGAAAATTTGAAAGGTAAGACAGGAATCTAGCCAAGCTCATTGGAAGGTGTTAAAGGGAGCATTAACCCTTCGAAGGAGAAATGGTCGGGTTTCTAGAAAGAGGCTGCTGCACCACCAGCCATTCCTTTCAGAGCCTCTCCGTGGCAGAAGGTGGGCGGTGTGCTGAAAAGGACAGCCGCCTAATCCAGCTTCCCCAGCTCCTGCTCCCAGGAAAGAGGGAGCCGCTAGTTAATCAACCCTGGTGCGTCTTAGGGCCAGAGCCCCAGGGCGCTAATCACCCCCTCCCTCCTGCCCATCACTAATCAGTGCTGATTCCCTTGGAGATTCCCTCCCCCTCTAAGCTGGATCATGGTTGCTGGTGGGGTTGGGGGGAGGAGAGGGTCAGAAAGGGGTCCCTCATCTGCCACTAGCCCTGGACACCTTTTTTAAGAAAGCAAGAAACCCAGGAAGTAGCATCTCTGGGAAGAGCCAGCTTAAAACAAAAACAGAGAAGAAAAAATTGCCTTGGAATGTGTACTGCATTCTAACTAGTCCCACTGGGTCAATGCAATAGGGGTGGATTATTGCAGGCAAGACCCGGGCTGCCTCAGTAATTCTGTAAGTTTGATAAGAGATAGCTGGCAGACTCCCGCTTCCATCCCCTCGAGAGAGAAAACAGACATCACCTTTGCCAGTCCAACTGGCTTGTGGTGTGGGGGTCTTTGGGGGTTTATTCGTCCTTAAAATTGGGCAGCCTGTTTTATTATGACACACTGAAGCCTATGCGGAGCTGGCTCGAGGTGGGTAGCACAAATGAGGCCATTATTCTCCTAAAGAAAGTCAAACTGGGCAGAGTACGAGGAGGTTTAAGATACCCCTGTCACCTCTACCCCACGCCAAGATAGGAACAAGCCCACAAAATCCGATTTCACCCTGGAGAATTTTGTACCGCCACTTTCTACTCATCTATTTAAGGATGATTCAAAGTCTGAGCAAATATTATGCTTCCCTGCATTTATTTCTGATGGGGGGAAAAAAAATCACGTATGCTAATTTATATGTAAATTCAGTATGGCCCTGGGGCTCCTGGCATGCTGCCAATAGGGCTGTTGATGGTGGAAGTTTGGCCATTGTCTCCAGTTTGATGTATAGATAGAAGAGACACAGACCAGAGGCCAGATGGAAATTACTGAGGACTTGGGACCTTCCCTTTCCCTTCCTCTGACCCTTCACTCTACCCTCCGTCTACTCAGTTTTCATTTCTGCTGTTAGCATCATAGAAGCCTGGCCCTGAACTCAGTTTCCCCACTGCTGGTGTTGGAGCTCTGCTCTTCTCAGGTGAGCCCCTACGCACCCAGAACAGCAGGGGTGCGTACCCTCCCCTCCGCACACATGCATATACACATACATGCGCACACGCGCTATTGCTGCTCTGTATTACGTAAGACGACTCAGTCAAGGGTGCCTCCAAGTTGGCTCCTTCACTCTTACACGCACTAATGCTCCCATGGGAGAGATACTGAGGCCAGTGCCCCTCTGAGGCTGAACACAGCAGACGACAGCAAGGATACCCCTGCAAAATCCACCACGGTGAACTTCCTTGTCCTCGGGCTCCCATCCCTCCAGCACCCCTTGCCTTCCTCCTTGAGCCCCAGCCAAGGGTACACACGCATTTGATTCTTCCCAGCCTGGTCCTCTCTGCCCACCTCGTGTGGGTCTGTATGGTAGCCACTGCAGCTGATGTCAAGGGGACAGAGGCAGCCCCCAAAGCCTACCCTCAGAGAGGGGTCCGCAGGACCAGAGGTGGGGACAGACAAGACCCTGAGAACTCCATACTGCGGTAGGAGAAGGGAACGAGGTGGGTGGAACTCCCCGTTCTTTTTCGCCCTGTGAGACTGAACTTTCCTCTGGGAATACAAGGCACAGCGCTGAGCTTCCGCATGGGATCCTGTCTGCAAGCTCTGCTGGACCACCCAGGGAAAGTTTCTCTGCCTGTCTCAATCCCTATGAGTTTAAGCACCTTCAATATGAAAAAAGCAAGTCAGACCCTCCAGAGGACGGGTGGGCGAGAGCAAGCAGGTGAGCAGATGATACCGCTGCTGGAACGTCAGCGCTAGGACAGAGCGTGGGGCCACACGGTGCAGCAAATGGACTCAAGGTGGAAGCAGATTCCAAATGCACCCCAACACAGCACAACCAACATCAAAGGGTGCCCTGGGCCAGAGAGCTAGCCCACCCTCAACTGCCTCCCCTGTGCCTTGGCTTCCCGCCTCCGATAAATAAACAGAAAATTAGCATTCGACTCTTCTTGCCTCTCTCCCTTCAACTTGGAAAATCTTTCCCGAATTTCAGATCCCCCTGAGTGTTCCCACTACCTTGTTATCCTCCCCCAAGCCCGCTGCCCCCACCGCAAACACACCCCCAAACACATTAAAAACTAATACAGTTGTCCCCCACTGCCGCAAATTGCAAATTGATTCATCCCTTCAAGCTGGGTCTCAGACCAGATCTTTCAGGATACAGTTACCTGATTCTTCCTAGCCTGCATTTTTCAGTTGCTCCTTTTAGAAGCTTTGCAAGTTTCCTGGCCGATATTTAAAGTTTCCTCTTGTAATTTCTTCCCAGTAACATAAGCAACACATTAGCAACCCCGCTGCCCTCTGAATCTGTAATTTTCCCTGCTTCTGTGTGTGCTCTGTTGTGTATGTGTGCAAGAATGTACATAAAGCCAGGGAGACCAGGACATTGCCACGCACCTAACAGGAGCACCAGACACATTTTACTTATGCATATACATTCCCCCATTCCGGTAGCAGCCAGAATCAAATCAATATTCTCACAGCCTGGTAGGGAGAATGAAGTCCCAGCCATGCTGTTTAAACGCTCTCTCCTCCACCTGCAAACCGTGCAGCACAGCCGACTCGGGGAGCCTGTGAATCCTATAAAGCACACTGTACGATTCCTGGGTCTACTGTAGGCAAATCAATAGCAAGCTCTTACCTTGAAAGAGAAACAGAGCAGCCAGCCCCGTGAAGATTGCCCAAGAGAGAGAATTGTGCGTTTTTGCCTGGATGGTTTTCATGATTTTTTTTTCTTCTTCTTTTTCTTCTTTTTTGTCAGGTTCGGTTTTTTCTTTCTTTCTTTCCTGACAGATTGCGTTGCTCTCAAGCTGTTGGAAGGAGATTTAAATCCACTGTTTTGCTGAAGGACACAACAAGAAAGCCGAGGGTGTGAGAGAGTGTGACTTCTCAGTAATTATCTCTACTCATACTCTGGCACTGAGACACATCGTACAATCTGGCCCTGGACAGCCCTCCTACAAGCTGCAATCATTGGTTCTAATCCAAGGATTGACAGAGCTACAACACACGCGCGCCGGCACACACACACACACACACACACACACACACTCACTCAGGAATCATTTACTGGGCAAATCAGGCTAGCTGATTAAAGAGACAGGAGCCTGGAGAGATGGGATGATAAATGCCACTTTGCCCCTTCTATATTACTTTCATTTTTTAAACTGACAGTCTCAGAGCCCCAAGCATCCAAAAATCCCTTTCCTTCTGGCATTCCCTGGCCTCCTGAACTCAGATTCCCTGTGCACTGGAAAAATCCCATAGCCAGCAACGGCTTACGGGAAATTTTAAAGGGACATTTTCATGCTCAGTGAAACTTGCAAAGATGAGTCAAATTTCATTTGTTGGTACCTATTTTCCTCTCCGATGAAAATATCATTCAGTGACAGATTTTTTTTTCTCTCTCTCTCTCTCATCTTTCACCTTTCCCAATCAACCTCTTACTTGGTTGCTTCGAAAATAATAAATAACTTTCTATTTTCTTCTGCTGTCACTCCGGTTTCAGAATACCTGTATTACTCCTATTTTTCATTCACTTAATTTATTTGCTAAAGTCATCCGTGTGTATACAATACGATGAAAAAGGATGAGGCTTCTGAGATCTTTGGAGTGCTGCAGTCTGAATGAGGAGAACCTTCTCCAAGAGAGAGCAAGAAATGAGTTTATTCTCCATGCCTCAGTCAACCTACATTCATTAAAAAGAGTCATATAAATTCTGTGGCTTAAAATGCAGCAAGACAGATTGAAGTTAGACAGGCTGAAGGACTTTCGGAGTGTGGATTTTGTATGTGGTTATAAAATGTCCTCAGAGAGTTGCAGACATTCATCTCCTTGGTGATGAGTAAGAAGAAAAATCAGACAGAAATAGTCAAATGGGCGTAATGACTTCTGGAGGGACTTCTAATTCTAAGGACCTGGAGGTTGATGTGAATTTTTGGTTACTTCTTTTGGGAAGGAAGTTATGGGATGTGAATAAACTTATGGAACACTTAGCCCCTCAAAGACTCTTTCCTAGCTGATTCTGACAAATATATACCATCACGATGCCTCAACATACATTTTAGAAATATTTCTTCCAAATCTCCACGGCTAATTACTGTACTTCCTTGTAACCCCTATAATGCATATATTCCTGAACTGCATAGAACAAAAGTACTTCTCGTCCGTTTCTATTTAAAAGCGTACAGGCAAAATGAGAACAGTTCTGCCATTCTGTGCCAAGTTTACGTGGTGCGTTCCCCCTGTGTTGTGTGTGAAGAGGAATGGTGGCCCCCTGGATGTGTGCAGCCCAGCGACCAAGTGGAAGGAGCTCTGAGGTTTGCTTACACAAACCGAAGGACCATGGGTAGCTCATTTTACCTCTGTGAGCCTTGGCCTCTCATTTGTAAAGTTAGAGAACTGGAATAATGTCTAGGATCTCTCCATTTTAAAGGTGTTTTATGTTAACGGAGGTTCCCCCCCCCCAGCTAACTATGTTATAATTCACATGTCCATCAAAACGTCCTTGATATTGTGAGCTCCCGGTGGAAGGGAATTTTATCTCTCTACTAGCCTTTTTGTGTGGTGCTCAGCAGAGTGACATGGGCAATTAAATGCTTTGGAATGGCTGTGGCAACCGTGAACGATACGGTACGGAAAGAAGGAGGGCTTCCTTTTACCATCATGCCACGGCTCTCCAGAATGATGATAAACACCGTGGGTCATTGATAAGTCTTTAGTCCCTCCCTGGACAGGCAGAGACACTAACATTTGTAAATGTCCTCACCCTAAATTGCCATAAATCTGTACACTGACCCATTTTCATTAAGCGACTGTATGGGTGACAACAGTAGTAAACGGATAATTCTAGGTGATATTTACTGAGCTTTTGCTTTGTGTCGGGGATGATGCTCAATGTTTTGCATGCATTTTTCTCATTAAATCCTCACCTATGAAGTGTCCTCACCTGTTATCATCCCCATTTTATAGATGAGAACATTAAGGCTCAAAGGAAGCACGTCCACATTCCCACAGCTGGCACACAGTGGAACCAGAATTCGAGCCCAAACATTCACCTCTCAGACTAACCTCTAAAATACTACCTACGCGGAAAACTGACGGACCCATGCAGATAGCATTCTTATATATGATGTCTTTGCTCTTTTAATAGCATATGAGATTACAAATTATATGAAACACATGTATCAATAGAGGTACTGTAAGAAAACCCTTATATTGTCTTTAGTGTTAATTGAGTTGCACATGGTTGGTACACATAATTAATTTTATCAGAATGCAAAGAAGTGATAGATGAGATTTTTCTGATAGTTTTTAAAAGTTCTGTGGAGATGGTGAAAGTCATGATACACCTTGAAAGTGAGGTAGGGACTAAATCTAAGGCAGATGAAGAGTACTGCAGGCAAGGGAAGCCATAAATTAAAAATTAGAGATGGAAATACATCACATAAATTCGGGGCTCTAGAGACCCGTCTGAGATCTCCCATCTTGTCCCACTGTGTTGCAATAAAATCTTTTAAAGATAAAAAAAATGAAACGTAGTCTGATGTTTGATCCATATTAGTTACTCTCTACACACAGATAATGTAACCACCCCTGGTACACGACAAGAACGCTCAACAGACAGCTGTCGCCATCAGTGTGGCCTGTTGGCTGAGAGCACAGGTGTTGAACCTGGCTGGGTTCAAATCCCAGTTCTGACTCCTAGGGGCTATGGGCCTTTGGTTGAGTCCTATGCACTCCAGGTCTGAAATGGGGACAGTGATTCGAATTCCATTATAAGCATCACCATACATCATAACGATCAACTAATTTTCATTTGTTTTACTATTTCCACCAAACGAGACCGATGTGGTCTCCCATGTGCCATTGGGAGGAGCTACCACGGCTTGTGGACTACGATTCCGGGAGGGAGGGAGTCGTTTCAGAATTGTACTTTGCGCATTCACTAAGGCAAAATATATCCTTGGGGATTGCCAAACCAAAAGTCTAATTTGGGCTCTGAGTGCTGCTAAATGCTAAACTATCTAGAGAGCTATATCTCTTTCAGGGCTTGAATTTACCACATAGAGTAATTTCCCAATGGCCTTCACGTTTCACAAAAGCACACAGTTAACCTCCTCTTAGGGAAGCCATCTTTGTCTCTCCCTTGTCATGGGGTTTCACACAATGTCACCTCTCTAGGCCTGTTGGGTCATTCGGCAGCTCGTGGATATAATTACAGATTGCAAAGCTGATCGTGGGCTGTATACAGAAGGGTTTTGTTCAACCAGGCCCATCTCTTAATGAAATGGCTCTCATCAAAACAGCCAGAATTTTTCCTCTCCCTTTTCCGTTTTAGTCTCACAGTCTTTCAGGCCTAGAGCTGGAAATCTCTATTGTTGCAACTGCCCCAAACAGCAGGTGACTTGGCCCTTTCGTGTTGGGATGGCCTGTGGCTGTGTTTGGGATTTCTGTGACTAGACTAAAGAGGCTCTGATTGGGGGAAGCTCTGATTGGAAGGAGATACTTTGAAATCGCCCTTCCTTACTCAACAATCACAGCTCCTTCCTCTGAATTAGGAGCTGCAAGTACTTACAATCAGGTGTCTGCAGGACTCAATTTGCTTCTGGAATTATCTGGATGCACATTATGCACCATTGACTTCCCCGTTCCAGGGTCAAAGGAGGATGAATGGTCTTAAGACAAAATTAATGTCAGGAAAGGGACCTCAAAGTTTAGGCGGAGTGGTGTTCTCCCACCTTCACACTCCTTGAAGATAAGAGAACTTTACGACAGAAATCATTTTTTTTCTGTTTGTAGATAAGGAATAAGGAAAAGGCATAAGAAATAAGGAATAAGGAAGGGGAAAACAGATGAGATCTCTAACTTCGGAGAAGAGGGCAGCCAAAATGGCATTTCCTAAACCTTCCATCGTCAGGTAGCTTAATATTCCACATGGCGTGCGGTGAGCTAGTCCAAATAGGGACTGATTCTCTGCAAACTGCCCCCCTGCACACCTGTCACCTCACCGAACCAGACAGTAAGTCCAGGAAGGTCACTGCGGGGCCTGGCTGTCCCACTGTCCAAATGCCATCTGAGCCCTGACGGCAGCCCTCCAGCCCCGGGAGGAGGGACGGACAATGGGTCCCACATGGTGCTCCAGGCCCAGAGGACTGGCGGGCAGAAAGCCCCAGTGAGGAGGAGAAGGTAGGTGTGTATGGTGTGTGGGAAGGAGGGAGGAAGGGGTGTGGGGCAGTGTTTTTTATTTCTCTCAGCTATTATGGAAAGAACCGCAGGAGCTTAAATCTAAAGAGCAGCACTGAAATAATGTTCAGGACTTAACAAAAGGCTCTGCTCTGCTCTGCTGTCTGCCCGCTGTGGCCTGCCTCAGCTGAGGCTCGCTGCCGTGGGTGATCTCACAGACTCAGAGGCTGGGAAGAGCCCTGCCTCCAGGGAGGGAGGGAGCCGGCCTGCCCTCCACACACCTGGGGGTGAGGAAGATCCAGCTCTGACTTGCGGTGTCACTTCAGGGAGGGAGAAAGCCTGGGTGGGAAGAAGGCAGCCTTCTCCCTTTTCCAGGGGCTCTCCCTGAAAAGCCACGTGGCCTGCGGCTCCCGTCTTACAGGGTCATTTTGGATGTGAATGGACTCAGTCTAGGGTACAAGTGCTGGAATTACGTGCGGTCTATTTTGAGAATTTGACTTCTCTCAGGAGATTTCCTGATTGATTGATAAATTGCCTAAGCTGATATTAAAAATGAAAGCCTAACTCTTCACAGCGCAGAGATGAAGGACGCAGAGATTTACATCTGCGTTCCTACAAATGTCAGTGTTTTCTAACCGGGATTTTAGGCACAGTCATCTGGCCTTGATTTTTATGAATTATCATCATCATCTCAAAAAGAAGCAATATGGCATCATAATATAACAGCAAGAACTTCACACTTAAAATCAGAAGACCTGGATTTGAGTCTAATTCCACTTATCAACTTCAGTCCCGTGATCCTCAATTTTCTCCTCTCCTCTCCTCCCATCTCGTCCTTAAAGTGGAAATAGTAATATCTACTTCACACAGTTGAGGTGCATTAACCCAGTGGAACACTTTGTAAGCTTTCCTGTAAGGTCTAACGCTCACATTGGCTCCCATGTCTTTGTAACCAGCTTGCTGGCAAAACAAATCACCGTGCTGGATCATATTTAGTAAGAACGTCACAGAAAGAATCACTTTCTTCAGGATGCATATTACCAAAAAGTTTCCCCTGGGATCTGCAGGAGACTAAGGAGCTATTGTCTGTCTTTTTGTTTTTGTTGTTGTTGTTCCGACATAGTTTCATGTACTTTGTATATAATTTCTGTCTTGATCAAAGCATACTTACCTAATTGTTTCATCTCTTTTGTACACGTACACATTCTGCTAATAATTATTCTTATCTATGTTAAAAAATCAGGTGGTATTCTTATAATTATTTGATTCCCAACATAACTCTCTTCTTTATGTCTATTTTTACTTGCTTTTCCTAACCTCTTCCTTTACGTTGCTGAGTACTCTATCATTTGCTTTTTCTTTTCCTGAAGTGTATTCTCTTTTGTCATTTTCTAAAGAAGTTTGTATAAGTTCACTATTTGCTTTCCTCAAGAAATTTACCATTCATTAAGCTTTCCTTTTTCTAGAGGAACTTTTTTTTTTTTTGCTCCCCCAGCCCATGTTTTATGTGTATGTTGTCATATTTTACATCTTCCTATTCATAATTTTCTTACTTCTAATTAGGCCTTTTCTTTTCCACCTAAAGAAGTCCTTTAAACATGTTTTTGTAAACCGGGTTTAGTGATGATGAACTCCTTTAACTTTTGTTTGGGAAACTCTTTATCTCTCCTTTAATTCTTAATGACAACCTTGCTGGCTAGAGTGTTCTCAGCTGCAGGGTTTTGTTTTGTTTTGTTTTGTTTTTCCACTCAGCTCTTGAATATATCATGCCCCTGTCTTCCTGCCGACAGAGTTTCTGCTGAAAATTCAGCTGATAGAGTTATGGGGTTTCTCTTTTAAGTAACTTTTTGCTTCTCTCTTGCTACTTCTAAGATTCTCTTTACCTTTAAACTTTTATATTTTAATTATTAGGTACTGTCATGTGGACCTTTTTGGGTTCATCTTATTTGGGGCTCTCTGTGCTTCCTGAGCCTGGATGTTAGTTTCCTCCCCCCTCCCCCGGTTAAGGAAGTTTTCAGCACTATTTCTTGAAATAAGTTCGCTGCCACTTTCTCTCTGTCTTTCTGTGTTTGTTTCTATGAATTGGGTAGAATAGCTACTTCTGTACTGGAAGAAATAATCTCATGTACAGTAATCCCCTGTGTAGACTGTGTTGCCTGGTGACATTGGTTGGCTGTCTAGAGCTGTATCTGGCAGGGGCTGGGGATTCCAGGACACTCTGGGATGGCCAGAACTGAAGTGCGCATGGCTGGGGGCCTTCCTGGAGTTCTCTGTGTACCCTAACAGGGTAGCTAAAGCTGAGGTGAGCATGGACCAAGGCAATCGTTGGGCTCTCTGCTCAGAGGGAGCCCCACAGGATAGATGAAGGTGAAGTGAATACAAGCAAAGAGGACCTGGGGCTCTCTGCATAGAAAGTGCCCTGGTAGGGTGGCTTCAGCTGAGATGGGGCTCGGGCTAGGGAGTCACAGGGTGCTCAGCACAGGGGGCACCATAGCAAGACAGGTGTCACTGAAGTGGGCTTGGGCCAGGATGTCCCTGGGTGCTCAGTGCAGGGTGCCCTGGCCAGATAGCTGGAGCTGAGGTAGGATGTAAGCTGGGGGGTTTGGGGCACATCACACAGAGGGCATCTTCATAGGGTGGCTGGAGCTGAAGTTGCATGAGCTAGGAGGTCCTGGAGTACTCTGTGCCGGGGATGCTCTAGCAAGCCATCTGAAGCCAAAATAGGGCCTGGAGTATCCTGGGGTTCTTTGCACCTGTATCACCTTGGCATAGCAGCTGGAGCTGTAGGGAATGCTGACCAGGCGTGTCCCAGTGTATACCACCCTGGGGACTCCTTGGTGGGCTAGCTCAGGCTGACGTAGACTAGGGAACTGGGGCTCACTGAAGCAGTAGGCCAGCTAGGGCAACTGGAACATACTCCCATCCACTCTCTCAAGGTGGAGGGGAAATGTAAACCATAGCACTCACCAGCCACTTCATCCCAGAGAGAGTTCCAGCAGCTTACCCACCTTTGGCAGGCTTTTAGGGCTAGTTCCTTTATATCCTAGTTGCCTTTTAAAACTGCAGCTTTTTTTTTTTCTTCTGTTTGCCAGCACACTGGAGCCAAGACAGAGCTCACTGAGGCAGCCATGGTGCTGAGACTTCTGTTCCCCTGGTGTTATCACAGTGGAGGCAGGCACAAACTGTGGACCCCAAAAGAGCTCCAGCAGCTCTCCCACCACTTGGTGGAATCTCAGGCTGAATATTTTATATTCTAGTTGCTCTTTTAAATTGCAGCCTTTTTTTTTTTTTTTTTTTACTGTGTCCCAGGACAGAGAATGTGCTCCTATCCCTCAGTACTATCCCTCCCACTGCAGTTCACAGTGTAGGTACTGGGGACTCCCTTCCTTACCGTGTTTTTGTCTCCCTTGCCATTTTCTATGTGCTCTCTCTACCTTTTTTGTGCAGGAGCTGTTCAGGCACCTTTCAGTTCTTCCTCAGGAGGAACTGCCCTATAAATAGGTATAGATTTGGTGAGGTGGTGAGTTTAAGGTCTTCCCACCTTATCATCTTGGACCAGAACCCAAGCAATGTCTTCGGATGCCTGACAGATTTTCCTTCCATTTGCCCATTAGGGAATCAGTTCTGTGTGGTTTCATCGTGGCTGCTATACTCTTGGTGTGGGAGTGGACAAATGACCCTGGTCTGGCCAATCAGTTTCTTCTCTGAGAGTTTTCTAGGCACTTTTCGGAAAGAGGCATTGCTATTAGGAGAATATCTTTCCCAACAGGTGGAAAAAGTCTGCAAGGAAATGAAGTCAATAAAAAAGAAAGTAGAACCAAGGGGAGAGGGCATTATTGAAAGTAGGATGAGTCATGCCTAAAGGCAGACACACCCTCAGACTTCCTGACTCCCCTATTTGCTTGTTATTTTTTTTAAAAAAGATTTTATTTATTTATTTGACAGAGAGAGAGACAGCCAGAGAGAGAGGGAACACAAGCAGGGGGAGTGGGAGAGGAAGAAGCAGGCTCCCAGCAGAGGAGCTTGATGCGGGGCTTGATCCCATAACGCTGGGATCACGCCCTGAGCCGAAGGCAGACGCTTAACGACTGAGCCATCCAGGCGCCCCTGCTTGTTATTTTGAATTGAGTTTCTGGCACTTGGAACTGAAAGGGTCCAGACTGAGAGGGTCTATGTGGAGGATGGTTGAATACAAACATCCTTTTCTTCCTTCTCCTTCTTACATTACTTTCCCTGATACATGGCAAATATCTGGATGTTACATGACACTTTAGATACAGATATATGTGTGTGAGGCCCTATATTTTATAAAACAAATAGTCAGGGCTATTATTAAATTGGGATTAAAATAAGGTCATAGATAGAGTCAAAAGGGACCGAATCCCTTCTTCTTCTAACTGTTGGGATGCAGAGTGAACCACCATTTAATGAACATCTCATATGCTATGGACTGTGGTAGCATTTTGGATGTACCTTCTTACTTAGATTTATGCAAGTTAGAGGTTGAATACCACTACCCCTAATTTGCAAGTAAAGAAGTATACTAACTTGTCCGCAGTTGTAGTATTTGATCAGGACTTCTGAACACCCAAGACCCTGCTCTTCTCCTATATTTGGCTATACCCTAAGGACAACAGACTCAAAGCAGAAAGATCAGGGCAGCTCTGGGTGGTCAGTTAGAGCTGTAAGAAAGACATCTGCCTTGGCCAACTTTAAATAAGAAAAAGTGGGAGTTTATTCAAACTAAGGTGAATGGCTCAGTGAGGGGTTGCAAGGGAACACGGAGCTCTGTGGGAATCAAGACAATCCAACTTGGGTGGATTTGAGGCTATGTGTTCAAGAGAACTGAGAATACATGTAGTTTGGGCCAAAATTGGAGGGTCTTAAATGTTTAAAAGGTTTGAACTGAATTTGAGAAGCATAACTGCTGTTGATTCTGAGCAAAAAAGTGAAAACTAAAAATCAGTATTTCTGGTGCTTAATACGGCAAAATGCATGGTAAATCAGATCACTCCCTCAGGGGAGATCCTCCTCCCCTGATCCAGTCCCCAGCCCTGTGGACTTGGACAACTTCCCATCCTTTGCTTCTTCTAGTCTAACTGGGCAGACTATGGGGCAGTGGTCCCTGGGCTTTTAGCAGGTGACACACACGAGTGACTCTGCAATATACACAGGCCCTGGCAACCTCTTCTTGGTAGTTCACTGTCCACCAGGCAGTTGAACAGACCATAGTAAAATGGTGGGACTCAAGCTTGAACTTAGAGGAAAGCGGGAGCATTGTAGGGATACCTGGGGCGGCCCCACTTCCCTGCATTGAATTGGTGTCTCAGCCTATTTGACAATCAAGTGCCTCTGTACTGCCTTTGAGCACTTACCCCCATGTACATATCTAATTTGGAGATTTAATGGGGAGGAGAAGTCTGGTCTGAAGAAAGATTTATGTATTTCCTAATCACTTGGCCTCATATAATCTTAATACTATCTAAAACATGCTGAACTCTGTCAGCCGGATTTGGGCAGCAGCGTGAAATAAACAGTCCGGGAGCATTTCTGTTGGTCTCCCACACTCATTTTACACTGGGAACTGGTTCAGAGAAGGGCAATAACATGCTTAGATTTACACAAGTTAGAAGCAGAACTGGGAGGAGAATGAACTCTTCTGACTTCCTGTCCAGGGTTATTTCTTTTATTCCAGAATATATCTGGATGCTTTAGTTCAAAGTTTGATTGAATGGCTCCTTGCAAAAACTCCCCAGCCTAAGCAATACCCCCTGGCTCGCTCTTCCTCCCCCAAATTGTCTTCTTTGTAACTGAAAGTTCTGAATCATACCTGGATGGAATAGATAAATTAAATTGTTGTCTTTTATTGAAAGTTTAGGATGAAAGGGTTTCAGCTTCCTTACAAAGCATAGGTTACAAAAGAAGGGGTGACAGAACAAAAGAGTATGTATGGTGCGTGGAGGGTGGGATGGAAACCAGAGAGGCTGTGTTTGCCAAGGATGATGAACTCGGCTTTCATAGTGATTCTGAATATTGCTCTGCAATGCAGGAGGCAGAAGATCTAGTGCTAAGAGGGCATGGTGTAATATTCTTATCAAGCCACTGACTTGTCCATGAGCTGCCCCCATCAGCTACACTGATGACTCTTACAGAGAGGGAGAGAGAAAGATTCTTCCAGGAGGGTATCAACGGAGTCTATGTGGGAGATGCCTAGCCTAGGCAGCAACAGCGATTCATCTCAGACATTTGACTGATTCTAACCCACAGTAGGATATAGACGAGACATATAAAGGCTTAAAATCAAATCATGTGTCAGGCTGAAGAATAATGGTACTTTCTGTAAGGAGTATGTATATATTTTTAATTTCTGAGTGAATTAAGTGCCTATAAAAGGTGTTGAATTGGCAGCCTAGAAAGCTAGAGTCTTTGATTTATGCCCAGAAAGAAGAAAGACAGAGACAGTTGCCTGAATCACTCCTGAGTGTTCTGAGCCACCTACCCGCATAGTCTGCCCTTTGTCTCTCTAAGACTTGTGATCCGTCGTCCCTCCCTTGTGTGCAGGTCGTTCCCACCATTCTGTATAAGCTTTAGGTTAGGATGAGAGAAGGGCTACCTGGTAGGGAAATAAAATCAATGGGGTTTTAAAATCCTTCACAGACAGATTATTCTATGACTTTCATCATGGGCAGAACCACAACACTAGTGCTTTGTACCTCTTTCTCAAAGTTGAATTTCTATTTTCAAAGTATGTTGGCACAATTTATTTCCTCCTGGTTTCATAAAATATTTGTAATCCGTGTTACTGTCATTCCTGTTTTGGGCTGGGAAACTGAGATAGAGAAAATGATAGCACGTGAGGTCTGAAAGTAATCTTAGAGAAGTGAGGGGGACAGAAATAGAACCCGGATATCCAGAAGGGAGAGAAGGAGGAGAGAAGGTTCTGGTGAAAAATGATGAGGTGGCAGTGGAGGTGGAGAAGGAACTCAGCCTCCCTAACCCCCTGCCCTTGCTCCACGGGTTTGGGCATGAGTTATCATTAACACAGAGCAAGACAGAAAGTACACACGAACACAGTGATAATGTAATGATGGTAATAAAAACATTAACAGAAATGCCATCTTATGAGGGAAGAAAGTAGCAAGATAGATTAGAAGCCTAGAGGCAGAATAGACCAGAATAGACGTGTAGTCTTTGTGAGGCAGAGCTGGGTTCTCCCCGTGTCCCCACTTTGCTTTTTTTCCTTAAAGGAGATTTGAGCTGCCTGAGCTGCAGGCACCCCATCCTTAACAACAGCCTCATAGGACTAAATGCGGCGTCTACGTAAAGCCACCAGCACTCAGTTGCCACAGAGTATATATTGATTCTCCTATTAAAAGAGAATTATTTTTCCATCAGGTGGACAAATACAAGTGTTTGGAGAGAAACTTTTTATGTAAGCCAAAGGTAGATTTTAACATTAAAATTGTTCTTTTTATTTGCTCTAATTGCGATTAGAACTTGAATTGCAATTCTTGACCTGATAGAAGAATTAGGCCTCCATATATCTTCTTGGCATTTAGTCCAGAAAAGCTTTCTGGGGGTGGCATATGCCGACAAAATATCAGAATATTGAAATCAGCTGCTAAAATATGGGGGAAGAAATGACTCCGGGTAGAATGGTGCTTCCGCACCCATCCCATTCAAGAGGGAGGCCTGTGCCCAGAAGCAGTGGGGATTCTGGGACCCTCAGCGCACAACTTCCGGTCACTCTTAATTGAAGCGCATAGACATGGTTCGTGCCTTCTACACTTCTACATTGCAATCCAGAAATATCACGCAATCACAAAGGCTTATATGGAGAAAAGTGGCTTTCATGAGTATGTTTGTATTTGATGTTATTAGAAATGAAATGTTTGAAGAAACGTCACTGCACAAGTAAGGCACCTACATGGGGCAAGACGTGGGATTCTTAATAAAAGCTGGAAGTAGAGTTATACATGCTCACATGTGCGTGCACACACACACACACGCACACACACACACAGGCTCTCCCCCCATTCTTTTCCACCCTTACAATTGTAGTTCAATCTAAACCACACCTGAAAGTAAAAGGGCTGAAAACACAACCAGAAATGTAGTATGTTTTTATTGGTGGTTGTGGCATGCTTTGCTCACCTTTATTTTTCTTCCCCATCCTACGAATGGGAAAAGTGAGCAGCAAAAGGATCCGGGTGATGGATATAATCAAAGCAGAAGGGAAACTGGTGAGGCCTGACCCCCAGCCCTCACGCTGCGATCACTGATTGCAAATGATGTCCTCACACTGGAAGAACATCGGTCATATTGCAAAAACGTTCATGGGTTTTATTTCCTTTAAATGTAATATAAAATTTTATTACGTTTCTCTACCAAGTAAGAGAGACTTAAAGACATGTATTCACAAATCAAACTATCAGCAGGTGTTTACTGGGCTCCAGCTTTCTTCAGGCACGGTGATAGGCTCTGTATCTTATCCAGGTACAGTAAGAATGCATCCTTGCCATTCACGGGCACACATTCATCCATGCGACGGATGGGCTAGTACTGACTTAGCACCCACTGCGAGCTAGACAGTTTACAAATGCTACAAATACAGCTATTCGTAAATTTGGGGTTTTTTCCAAAGTTGGTCACAGTTTGAGTGAGAGACTGACCAGCAGTTATAAATACAATGACTGTTTGATTTAATCAAGATAAATGACATGAACTGACACAAAAGAACAACTCTAGAAACTGTGGCTTAAGGCAGAGAAGTTGTTTGCAGGGGTGTTTTGGTTTGGTTTCGTTTTGCTTTTTTTTGTTTTAGCTCATGCTAAGTCTCATAGCGGGGCAGGGACACCATTTAGGAAGTCAAAAGTGGAGTTCAGACAAAAAATGAGAAGGACCAGAATTAAGGAATCCCATGAGATAGCAAACAGAAGTTGAATTCTAGAAATATCTCATCCAAGGTGTTATGCTATATGATAACTTCACTAGGTGCTGGTAAATATCAGGACAGTTTCATCAAACACAGCGATTATTAGAAAAAGCAATCAAGAAGATAAAGAAGTATATTCGGAGTACCAAAGTGATACAGCTACAAGTAATAGTAGAAAGAAACCAGTAATGCTTACAGCTAAATATAAATAATTGTTGATGTTATGGTTTTGTGAGAAAAAAAAACACACATCAAAAACTCAAATATTGGATGCTCTTAACATGGGTTTGATGGATGCAGAGCCATGGAATAAGAAACCAGAAAAAATTTTTTAAAAAGTTTAGATTCTGCGTTCTTAAAGAAAGATAAATTCTACGTATTTTTAGAAAAATACATTTAATTTCATAACTTAAATATGTATGGATACTAAGGACAAAATGGATAAGATAAAAAAATCTGAGACAGGGCTAACTAAGCAACTACAAAGAATAATATAGAAAACAGAGAGGTAGAAAACTAGAAAAAATACTAAGATTTCACTATCAATAATTATGAGTGTATTAACGTTCTCTGTTAAAACACAGAGATTTGCATATTGGGGGAAATTTGTTTTTAGGCTATTTAATGATACATATAAAATAAAACAATACAGAAGTTTTATTAATATGCCAGGAAAATAATAACAAAGACAGGTACAATGATATTAATATCAAAAGAAACAGAAATCCAGGTGGAAAGACTAATCATGATAAAAGGTGGTATTCATAGGATAAATACTGCGATCCACCAAGAAGAAATAATAGTCAGGAGTTTCAGTGAAATTAGCAAAACGGTTACAAAATAAAAAATTTTGCATATGCAAGGATAAATGGACAATTCCACAATTCATGTAAAAACATTAATACAACTCTCAAAAAAACCATAGGTGCACAAATAATTAGAAGTAAGTACTTAGAAGATTTTAATGACAAAATCAACCATCTGAAAATAAATACATGAATAATATAGATATATAGATAGACATAGATACATAAATAGGCAAATGATAGATACATAAAGAGACAGAATTCTGAATTCTGAAGATAGAGAATGTTCATCCTTTTCAAACACAATGGAATTTTCACAAACTATCTTCAGGTCAAAATATCTTAATACATTTTAATGTTCTGAATGCTGTGGGCCATGTTCTCAGATAAAATACAATAAACTTAGAAATTAACAGAGAGATAAGAGAAACTACTTGAAAGGAGAAAAGTCCTAATTTAGACAGGAATTCAAGTGACAATTACAAAATATTTATGAAAGAATTAGGACATTGTGCATTCTATATGTAGAATGTGGCCAACAAAATTTATAGCCTTAAATGACATTAGATAGCCAGCATCATTAGAAATAAATTCAGGAGGCATACATGTTTGTTAGGAATATTTCTACAAACAACAAACAAAAAACTAAATTCAATGCCTTAAAAAAGGAGAATGAGTTATTGTTGTTGCTGTTTTTCTTTACCTAAAAAGAAGTCCAGAGATGGACGTTTGTTGGCATTGGTTCAGTGGTTAAGCAGTATCAGGGCTAATGTTTTTGTGATTCTATTAGCCTTTGCCTTACCTCTCATAATGCCTGGTGCTTCTCCAGACATTGCGTTCATATCCCAAGCAGGAAGAAAGAGAAAAGTAAAGAGTGCTTTAGCCATTGTCCACCCCCCTGTATCAGGAAACCAAATGCTTTCCCAAAATCCCAGTAGTTTTCACTGGCCAGAGCAATAGCCATTGGCCAATGTTGGCTACAAGGGAAAATTGAAAAATGAATAGTGGTCAGTGGAAGAGATGAATAACAATAAGAGGAAAAAGATGCATGAGAAACAATTAAAACAGAACACCTGGTCAATAAAAATAAAAATCTTGTTATTTGAAAAGACTAATATAATAGCTAAAGCTCAGGTCAGTCTGATCAGAGGAAATATACAAGCAACATTACAAATAAGAAAGGAGACATGAATTAAATTTTAAACATTGGGAGAATGCTGGGTACATCTTTAAGCCAAAATTTTTGAATATCTAAATGAAATAGAAGATTTCTTAGGCATATGGAATTTTAACATTGACTCAATAGGCAGTAATCTGAGGAAGAATAATCATCAAATACATTTCAGAATATATCTACCAGTATTTTTAGAGAATACAATGGAATCTCATCATATACAAAATTGCATACAGTCAAAAATAGCTTTTAAAATCTCTTAGGAGTCTAGCATAACCATTTTTTTCCCTTCCAGAATTGGAAGAGTTCACTGGTTTTTAGAGGTGGATCAAAAATGAAGTCGCTTGTTTAAATTTAGAGGCACGTTGCCTGAAAACATATCTTTAGATATGCGGATCACATTCGTTTTCATGAGATATACACAGAAATGGAAGCCAGCTGAAGGAAAAACATACTTACCACTCCCACCTCATGCTTACTCTGTGTCTTAAATACTCCGGAATAGAGCTTAGAACAAGATTTGTGTGCCTACTGCAATTTAGTTAATACTAAAGGTCGTATTTTAAATCAGTGGGGAAGAAAGTGGCTATCAAATAAACGATGTTAGGAAAATGATAATTGTCCATCCAAAAGGAAAAAGGGGAGAGTGTGAGAGAGAGAGAGGGAGACTCTTCCTTTCTTGATCTCGTACAAAAGGATAATTTAAGATGGGATGAAGAATTTAAGGTTAAAAAAAAAAACCCACAAAATTCTTTAAGTCTTTGAAGAAAATATCAAAGAATATATTTTTAATTTGTATATTGGAAGGCTTTCCTAAGATACAAAACCTAGAATTTATAAAAGAAAAGATTGACAGGCTTTTCGGTACAAAAAATTATAAATGTCTGCATGACAAAAGACTCCATAAACAAAGTTAAAAGACAAGTAAAAGAAATATTGGTGCAGCAGAATAATATTTTGATATTAGAACTGATTTCTCCCTGACTTCATGTCATACCTGCCACCCAGCCCCCACCAACGGCCCCCTCCTTGTTTTGGCAACAGCAAGGGTGTTCTGTGTTCATTGCCTCAGAGAACAGATGACACAGCATAATGCAGAGAACAAAGGAGTCAGTTCTCCGTCTTTGAATTTCAGAAGCCTGGGCACGGCATAGAAAAACTATTTGGAAAAACGTGTTTGTAACCATCTCATTCTGAAGATCTGATTGTCTAGGTTATCAGTCAAGATTCTACTGGTTTGGGGAAGAAGAGTTGAAAGGGAAGTAAAGAGAAGGGCCAAACTGGTGGATTGAGCAAGACATCCTGCCCCTGCCACAAGCTGAGCTTGGTGTGGTGGGGGTACTGTGTGTGTGTCTTGGGGGGGGTAGTTCGAAGGTGTGCTAGGGACAGAAAACTCAGAAATAAAAGCTTTTATTTCTTTTTCCCAAGTGGAGCCCAGCGCCAAGCAAGACCCTTGTGTTCCCACTTCTTAACCCAGCCCTTTGTTGTGGGAGAGCATTAGAGTGAAGACATCTTCATGATGAGCCTGGGAGGACAGGCTTGACATGTTTTCATAGGTTTCTCTCATGTCCAACATGAACAAAGCAGCCAGATTATCCCAGGGTACCAAGTAATGGCACTGAAGTAGTGAGCAAAGTCACCTTGAATGGGAACAAAGGATGATTCAGCTTTAACTGAAAGATCAAGAACTACAGGATATAAGGTATTTCTCAGGGGCGGCAGAGTGGACAGAAGGTGGCTGAAGACCAGATGTATCCTGCCACCAACACCTTTGCAGTCTCCTGCCCCAGGAACTTGGCCCCAACCAAAGGGAAGGAGGGGTGATGATTGGGTCTCAGATTCAGCTTCTGCCATCTAGTGGAAAGGGCTGAAATCAAATTAAGTGAGAGAAAAACGAGATTTCACTTGTTGCTTTTTGGGGTCTGGAGCCCATTACATTTGCAACATTTATTTGGTACCAGAACACCGAAGGTACTCCTACAAATTATTACAATAAAGACAGGCCTCCTGCCCCAGGTCCGATTCTCTGTGAAGCCGACTCCAAGATGGGGTATAGGATGAGGATGCTTATGGGGCTCCGGTGTGCCTTGCCCCCCATACCTTGGCAGTGCGTCTCCTTCCCTATCAACACCCAGTATAAAAACAGCAAACAGAAGATACACCGAAAGGAATACAAGAACCAAATAAATAAACATATGAGGAGATCTTCAAGGTCACGAGTATGCACAGGAATTCAATTTTAAACAATAATGAGATTCTCCACGCCACCCCCTGCCCTAGATAGGCAATATTTTTAAAATATTGATAGTATTGAGGGTTGTTGAGGATGAAAGAAAAGAACATTTCACACACTGTTGGGCAGTGTCAATCAACATCTTAGATATACCTTTTCTTCTAGTCCACGATGGTATGTTGAGGTGCTCTGCTCTGGAGAAATATGGAAAGGCGCTCAGGACCATGTACAATGTTGGTTGTAGTTATGGAGATGAGGACCACCCAGACGTCCATCAGATGTGATGTTTTAACGTACACGTTTGTTCTTCTCTTCTACAGAATGCTATACAGCTGTTTAAAGAATGGGGTGAGGCTGTGTGTACTAAAATATCTCTGAGTGAAATTATTAGATGAAAAAAAAATCAAAGTACCATGAGAATAATATCCATTTATTGATAAAAGGTAAGTACACATGTGCACATATCTTGAGAGGGGAATGGAAGTGAATCAACGGGTAGACGGTGCTCACCTTGGGGTTGGGGCCAAGGAAGGCTGAAGAGCGACTTCTATATTTCACTTCGTGTATTTCCATCTTCATGTATTCTTTTGAAAACCTGATCAAGAAACATTTCTATAATAAATATAAAAGAAGTGAGAAACGCACATGTGCAATATTAGAAAATACCTGGCTTTTGTTTGGGTTATCATAAAAAACATAAACGCTGCATTTTGTAGTATTTAATACTCTCAGCACTTGCTCTGAGCTCCTGACTCATCAGGATGCCCTTTCCGGAACGAAGCATAGTGTATGGAGAATGAAATCCCCCTCTCTTAGTCATCGTCCGGGAGCCAGCTCCTGATTACTGGAGAGGGCAGGGCAGGTGGAAGGCGGGACACACTGTGGGGTCAGGGGAAGCCAGGAACCAAGAAGGTGTCTGATCATCCTCAGAAAGACTGTGGGCCTATTGGGTCTGAAAGAAAAGAGAAACAAGCAAGAGCACCTGACTAGAGGCATTCAGAATCCTACAGGTCACTCTCCCTTAGGATTCTTTCCTTTGTCAGAAATTATTTGCAAATATATCGGCATCCCCCTTTTCCATCTCAACCAACCTACCAAAGGTCATAGGTTCTGTTTTAATCTTCTATATCCCCAGTACATATGGCTAGCGCAAGATACCACACCTAAGAAATTCGCTAACTGTGTGTGTGCATGGATTGGTCTATAACAATGTTGCCTCTGTTGCCTACACGCTCCCATGAGCGGCACACGATAAAGTAGTAGAAAGACAAGGGATTCCCTCTATTGGAAACCCCTGTTCTAAGGCCCCATAGCAAAGATAAAGAAACTGCCATTCTTAATGATCTTGTGTTTCTGCTGCACTCAATTCATTCTGAGAAACGGTTTTATGAAAAGGATGTTTCCATAAGGTGGACGGTGTCTCTCTCATCTATAGTCAGGGAAAACTTCCTAAAGGAGCTTGGTTGGAGAGACGGCAGGTGTTTGAAGAGTTGGCATGTGTTCCGTGTGTAAAGGATGCCTTACAGGCACTCTTTGAGGCATGAATTGGGAATGACATGAGTGGGAGAAAGAGAGATGGACAAAGACCCATTTTGCTGAGCTTTTGCAAAAACAGAAAAGCTGGTAGAGGACCACAGAATAGGACAATGAACGAAATCTAGGCCACAGTTGTTGGCTCTGATAGAAGATATGATACAGAGATGCGAATGGGCTGGAGAGAAGCACGTGGAGGGTACTAGTTAGACACCAGGGAGATATGTTGGCCCTGGCATGTCGACTCAGCATATTAAGAGGGCTGTGATCGCGCATCAGAGGTGAGGCACCCAAAAGCTGATTGGGCCCTTGGCGCCGCGCCGGGACTAGCTCTGTGCATAAAGCGTCATGGTTGAATCTGATCCAAACCCATACTTTGGCTCGTTGGATATGCCTTGGTTTTTTTCAGAGTTGCTGAATAAGACCCTTCGCTACCTGAGAAACTCCCTGACTGTATTTTTGGCTGCTCTGAAAAAAGCAGGCTCTTCCAGCCCTTCCATGCTATTCAGTAAATTGTTCTTTCTCTAATCAGTGAAACCTGGAAGCCTGGGGAAAAAAAGAACTTTTACATGGCCACTTATTTACACCCGTAAGTTCCAGGCACCAGGAAAACTGCTTGAGTCTCTTCGATATGCTTTTAGATATCAGGACAGGCAGCCAGCACTTCCTTCCGCAAGCACCTGCCCCGAAGGTGACACTTGTGGGGAATGAGGACATTGGTGTTTGCTGTGTTCCAGTTGCTAACGCAGGGTCTGGAATGTAGTCAATGCTTTTTTGTTTTCTTTGGTTTTGTTTTGTTTTGTGTTTTTGTTTTTTTAATGGATCTGAACTGTCTCTGCTTCTTTCATTACTCCACCTCCCCAAACTTAGGACAGTCTCCTTCACAAAGGTTACCATTGAGAACCAGTTGGCCTGCATGGAGCATTTCACACTGATTTCCCTCACGGATTCCCTATGACCCTAAGGGCCTGGAGCAAACCTTTCGGAGTGTAAGTTTGCATTGCACTGTATCAGTGCCTTATTATTTCATGTGAAGTCTTGCGTTCCAGGAGAGCTCCGTGGCCTATACGGAGTCAGTTAGCCTTCCTGGGCCTGTTTCCTTACCCAGAAAATGAAAAGAAAAATACACATCTCACAGGCTTTTTGCTGAAATTAAAAGAGGTAACTACAGAAAGAGTTAACAGAGTGCCCGCTCGAGGGTAGGAGCCTGGAAGTGTTAAGGGGCTTTCCCTTCCCTGGACTAGGTCCTCCATTTAGGAAATGCATCTTAAAAATATTTGTAACTGCAACATCTCACAAAACGCTCGGCGCAGATTAGAAGAATCATGGAATTATGGGACTTCAGGTGTAAGAGGGACTTAAAGGTCATAGACTCCAGTGACTTTCAAAAATGTTATTGCAATGCACATTTTATACCAGGACACATCGTGTGTGTGAGTGTGTGTGTATGCGAGTGTGGTGTGTGTACCGCAAGTTTTTATTCTATTCTAGTCCATTCATTTTAAAAAATGCTGCCCATGGCCCAGTACGTTGATTTTGTGATCCATCATGCGACATGCCTTACAGTTAGAAAATAGTGATCTATCCAGATTCTAGATCAGCTACCCAGGGGAAGGACATTCCCTCCCAACACCGTCCATCCCATGGTGACTATCCAGAATCCACTCGCTTAGGGAAGAAATACTCCTTACTGAACAGGGTGCCAATTTTGAGGCACTCGGTATAAAGGAATGGTGAGGCCACAGAAGATGCTGTCACAGCGGCCGCTCCACACTGCTGCGTGCATGCACCGACACGCCCCCTCTGCTCTCATAGAGGAGGGGGTTCTGACCTTTCAATTACACACGCTTCTTTTGCAAAAGTTCTGACTAAATGAAGTGCCTGCAGCAAGGATACCCATGAATTCTTCGTAAGTGCAGGAGAGGGAACGCCTCCATTCTTCCCTCCCTGGTGATTTCCAGATGCATTCCTTATTATTTCTCATGGCCTCCCACTCGAACTCTGTTGGGATGTTGTGTGGGTGACCGGGACAACGCTTCTTGCTGGCCAAGAAGTGGGAGCTGCCCTGTGCAGGGGGACTGGCTGGCTTTAGTTTCTCTAGGAATAAAGGACCCCTAGGATGTCTTGGAGACAGAGATGCCCATTTGCCCACAGAGCAGGAAAGGAGACATATTTCCAGCAAAGATACCATGCAACTGGATTGGTCTCCCAAACACACCTGAAACCCCACCTAAGACGTACAGATTCAAGTGCTCTCCTGCCATTGTCATTTAATGTTCTCCCTAGGAGTCCTTTCTGCCCCTCATCCTATTGAGGTTGGTGTGGGGAGTTGATTTTGAGGAACCAGAACCCAGAAAGAATGCAGGCATCTGTGCAGGACCGGGTCACTCCCTTTTTCCCAGCAGAAGTATCGCCCTCTGAGCCACCCCTTCCTCTTTTCTTTCTCACTCGGTGAAGAGCCTGGGCTGTGGCAGCTCAGGGAAGAGACTAGAAGACATCTTTCAAAAGGATGAATTAGTCCACTTGGGCTTCCATAGTGAAGTGCCATGAGCTGGTGGCTTCGACAACCCACGTTTATTTTCTCGCTATTCTGGAGGCTGGAAGTATGCAGTCAAGGTGGCAGCATGAGAGCTTGCTTCCTGGCTTACAGCCAGCCACGTTCTTTCTGTGTTCCAACATGGCATTTCCTCTGTGTGTGTACAGGTGAGAAGTTCAGGGTATGGAGAAAGATCCGATACCTCTTCCTCTTCTTATAATGACACCAGTCCTATTGGATTAGAGCCCCACGCTCATGATCTCACTTCATGTTAATGACCTCCTGAAAGTCCTTATCTCCAGATACAGTCACATTGGGGATTAGAGCTTAAACTATGAACTTGGGGCGGGGGTGGGTGTGGACAGTTCAGTCCAGAACAGGACGATTTATTATTCTTTGTGCCAGGGCCAAGAAATGTATCCCAGGTGGTTCCCTTGGGAATACCTGTTGATGTGGCTAATAACATACCTGGAACAGAAAAGACCTATGAGATTAACACTTGGCTAGGGCAGGACCTTGTTTCAGGAGCAGAAACTCACTCAATTCAAGTTATGGCAAATGGTAATATCAGCATCAAACAGGATTTTGGCTGGACTCAATCATGGCAACCTGTGATTTAATTAATAACTTATTTTAGTCAATACTTGAAATATTATTCATGGACAACATTGGGAAGAACCTCTTACTTCATCATTTCCCTGGACCCCAGACCAGCTTAACACAGCTCCATGTGAGAGAGATATGCAGCCAACACGAGACACTTCTAGAGAAGAAGGATCGGTTCATAGGTGCTTTGCTTGCACTTTGAAAGCTCATACTTTCTAGTATTTATTTACATGCTTCCTGGCTGGGCACACTGAGGACTGGGAGTCAGGACTTCTGGGACACTTACAGACTGATGTGTGATCTTCTTCTGATTGACTCAATCCACCTGCTTTCCAGAACGTTGAACATTGGTTAAGGATAAAGTTTTCTAAGAGGACTTTCCAGCAATGTATTGGGATCTGCGCACAGTTCTAACAAGCAGCTCGCCCAACGCTGGAAGGAAGTGATGAAGGTGAGCGTTGAGAGAGCGGGGAGATTTTTGAACGGGGGTACTCATTCAACCAACTTATTTCCTTTTTAAGTCTCAACTCCAAAATTTATATTCCAGCCATTCAGATGCTCTTCGCATCAGACGGCTAGCTGCCTTCCCTCTTCTTCCTACCCAACCTGCTCCTCTCCACACTTTGCTCCACTTCTCTCCCCACCTTACTGTGCCTGAGAAATCAATATCTGTCTTTCAAGCAAGAACTCAGGGTTGTTATGTCCAAGAAACTCGCCTCAATTTCCACAGGCTTGGCCAGGCACATTCCTCTTGCATTTCCATGTATCTGGGCTCCTTTCCATCATAGCACTTACCACTCACCACATTTTATCGCCATCATCAGTTTGCTGATCTCTCTCCCCACATCAACTGTAAACATTTAGAACTCAGGGTTCATGTCTCAGTTGTCCTTGTATATTATGTGCCTAACATAGTACTTGTTATATGATTGATACACAATAAGTGCTGAGAAAATGAAAAAAAAATATTTTTCCTTGATCCCTGCATTTCCATAAGAGATTGACCATAGCATTTCAACCCATATGCATGTTGCTGGCATGGAGATGGGAGGAAGGAAAGATGGTCTTCCTTGGCAGTAACTGAAGCATCAATGAAAAAAAATTTTCCAAATGAAACCTGGGTGAAGGTTGACCAACCATCTTGGTTTCCCTGGGACTGAGTAGTTTCTTGAGATGTAGGAATTTTACTGCTAAAATCAAGCCCCCAGTTAAGGATGGTGGTCCTACCTGGGGACCACCTGATTCCCCACTTACAAGGCTTCTGTGGTAATCACCTTCCCATGTCTTCAGCTCTAGCATTTTCTGTCACTCAGATGCATGGACTAAGCTTTATCTGATTTAACTTTCGCAGATGAGAGGCTAACCTTGCTTTGCTAAGAATTTTCCGGGTGATCTGGGTGGATGTGTCTTAGACATTTTCCCCACTCAATTTTCCTTGACCAGAGTCACCCTGTTCTCCTTTCTCTTCTACCCCATTATCCGTTCTCCTCTTCTAGCAATAGAACTCCTATGAGTTTTTAAAGATGACAGAACGAGAGCGGTTGCCTTGTACTCAGAGGCAGAGCCACATGTTGGGGGTTTCAGAGCTGCTCCACAGACTCTGTCATCAGGAGAGAAAGGAATAAACTTCTCTTTTGTTTAGAGCATGGTAATTTCCAGTCACTTTATTATAGACATTACCATCTCCCCTAAATAATATATTAGCCAAACTTTTTTTCTATCTATAGAGCTCATGATTACCCACCTGTTGAAAAAACTCAGAGATTTCCCACCCCAGAGACCCATGGAAATGAGTAACAACAAAATCAACAATAGTCACTACTCCATTTAGTGAGCACGTACTTATTGCCAGATGGGACGTCTGTGAGAGGCCCTTAGGATTCATGAGCTTCTGTTATCCCCACAACAGTCCTCTGTGGTGAGTTTTACTTTCTCTATTTTTCATATAAGAAAATTGAAGCTAAAGATGATGTAATTAGTATAGGTTATCCACACAATAATGGAGAAGTCAAGATTTAAGTCTTGACCAGTCTTTCAAACATAGACTATGAAGGACTCAAATCATTTTTCCTGATATCTAATTCCCTACAAACAAAAAGTTACTCAGAGGTCAAATGAACCTCTCTCTTCTCCCAGTCCCCTGCCAAGACAAGCATCTTGATTTCCACATTACCCACCTTCTCTGCGATTCCCTTTAGTCTCCTCTACCATCTGTCTGTTTTTTACCTTACCGCCGGAGCTGTGTGTGCAAATCAAGTCTGAGTAGTCATCTACATAAAAACTTTCAAAGGCACCCCATTATCTTCTGCAGCTATTCTTAGCAGGGAGAGGATCCAGTTGGAGGGAATATTGAAATTGTGTCTAATATTAAGAAAAAAAAAAATCCTCTGCTGGGGTGAGAGGTGCTGGAAGCATTGGGAGATGCTGGGAAACAGTGAAACAGCAGGGAAGCATCACCTAGCAGCCTGCACCTGGAGGCCTGTTTGGAAAGGACATCAGCCTCAGAGAGGATGTGAGAGCAAAACTGCAGAACAACACGGGCTCATGGGGTGGGGCGGGGGGGGACTTGGACTCTTCCATTCCTCAGAGTCTTGGAAAGGGCAGGTGGCCATGGGATCCAGAACCTGGAAGAGGCAGATCCCTGCCCTGCTTGCCTATGCCAAGAAACAGTATGAAAGCCCTCTGGAGTGCAAGGGAGACCAGCTTCAAGACAATATGTAACAGAGCATAAAATATGGAGGAATTCCTGAAGGAACGGAATTTTAAGCCAGCCTTTCAAAGAATCAGAAATTGGAAGAGAGGGTTGGCAATTACTGAGAATGGCAAAAGCCCAGGGAGGGTGAAGTCATGTACAGGAGACCACAGGTTGTTTGACTAAGGCAGAGTAGCCAGTGAAGGGGAGACTGGGACATGAAGTTCCAGCCAAATGCAGGACCATCTGATGAAAAACAAACAAACAAAAACTACCCAGATGAATCAAAAATCCCCCATTTCTTCTGTACCCCGCCCACACCTACATTCTAAGTGTGAACCTCTAGTCTAAAAAGAAAACAGAATGAGCAGACAAACAGCAAAATAGAATACCAATATTTATTAAACACTTATTCTATACAGGCAATATGCAGTATCATATGTCATCTGATTTATTCTCTTAAATATAGTAGTTGCATTTACATATCTTATCTCATTCAATCCTCATAAATGTTCCATGAGAAAGATGTTATTATTATCCCTAGTTTAAAAATGAGAAAGCGGATACCTAGAGAGAATAATTCACCCAAGATCATACTCTAGTAAGTTTCAGAGTCCAAATTCAGCCTACGTCTGGATTCCAATTCCACAGCTTTTTCCAGAACAACAATCCCTAAACACAGTACGTGAGACTTTTCCCCATGTGGGATTAACCACATCTCCTGTCAGATCATCTCAGCTCCTTCTAACACAGGCTATCCTTGCATACCTCCATTCATTAGGATATGCAACCCATGGAAACCAGATTTCTCAATTTCATTATCATAAGGAATGTTTTCTCTTCCTTCCCAATCAGTCAGCCCCTTCTTGCCTTCTCTTTTTCTCTATCTGGGCAAGAATCCATTGTCTAACACTCCAACCATATTCCTGCCCTGTTTCCAAAATGTCCATGCTTCCCTCCTTTCCATTATATTGACCTGAAAAATCTTCAACCCTGGATCCATCCAAGTGTCTTCTATCCTCCTATCGGGGGGCTGCTAAGAACCTTTGGAAAAAATCACAACTTTCAAACGTTTTCATGGTCTCCAAATGCTACTGGTTCCTTAACATTTCACCATGATACTTCTACCCTTCCCGAGACACTTCTCTTCCCTGTGGACATGCTCTCTTCTCCCTTGGCAGATGGCATTGCCTCCCCTTTCACTGGGAAAAAAAAAAAATAGAAGTCACTATTCATTCATCCATTTATTCATCCAACAAATATTTATTGAGCCCCTTCTGTGAACCAGGGATACTTCTGGGTTCTAGGGATACAATAGTAAACACAAGAGATGAAGATCCCTGAATTTGTAGAGCTTACATTGTGACAGACAGTAAATAAATGATCAAGTTCACTACTATAGAGTATGTCTGATAGTGAAGTTGTCATGGAGAAAAATAAAGAGGGGGCAGGGAAGGGGCAAACTGATATTTTAAATAGATGGTAAAGAGAGGCTTCACTGATAAGGTGGTGTCTGTACAGAGACTCCAAAGGAACATCAACCCGAAAATTTCTCAAGCTCTTCTTTTTTTGCCTTCAAACAGCTTTATTTCCACACCCATCTATGTGGCCACAGTGGAAGCCAAGCTGTCCCTCTGCTGTCATTCCTCAGTGCTCTGGATTGCATTTCCTTCCTCCTTCCTCCACAGAGGCTTCCTTCCAACAATTATATCTTCTCACTCCTGTATATCCAACCTCTCTTTCCTTTGCCAGGCCCTTCCTACTGCCACTTAAATATGTCATGTTAACAAAAGAAATTAAAGAACAAAACCTCCTCCTCCTCCTTTGTGTTAGTTTTCTGGGACTGGCATAAGAGAGTACCACAGACTGTGTGGCATAAACAATAGAAATGTATTGTCTCATAGTTCTGGAAGCAGAAATTCAAGTGTAAGGTATCAGCAGGGCCATGGTCCCTTTGAAGGCATTGAGGGAGGGTCTGTTCCAGGTCTCTCTCCTGGCTTCCAGTAGTCCCTTGGCTTGTAGCAGTGTAACTCCAATCTTTATATGGCATTCTGTGTGTATGTCTCTGTGTCCAAATTTCTCTTTTTATAAGGACACCAGTCACACTGGATTGGGCCCATCTTACTCCAGAATAACCTCTCTTGACTAATTGCGGTTAGGGCTTCAACATATGAATTCTCAGGGGACGCAGTTGAGCCCAACATGCCCCCAGGACTACACATCTGTCTTTCTTCTGGCCTCACAGTTATGGTTCCTGAAAGAAATAGCTCCTACACCATTTCTACTTCATTTATAACACTCTTTTCTTCTCATTCTGTTTACTTTCACTTACTCAAATTTGTTCCCAAGGCTTCAATTATCATCTTAGCCTAATGATTCCCTGAATCTCTATCCCTAGACAGATCTCTCTCCTTAGCTCCAGACCATACATCCAACACTTAAAGGAGGTCTTCACTTAGATGCCCCAAATTGAGCTCACCCACCTCTCCCTCTCATCCACATCTAAGCCCAATCCTTGTACTATTTCCCAAGTGGAGAGAAGAGCATCACCATTCATTCACTCCCCCTCCAAAACCTGCAAGTCCCCCAGCTTTCTTCTCTCTAATTTACCCCTCACCAATTGCCATGTCTTCTTGATTCCGGTACCTGAGTATCTCCAGACTGCATTTCTTTCTCTCTGTTTACCCTCTCTCCCACCTTTGCATGGCAAAAGCCTCACAGCTGCCTCCTTGGTTTCAAGTTTTCTTTCTGTCTTCAGTCAATCCTCCAGGTGCAACCAGTATGATCACTTTCAAATGCCACGTCACTTTCCCCCACCCCCTGTCTAAAGCTCTTCAATGACTATAGTCTAAAAGATGAAGTCCAAATTGCTGGCATAGCACAGAAAGGTCTTCAAGAGGTGGCTTTTCTTAACTCCAGTCTTATCTCTCACTAATCTGTTCCCCAACTTGCCCTCTACACACCCTCCACACTTTATACACATACAGGCTCATAATTAACCCTCAACTATACTAAATTATTGCCAGATCCTCTTACATATCACATTAGCTTTCTGACATTTGGGACTTTACATGAGTGTTCCCACTTCTTGAATCATCCTTCTCCTTCCAAGTTTTCTTTCCTCAGGACTCAACTTAGATGTGCCTCTTCTTCCAGTCAGTCTTTGTTGACCATTGCTCACGACTGGCTTTTGAACTTTTTGAATGTTTTCTCACTGTATTCTCTACTTACCTCCACTATACCACTAAATTATTAAGTTTCACTAGATCACACGACATAACAAACAACCCCAAGTTTCAGTAGCTTACAGCCCAACCGAAAAGATATCTTTGCTGTTCGTGTTGTACGTCTGCAGATAAGAGCTGGCTGATGAGTCTCTGCTTCAGGCTGTGGGTCAGGTTCAGGTCTGTTCCAGGTCAGCTCTCTTCAAGGACCCATGCTTAAGGGGCACCTCTCTTCCGAAGCATGCTATTCTCATGGCAGTTGGCATAGGAAAACAAGAAGCTGAATGGAAGAATCCAACAGAGTGTAAAATTCCTCATAGGACATGGTATTATGTCACATACATTCACATGACTAGCCAGAGCAAGTTCCATGGCCAAACCCAACATCAGTGAGGAAGGAAAATATATTCATTCTCCAGGGAGGCAGGGCAGGAATGGGCATATATAATACTCCTACAGAGGAGGAAACTCATAATTGTAAACAATATTACAATCTACCACAAGCACTTAGACTCAAATGCCTTTTCATTGCCTGTTTCTCCCAGTAAAATGTAAGCTCCTTTGGGACCAAATTGATTTTACACCATTTTATTTTCAATACTTTACAAAACACTTGGCATGTCATAGGTGCTCAGTGTGGATTAAGCAAATACAGATTCACATATTACTTTTTATTTGTTCTCCCAATGTTATAGGCTAAGAGAGTCACTTCTTTCTTTGTTCTTTCAAAAAACAATAACGTAAGTCTATTCTAGCTTTTATGACATTATACATTTTTTTTATTACGTGTGAATTTCCCCCTTCTGGTCTAGAACCTACAATGGCAGGAACATCATCTCACTTCTATCACCTAGCACAATACCTGGAAGAGAGGCATTCAATAAATGGGTAATCTAATCAAATAGTCTCTCTGTTTAAATCAGCATGTGTTTATTGATTACCTCCTAGGTGCCAGGCATTCTCATTTTAACAGTTGGGGCTAGAAGCTAGGAAGGCAAGGGAGGTGGAGAGAGGAAAAGACAAGGGACAAGAACATTTCTGGGATTCTATCTTGAAGGGCTATTCTTGCTTTGCAGTGAGCAGACTCAGTGCCACTCCACCAGCCCATGCTCATTCCCACTCACCTCTGCCTGAGCCTCTCACCCGACAGCATGACTGTGATCTAATCTTCCCATCCAGTTTATTGCTTTGCACTGCTCAGCTCACCAAACACATTTGTGTTTATTGTGCAATTAGTGCTGAGTACACTGAACGAGGTAATGACACGCAGCAAAGGCCAAGAGATGACGCTCTGGCTCTGTGCATTGCTTAATACCTTAGCAGAATGAAGCTCTCCTTTCTCTCTCTCTGAAGCCCAGCTGCATTATATATTTAAGCCTGAATCCCAGGCTCCCAAGAAGGAGCCCAGTGGAATGAAGCCTAAGGAGCTCTTCAGAGGCAAACCTGGTTACTGACAACACCAATGATTGGGCGTAGAGAGCATTATTTTCCATTGAAATGTAGCCAATAAAGAATTTCGTGTTTGCGGACAATGATCATATGGTCTTCCAGAGACTGAGTATGAAGGAAACAGAGGCTGGATTTTCAACATGCTGATCTTGAATTTAGGGAAAAGTGGAAATTTGGAACAATGTAAAAAGAAAGAAGGTCCTGGAAAAATGGTGGGCAATGCTGGGTTATGCCTTCCCATCATGGATCAGGGTCAGACAACTTTTACCAAGTAGATACAAAGATCCTCCTGTGAGTAGACCATTAGGCAGCGTTTCCAGGGACCTGGGCTACTATTGTTCTCTCCTTACCTGGATGAAATACAGTTCACAACCCCCACTCCCACTGAGCAATAAATATCATCTCTTCCCCAAATGACCACCACACTACCATCTTTTTTTATATTTGTATCAAAATACTAGATTCAAACATCTCCCTCCCTATTTCTCCTCTAGCCTGTTTACCTGTTTATATAATGCGTAACTTACTGTCGGGGACAGAAGGAACACCAACAAGCACTAACTCATTCATTCATTCAATTCATTTCACAAATAGCTGAGACATATATTAGCTACCAGGCGGTGGGTATACATCTTTGAGTACAATAAGCTGTCTCTGCTATTGTGACACAATCCAGTGAGAGAAATATCAAGAAGTAAGCAAATAAATATATAAATACAGATTGTGGTAAGTGTTATAAACGAATCTTTTTTTCTTTTACAATAGGAATCTTTCTAACCTGAAGGCTTCAGGGGAATTATAGGTGGGTTTGAAGGAATCCATGAATTCCTTAATGTCATATGCAAAATATCTTATGTATATGGGTAGATTTCTTTTCTTTGTAAAGTATCCACAGCTTTCATCCAATCTCAAAGATCTCATAAGAGTTAAGAACCGATGCTTTACAGGCACACCAGACAGGATTTTTTTTTTCCAGTGCTGTCTCCCAAGACTGATTAAATTGTTGGTGTTTGTGAATGACACTGAAGCAATCATGTCAGAAAAGCAAAGCAAGAGGCTCGTGTTGTCTCCTGCACAGACATACAAGCAGGGTGAGCACCTTCCTTGGTGGAGAGTATCCACCAAGATGTTCATATTGGCTGTCTTCAGAGTGTAGGAGATAAGGTGATGTCCACCTTCTTTTCCATAGGTTCCTGTGTTTTCCGTATTGTTTACAATAAGTATGTGTTGCTTTTGTAATCAGAAAAACTAACACATTAAAGGGATTGTTATTTTGGGAGAAATAATATATTTTACTACTTGTATACATCTCATGGACTAATGCATAGAAATCTATTATACATACAATACACTGGTGTTGTGATTATATAAAATCTTTCTCTTATTACAGGTAGCCCTGGTGAGGAGATAGAATAAGAAAAGTCTGTCTGTTCAGCTCTGAACCACAGTGACCTCAGTGAGCTTCTTGCTGGGGAGCTAGCATCTTGGGCATGTACAGTTCTATCACCTCTGACCTTGGCCTCCACCATGTGTGGTTTCCAAGTCACTGAGCAGGAATCCATTCAGATACAAGGCAGGAGTATTTAATACTACCTTTCCTAGGTCAGGAGTCATGAGTGTAAAGAAAGTCTAGGATTAAGAGTCAAATGATAAGTGTATGCCCAAGCTCTTCAATTGTGTAGATATCTGATCTTGGGCAAGATGCTTCTCTGATCAGTGCCTCAATTTACTCACTTATAAAAAGGGGATGTCGCATTATCCCTGTCGGGATCATATAGAGTGATTATGAGACATAAACAAGCGAATGAGATCTGAGATCTCATAAAGATCAGAGAAGAAAGGATGTGCTACAACACAACCATGTGTCAACGAGAAACATGATTTTGCTCCTATTCTCACAAAGTCTGAGAATAAAGCACAGTTGACCCTTGAACAACATAGGAGTGAGGGATGCTGATCCCTCACACAGTCAAAAATCCATATATAATTTTTGATGACCCCAAATCTTAACTACTAATAGCCTACTGCTGACCAGAAGCCTTATTGGTAACACTAATAGATTAACACATATTTTATATGTTATATGTATTAGGTACTATATTCTTACAATAATTAAAAACTGTTTCAGTATTTCTAAGCTACATGGTTCATCATCACATTTTTTCAAATTGCAAATCTCCAAAAATTTTCCCAACATATTTAGTGAAAACAATCCACATATAAGTGGACCCCTGCAGTTGAAACCCATGTTGTTCAAGGGTCTACTATATATTACTGAAACACATAATCTTTATAGACATAAATAACAATATAGATGTAAATATCACTTCAGAAATAGCTCTTATACACTGTTAAAAAACCAAGGAACAGGGATAACATGGAGGACATTAGGAGAAGGAAGGGGAAAATGAAGGGGGGGATTCAGATGGGAAGACGAACCATGAGACTGTGGACTCTGGGAAATAGACGGAGGATTTTAGAGGGGGGGGGGTAAGAGGATGGGTTAGCCCGATGAAGGGTATTAAGGAGGGCATGTATTGCATGGAGCACTGGGCGTCATACGGAAACAATGAATCATGGAACACTACATCAAAAACTAATGATGTACTGTATGGTGACTAACATAATAAAAATAAAACAATAAATAATAAAATAATAAAATAAACCAAGGAACACTAAGGAAGAAAATATCACAATCCAGCCAGAAACTATGTTTCCAACAATATATGTCCAACCTCTGGCCCCAGCCACCCATCTTACCTACAAACTTTTATCCCCAGACAATGTCTATCACATCCCATTGCACAAAATAGGAGAAAATGGTAAAGAACGCATGAGCATGTGACGAGTCAATCGTGGCACAGGGAACCTTGAGGCAGGAAGGGGATCTAGGAAATGGCAGATTATCTGTAACTTTTGGTCTGTGAGCTCTCCTGCAAGGTAGAGCAGTAGGGTGATTATTGCTGTTATTTATAGAGCAATTTCCCCCCTCATTTAGACATACAGTCTAGCAAAGCACAGGGGCACAGATAAATAATACCTAACAGTTCTGTTAGACATTGTTCTCAAAATTTTACCTATTTATTTTTGTGCACCCTGAAATTCAAAGTAGATGGAGAAGCTTGAGGGTAAAAAGAAGAGGATCCGTTTCTGCAAGAACAAAGTGAAAGAATGAAAATGGGCTGTGAGAGCCACGGTCTTTTTTTTTTTTTTTTTTCCTCCCATGTTTGATGACTTTATTTCTTATGAAGTAGGCACAAAATGGAAAACATGACCCTGAACTGTATTTAAGTCATGGCCAATGTCACCCTGCCTCTGTGTCACAATGGGATGAGTGCTTAACCCTTCTGGTCTATGGTGTAGTTTTCAGGTAAACATGAGATTTTGAGCAGATCAACATTTCCCAAGCTGTGTTCAGCAGAACATTAGTTCTACAGGATGTTAATAATCATTAATGTACGGGAAAAAACACAAGGTTCTGTGGTCAATTAACTTTGGGATATGCAGGGTTGAATAGGTTTCTGTACTGCAAAGATTGTCAGAGCTTTTGCTATGCTAATGTGAGTTCTGAATCTCCAAAAGGTGACCATAAATAGGAGAAAATCCACCCCCACGCCCATCTTACTTGGCCATAGAAGTTTGGGGCTTGGTTTTAGTTTCAGTTTGTTTTTGCTCTATTGTGCTTTACTTAGCACCAACAAAGATCTGGAGATAATTTCGGAACACTAGACCAGATAGTCTTTAAGGTCCCTACCAACCCAAGAAAGAATGGCATTCTGCAAATGATCATTAAATGGCCATTGCACATTTTATGCTTGGGGATGGCTGAGAGGGACCAGCATCATATTGATGACAACGGGGGTGTAGCTCCACGTGTCTGTTTTCTCATTCAATCTTTATAATAACCCAGCAAAGTGAGGACCATCATTCTAATCTTATGAGAGGTTATTGAAGCTTTAAAAAACCAGCAAATTTCTCAAGATAATGCAGCTAGAACTATGAATCCTCTAGTCAAACATAGAGATGTATGGATGTAATCTTTTTTAAAAGATTTATTTATTTGAGAAACAGAGTGAGAGAGTGGGGGGGGGAGCTCCATGCTCAACAGGGAGCCCAATGTGTGGCTTGATCATACCTGAGATCATGATCTGAGCTGAAATCAAGAGTCAGACGTTCAACCGACTGAGCAACCCAGGTGCCCGTGGATGCAACCTTAATACTGTGGCATTTGAACAAATACTTGAACAGGGTGAGATTAAAAAATTGAAGGTGATGGCCATGCATATATCTAGGGAAGAGTGTTCTAGGAAGAGGGAGAAGCCAGTACAAAAACCCAAAGATGAAAGTGTGCCTGACTTGTTTGAGAAAAAAGAAGGAGGTCAGTGGCACCGGAATGGAATGAGCAGAGAAATGAGAAGTAGGACACATGGGACCAGAGAATTAATGGGGTATCAGATCATGTAGCACCTTGTAGTAATCATAAGAACTCTGACTTTGACTCAGACGGAAATGGAGAGCAGAAGAGTGATACCATCTGGTTTATGTTTTAAAAAGTTCACTCGGTCTATTAGGTTGAGAACAGATCCTAGGAGGGTGCCCGAATCATTAGCGCTGTCCACAAATTATTTCCGATTCCCTAGGACATGGGTGGATTGCACTTTCCTGCCCCCTTGAAGTTAGGCATGGCCATGGCTTGGCCAATGAGATGTGACAAGAAGTCTTATGTTTCACTTCCCGGTGGAAGTTTTAAGGGCCTCTGGGCAATTCTTTCTCCATCACATGACTGGCAATGATGGATGCTTTGTCAGTCTGGGTTGGTAAGAAACTGCAATGAAGAGAGTCCCTCCATTAACTAACTTACGTTTAATGTGAAACTGAGCAAGAAGTAACTTTGTTGGTTAAGTCACTGAGAGATTGGTGATATTTATTTGAGCGCCATAATGTAGCCTATAATTACTGATAGAGAAAACAAGTATAGAGGAGGAGAACTACAGGAGACCATTGCAATAATCCAGGTGAGAGATGGTGTTGGCCTGAGTGAGGGTATTAGCAGTAGAGATGGTAGAAGAGCTTGGACTGTGGATATATTCTGTAGGTTGGGCCGAAAAGATTTCCTAACCGATTAGATGTAGGATGTGAGAGAGGTCAGGGAGTCAGCCTTGACTCCAGGTTATTTGGCCTGAGCAATTAGAAAGATAGAATTGCCATCAATCGGGATGAGGATGACTAGGTAAAGAGACTTGGGGTAAAGGCGGTTTATTGTGTTTTTTTTTATGTTTCAATTTCTATTTTATCCTTTTGAATTTTTTTTATAGTTTCTGGTTATCTGCTGAAATTTTCGAGTTTGTTTTTTATTTCCTTGACTATAGTAGGAGAAGTCATAAAAGGTTCTAAGCAGAAGACTGACAGGTTCCAATTTATGAGTCCTGCACAAAGCTCAGTGCAAAGAGTAATGTTTTGTTCTGTGTTCCTCTGCTTTTGGGGGGGAAGTGAGCAAACTAAAGTGCCTAGGGAAGATATTACAGCATTTTATGTGACTCCCATTTGGAGCCAGGGTTCAAAAAACAAACCATTTGGAACTCATTGATTTTAGTTTTCTCTTTATTGTTTTCCACCTTGATTGAGTCCTTTGACTGTAAAGAGCAGATTGATTCAGACACTTCTAATTTTCTGCCTGCTTGATGATTCCCACCTATCATGTTTGCTTCCTGTCTTCCATCATTAGAGTCTCCTTCTTCTGGACCCTGTTAAAATCACACCACCTAGGAAGGATGGCTCTCTGGACTTCACATTCCTCTGCCTTGAGGTGGTTTGCATTTGTGAGTTTCCACAGCTCTAACAACAAAGTCAGCATCCCGGAAGCCCTTTACAAGGCAGAGGTGCAAATGGCAGCCTCAAGGCCAAATCCTCTCTTAGATTCCTGGTACTTTGTTTGATCAGCAATGATTTTAAAAACATTTATTCTTTTGACCTACAAATTCAGAAGATTTCTTTCCAAAAAATCAGAAATGTTGGCAATACTGACATGCTTTCTGAATCCCTGGCAACAGTCTACTAGAACCGAGTAGCCATTGCCTCTTTAAATGGGGCAAGACTCCTTCCTAAGCCTTGTCCCCATCTGGATAGCTAAACTCGTTTATGCTACCTGCTTGGCTCCTGTGAGCATTTGTGCCTCTGCTCTCTGCTTTCAAGATTACAGAGGACTTCCATATACATTATCGTATTTAATCCTCACAACCTTATAAGGTCAATATTTTATAGATCGGGAATCTGTCCTCAGAGCTATATTAATTGCACTTTTTATTTGAGTGCATTTAAGCGTACTTAAGTGTTTCTACTTGGATTCTCTGAAGGCAAAGATGAAATATTCTGCATCCTCTCTCTTTCTAAACAAATAGCAACCTAGACTCTGCTCAGGGATATCCACCCAGGATGGTGTCTGGTCTGTGGCAAGACGGGTAAAGTTGTGATGGGAGTGTGAACTCTGGACTCACACTACAAATGATCACTGTGTCTCCTTGAGCATGTTCTTTAATCACGCCATACCTTAGTTGTCTCATCTGTAAAACAAATGTAGAAAAATAATATTTATTATTTTCTCAGGATTTTTCCTGTAGAATATAGACTAGAAGATATTAAGCGACAAGGGGTCAGATTAAGGAGATAAACTAAGATAAACTAAGGCCAGGTCATGGAAGGTTTTCACTGCATGGCAAGATCATTTTATTCTTTAAGCCAGTGATTTTCAAACTATATGGCTTGGATCTTTAAGGACCCTAGACTCTACATTCCTCCGCGGACAGTCTGGGGACAAAGCAATGAATGTTCTGGACTCCAGATTCCCAACTAATGTTGAAGGCTATGAGGAACCACCAAGGGCTTTCAAACGGAAATTGAACTGGTCAAATACTGAATTTATAAAAATTGCTCTGTATAAAAGACAGATTTAAGGGGACAAATCTGGTAACAGACAGGAATGCAAATAGAAGACGATATATTTAGTAAGATGGAGAAGAGAAAAGGTTATGAACTACCTAGTTGGGTGACCATATAGCATTAAGGAGAGAGAGAAATCAAGGCTGGCTTCCACGGTTTAAGTTTCACTGACGGTTATGGGGAATTAAAGAGGGGTCGTTTAAGGATGAGAAACAGATGCAGAGAAATAGCAATGAGCATGAGCGTTGCGGTGGGGCATCCAGGTTGAGGTGCTGCTTAAAAAATTGGAGGAGATATTAGGCAGTCCAAACAAAGAGATCTCCCCACTTAGCTACTTAAGAGCTCAGAAGAGCTTAGGAACATACGAGCCCATTTCCTTACCCACCAAGTGAGCCCATGAGTGTACTGGGAGAATTGGAGGATGAATAGACATGCAAGGATTTTGAACACCATTCATTTATACGTAATAGTCACACTTTACGTACCAACAGTTTCAGTCAGTAAAAATGAGAAAGATGAGCAAAAGATTATTGAATTTTGAAGTTGGAAGTTCTCCCAGAGGTAGGGCTAATCTAACTTGAAACTCCTGTAGAACCCACAGTAAGATCTTCAGGGAAGTGTCTCCACAGCTTCTCAGCACACCCTGCAGAGAGAAAAGTTTGGCCCTGTTCTCTAATTTTGTTTCCTGGTGGGAAGATTCCTAGAAGACCCTGCTCTAAGCATTGCCGGTAAAAGTGATGCCCAACAGTTGACTCTTGGGCTTTCTGTACTGTCCAGGTAGAACTTACCTCTTTTTGGAAGTATTACTTTGTCAATTGATCATTCCTTGGTTAGTTCCTTATTGCCTCAAGTAAATATTATTTGATTAATTTCTATCTAATTGAGATTTCCTTCTAAGTATTTTTTTTTTAATTTGAGTATAGTTGGCACACAATATGCTAGTTTCAGGTGTACAACGTAGTGATTGTACAAGTTTATAGGTTAGGCTGTGCTGACCACAAGTGTAGCTCCCATCTGTCCCCATACGTCGCTATTACAATATCATTGACTATATTCCTTATGTTGTGCCCTTTTATTCTCCTTTTAGGTACTCTTAAGAAGATTAAATGGGAGATAGAATATGTATACATGAGAGTGGAGACTCTTCTATCAAAGGAAAAAAAAAGTTTATGTGTTCTGTAACTTCTCCGCCCATTTCTTGATCTCAGAGATGCAGCTATGGATTAGATAGGACGATTATAGGAATAGGCTCTGTTTTTCTGTTTGGTTTGCTTCTTTCTAGTTTTACTGAGAACTGTCTGATGCACATCACCATATAAGTTTAATGCCCACTGCATGGTAGTTTGATTTACATATATTGTGAAATGATTTCCACAGTAGGTTCAGCTAGCATCCAGCTTCTCATATGGATACAATAAAAAGAAATGAAAGAAGAAAAGAAAAAAGGGAAAAAATTCTCCTTGTGATGAGAACTCTTAGGATTTACTCTTCTAACAGCTTTTCTGCATATCCTACAGCAGTAATAGCTACTGTCGTCACATTATACTTGACAACCCCGTACTTATTTATATTAGAACTAGAAGTTTGCAACTTTTGACCCCCTTCCCCCAATCCCTGCCCCCAACTGTGTCTCTGGTAATCAGGCGAGTCTGACCTCTTTTTCTTTTGTTTTTCTTTCAAAGATTTTATTTATTTATCTGAGAGAGAAAGAGAGAAGCACGCACAAACAGGGAGGAGGGGCAGAGGAAGAGGGAGAAGCAGACTCCCCCCTGAGCCAGGAGCCCAACACGGGGCTTGATTCCAGGACCCCAGGATCACCACCTGAGCTGAAGGCAGATGCTCAACCCACTGAGCCGCCCAGGTGCCCCTGATCTCTTTTTCTATAAGTTTGTGGTTTTGTTGCTGTTGTTACTGTTGTTTTTAGATTCCGCATATAAATGAGATCAAACAGCATTTGTCTTTCTCTGTCTGACTTATTTCACTTAGCAGAGCACCTTCAAGATTATCCATGTTGTTGCAAATGGTAGATTTCCTCATTTTATATGGTTTAATAATTTTCCATTGATTTTGCCCTGCAGTTTTCCTTTCTAGTAGTGTCATTTTCTGTTTTTGATATCAGAACAGCGTTGGCCTTGTAAAATAAGTTTGGGAGTGTTTTCTCTGCTTCTGTTTTTTTGGGAAAAGTTTGAGAAGGATTGGAGTTCATTCTTCTTTCAATGTTTAGTAAAATTTACCAGGGAAGCCAACAGATCCTGGGCATTTCTTCTTTGGGAAATTTTTGATTACTGCTTTAATTTCTTTACTAGTAATTATTCCATTCAGACTTTCTATTTCTTCCTAATTCAGTCTTGGTAAGTTTCATGTTTAAAGAAATTTCCATTTCTTCTAGGTTGTTCAATTTGTTGGTGTGGAGTTGCTCACAGTAGCCTCTTACAATCTTCTGAATTTCTGTAGTATTAGTGTAATGTCTCCTTTTTCATTTATGATTTTGTTGATTTAGGTCCTTTCTCTCTCTCTCTCTCACCTTTTATTTTTAATTAATTTATTTATTTTTTTTGGTCAGTCTAGTTAAGGGTTTGTCAATTTTGCTTAGCTTTTCAAAGAACCAAATCTAGGTTTTGTTAATCTGTTCTGTTGTTTTTCTATTCTCTATTTCATTTATTTCAGCTCTAATCATTATTATTTCCTTTCTTCTGCTAACTTTAGGCTCAGTTTGTTCTTTTTTTTCCTTGAGTTCTTTAAGACATAGAGTCAGGTTCTTGGGATCTTTCTTGTTTCTTTTTTTTTTTTTTTTTAAGATTTTATTTATTTATTCGACAGAGATAGAGACAGCCAGCGAGAGAGGGAACACAAGCAGGGGGAGTGGGAGAGGAAGAAGCAGGCTCATAGCGGAGGAGCCTGATGTGGGGCTCGATCCCATAACGCCGGGATCACGCCCTGAGCTGAAGGCAGATGCCTAACCGCTGTGCCACCCAGGCGCCCCAGGATCTTTCTTGTTTCTTAATGTAGATATTTATTTCTGTGAACATCCTTTTTGAAACTGCTTTTGCTGCATCCCATAAATTCTGGTATATTGTGTTTCCATTTTCTTTTGTCTCAATTTTTTTTTTTTACTTCCCCGTTGGTTTTTCATTGATCCATTTGTTGTTCGGGAGAGTGTTGTTTAATTTCCATGCATTGGTGAATTTTCCACTGTCCTCTCTTGTTGATTTCTTATTTCATGGCCTTGTGGTCAGAGAAGAGACTTGGTATGACGTTAGCCTTCATGTTGCCAAGACTTGTTTTGTGACATAACGTTTGGTTTATCCCAGATTTTGTTCCATGTGTACTTGAGAAGAATGCACATTCTGCTGTTGTTGGATAGAATATTCTGCATGTGTCTGTTATGTCCATTTTGTCTACACTATTGTCCAAATCCACTGTTTCCTCATTTATTCTCTGTCTGGATGATCTATCCATTGTTGAGAGTGGGGTACTAAAGTTCCCAATTATTATTATATTAGTGTTTACTTCTTCTTTTAGCCCTATTATCTTTTGCATTATATATTTGCATGCTCCCATGTTGTGTGCATATTTACAATTGTTATATCTTTTTGATATATTGGCCACTTTATCTTCATATAATGACCTTCCTTGTCTCTTTTGACCATTCCTAGTTGTTTTTTTTTTTTAAATTATTTATATACTTATTTGAGACAAAGAGAGAGAGAAGGGGAGGAGCAGAGGGAGGGGGACAAGCAGACTCTGCACCAAGTGCAGAGCCCGACACAGGGCTCAATCTCCCAACCCTGAGATCATGACCTGAGCCAAAATGAAGAGTTGGACACTTAACTGACTGAGCCACCCAGCTGCCCCTAACCATTCCTAGTTTAAAGTCTGTTTTGTCCAATATAAGTACAGCTAATGCAGTACTGCCCTTTTTTTTTGGGGGGGGGTATCATTTGCTTGAAATGCCTTTTTCATTATCAGTCTGTGTATATCTTTAAAGATAATTTCAAGATAAAATGAGTACCTTGTATGCAGAATAATGTTGGATTTTATTTTTTTTTTATTCCTTCAGCCACTACATTCCTTTTAATTGGAGAATTTAATCTGCTTATGTTTAAAGGAATTACTCATAGGTCAGGATTTAGTGGTGCCATTTTGTAATTTTTTTCCTGGTTGTTTTGTAAATCCATTATTCCTTGCCTCTTATTCTACTGCTTTTTTAAAAAAAATGTATTTTGATGTCTTTTGATATCAGTATTTTTTTACTGTGTTACTGTGTTATTTTGCATAATTACCACAAGGTTTTCCCTTGTGGTTACCATGAGGCTTACATAAAATATCTTAAACGTATAACACCTTATTTTAAACGGATAACAACTTAAATTCAACAGAATTCATAAACTTTACACTTTTCCTTTTCCTTCCCCTCATGTAGCTAGAGTTAGACTGTGAACAAGGTTCTCTCAGCTGCTGTTCCTCAGATATGATTCTTGTGTGACCTCTCAGAGCAACGCGCCAAAGCCCAGCTCCCTCTTATCCCTGTGCTGTTGCTGAACATGTGGCTGTGCTGTCGCCAAAGGGGCAGAGAGCTTCATCAGAAGAGGAATAGATACGGTACTGCCCTCATTTTCGGAGGGACGCTAGAATGCCTGTTGAGGACATCTAAGCCCAGCAGCGCAGCCCCTTGGGTGGCTTGGCGGCAGGTGTTCACAGTAAGGCTAAGTCCTTCTTCCTCCTTCCCAACAACTGACATCAATAAAAATTAGGGCTTAGTCCTGCGAGGAGGTTGATTTTCAGATGGCCAAGGGAGGCATCCAACTCCTCCTCGCTGCCTTCCTCAGCCCATTCTACTGTGTATCTACCTCGCTCCTGCTGCTTGTGCATTGGCCATCTAGCCTCTTACTGCCCAGCAGAAAGTATAAGCAGCATCTAGGGAGATTAGTTCTGTAACTTGCCCATAAGAACCTGAAGGAAATTGAATGTGGCAAGAAAGGGGCCCAAGAAATGTTAAGGAGAGGGGTTAGGGATGGGATTTCTTTCTTTCTTTCTTATTCTTCCTTGGTTGTTTGTGTTTGCACAAGATGTGTTTCCTCCCTAAACCTCATGCAGCTGTATTCGCAGCAAATTGAAGAAAGGAGGGAAAAAGCTATTTAAATTTATACTATTGAATTTCTGTAGGACACCGAAATATTTTTGAAGTTAATGGGGAGCTTTGAATAGTCTGTTTCAAATAATTACAGGAAAAAAAAATACATTGAAATAATTAGTAGTTGCTACTAGAACATTCAGCAAAATGAAATGACATCTTTGCATGCCTATTAAACAGCACTTTATTTTCAGTTTAGGGTGTTTTGGATGAAATTAGATGGCAAACATACTGCATCATTGAGTGATTAGAAGAACTAGTATCATTTAGAGTTACACTAGTACCACCATCAGCTTTTTTCTCTTTCCTCTGGGGAAAAAAAAAAATACTGTGCTCTCCCTCCCGTTAGGGAGATTTTAATAGAAATGGGACCAACTGCAGCCCTTGAGACTTGAGCTTAAGTGGCTTAGGTGTAATCCCTCTGGATGCAAGGAAAGCCGTCAAACAGAATCTGATTATTCCCTGTTTTCTAATTCTGGAATTCTCTTTCTACTCTGCTTAGAGAATACTTAAAGCCCCCCACTCCTCCACCCTCTCCAGTCTCAAAGCAGGGTGGTCTTTGCCCAAAACAGAAAATGGTCTTCATCTAATGAGGAAAACCTAATTTGCCTTTAGCTCCACCTAACCACCTTCACAGCATTTCTGCTCTCTACGTAAAAGAAAACCAAAACAAAACAAAACACAAACCCAATTTAAAAACTACTGGCAAGGAGCCCGATTTTCAACATTTTAATTTATGAAAGGCATTTGCCAAACCCTGACCACAGCCTGATGCCACTTTCATACTTTTGCTCCCCTTCTCCTCCCCCCTTTTCCTCTTCTTCCTCTTTACCGCATCTCCACGCTCCTCTCTACCGCTTCTTCCAATTGCTTCCCCTTCTCCTCTTCCTTTCTTGTTCCCGTGTGAGAAGAAAAAATGGAAAGAAGAACAAAAAGAAATCGAGGAATACTTATGACGCAACAGTGTCACAGATACTCGGGTGTCTATTGCATAAAACACTGTTTAGTTTTTACTTTTACACTATTTTTGAGGCAAGAGGGACTGAAAAAAATCTGTACGAGGCTCTTCTACTTTTCTCTAATAGTTTCTCATTGTGTTCCAAGACATTTATCAGAATAATGGCTGCTTCTTCATTAAAAATAAATTAATAAATGTGTTTTAAGAAAAGCTGTTTGAGAGTTCTGAGATTCCATCCTAAGCAGAGAGGGAGGAAGAGATGGGAGAGAAGTGGCCAGTGAGAAAGGTGGGTTCCTGATCCATGATGGGAAATGGCAAAGGAATAAGCAGACCAGAGATGGCTCTGCTCCATCGCTTGACTTAGGGTCACCATGTTTCTTTCCTAAGGCCCAGCCATATTTTTTGTATTGCTGGGCTTCGCTACTAATGCATGCCTGGTACTTCCTTCACCCAAAATGCCCACACGCTCTCCCTAGGTCTTAATGTCCAGAGGTACCCCTCATGATGCTCTTTCTGCATCCTTAATTCTGGGTTGTGTCTTCCGTCCCCAGGAAAAAGGGGCATTATCCGTCTCTCCTGCCCTAGAAGCTTCATTCTCCATGTGTCTTCCAGTGGGACACTTAAGCAAGGTTGCCGTGTACTCACAGAGAGCAGCCAAGTCTGGGAGCTTTCTTTTGTCATATGTGCTATTCAACTAGCTCCCCTCCAGAAATCAGTTTGTTGTTAATGCTATAAGGGTGACACCAAATTTTAACATTTTCAGTAAAAACAAAGAGAGGGAAGGAGAATACGCTCTGGGGCTTATGTGGGGTAGGACTCCTAACAATGGTCCTGCCATCTGCATACCTTCTGCTCAGGGTGCCCTGGTTGGCATGCTGTTCGCCTGGCCCTGACACATGGGGGGTGACAATGAAAGAGCCAAGGCTGCTGTGTGGGCCAACACCCGGGACCCCCCAATGAGGAGAAGTCCTCTTTGCAATATCACCCGTCTCCATCAGCTTAGTGAGGCCGCCTCTCCCTCCTCCTTCCCTCCTGGATCCCCCTTTGTCTCGGATCACCCTCTCTTCATCCCCGCCTGTCTGGCTCTCATCCCCACACCTGCTGTTTTGTTTGACTGTGTTCCTCTTCTCTCTCCTTCTATTAATAGAGCCCCATCAGGTCGCACATTTTCTTTTCTTTCCAGTGATACATTAATGGACTCTCTCCTTTCTGTCTCCCCTTCCCTGGTCCTACCTGTGGTGACTTCTCCCATCACCCCATTTGAACAGCTTCCCTCTGACTTTGATGTAGGCACAGTGCAGCGCTTAATAGGTGGCCTGCCCCCATGCAAAATGCTGCGAAATGTTCTTCTGTGACTTCTCTCCCAATACCCTCCTGGGACAAGCTCTGGATCTGGTACCTACAGCTCCAGAGCACTGTCTCTTCAATTGTAACAATGACCCTTGGCAGTGAGGACCTGCTCCTGCTGAGGCAAGAGGCAATTTTTCAGGCCCTGAACCCAAAAGAAGCCAAGCCCTTCTAGTGAGTGCTGTTTGAGAACACCCCTGCGGGAGCTGCTGCCACTCAAATCTATGCCTGTCCAGCTCACCTGCTGACCATCTCCCACTTCTGTCTTTAATTCTGATCATTCTTCCCGACTCTGAGATCTTAAGAAGATGTCAGCTTTGGTGCGGCTTGTTCCCTGTGCTGGGGACATGGCTGTGCTGGGCCGCTTCCCCAACTCCTCAGCTTCAGCTGTGAGGCAAGCCAGTGGCTCCGCCAGGCAGCAGTTGCTGCAGAAAGGAACAGAAGGAAATTTGGTTTTATAGGGCAGCAAATATATTGAAAGCCCTCAGGGAAAAGCCACGGCCTCAGTTCCCAAACCAGGTCGTTTCAGAAGCTCGACGCTCTGGATTTATAGCGTCTGTACTGAGCCAATTTAAACAATTTCAATCAACAGGCCCCATATGATAAATTGCATGCAACGCATCCTTATAAAAGAAAAAATAGGCTTGGATTGAATTTGAACTTTGGTGATCCAAGGAGTTTCAGAGTTTCCCATTATAGTCATTAAAACTAACTAGGCAAGAAGAGACCAGTACATCAGCTAACAATAACACCGTGCCCTGGAAATATGGCTGAGGCTGGTCAGTGGTCCCATAACAAATGCCTTGTGGGGGTTCTTGGGGTGGCTGTCTGCATTTGCACCTCACCAGGAGGCTGGCTTTGGGAGAGTTCAATAACCTCACCAAGCTTACTCAGAGTAATAGTCGTATGTACCTCACCGTGTGGTTTGTGTATTAGAGATAAAATAAAATACCTAATACTTATTATACACTTAGTATGGCCCAAGTCATATTCTAAGCACTTTCATGTACTAGTCCCTGCAGAGAAAGTTGAACAGTTAACACAGCTCCCAGCACATTCTAGCTACTTAATAATTGTTGGGTGCTCTTGCTAATAGCAACAGTCATAGTGGACACTTGAAAAGCACACATCATGTATCAAGATCTGTTTAAATATCTTACATATTCCAGACTTAATATCTGTAACAACTCCGTGAGTAGGTGCTGTTACTATCTTCCCATTTTACAGATCAGGAGAAGGCTAAGTGAATCATTGACCAAGGTCAAGAACAGAAAGGGAGGTAAGATATTCACTGTGTGGGGAATGTGGACATTTGGGATCAGAGAAAACCTTACTGAGAAAATGGCATTTGTATAAAGACATAAAGTTGCTGAGGGAGCTAGCCATGAAAACATGGGGTAAGGGCAGCCCAGCCAGACAAAACAGGTACAAAGTCCCTGGGGCCTGTATTGTTCGAAATAATTGGGCTAATTTGATCCATATTCTCTCCTTACTGCAAACGGCTAAACTTAGCAAACAACCCCACTGCCAGGGACAAAGGAGCAAGTGTTGGAGGCGGAATTTGGGAATGTTCCCATTTTTTCACAAATCCAGCTCTCAACCTGTGCTTGCTATGGGTGAGACAATGACCGCCAGGGGACAGCTCATGCGTGTGACACCTTTAGGACACATCAGTACCCCTCCCTGCAGAACTAGTTCACATCTTTTGCTTGCAGTTAGAGTGAGTGAGAAAAAGGGTAAAGCTGAGCACAACCTTATTTAAAACCACTTTGATCCAAGGATTGTAACCATTTAGTGTTTATCGATTTTTCTTTCCTATTTTTAGGAAGGTGGGAGCATGATAATTAAACATTTGTGAGTGGAGCTGGTTTCTAGGGAGGATGGCTTAAGAGTCCCTGAGAGCCAAATCCTTTGTTTACTTTCCAACACAGGCTCCTCAGAAACGAGGAACAAGTGGGTGTGCTGGTTTCCTGCCTCCCGGTCAGTCAGATTCTGGAACCCGGCAGAGGACAGTGATTTCCATGCCTCTTCTTGACTTGTCTTTGGCCCTTGGCCTCCTATGTAGAGACTCATCAAAAGAAGGCTGAAGAGTCCAGGAAGTAGGAACTGCCCTGCTGAGTTTACTGAAACATGTCTCCATTACATGTGACCCCCTTGGGACAAGACCACTCTGGAATCTCAACCGACTCCATATCCGTGACTGGCAGCACCAGGGAATAGTCACAGTTGGCCCCACAACCAGCCCGTAGAGAGGCGTGGGAGCTGAGTGCTGATGTTCTGCTCACTAGACCACCCCAAATGTCTTAACAGCCAAGGCAAAGAGGGGAGACAAAGGGGCCTTCCCAAAGACACGCAAACCGACTTATATTTCCCCTTCGACATATTCCTTTCTTCTCCAACTTTAGATTTGTCCTTTATTCCATGTTAAAGTTCCAGTGTTATTTTACTATACTTTTAACAATAACAACTAACATTCAGACCTACACTATCCTACTTAGTCTAATGAATTCTTTTAAAAACTCTGAAAAACATGTATTATTGTTCTCATTTTCCAGGCAAGGGAAGTTAAGAGATATTTTGTACTCCCTCAAGAATAAAAGATTAGTAAATGGTAGAGTGAGGGTTTTACCCAGATCAGAAATCTCTAGAACACAAGCGCTTAATCATTTTGTTGTACAGCGGTATTTGTGTCAATTATCTAATATCTGAAAATGTGTATCTGCTCACATACAAGCACATGTGCATAGACATTGCATGCATATGTACATATTACCCCCCAAACCCTATCGAGTTATATAAACACACACACACGCACACACACACAAACACACACTGCACCCTTGGCTATGGTAGGATTGGATAGAATTAAAAAGATGGTGCTATGCACTGTGCACTATTGTACGGAGCAGGGTGTAGGTAAGGAAGATGAGACTTGAAGTACACTGATGGTGGGTGGGAAACATTAATACCCAGTGCTCCAAATGCCTCCTGGAGACCCTAGCAAGAGGGTGCTGGGCGGTGTGTCCATGCATTTTGGGCATTTTCAGTGCAGACAGGCTGTAAATAAAACTGTTGTATAGTATAAACTCACCATTAAATTGGCAGATGGAGGGATATCATCAAAATGATAACATAGGTTATTTCTGACTTTACTCCTCCTTGCAGAAACAGCTAATAATGTTTCAGGAAGATACTCCAGAGAGAATCGTAGAACGTGGGGTGAGGCTGAAGCACCCCTTTCACCACAAACACCAAAACAGACCGCATTACAAAGGTAAGAGAGGCAGCTACACACGAGCTACGTTGCCTCTCCCCCAGACCAGCACAGTGCCACATGCAGAGGTCTTTCCTTAGCTTCCAGTTCCTCCAGTGGGAAAAGAGAACCCAGGGAGGACGCTAAGCCTCCTCCAGCACTGTAGGTCACTTTTTAGGAGCCCCTACTCTGATCTCACACCACAGAAATTACAGTGGAATATGTGGGGTTCAACCACTGGGAATCTGACTGCGACAGAGAAGGGCAGAGGGGCTTGTTCCAAACCAGCATGTGGATCTCTGCGGACTGAGCTCATAGCTGCAGTGCCCAGTACTAATCCCAATGAGCAGCTTTGCTCATCTGCAGAACCAAGTCAGGAGCGCACCGACCAGGGACCTCAGCAAGGTGCAGATCTGCCTGATACTGATTCCCAAAAGAGACATTTTGTAGCCCTAGATCCTGGATTGGACATGCTGGCGCAAGGTGATGAGTCACATCCTTACCCAGTGGAGGGTACCTTGCAACCTTATCTGACCAGAGGGCTAGTGACAACCCCTAGAATCTGTGTGGCCCCTCAGAGCAAAGCCAAGACTGCATGGAGGTTCCCTGGGGGTACACACAGGCAGAGGAATTCATTCATAGCCAAGGCTGAGAGTAGTTCCTGGCCCATGCCATCTAGAGTCCTTGTTTAGGAAACTGGCAGACAGAGGCTACAGTTTGCAGAACAAAGCTAGTGGCTGTGCTCAGCCATGGAACTTGGGGTGTGGGTCCGCTTGAGTTAAGACAAAAGGCAACTTTACTAGTTTCAGAGTTGCTTCTTCCACAGCACCCAGTCAGGGAATCTAATTCATAGGCCCACACCTCCCTGGGTAAAATCTTCAGCTTGTCTGACCAGAGAGCCTACTCAAAGCATAGGAGAAACTGCATAACCTATTCAACAGCCCTATGCACAGCGGCACTTGAACAGAGAGCACAGCCTATGGCTTCCCTCATTTGCAGAGCGATATCAGTGGCCTCATTTGACCAGGGAATCCAGTGTACACTTTGGCCTAATTCAAGGCCACAAACAACGAGCTGCTCAGGCCCTGGGCCATGGCCTGCTGCCCTGTGAGAGCAGGGAAGCTAATTCATAGCCACTTCTACTACTGACTACAGTACCCAGTTCAGACTGTTTAAGTGAGCCTGACCAGAGAATTCATGCAACCACAGAGCCCAAGCCAGTAGTCCAAACCAAGTGTTCTCAGTCAGAGATACACACCTCCATTCCTATCCTCAGAGCACAAACAATTGTCTCACCAAAGATAGACCATAACAGCAGGCCCTACCTGACCAAAGATAATACCAGAAGATACAACCAGAAGCCCAAACTGAGCCAACTGGTGAAGAATAGTCTCTGCCAAAGCAAACCTGTAAAGAGAAGCCTGATTACTCACATCTATTCCAATGTAAGAAACCAAGGATCATAAAAAATCAGGTAAATATGCACCACCAAAGGAAATTAATAACGCTCTAATAACTGACCCTAAAGCAATGGAGATCCATGAACTGTCAGACAAAAAACTCAGAATAATCCTCTTAGGGAAGCTTAGTGAACAATAAACAAAACAAAACAAACAAACAAACCCAGACAACTAAATGAAATTCATAAAACAATGCATGAACAAAAGAAGTTTGACAAGCAAATGGCAACTATCAAAAATACCCAAACAGTAATTCTGGAGTTGAAAAACACAATAACCGAAGTAAAGAATTCAATATAGAGTTTTAATGGTAGACGACTCAACCATGCTGAAGAAAGAATGAGGGACCTGGAGGATAGGATATTGGAAATTATCCAGTCAGAGGGGGAGAAGGAAAGAAGAAAATTTATGAAAGCCTACAGGAATTAGAGGACACAAGGAGAAGAAACAATACCCCCAATATGGGAATCCAAGAAAGAGAAGAGAAAGGGATGGAATGTTTAGTTAAAACAGCAATGGCTGACAGCTTCCCAAGTCCAGGGATAGAAATGGATATCCAGATCCCTGAGGCCCAAAAGACTTCAAACAGGTTGAATCTGAATAGGGCTATAGTGAGATACATTAAAATTGTCAAAATTCAAACACAAGGAAAGAATTTTAAGAGCAGAACCAGAAAAGAGAGAAGTTACATGCAAGGGAACTCCCAAAAGACTATCAGTGAATTTTCAACAAAAACTTTTCAGGCCAAGAGAGAATTGGATGACATATTCAAAATGCTGAAAGAAAGTAACTGTCAACCAAAAATTCTATACCAGAACTTACTGGATATAGTAAAAGCAGTTCATAATGATAAATGTCTACATTAAGAAGCAAGAAATTATCCCAAATAAACAATCAAACTCTATGCCTTAAGGAATTAAAAAAAGAACAAACTGAGCTAAAAGTTAGCAAAAGAAAAGAAATAATAAAGGTCAGAGCAGAAATAAATGAAACAGAGAATAAAAAACAATAGAAACATTAACCAAAGGAGGAGTCGATTCTTTGAAAATATAAACAAAATTGACCAACAGTAGCTAGAGCAGCCAAGGGAAAAAGAGAAAGGACCCAAATCATCAACAATGTAAATGAAAAAGGAGACATCGCAATTGATAACACAAAAATTCAAAGGATCATTAGAGGTTTCTATGAGTTTATAGAGGTTACCACGTGCTAATAAACTGGACAACCTAGAAGGAAAAAAAAAAGTCTTAGAAACATACAACTTGCCGAGACTGACTCAGGAAAAAAATAGAAAATCTGGATATACCAGTAAGGAGAATGATCAACAATCAAAATTCTCTGAATAAAGAACTCAGGAACAGAAGGCTTCCTGGAGAATTTTACCAAATGCTTAAAGAAAAATGAATATCAATTCTCCTCAAACATTTCCCAAAAACTGAAGCAGAGGGACACTCCCAAACTCATTTTACAAGGCCAAAATCATCCTGATTCCATAATCAGAAGAGGACACCACTAGAAAAGAAAACTACCAGCCAAAATCTCTGATAAAGATGGATGCAAAAATTCTCAATAAAATGCTAGCAAACCAAATTCAACAACACATTAAAAGAATCATTCACCATAATCAAGTGGGATTTATTCTTGGGATATGAGGATTGTTCAACATACACAAAGTAATCAGGGTGATACATCACATTAATAGAATGAAAGAAAAGAATCATATGATCATCTTAACAGATGCAGAAAAAGAATTTGATACAATTCAACATCCATTCATGATAAAAATTCTTAATAATTAGGCATAGAAGGAACATATCTCAACATAATAAAGGCCATGAGGACAAGACCACATCTAACATCATACTCAGTGGTGAAAGGATGAAAGCTTTTCCTACGAGATCAGGAACAAGGTAAAGGTGCCCACTCTCCCCACTCCTATTCAACAGAATACTGGAGGTCCTGGCTAGAGCAATCAGGCAAGAAAAAGAAATAAAAGACATCAGAATCAGAAAAGAAGTAAAGTCATCTCTATTTGCATGTTAAATGATTTTATATATAAAAATCCTAAGGACTCAACCAAAAATGTTAGCTCTAATCAATAAACTCAGTAAAAATGTAGGATATAAAATTAACATACAAAAATCAGTACTGTTTCTATACACCAACAATGAAATTTCTGAAAAAGAAATATAGAAATCAATTCCATTTACAACAGGATGAAAAACAATAAAATACCCAGGAATAAATTTAACTAAGTAGGTGAAATATCTCTACTCTGAAAACTACAAGACACTGATAAAAGAAATCAAAGAAACCCCAAGTAAATGGAAAGATATCTTAAAAGAATTAATATTGTTAAAATGTCAATACTACCAAAAACCATCTGTAGATTTGACGCAATTCTTACCAAATTGCAGTGGCATTTTTTACAGAAGTAGACAAAACACTCCCAAAATTTATATGAAACCACAGAAGACCCTGAATAGCTGAAAAAATCTTGAGAAAGAACAAAGCAGGAGGCATCACACTTCCTGATTTCAAGCTGTACTATAAAGCTATTGTCATCAGAACAATATGGTACTGCCATAAAAACAGACAAATAGCCCAATAGAACAGAACTGAGAACCCAGAAATAAACCCAAGCACATAAGGTCAACTTATAATTCAGCCACAAAAAATGAGGACATCCTATCACTTTTAACTTACGGATGGACCTTGAGGGCATTTGCTAAGTGATATAAGTCGAACCGGGAAAGACAAACACTGTATGATCTCACTTATATATGGAATCTACAGCAAAACCCCCAAACTCATAGAAAAAGAGACTGGATTTGTGTTTACCAGAGGTGAAGGGTTGGGGGAGAAGGAATTGGAGGAAAGTGTTCAAAAGGCACGAACTCCAATTATAAGATAAATAAGTACTGGGGATGTCATGTACAACGTGTGGATGCTAGCCAACGCTGCTGGAGGATATATAGGAAAGGTGGTAAGAGAACAAATTCTCAGTGTTTTCATCAAAGAATTTTTCCCTTTCTTCTTTTCTCCTTTTATTTTTATTGTATGTACACGAGAAGATGGATGTTGGCTGAACGTACTGCAGTAACCATTTTAAACATATGTAAATCAGACAATCACGCTGTTCTGTGTTAAACGTAAACAATGGCGTATGTCAATTATTTCTCAATAAAACTAGAAACAAATGAAACAGAAACAAAAATGCAGAACCCTTGCTGCCTCTGTGTGCCCCTTTGGGCGTTTGCACACAGATAAGTATCAGGAGCCTAAATAAAACCCAGAAGTTTGTCTTCGTGGTGAGCAGGGCTCTGTCACATCTTGAGAACAAGGCTCTAGGACTTTCATTGGAGCAGAACTGGACTGGATATCTTTGTTTCATTCAGTATGAGAAAACAAGCTTGGCTGTGGACGTAGTGCCAACGAGGGGATGTTTTGTTTTTAAAGAGATAAACAAATGATTCACTACTCTTTTCCGTTTCTCCCTGCTGTCCCTCTTGCCTCACAATCTTCCCCTCCATCTAACATGCTTCTTTTCTTGAGAATCTTACTTAAAATCCACCCACTCATTCACTGAGTATGTACTGAGTCCCAACTATGGCTCAGTGTGGGGTGTTGTGTTTTGTTTCTTAATTTTTCATAAAATTTGGTTAACTCCTACTTTTATAAACAATTGTTCTCTGGAATCATCTATAGAGATTCTGTGATTTTTTTTTTTTTTAAACAGAACAGTGTCTAACCAGTGCATGGCTTCGCAGACCTCAGCGTCCCTGTGCTCTTGGTTGTACGACCCTCCACACATACCGTCCATCACACAGGAGCAACAACCACGCCTCTTGCACCTTCCCCCTTCTTTTACCTCTCCAACTCATTTGTTTATTCATTTATTCAACAACTTCACTGAATACCCCCTCTATGCTCGGCGCTGTTCTAGGCACTAAGGACAAGGGTGGGAGCAGAGCCAATGCTTGTGCAGAGGCAGACAATAAAATATGTTAGGCATTGGGGAATGAGGGGGACAAAGGAGAGACAAGAAGGGTGGAGGAGAAAGGAATGTCAGGGGCCATTGCAATTTTACACGGGGCATCCCAGGAAGGCTCTGCTGTGGTGACATTTGAATAAAGGAAGTGAGTGAGGGAGCCGTGCATTCATCAGGGGCAGAGTGCACCCCGAAACTAGGATATGACAAAGGCTGAGAGCCTGATTGGGGAGCACATCTGACAAAGCAGAACAGGAATGGCCACATGTGACTGGAGCGAGGGAATGGCAGGCGAATAAGAGGAGAAAGGTAGAAAAGGGATGTAGAGGGGTGCTGGGGTCCATGCAGGGTTTGTAGAACATACTAAGGCCTTTGACTTCTACTCTGTGTGAAACGAGAAGCAACAGAGTCTTTGACAAGACCTGTTTTAATGGAATCTGCCTGCTGACTAGTGAATAAACTGAAGGAGGGAAAGGGTAAAAGCACGAAGACCACTAAAGAGGATATGTCTATACTCTTTTATTTTATTTATTTTATTTTATTTTATTTTATTTTATTTTATTTTATTTTATTTTATTATTCTAAGTAGGCTCCACATCCAATGTGGGACTTGAACTCATGACACCAAGATCAAGAGTCACATGCTCTACCCACTGAGCCAGCCAGGCGCCCCAGAACACCTCTATACTCCTGATGAGATATGCTAGTGGCCAGGTGCATAGCCATAACAGCAGAGCTGTAACTGGAGAATTTGATGGAAATATCAGGAATGACTCCCAGACGCTTTGGACTGATCAAGTGGAGGAACAGAGTCGACATTTGCCAAGACGACTCATGATTAAAAAACACCAAGCTCCACTAGCCTTATCTCTTAGGGATTTCTAAAATCCTTTTCTTTCATTCCTACCATTAGTTCCTTAATTTATCCATTTATTGTTTCTTATCTGGATTAGTGCAACAGTCCTCCAACTGATCCTTCTGTCCATTAACTGTCCCCAAATCCAACCACAGCACAGAGTGAACTGTGTAGAATAAATATCTGCTGTACTCTTCGAATAAAATTTCCACTCACCCTAGGTCACCCACTCTGCCTCCAGGGAAAATCCAATATCCTTCACATGGCTCAGAAGATCTGCATAATCTGGCCTCTGCCTATCTGTCCACTCTCTTCTCCCAGCACGCCTTCCTTTGGAATTTATGCTGTAGGGGCACCAGCAACTTGAGGTCAAGTGACCCCATGCCCAACTCTAACACATATGTAGCGATCCATGCCATGTCTCATCTCGGGACCCTGCTTCTCTGTGGCCTCTGCTGCAATGACCTTCTTATCCACTCTTCACCAGGCTACTCCTTCAGGCCCTTGAAGACACATCTCAGGCATCACTTTGTTCAAGAAGCTTCTTTAATCACCCCTTTACCCAATGTGCTCTGTCCTTACTCTGCACTGCTGTAATTCACTCTATGGCCTCCATTGTCAGCTCACTGTGTGCATGGCAAGGTGCTGCTCCCACAATGCCTCGGTTCTTGAGGGAGGGGGTCATGTCCTAGTCATCTCTGAGTCTGGGACTCTCAGCCCAGTACTTGGCACAAAGTCAGGTATCAAACAATAATTAAGAAGTGAATGAATCAAAGAGAATTTTCTGGGCTACATTTTTAAAAGGAAATATATTCGATTCTGATAACTTCACATTCTGTAATGATAAAAACAACTCTAACCTGAGAAAACAAATATCTATAAAATATATCTTTTGAGGGTTGTTTTTTTTTTTTTTACTTACCTCTTCATCCAAGAAGTCTTAGTGAACTTCCCAGCACATTTCAAAAGTGTACACTCCTTTGAATTCTATTTTTGTAGCTGCTTACATGTTGGTTTCTAAGTGTTTCTGTATTACATAAATGTGTATGGGCATACACTTGTGTGAGAGAAAGAGAGGAAAAGAGGAAGTAGGGGAGGGGGACAGGGACAAGGAATGATAGAAGGAGGGAGGGAGGAGTACAGGGAGGGAAGCAAGCGAGGGAAGGAGGAAAATGAAAAGGAAGGAAAGGAGAGGGGGAGGGAGAGAGAATGAGAGTCAGCGAGAAACTTCCTCCCTGAAATCTAAGTTCTTTGAAGTCAGGGACATTCATCAGGTATCCTGATTCTACTCTGGCTAACTTGGGAATGTACAGAGCTGAAACTCTCAACAAATGGTATAAACTATTAAAGGAATATCCTCCTGCAGAGGGGAACTTTAATAAAATGGCTGCTAACTGAATTAAAGCAGCTCAGATGAAAGCAGGTCTACCCCTGCCACCAACTTGCACCCAAAATCTTTCCATCCAGGTTGAGAATTCCCTTAAGAATTGTCTGCCTGTTGAATCAAAATGTGCAAAGATGCTTCCAAACATGGGAGAATAGCTTCTCAGAACCAGAACACCACCTACACATGTCTTCCTGGGCCAAAGCCTGACAGCAAGCTCAATTGCTGACTTCATAAAAAAGATCCAAGCAAACCTCTTTAACATGGAAAGCAATCAAGAAAGTATTAGCAGGTGCACCCTCTCTCTCTCACATACACACACGTTTTAGAAAAGAATTTGTTCTGGGTCATTTCTCTGCTTTACTTACTTAAACAAATCTGGGTAATGGGACAAGGAAAAGAAAAAAACAATGGGTTAGAGGGTCGGGCTGAGGAGATAATAAAAACCTAGTGTGAAAGACAAAACAGAAAGAAGTCACGGGAGATCATAAAGAAACACTTTCCCCTTTGAGGGACTGAGTAAAGATTTTAGAGACTTTCAATTAGTTTTTGATTACTGGACCTTTTTCTTGGAAAACAGTAGAGCACTGAGACTGGACTACAGGGAGCTTAGGAATATAGTCAGTTTATGCTCTGGTGGTACTAGTGCAGGACAAGCTTCAGAATTAGTATTCTTGAACAACAATTGCTGGAGAGGATGTGGAGAAAGGGGATCCCTCCTACATTGTTGGTGGGAATGCAAGTTGGTACAGCCACTCTGGAAAACAGTGTGGAGGTCCCTTAAAAAGTTAAAAATTGAGCTACCCTATAATCCAGCCATTGCACTACTGGGTGTTTACCCCAAAGATACAGACGTAGTGAAGAGAAGGGCCATATGCACCCCAATGTTCATAGCAGCAATGTCCGCAATAGCTAAATCGTGGAAGGAGCCAAGATGCCCTTCAACAGATGACTGGATTAAGAAGATGTGGTCCGTATATACAATGGAATATTACTCAGCCATCAGAAAAAATGATTTCTCAACATTTGCAGCAACATGGACAGCACTGGAGGAGATAATGCTAAGAGAAATAAGTCAAGCAGAGAAAGACAACTATCATATGATTTCTCTCATCTATGGAACAGAAGAACTAGGAAGATCAGTAGGAGAAGAAAGGGATAAAGAAAGGGGGGTAATCAGAAGGGGGAATGAAACATGAGAGACTATGGACTATGAGAAACAAACTGAGAGCTTCAGAAGGGAGGGGGTGGGGGAATGGGATAGGCCGGTGATGGGTAGTAAGGAGGGCACGTATTGCATGGTGCACCGGGTGTTATACACAACTAATGAATCATCGAACTTTACATCGGAAACCGGGGATGTACTGTATGGTGACTAACATAATATAATTAAAAAACATTAAAAAAAAATTAGTATTCTTAAAGATTTGGGCCACTTTTTTTTTTCTGATTTCTTTCTTTTATGCTTAAAGAACAGCACCTCTCTTTATCCCAGAATAAGACTATTAGATATGACAGATTCTATGGGGTCATTTAAAAAGACCATTGCAGTGATGGTTAAGTTGAGGCACCATTTACTGAAGGCAAAGCAGGGACACAAAAGCCAGAAACTTACCAATAAGTTCATGGCTCTTGTTCCTTGGAGTGCAAGCAGCCAGGTGACCTATGACGAATTCTTGGAGACTCCTTTTGAGAGGCCCCAGAGATCATGCCATTGGACTTAAATTCACAGGCAAGACTGCGAAAATTCCCAGGATTCAAGCCCTCTTGGCAGAAAGACCTAGAAGGCAGTGTCTGACAAAAAGGAGGCAAACTGGCTCCCTACCAGAAGGAACAAAAGCCAGGAAGCATGAATGGAGATTCAGCCAGAAGAGGAGGACAGGAAAGGGAAGGTAAATATCCTGATTAAGGAAAAAAAAAAAAAAGACAGGATGAAATGAATAGAATGCATTAGCATTCAGTGAAAACTTTCACAAGTCTAGTAAAGGAGAGAGAGATAGGGTCACTCAAGATAAAAACAAAGTTTCTTGGAGGAAGTGACTCAGGTAGGGACTAGGAAGACTGGCTGAAGTAAGTTCTGATTTCGTATCAGGCTTGCACCTGAATTGCAGCTAGATGACGTAGTCATAGACTCTGCTGGGAACGGTTCAACTGAGCATCCAGGCATTTTTTTTCATGTCCAAACTTTGGAGGAAATAGAGCATGGAATAAAGTGTGGGCTGAGCCTGTGATCTCCAGATGTGGATAAAAGTGAATGAATATCCCCCTATTTCCCAATGGGGTGATGATGGCTTAACCTCAAGAACATAGGAGCTCTGACCATTCAGCCACAGATATGAGTTCCACAAAAGAAGCTCAGCAAATCTCCCTGGTGCCCCCCATGAAGTCGCCTTTATGGGGAAGCACAAAGAACCCATTGTCCCCACAGATCTCTGTTGAAGGGACTCAGTATTGACTCACATTATATCGATCCAGGCCAAAAACTTCCACTTAGCTAGATTTCATGGTAGCCCAACTCTTGCTTCTGTGTCCTATTGGCTTTATCTGGAATAATTTCCTCCCTGCCTCCACATTTTGTTCACTCTTTGATAAGCAGGGTGAGCACTAGCTCTTCCTTGAAGATTAGTGAATCGTTCACCCCATAATGCTGTCCTAGTGTGGCCCAGAGTCTAACACACGTCATACAGAACCTGATTAGACATTCTACCTTGTTCAAATCTTTTATGGACGATAGATGATGCTTTGAGCAAATTACTTAACCTCTCTCAATCCCAACTTCTCATCTGCAAGAAGGGTATCAGCAAATCTAGTCTTAATAAACATAGGTTGGGATGGCTGTTAAGTTTCTAATGGTTCTCCCAGTGACTGTGTTCCTCCCCCCACCAACCCACACTTCCCCATCTACCGCGTGGTATGAATGACATTTTTTATGACCTTTCTTTGCTGGTCATACATACTGTTTAGCCTAGGAGTAGGAACTTGGTAGAAGACAAACCAATGTCTTTACGAAGAAATTTCTTACAGTTGGAGGAGGAACCTTGTACTCTCATGTTGAATGTGTGAGGTTGTAAGTCAGGGGTTGCCACATTTCTTTGCCTCCACCATGTGATAAAAGTGGGTGTATAGTAGATAGTGGAGAAGCTGCCAAGGACAGTAGAGCAGAGACAGAGACAGCGAGAAGGAAGGAGGGAGAATAGAGGTGGGATGAGAGATGAGAGAGAGTCCTAACAATGTTCATATTCCTGGTTCCAGACACTGTGTTCCTGGGATCTGCGCAGTTTTCCTTGATTTTATGAGCTACTTGTGTTAAATTCCTCTTCTTGCCTCAGTCTGTTTCTTACAACCCAGAGTCCTGACTGCCTGGCTCAGTAGTTTCAAGCATTAACTTATGGAATACATGTTCAATGTTTGTCAGATTGGTTAGCCTACAGTTTAAGCACACACACACAAATGATAGTTGCTCATCTCTATTAGAAGCTGTCAAGCATAGTGGTAAGGTGCACGGACTCTTGACACTAACTTTTGGGTTTCAATCCTAGACCCACTACTTAGCATCTGTGTGACCTTAGATGAATTATTTCTCTGTGTCTCAGTATTCTTGTCTGTAAAATGGAAGTTATGGTGAAGATTGAATAACTCCACACATACCACATCCTTAGAATGTTTATTATTATCCAAGGTTTGTTTGGTCACCTCCCCAAGTAACTAGGATCAAAACTGTCTTAAATGCAGAGTACTTGTCTTAAAATTTTCATATCAAACAGCACATGTAAGATATGCAGCGGGCTTGCATAAACATTGAATGAATGACTAAAATAATATTCCTTTATAAAATGCTCTCTAGCTGTAAGGAGGGTGAGTTTCCTCTTCTAAGTTAGACCCTGCACACGGACAAGGTGACAGGGCCAGTGCGAGATACATGTTAAGAACGTGTCCTTTACTGATTTCTGGGCCACATCTGAAGAGCAAAAATGGGATGCACTGAAGGCATTTGGGGGCATTGCCCCTTTGCCTTCCTGAAGTTTCTTTAGCAGTTTCTCAGGAGCAAATGGGAAAAGCTATGTGGCGAATACAGAACTGTTTTGTCCCGTTCCCCAAAGCACTGGTCTTTGGATGCTAAATGGAATTGTTCCTAGATTTGTTCCCAGCAAGTACTTTGTGAAATTCTTAGGGCCCTTTTGAGGTGACAGTCATAGGAGAACCCTAGGGTAATCTTACGCTGTGGGGTGGTTATGAGATTATCTCCTTGTCCACTGGGGACTGTCAGTAATGGCAGCTCAGAGCAGCTGCAGAGTCTGAAGGAAGATGAAAAGAAAAAAAACAAAACCCTCACCAATCCACAGCGCCTTGATGCGGTCGATGAATGCAGTGTCTATCTCCAGCTGATTTCATCTAATGTGATAACACTCATGATAATAAATATTGTTAAAAATAAAAGTCACTCTGGGGATTGCGAATCACTGGGACAGGTGTTCAGAATGAGAAGAGTGCAGTAATTGGGTGACTTATTCATTATTGGAAATGCCGTTTAAAATCTATTGCATTTAAAAAAACAATACTTCAGCTGCTCTCTGGCCTTCCAAAGTCATTAGCTGGTGTTCTTTATCTGTTTGTTTTCCTCACTGAAGTGAGGTTTTTAATGTCACATAAGAACTAACTTGACTCTGTGCCAACGTTTCAGAGTGAATGATGAAACCCTTCTGAGGCTCACATATCACTCCGCACCATGCTTCTCCTCTTTAGAGCTCATTGTCTCCCCAGTCTGGGGACGGGTTGCAGGGAGGGAGGGAGAGCCATTACAATCCCTGCTTGACAACAAAGCCCATGGAGTCATGGAAGAGGGCCGTGGTTTTCCACAGTACGCACAGTCAAGCTGTTCGAGAACTCTGAGGGAGAGCCTATGTGACCCAACTCTCAGTCTACATTATCAGGCAGGAGAGGCAAATCAACGATGATAACACTGCTTCAGGCAGGACCCACTTCTGGCATTTTTGAAATACTTCATCTGTCTTTATCTCAATCAGGAAAAGAGTATAATGAGGGCCGTTTGTCCCATACCATAAGCTGGAATGACCAAGGCTCCAACAGAAGAAATGAGCTCCTGGTATCTTGTAGCAAGTTTCTAATTGTCCTTGAAGTCAGTTTTGAAACACCCGTTCACATTCTTTTCTCGATGTTAGTTCCAGCTTCTACGTGAATTATCCATGATTTGAATTTCTAAGGCTGGGTTTGCTCTTGTCTGTTGGAGGAATCCTTACCATGCCATATGTGTGGGAAACTGGATTTGAGACTTTGCTTTGGCCTAGATTTGCGTTCCTGTTATGTTCCTGTTGAATCTCATCTTCTGAGGTGGCCTCCTCAGGGTTTTTCTGAGTAGCAAGGGAAAAATCCAGCCATGAGTAGGGAACCATAGAGGTACTTTACCCCTATTTAATCCTACATAAATTCGGCTGGGGAAGTCTTGGACCAAGGCTTCCCTTTCCAACTTCTAAAGGTAAACCGTTTGGAGTGATTTCCTGCCAAAGGTATCCCTTGGGGTTGTAGGAATGGGGTGAGGAATGGTTAAATGTTCCCCTATGCTTCTCCCAGGAGCAGAACAATTCACAGCCATATATTGAGGATTGGCAGGAAATGCTGGAAATAAATAGAAAGATTCTATTCTACCAAGCTCTCAGAACAAGATAGCATACTGAACACTGGGGACCAAAAGACCAAAAGAGGCAGAGTTTTTGCCCTCTGAGAATTCATGGGTATTTGCCACAAGGCATCTTAGCTTCTAGAGAGGCAGCAAAAAGGATCAATCCCAACATGATCGGATCCCTGCTAGGGAATGACTTGTAGGTTGAAAGCCAGGAGGTCTGGGCTTTACTCTCTCCTCTCCTCTCAGCCATTAAATGTTCATTTCCTCCTGATTCTCACTCATCCTGCACAATACAGTGGAAACCATGTTTCTGTGGAAGAGTTTTCCTGAAATACCTCACTCTGGATTAAGTCTTCCATGTGTCTTTCTTGTAACATATATCAAAACTAGAATTAACTAGATCTTTGTGTGATTGTCTATAATGTGTCTCCTCTATCAGGCCAGAAGCAGCAAGAGGCAAGGGGTCATGTGGCTCTTGTATCAACTGTACCTCAGGATAGTGGGTGGCATAAAGCAGACAGCATTAGATATTCAAGAATAAATTTAAAAAACAGATAAGCTTTACCTATGTTAGTCCTGAGCAATGCCAAAGCTGATACTTGACATCCAAAAAAAAAAAAAAAAAAAAAAAAGTGAAAACTGTTTGAGCCCCACAGAAAATTATTTACCCCCCTCACTTTGTCCCACAGATGGGGAACTTTATCTTGGATGGAAGTGATTTCTTTACTGATGAGAACACTAGGAGAAGACAGCTTGGAAAGATGGTAGATACAAGTCTTTTGTGCCTATCTTGCCCTATATTTTGACTTGTCCATTTTTTTTTTCAGCTAATGGCCACTTATGGATGAGGGGGCGGCGCCTGGAAATAGAGGGCCCACCCTGTTCCTTTCCGTGGCTGAGCCACAGCCCTACAGAGCAAGCCAGTGTGGAGACAGCCAGAGTGTGTCTCATCATAGAGCAGCTTACAGGGCCAGGAACTCCCAACTGGCGCTGCATAGCGTCTCCGATACACCAAAGAGGTAAATTAAATGCATTAATCTCAGTGAGAGTCACCACTGAGGCATTCAGGGCTCCACAGAAACTTCCAACAATTGGCCTCATTTGCTTCAATAACAAATAAAAAAAAGTGGGGGAGGGAGAGTTTGGGTGGATACAGGCGGCTTTTTTCTGCTCTCCTTCTCCAGACGGGTAATCACAATGAAGGTCCACATTGAGAATATGCATTTCATTTTAGTCTATACTTGAAAGCAAACACATTTGGCCCTTTCTCCCGTAATAAGGCAAATCCTTTATCTGTTATTCATTTAAGAACATAAAGATGATGTTGGTGACACCAAGACCCTGCAAAGCTTCATTTCAGCCTCCTCTCAGCGTAAAAAGGCAAATTTATTCTGGTTAAGATAGGTTTGTGCCGGGTACATGACATTCATTCTCTTAACCTGTGGAGGCTGCAGCTATATGGATCTATTTATGTTTTTATTTCTATTTTTCAATCATTCTATTTCCATTCATGGGCCTGGGAGAACCCCCCCTCCTCCCAAGCCACGCACCAAGGTTGACTATACATTTCGTAGGAATTGAGAGAAAGTTCAGCACAGACTAATGCCAAGATGCCTGATGTGGGCTCATGTTTCAGAGCCTCACCAGGAACATGGAATGGTAGGAAAGACACAAGACTGGGAGGCAGAAGAGCTGGGCTCAGCCTTGGCTGGGTTGGGGGATTTTGACTGAGTCAGTTAATAGAAATGAAAACTCCTTGCTTCCGTGATCCCATTTAAGCCTGAAGACAATCCAGTGGATTGAAATATTATAAATTTCATGTCATATTTGAGAAAACAGTCTTAGGGAGGTCAGGAAGGCATCTTTGGGCACACAGCTGGTACACAAAGGAGCCAAGATTTGGACCCAGGTCAACTGATTTAGAAGCCTGAGCTCAGAAGAGCTATTTCACACTGCCTCAGGGCCTGAATTACCCTTTGAAGGATTTGGTTTTCTTCTTGCTAATACCTAATAAGGCCCCTGTCCCAGGAGTTTTGGGTAGAATCAACTTAGGGGAAATAAAAGTATGTTGGAAATTATAAAAATAATATAAAGATAAATTATAAAAATAATATAAAAATCATAATGTATTGAACTTATTAACCCAAATATTTTTAAAAAATCCCACTGTCTAATCACTTTTTAACTATTTTCTCAGGATATACGGACAGAATATGTTCCTATGGGTATGGATGTGTATTTCCCGGAAGGAATTCATGTGACACACTGAGAACCCCTCTGGGAAGAGACTTAATCCTGAGGCAGAAAATCAGGACTTTGGGAGGTGAGAAAAAGTATATATAAGGGATGGATGGGGAAATTTCTCTTTCTCAAGCTAGACGTCAGTTGTCTCTGGGCACACAGGATGAAGGCAATAAAATTGGGTTGGTGTGAGCTTGTTTAGGTCCTAGGGAGCTAAAAACAAAAAGGGAATTTTGCCTAGTAATGACCCTTGTGTTACTCTAGGCTCCCAGGGCTCTGCTCATCCCCCTTGGCCCAAATGTTCTCATAGGTGACCAAAGAATCCCATGGCAACCTGTGATTCTCCAGCTGAGGGCCTTCTCTCAGGCGACTCGAGAGTGCTTTACCACAAATGCCCAAGAGTTTATGCTCTAGGAGAAGCCCTCCAGCAAAAATGGATGAGAATAGGGACTAACATAACATAATAAAAAATCATTAAAAAAAAAAGAATAGAGACAAATACAAGAGCATCTTCATTCCCAGGTGGGACAACTGAAGATGCGTGAAGTGGTCTCCAGGAGGAGTTCACAAGGATTGAGTCTCGCTGGCCCCAGAGATACTCTGCTTGATAACATGCCCCTGGTCATACCCCTTCTTGTTCCTGTCTTATTTTCCTACTCCTCTTCCAGAGCTTCCTGAGTTCATTTCCTACATAAAGTATTTGTACTCAAATTCTTATTTCAGGTCTCCTCTTAAGGAATCCCAACCTAAGACATAGAGTGGGAGGGCTCTTTCTATATTTGTGGCAAAATGGCAGAAAGAAGTGTGATGACTCACTCCCCAAGAACAGCAGTGAGGAGGACTCTGGTGACAATAGGGTAGTTGCTTAGGGCAAGCACTTAGGAAGAAGCGATGCTGAACCTTGGCTTTTTGGTGCTGGCAGCTGGCAAAATGCAACCTTCTTCTTTTTTTCTTTCTTACCCAAATAGCAGGTAGAGCTTTAATACCATCTTGAGAAGAATCCCTAAGTTGTAGCATTTTTTCTATTTTTTTTAAATTTTATTGTTAATACAGTACATCATTAGTTTTCGATGTAAAGTTCCATGATTCATTGCTTGCGTATAATACCCAGTGCACCATGCAATAGGTGCCCTCCTTAATACCCATCACCAGGCTAGCCCATCCCCCACCCCCCTCCCCTCTGAAACCCTCAGTTTGTTTCCCATAGTCCACAGTCTCTCATGGTTCATCTCCCCCTCTGATTCCCCCTCTTCATTTTTCCCTTCCTTCTCCTAATGTCCTCCCTGCTATTCCTTATGTTCCACAAATAAGTGAAACCATATGATAATTGTCTTTCTCTGCTTGACTTATTTCACTTAGCATAATCCCCTCCAGTTCCATCCATGTCGATGCAAATGGTAGATATTCATCCTTTCTGATGGCTGAGTAATATTCCACTGTATATATGGACCACATCTTCTTTATCCATTCACCTGTTGAAGGGCATCTCTGCTCCTTCCACAGTTTGGCTATCGTGGACATTGCTGCTATGAACATTGGGATGCATGTGGCTTTTCTTTTCACTACATCCATATCTTTGGGGTAAATACCCAGTAGTGCAATTGCTGGGTCATAGGGTAGCTCTATTTTTAACTTTTTGAGGAACCTCCACATTGTTTTTCCAAAGTGGCTGTACCAACTTGCATTCCCCCCAACAGTGTAAGAGGGTTCCCCTTTCTCCACATCCTCTCCAACATTTATTGTTTCTTGCCATGTCAATTCTTCCCATTCTAACTGGTGTAAGGTGGTATCTCAATGTGGTTTTGATCTGAAGAAACCAGGACCCAAGACCAGGGTCCTGGGTTCCATGATGCGGTAAGAATGTATCAGCCACAGTGAACAGAAAACTCATGTATCCCTAACCATTGGACACCGGACAGTCATTCCAGGAGGAGATATCTGGAGGTACACAAAGGAAACCTAGACTTCTTCCTAAACTGGGAATATGCATTCTCAAAACTATACTTCGAGATGGCACCAATGTGCTCTGTCAATATTTATATCCTAATATGCAGCTCAACATAAAGGATTATTAATATTTTTAGTAATGTGGTTATGTTTTTTAATCTCATGTTTACTCAATTCATGAAATAGTCCTTTCCCCAAATGAAAAAGAGAGAGAGAATGTTTTGAGGAGGGGAGGAGCATTGATCTAAAAAGTGAAATTCTTCCGAGGCTTTGCTTCCACTAACACTGATGCTCGGAAGAGGAGCTGCAGCGCTTGGATTTTAATTCAGTCCATTAATAAATGAATTATGCAATTAGTTGATATACAATTAACTGGACTCACAACGCATGCAGAGCTAACTGGGTCAGCCTGCATCTGTATGACTGTAATGTGCCTAAATGAATATGCCATCAAAGGACATGCAGTGGAATGGTGAATCAGATTTGTCTGAGGCAGGGAATCGTGCCTGCCAGCTGCCGAGAGGGCTGCAGATAAAGGCTTGGTCTGAGTTGGCAGGAGAAACAAACGCAGCACAATACAGGACCCCAAGTGGCACTCTCTCTGTTGTAGCAGAATTGTTCTCCCCAGATGAGTTTGGACAGAGATCAATAAATCCCAAATCCTTCTGGGCAGAAAAGATGAGCAACTGGATTTGGATTGAGATCTATCAATCAATCACTAGCCAAAAGTGGTTCTGGCAGCGCAAGACGAAAACCTCTTAGCACAACATAGCCACTCCCTGGGCCGTGCAATGTTGACTGATCCTGAGGCAAAGTCAATCAAAACACCCTGTCCTGTGATATCTAATTCCAGCTGGAAAATGTAAGCCAATAAAACATTCAGTTGTGGTTTGTGGGTGTGACCAATCAATTCATGTCCAGGAATTTGTCTTACAGTCAAGGCTTTTGCTGATCAAGTTAAGGTCGATATCAGAAAATCCCTGATATCTGTGACCAAAACTGATGTGTGTGTGCGTGTATGTGTGCGTGTGTGTGTGTGTGTGTGTGTGTGTGTGTGTGTTTCCTTTCTAGGGAGAGAGGAAAATTAAGGGAACGTCTAAATTAAGTTTACTTAATTTTGTTTTTGAATTCATCAAAAATGTTTTGGGATTCTCGAGCCTTTCTGAGTCAGAATCTGTACTTTAACAAGATCCCCACATGATTCACTTGTACATTCTGGTTCTGTCTGAGAAGCATGACTGTAAAGCACTTCACATTCATAGGAATAGTCCTTGTAATAAAATAGGACATTAAGAGCTCTTCTTGTGTGCAGAGGTCCTGTGATATGATAACTCATTATCGATATGAAGGTATTGACATCACCACCCTTAGCACCATCACTGGGCCGAGAGCATACTTCGTGTGGGCTCTGGTCTGGGCTTCACCATGATTTGCTGCATAAATCACCTCACCTCTCAGTGTCTGTTTCCTTATTTAGACAATGAAAAGGTTGGATTGGATTGTTAATTCCCAGCCCGCATTACCTCCATCTGTGACTAGGGTAATGAAAGGGAGCAGAATAACATGGTAGTGAAAAGCATGGGATCGGCATCCAACGGTCCTTGGGTCAGATCTAGGGTCTGCCACTTGAGAAATTTAATCGTTCTAAGCTCCAATGTCTTCAACTATAAATTGAACAAATTTAAAGTGTTCAGTTGCATGGATTTTGACAAATGTATTCCATAAAACCCAAACCCCATTGAGACAGAGAGAACTTCCATCACCCCACTGCTCACTCTTACCCACTATGCTGTGGTGGCACACCACCAGTATGGCGCTGTGGGTCAGGGTGGATGGTGGGTGATGGAAATGCTCTGTATCTTGATTGGGGTGCTAGTCATATGTGGCTACATTTCTTGAAATTGTAGAACTATGCACTTAAGGCGTGTCCGTTTTATTGTATGTCAATTACACCTCAATAAAGTTGATTTAGGAAAAAAAAACCACCTTTGGGAGTAAAGCAGTTCTTTAGCTCCCTCTTCAAGAGCAGGTTTCCCCGTGTAATTCCTAGAGCATAAACCCAAATAGCAGGGGAACAATAGAAATGAATCGAATAGGATGGGTATTCATGGCAAAGCCACTGAATTTCCCCTTGTGGTTGACCTTCTGGGGCTAGTAAGTGCTTCACGTGTCATTATATTTGGCATAAGGTTCTTAAGGGTACTAAGGTACGACTTCTCCTGTGACCCGTGAGTGAAAGGCAGTCTGACTCCCTGTGTGGCAATCCTCCCTGGGGCAGAGGCGTCTGAAGTTTCCAGAAAAGATGGGCAAAGGCAGAACCTTAGCCTTCCTCACAGACCTGACCACCATTCTATAGCCACCTCAGAGGGGAAATGAGACAAGAGACAGCCTCCCCCATGACAATCTCCCAGAGCTCAGAGAATTCGCTTAAAAACAAAAATGCTCATACACAAAAAACAGCTACAGATTTAACCCCAAGTGTCAAATGTAAAGAAGTGAGCAAATTGCTAAAATGAGTTGAAACACAGCCTCAGGACTTCTTACCACAAGCTGTTAGTCTCTGACCCGGGTTTATGATCTGATCCAATTAGCAGGTTCTACCTTAAAATTATAGAGCTGAAAGGGCACCTTAGAGATCATCTAGTCAAAGGATTTCAAATTATTTTTAGCCACCAAATATTTTCCTCAAACCAAATCTTATGCAAAGATGTAAACTGATAAAAATGATAAAAGCACAGGAAATCTCGCAGAAGCAGAGGTGGGGATTCCAGCATCCCACCCTATGATGGGATCCCACCAGCCCTCTGATGGCCTCTGAGGAATATAGTTTGATAAGCACAGGATCTGGTCCAATGTCCTTATTCTACCAGCCAGGAAACTGATGCCCTGAGAGGCTTCTGTAGTTAGGCAGGAGCAGAGGCAGGTCTGGAAAGCTCCCGACAATAGCAAAAAACACTTTTGTTGTTGTTGTTATGCAAAGCTACCTCAACTAATAGCACAGAAACCCATTACTCTGGGCCAAATGATTTGTTCCATTCTGAGCCACTCCACGGAGAATCCTGAGAACTTCATGCAGAAGTCAACCGACTCAGATTTGCTTAGCAGCCATGGGTCATCATTCCCTAAGTGCTCCTCTCCAGAGATAGCACCCTGATTGAGAGAATCCTCTTCTACCCAGACTGGAAAGAAAAAGTGCCTTTGCAGCTCAGGGGGAAAGAAAGCCTGGAATAGAAAAAGAAAAACAAAGATCTCCCTGTGGCAAACCATGTAACTGGCCCAGGGCAGGGGACGAGGGAAGTGCTGTCAGAGACACCTGGGGGAGAGTGGCAGCCAGCTTGTCTGATATCCCAGAACCACCTAAAGGACAGCCTCTCACAATCCCTCCCCCTATGTTTAGTATTCAAGTAAGCCACTAACACTTAGAATCCAGTGGCCCACAAGGTTTAGTGGAAAACACAATTGTACCTTCTTCATGTCCCAAAGAGCTTCTTGGAAAGGCTGCTCCAAGAGTGGGCTCTCAGGTCAGAGTGGGAACTAAGCCAGGAGGTGCCTCAAGCTGGTGTTTCCCCCAGCAGCTCAGCCTAACTTGGAAATGCAATGATTCTGCCATTTACAACCAGGAATCTCACACCAACCAGGGGCCGCCATGTTTGTTCCCTGAATCACGCTGGAGAACAGGAAGCTGGATTACCATCCCTTCAGAGTGGGTCTAAAGGTTCTATCTATAGCATCTATAGAATGCCAAACTCCTGCCACCTGCCCCACCCCTAGTCATCCCTGGATCCTTGTTCAACTTTAGGGTAGGTCTCAGGTGTTCTGGAAGGAGGAATGAATCATTCTAAATGAGTATCAGTGTGTTCTGAAGCACCGGTTCCTGGAATACTATTGATGTGCCCTGGTGTTTGAACCCTGGAAGATACTAAAGTGCTCCCAGCAGATGCCTTCAGCCTGGGGGCTGCACACTTCACATGCTGGTCTCTGCCCTAAATCCACCCCCCAGCCCGCTAATGCCCCAGTTTTGAGCTGTCTGTGGCCAGTTCCCATGCTGAGCTGAGAAGCAAAGTGGACCCCAAATGGTCCTCTGAAGAGTTGAATAAGCCTCCTAGACTGTTAGAGAGGGATTTGGGAGAACCAAACCCTTGCGCTTTTAAAAAAATTGCCATCCTGGTCCAAAAGCTAATGAAAGTCAAGAAAGTTCCCAAAAGATACTTCTAGACAAGCCAGTCATGTTTCAAGGAGCACAGCTGGATTCAGCCAAGTGTAGAGTCAGCTGGGTCTCTTTGCCCTTCAAGATCGTCGTGGTCAGTGAATTTCCTGACTGCAGCAAGGGTGCAAGCTGAGAAAGCCCTGGTCTCCAGATGTATGTTGTCAGACCCTGTAGCCATGGTCACTTGTGGCTAGTGGCTCCGTATGTACATCGCAGCAAAGACCGAGTGCATCTCTATCACTGCGGAGAGTTCCGGTGGGCAGTGCTTCTCTGGACCTTTTGTTCAGTCATTTATTCGTCTGCCATCACCTATCTGATACCTACTAGATCGGTAGCTGCATGCTAGGTATGATGTCAGGTCAGGCTTCAGAGCAGCAGTGGTTTGCCGAGCTCTCAAAGGCTGAGCAGTAGCTCTGGGTGGAATGGGGTCGGGAAGATAGGGAATGCCTTATGGGGAGAAGAAGTGGCACCTGCTGGGACAGCGCTCCTTCCCTTCGCTCCTCTGGACTCTGCCTTTGCTCGGTTCTCGGCACTTCCCCTGCAGTCTTTGTTACGTAGCCATCGACTCCGCTCTCCAGCTGGGTGGGCTTATTGAGCCTCAGTTTCTTTATTCATGGAATGGGAGTAAGAGCCTCTCACAGGATTATTTTAAAGAGCAAATACAGCACAGCAGACGGAGGTATGCCGCAGAGTGTGTGACACGTAGTAAAAGCTCAGCAAACGTTAGTTCAATTTTGGTCTTGATCATGTTTCAGCTGGAGAGCCTCAGGAACCACGGTTTCTTGGGTGTCTCTGCCCCAGCCCCGGCCACTGAAGCTTGCCCTGTGGTCCCTGCATGTTCTGCCGATGTGCTTGGCCAAACTGCTACGGTTAATTGCAACTATTTGCAGCCCACAGTGGAGCCCTTTCTCTTTCCCTTGCTTTGTTTAGCAGCAGGTGGGTCTCATTATCACGCAGGGTGGTGGTGGTGAGGGACGCACTGTCACGTGCTGTGTGATTCTGGAGCCACGTGTCTCACGCCCAGGGATATGGGCGAACTCTACTGGTTGTGCAGTTTGGAATTTTCTCTGATTAAGCTTTAGTCTTGTGGGGTGCAGCCTAAGGATGGCGAAAGGCCGTGGATTTTGGAATCAAAGCCAGGATTCTCAGAGTCCCCACTCCATCGCTTATTGGCAACCTTGGGTAAGCCTCTTATTTTCTCTGCATTTCAGTGTCCTCATCTGTTAAGTGGGATTCATTCTACTCACCTCATAGGACCCTTGTGAGGTGTGATATGATGACACACAGTAGCGTGTCATGTAGGCTGTGTTGTTCTCTTTCCCTCCTGGTGTTAAGAATTCAACACATCTAGTGTAAAGTGGCAGCTCTCAAGACATCATCTTGTTTATACGACAGTCGTGCATCCCTCATGCATCATGGGCGGGCCCTTACATTGCGTGGCCTCATTTGGTTCTCTCGCCAGCCTAGGAGAGAGGAATTTTCATCTCATGATGGAGGTGAGGAAAACAGGACTCAGAGAGGTGCGGTAATATTTTCAAGGTCAGGCAGCCCATGGTGGCAGAACCGGGAGTCCATTTCCGGCCTGTCTTTAAATTCATGCCCTCAGTCCCTTGTCTTTCCAGTCCACAGCTGCGTCATGAGGAAGGAAAAGGGCTGATGGGGATGGTTGGGTTTCTCTGCTGCAGGCATGTACCTAACGTCCCAAGGAAGCGACCACGTGTGGGCATTCCACACCTACCATCACAGGAGAACAAAAGAAGAGCTAGGGACCCGGAGAGAGACAGTAATGGGAAAACACCTGGGCCCAGCTGCTCTGAACTTTTTAGCCATGCGTTCTTTACAAGGCCCAATGACTGGGGCAAGCTGTTTGCCAGAAGGAGCGGCCTGGGTAACTAGAATTGGACAAATTGACTTCACACAAATAAAATGACCCAATGGGAACAGTAATCAGGAGGTAGAGCCCCACGTCCTCACTGCTAGTTCTCTGGGTCCTCTTGTCTGCCCTAGTTAGATGCCTAGTTGTTTCCCTCGGTCCTGGCCCCACCTCATCACCCAGAGCAAAGTGTGATTATCAAGACTTTCAGTTCCTGCTGCTGATTCACCTACCTCTCCTGAGTCAGCAGAACTGGGGGATATGCGCTCCCCAGAGATTCCTGCCTCCGGCTCTGCTTCTGAAGAGCCGGTGACGGTATCATAGCCTATATTTAAAGCACGGGCTCCAAAAGCTCTCCTCGCGGCTTCTATACATAGTACCTTTTGTCGGGTTTCCACTTAGTAAGTGCACATCTTCTCCGACACACCCCACAGACACAGTGCAATGGTCTGGGCTCCATTTTGGGGGGTGCTGGGCCCCCCAAATCACTTCTCTTTGGATAGGGATGGTCTTCACGA
>NW_024424008.1:37959221-38104091 GCF_017311325.1 Ursus maritimus
CTGCCATCACCTATCTGATACCTACTAGATCGGTAGCTGCATGCTAGGTATGATGTCAGGTCAGGCTTCAGAGCAGCAGTGGTTTGCCGAGCTCTCAAAGGCTGAGCAGTAGCTCTGGGTGGAATGGGGTCGGGAAGATAGGGAATGCCTTATGGGGAGAAGAAGTGGCACCTGCTGGGACAGCGCTCCTTCCCTTCGCTCCTCTGGACTCTGCCTTTGCTCGGTTCTCGGCACTTCCCCTGCAGTCTTTGTTACGTAGCCATCGACTCCGCTCTCCAGCTGGGTGGGCTTATTGAGCCTCAGTTTCTTTATTCATGGAATGGGAGTAAGAGCCTCTCACAGGATTATTTTAAAGAGCAAATACAGCACAGCAGACGGAGGTATGCCGCAGAGTGTGTGACACGTAGTAAAAGCTCAGCAAACGTTAGTTCAATTTTGGTCTTGATCATGTTTCAGCTGGAGAGCCTCAGGAACCACGGTTTCTTGGGTGTCTCTGCCCCAGCCCCGGCCACTGAAGCTTGCCCTGTGGTCCCTGCATGTTCTGCCGATGTGCTTGGCCAAACTGCTACGGTTAATTGCAACTATTTGCAGCCCACAGTGGAGCCCTTTCTCTTTCCCTTGCTTTGTTTAGCAGCAGGTGGGTCTCATTATCACGCAGGGTGGTGGTGGTGAGGGACGCACTGTCACGTGCTGTGTGATTCTGGAGCCACGTGTCTCACGCCCAGGGATATGGGCGAACTCTACTGGTTGTGCAGTTTGGAATTTTCTCTGATTAAGCTTTAGTCTTGTGGGGTGCAGCCTAAGGATGGCGAAAGGCCGTGGATTTTGGAATCAAAGCCAGGATTCTCAGAGTCCCCACTCCATCGCTTATTGGCAACCTTGGGTAAGCCTCTTATTTTCTCTGCATTTCAGTGTCCTCATCTGTTAAGTGGGATTCATTCTACTCACCTCATAGGACCCTTGTGAGGTGTGATATGATGACACACAGTAGCGTGTCATGTAGGCTGTGTTGTTCTCTTTCCCTCCTGGTGTTAAGAATTCAACACATCTAGTGTAAAGTGGCAGCTCTCAAGACATCATCTTGTTTATACGACAGTCGTGCATCCCTCATGCATCATGGGCGGGCCCTTACATTGCGTGGCCTCATTTGGTTCTCTCGCCAGCCTAGGAGAGAGGAATTTTCATCTCATGATGGAGGTGAGGAAAACAGGACTCAGAGAGGTGCGGTAATATTTTCAAGGTCAGGCAGCCCATGGTGGCAGAACCGGGAGTCCATTTCCGGCCTGTCTTTAAATTCATGCCCTCAGTCCCTTGTCTTTCCAGTCCACAGCTGCGTCATGAGGAAGGAAAAGGGCTGATGGGGATGGTTGGGTTTCTCTGCTGCAGGCATGTACCTAACGTCCCAAGGAAGCGACCACGTGTGGGCATTCCACACCTACCATCACAGGAGAACAAAAGAAGAGCTAGGGACCCGGAGAGAGACAGTAATGGGAAAACACCTGGGCCCAGCTGCTCTGAACTTTTTAGCCATGCGTTCTTTACAAGGCCCAATGACTGGGGCAAGCTGTTTGCCAGAAGGAGCGGCCTGGGTAACTAGAATTGGACAAATTGACTTCACACAAATAAAATGACCCAATGGGAACAGTAATCAGGAGGTAGAGCCCCACGTCCTCACTGCTAGTTCTCTGGGTCCTCTTGTCTGCCCTAGTTAGATGCCTAGTTGTTTCCCTCGGTCCTGGCCCCACCTCATCACCCAGAGCAAAGTGTGATTATCAAGACTTTCAGTTCCTGCTGCTGATTCACCTACCTCTCCTGAGTCAGCAGAACTGGGGGATATGCGCTCCCCAGAGATTCCTGCCTCCGGCTCTGCTTCTGAAGAGCCGGTGACGGTATCATAGCCTATATTTAAAGCACGGGCTCCAAAAGCTCTCCTCGCGGCTTCTATACATAGTACCTTTTGTCGGGTTTCCACTTAGTAAGTGCACATCTTCTCCGACACACCCCACAGACACAGTGCAATGGTCTGGGCTCCATTTTGGGGGGTGCTGGGCCCCCCAAATCACTTCTCTTTGGATAGGGATGGTCTTCACGAGCCAGGAGTTTAGAACAGGTAGCAGTTTCAGCCATGGAGTGGGAAACACACACATACCACCATGGTCTGTTTGCTGGTAATTGCTTTCACAGCATTTATGATGATGGGTATCCCACGTGATGTCAATAGTATGGACGTGTTTTATTTATAGAGCATTTCATGTTTTTCAAACACTTCACACAAAAGGATCGATATATCATCCCCATTTTCCAGGTATGAAAACTGAGAGGCAGGGTGGTAGCCCGGCGCTAGCTCACTGTAAGGCTGGGACTAAACACAATGACTGGTTCTCATTCATTCTTCATTAATCAATATCTACCTACTGGTATTCTAAGTGCTGGAGATACAACAGTGAGCAAAATACACAAAACTTCCTTTTCTACAGCAAAGTTGGACGAGACAGTCATTGAACAAGATTAAGAAGTAAATGACATGTTCTGTGAGGTGAAGGGAGCCAGCGGCAGGGGTGGGGGGTGGGGGAGAGGGTAGCCACTGTAGTCCCATGAACTCCAGCAAAGCCTGAGGACTTGGAGGAGGTGAGGGAGATCCTGCTAAAGCTCTGGAATTTTCCAGTTTGCTTTCCCACCCTGAGCCACAAGTTGTGCACAGGAACACTGTCTGAGAAGATGAATGAGAGATTGTCAGAAGCTGAGACTTTCTTGGCTTGCCCCAGCCAGCAGTCGGTGTCACCTTGCCCGAGGCTTGCTTCTGAATGGCAGAAGAACAGAGGCCACGGAGGCCGCGCTGAGCCCAGGCACTGTCCTTCCTCGTTGGGGATGTGATTCCAGGGCTCAGGAAACCAAAGGATGTCTGCGTCACCAGGAGAAAATCTTAATGAGAGCAGGGAATGGAAACAGTGGGGGTGAGGTTTTAATTAGCAGAAGGGGAAAGGAGGGTGGGGGGCTGCCCGTTTTCATTAGGAGTCACCAACCAAAATGGGGAGCAGCATCCGCGGTGCACACACCACCCCTCATTCTGGACCCGCTCCTTCAGCCACAGAAGCGGGCTGTACGCTCTCCCCCTTTCACCCACTCTCTTCCTGGGCGTCTAGTTCTTTTCTTTCTCTTGACACCCACAAGCTCAGATTTCACAACCCCTTCTGGGCACCCTTGGACCCATCAGTCCTAACTGGGGGTTGGTCCTTCTGTGTCTGCTTTTGGTCTCCCCCTCCCTCTCCATGTGCCCTATCCCTCTTCCCTGCTCGCCTTTCCTATGCTGGGGCCAGGCCTGCAGCCTGTCACCCATTTATCAATGCATTCCAACTGTAACTCAGGTATTGATCTGTGTTTGTTGTTTTTTTTTCCCGGTAAACTCGGGCTGTAAAGGTTTCATTAGCCTGCCTCACAGTCATTACATCAAGTAATAGGAAACATCCATCTTCCTTGGGCTTCACTTCTGTACCCAATGGAGATTGGTTTGAAGAGCGTTAATCAAGCTATGAAAATCATTGGCAGCTCATTCCTTTATGATGAAAAAGCTGGTTTGCAGCATCACTGGGTAGCAGAGGCCTGACACCTTTAGATACCTACAGCAATTATGGGCTGTGTGGTTTCCTGCTTAGGGACACTGCCTAATGCCTGTATGCATATCTCATTCCTTAGGATTCCCCGAGTCCTGGGCGGTAAGAACAAGGCCTGGGCAAGGCTGGGCTATTCTCCAGATACCTGAGCAGAAGGGAGGGCTGTCAGTCACTGCCATGGATCCCTGCCAAGGCCAGACCTGCACAGAGGTGGGAAAGGAGTCTACAGAAATGGTGTCTTGTCTACGGTTGGAGCTCAAATATCACTGACTTGCCCACTTACTCAGCTCCTTCCACCCAGCCTTCCAGATAGAGCTCAGTTCTTCAAAGATCATTCTGGCTGCTCTGTGGTTAGTGCAGGCAGGGCAGAGGGTACAGAGGGAACAGAGACAGGGACACAAGCTAGGAGGAAATTGCAGTATCCCAGGTCAGTGGTGGAGGTGGCCAGGGCCAGGGTAGTCAGAGGAGGGATGCTGGGAAGAGCCAGAGAATGTGCTAGATAACTTAGAGACATATATCTAATCCCACTATAAGTCTGTGAAGCAAGTATTAAGAAAACCCATTTTCCAGATGAAAAGACTGAGGTGCAAAGAGTTGGAGACTTATCCCTGCTCACAGCTTTCTAAGTGGTGTTCACTCTAGCTTAAAACTAGAGCGAACTTTTCTCTACAGCCATGACAGAAGCACTTGTTTGATAGGAAGAGTTGGAAGGAGTTGATGAAGGAAATAGGAGTAAATGTCTATTATGAAAAGAGCCCCAAATCTAAATCTCCTGTTAACGATCCTCCGCTAACACACTGAACTGCTCCCTGCACATGTATCTCCTGTGTTCCTCCCTGTGTGGCTTAAGCTTTATTGTTTATTTCTCAAGTCTTTGAAAAACCTCAAACAGGAAAAAAAAAAAAAAGAAAAGAAAAAAAAAAGAACTTCTATCCCCAGGGTATCAGAGGGGGAGCCTGAAGCATGGTGAGCATGAAAGTCTCTGGAAGTCACCTGTTTTATCTTAAAAATTTATATGAGTGTTGTCTTCTGCTTCACAATGCATCTATGTTTATGTTAATGTTGAAAATATGTTGTAAATTGCAGTCGAGTATAACTACTTAAAAGCAAAGAACTTAAAAAAGTTTACCTTCCTGAATCATCTCTCATAATATTATAGGTACTTTGTACTGTTACTTACTATGCACCAAGCATGGTTCTGAATGTGTTATTGAAATGACCTCATGGTGAGATTTCATTATCTCCATCTGCAGATGAGGAACTGGGTGCTCAGAGAAGGAAATATATTTGCCCAGCGACACACAGTTAGTAGGTGGCAGAGTCAGGACTGGGGTCTGGCTATGTCTGTTTCGACACCTGTGCACAAGGCTGGCTGCCGCATATCTGCAGGGATTGGTAACCTGGCTTGGAAAGCAGATCTAGATGGTGTCTGAAAGTTTATGCAGTAAAATAGCATCACTTATGGTTCAGGTGGGTTGGACACAAAGCACATTCAGTCTTCAGTTTGTAGGTTTGGGGAGGGGAAGATAACAGAGCCGGGAGGCTGAGGAAGAAGCTGATGTGATTCTGGGACCGGCCTCTGGAGGGCGGTAGCTGGCAGGTCAGCAGTCCTGTCCAAGGGTATCATTAAGGCTCAGATTGCTGTAAGGGTAGTAGATAGCCACAGGGTCTGGGATTTCTGGGCAGAGTTCTGACTGTCCACTCAGAGTGGGGTCCAACTCGACACTGAAGAACTGAGGTCCGTTTGCAGCCTTTGCTGGAAGGGTTGATAAGAAAAAGCAGGTGCAAAGAACAGTTAAACAGATCATGTCTCTAAAAAGAATATGAGCTCCAAGAGGGAAGCCAGTGAAACGAGGCTCCAGGCTTAGCCCTGTGTAGGGATTGACAGGACAAGGGAGCAGAGGCTGCAGCTTAGATCTGAGGGCTACCAGCCCATCCCCCCCTGCCCCTCACAACAGGGTTTCTGTAGCCACCACCAGCCTGCAGGTCTGAGCCACTGTTCTTCTGTCTTCTCTGGCCCAGTATGGCTTAGGAGGTGGGGAGGGATGGCTCTAAGGTTAAGAAATGTGCAGCCTCCATTTGTGAAATACTGAGAAAGACAGCAAAGAAGAGGTCTACACAGCATTTCCTTTAATGGGTCACGGATTCAAATCCTAGTCACCGTGGCCCAGCCTCCCTGCAATTCTAATTTAAATTACAGTATGCTACTATGGCAGACTCTTGTTTATGTTTTGACAAAGGGAAACACTGTTAGACTAGTCTCCAAATAACAGCATTCACAGGTTAAAACCTTTTTTTCCCCTTTTAAATGTAAACATTCGTGCCCAAAACCTACAAGGCAGTTTGGCTACCTTCTTTTTCGCCAAAAGTTCTGCTCTCTGTTTACGGGGTAAGACAGAATCTGGACACAAGATGGAGGGGACAACGTTTGAGGGGTTCTCTTTTTCTAATACATCTCTTGACATTTGGCCATTCCTTATTCCCTGCTAACTCCAGCCGAGGGAAAATCTGGCTTGGGTCATTATCACTCAATGTAACAAGAGGTCAAGAATCAGGCGAAGAGAGGAATGAGTTCATTTGCAACCTCAGGGCTAGAAGCACAGGCTCATTGCAAACCCCAAACCAGTTAAAAGACAGGAAGCAAAGACTACGGGGAAATTGTCAATAACCGTCTTGGGAAAAAGGTTAATCTGGAGCTTCGGGGAACTTGTGCGAGGGCTGAGATCATTCAGGACCTGTTCAATATGTTAAAAGGCTGTCATTTCCCAGGGACACGGGGCACCCTAGTTTCAGAAGGGATAGAGGAAGAGATAGAGAGAAAAGACATTTCTACCATATCACACATTAACTATTTGTTGATTAACATTTATTGAGTTCTGGGGCGCCTGGGTGGCACAGCGGTTAAGCGTCTGCCTTCAGCTCAGGGCGTGATCCTGGCGTTATGGGATTGAGCCCCACATCAGGCTCCTCCGCTATGAGCCTGTTCTTCCTCTCCCACTCCCCCTGCTTGTGTTCCCTCTCTCGCTGGCTGTCTCTATCTCTGTCAAATAAATAAATAAAATCTTAAAAAAAAAAAAAATTTATTGAGTTCAGTTCTATACCACACCCTGTGCTACATAGGTTGTATGCATTTCATGTGATTTAACCTCTGGAAAGCATTGCGAGGAAAGAACTGTTTTGTTTTTTTGTTTTTTTCTGTTTTACAGATGAGGAAAGTATGACTCAGAAGCGAATTGTCTAAGATGTGTTAGAATTGGGACTTCAACTCAGGTATGCATAACTACAAATCCTTTAGTCTTAACCATTACATTTTATTGTCTCTCTATACTACTTGTAATAACTTTGCTGTTGTTGTCTTGAGTTGAGTTAAACCTTAGATTATTTCAAATTTCGTATATAAACAGTTTGGGTTTCCTACCTGATTACGAGTTCCATTAGGAAGAGACAGTTTCATGCTTCTCTAATATCACCCCAAATGAAAAACTACCCTAAATATTATAATTTGCCTTTTCACAGTATTTTATAATCTTCAAAACATTTCTGCATATGTATATTTCCTCACTGCACTCCTATGAGAAAAATAGGCCATTATTATCTCTAATTCACAGGTAAGAAAGCAGAGGCATAAGGATTTTTTGCAATATGTCTCAGTTAGCAAATGGAAGAAAATGACCTGACTTCCCTGTTCGCTTTACTTCTAGTACAATGCCCTTTTGTGTCAGGCGCTGTTAGCTGCCTTCCTAAAAGCCAGTTCTCCTTGCTAAAAGGCAGAACCTCACCTCACATTTGTTTAGGAATCAGAAGGGATCCTTTGATTTGAGGAAACATGAACTCAGCCCCTAATCCAAGAGTGGGCATTAATCTCCTTTTAGTTAATGAGATATAAGCAAGGAGTGTTTTCCTCCCTGAAAAGAGAAATACACTGTGCTGTTCCATGTTTCCTAACTGGGATGCAGGACCTGATTCTTGACACTTCTGCAGCTATCTTATCAGCATGAGGAGATAAATAGAATTGCAGACATGCTGACTTGAGCCCTAACATCTTTGAGCTGCTGAACCAACATGAGCTACTGCCTACAATATCATCTTTGTTATAATAAAGCATAAAATAAACTTCTGTTACTTGTAACGGAATGAGTTTCTACTGATTTCATTTTCTACCGCACCAATGAAATGACACTTAGCCGATGTGTCTTTGGAAGAAGATAATCTATAAACATGCTTTCAGCATAGCCAGCAAACACATTCACTATATGAATGCAAGTATCATTGTTATTGTTACATTTTATTTTAAACACTTACAGGTATGATTTTGGGTTTCCATTTGGATTCCTAGAACCCAACTCCCCACAATGAAGAGTGAACATACTTTACTGAGAGTAAAGGCTGATCAGTTGTCACTGAGCCAGGTGCTGGGCGTGTGATTTGAAGTGTCATTATAGGCAAGCCTTCTGTGCCTCAGTTTTGCTTTCTGTTCACTAGCATTATAAGGTTTACTCTCTCGGCTCAGAGTTTAGTGTGAAGACAAAATGGAGATAGGAAAGGAAATTAAAGGAGCAATGGGGAGGGACATTCAATACTTATTAAGATGATTATTATGTCCTTGCATTGTGTTTGGCATTTTACCTGTGAAATCTCATTAACTGGTGACCTTACGACGTAAACATCCTCTCTCAACACTGAGGGACATGTTGGGGGTATAGCGCGGTAATCGGAGATGTGTTGACTCATCTCACACCCACTAGGGATTTGAGTGGGTTATCTGGGCCTGGAACCCTTCTTCGTCACTTTGAAGAGCTTCAGCTATAAAGCAGTCTGGAAGGGCCTCTCTTAGGCCAGGGTCCTGGGTCACAAAGAACAAAGTCAGTAGAATTGATTTTTTAGATAGACTAAGCAGGAGTCTTTTCATCATTATGGTGACGGTGTGTTGAATTATAGACAAAAAGGAATTTTGAAAGAGAGTGAGCTCTGTCCCCCAACTCTGTACAGTCATCAGTCCGATAGAAAGCAGAATTTGGCTCTCTCCTCTCTAAGGACAACGATGTTTGGCCAGGGGAAGCTGCAAAATTTGCCAGGCATAAGCAGGGGAAGGATTGGTCAAAGCATGGAGAGAAGAGAAAGAAATCAGAGAAAACAGTGTGAATGCAGAACAGTCTTCTAGAAATCTGAGAGTAAGGGAAGGGACTCAGTCAGAGTTTCCACACCCAACCTCTTACACTCACCCACCTCCCAGATTCTATGTGGTTTTGAATCAATTCCCAAAAGATGAGTGTTTAAGCCTTCCTCTGGGACTATCACAGATCAGATTCATAAGTGAATAAAACTCAGTTCCTGTCCTCAAGGTACTCAGTGTCTGTATGGAAGCTTCAAGATGTAAAACCGTAAATAGCATATGTGGCAACCATGGCATTGACCTTATGATTCGTAGCTGGAATCTCTGAGCTTTGCTTACTTCTTTATTTTAATCAGTAAAGTCTTCCTCAAAGACTGGGATATAGTTTGTTTTGAATGAGTGTTGGCGACCTGGGGCTCTTCAAATAGGCATACCATACTGAAATTTCGATGATGTATATAAAACAGTTAATGCATTGCCTATTACACAGTAAGAAGGAAATAGGTATTAAAAAGCTCAGTGTCCAGAGCCAGGATGCCTGAGTTCCATTCTGTCTTCTTCATGTACTAGCTGTGTGACCATGGTCCAGTTATTGGGCCTCTCTGTGCTTTGATTTCCTCATCTGTAAAATGCAACAATAATGGACTCTACTTCCTGAGTTGTACAGAGACCAAATGAGTTAACACATGTGACGTTCTTATTTGTGCCTGGCACATAGTAAGTGTTCAGTAAATTTCAGACACTAATAGGAATTGCTCCTTACATGGCAACAAGCCATAGTAGTAGTAGTAGTAAGCTGAGGTTGGAAAAGCAGAGACACATGCAACCAGTCCGTGATTGGTTATCCATTGGGAAGACCCAGAAAGTGAACACAGAATGTGGGAACACTACATCGTTAATGGGAATGGCTATGATTTGATGAAGGCTTGAACGACTCTCAAATTCTCAGTTCTTCTTAGATTTACATCTGGCCAGGGTAGACCAGTGTGCTCCCAGAAAACAGCAGAAAAAAGAAAACAACAACAAAGAAAGAAAAAGGCAAAGAAAACCATTGTGGAGAGTATAATTTACTGAATCTCTCCAACCTCAGCATTAAGTTAAGGTGAATTTGGGATAGGGGCAACTACTCTGATGTAATCTGAAGTGACTTTCCTGTTTGATACAAAGCCATAGAAAATGCACAGGGACAGTTTAAAGAACAAGCAAGGTGAGTGAGCTGCATTAAAATGGGAATGAAAAATAACCCAGAAAATGCTATTTATTGTAAAAATTGCTGGCATGCTTAGAGCTGCTTTGATCATCTTTGCCTCAAAGAAAGCAGAGCCAACAAAGTGAAGTTTCAGAAAAGGGCAGCGAAATGATCAGAGGCATAATGGGTGAAAGGAGGTCTTTATCCCTAGAAGGAAAGAAACAATTGGAAAAAAAAATCCTTTGGCTTAATAGAGATCTATTGGATAATGAATGGTGAGTAGCGGCCATTCAGGTGCTGCCCTCTCCCCTGTCCCAAATCACAAAAACGAGAAGGAATTTGAAAGGACTGAAAATAGATAAATGGCCATCATATGTTTAAAGCCTCAACTGGGGGAACTGGCAGCCTCGGGGCATTTTTGAAGCAAACAATAGAGTGACTTTCTACGAAGATCAAAAGTTCTGCTCTTGCCCAATCGCAGCTCATCATCCAGGGGTGTTTGCTGAAAAACAGAGGGGCAATGCCCTCCACCAGACCCTCTGCAATAGAGAGAGCCCTTCCCTGTGGCTGTTCAGAGGGACTGTTCGTTGAAATGGAGGCAGCGGGGGGAGAAAAAAGGCTGAATTTATTTCCCCTTTGGGATTCAGAAAATGCAATGGGATAAAGTTGAGAAGACACTTTCAGGTTTTAGATGATAAGAAGCAAGTTTTCCCACCCTCCAGGTCCCCCACACCCCCTCCCCGAGGAAGAAAGAATTCCATCTTGGCCCGAGCCACTCCGAGTTGATCCAGGATCAGCTGTAACACTTCCCCAGGGAGCTTATTAAAAATGCAGAATGCTAGCCCCATCCTAGACCCTAGAATCAGACTCTGCATTGTGACAAAATTCACTGGTGATTTGCAGGCACATCAAAGTTTGAGGGTTTACTATAGTCTCCGGACAATCAAAGAGAAGATTAGGTGTGCCTCAACCCCAGCTGTGCCATTCACTCACCATGGGAACAGCCAACTGTTATCTTATCTCTGTGAGCTGCAGTATCTTCATCCAAAAACTGGGAACTAAATTCCTATGAGTATGAAATTAGATAATGCATTTAAAGCATTAGGAAATAGATCTGACACATAATGAGAAGAATTCAAAAAGCATTAGTGAATATGTAGGTTACTCTTGTCGTTTATAATCATCCAACACCAAGACATGGGAAGACAGCTGCAAGAATGAGCCTGTGTTATAATAATGGAAAATCTCGGGGCGCCTGGGTGGCCTGGTCCGTTAAGCACCTGACTCTTGGTTTTAGCTCCTGTCATAAGCTCAGGGTCCTGGGATAGAGCCCTGAGTCAGGCTCCATGCTCAGCTGGGAGTCTGCCTGTCCCTCTCCCTCCCCCTTTGCCCTGCCCCCTGCTCACGCATGCGCACACTATCTCAAATAAATAAAATATTTTTTAAAAAAGAATGAAGAAAAACTGTACAAACATTAAGAACAAGAAACAAGGACACTAACTCAGCGTCCCAACTGTGAGTGAGATGTGTACAAGTACAGGTGACAGCGGAAACCTGACAGTGTTCCAGAGTATGTAAATGGCTTTATATAAAGCCCAGCTGTGAACAGACTTAGACAAGTAAACGGATTACAAGTTCATCAAGAAAGACAATACATGGCTCTCCTGTGTCTATTGTGTGTGTTCTTTTCTTGTCATTTATCAAACATTTTGGTATTATTTGATTTGCTCCTGAAGTTGCTAATTAAGATAAATTAGTTGTTTTTTAGTATCCTAAATAATTATCATTTTACTTTTTAACTACAACAAAAACAAAATACTGCATGATAATCGCCTAGAATTTCCTACTAACTTTACCAAAACAAGATTCAAACTGAGACTAAAGTAATTCTTGTAATAGTTACACAATCCCAATATTATCAGAAGAAATACCCGGTGATAGTAAAATGATAGTAAAATAATAGATTTTCATCAGCCTCAAATGACCAAAACACTGGTGAGAAGGCATCACAGTAGGAGAAGTGATACAAGCTGCACTTAGAGCTCACATGAAGAAGAATTCTGGGAGAAGATGAAACTTGAATTTGGAGGTAGAGTCATCAAGTGACCTGAGGCCAGTCCCTTGTACCCATGACCACAGCCTGAACTGGGTAGCTGAGTATCCCATCTATGATGGAGTCACTATAATCACTTAGTTCATGCTCCCATCATTTAGATACCCTTTGGAGCGGACATTCCTTCCCATCCTTATCCTTCATCTAATTAATAGCATAAGTAATAAACAGCCACCTGTTATTCACAGACAGGTGTATACCCTTGTCAAAGGTCTTGGCTAAATCATCTGAACTGTCTCTAATAACAATGTTAACGACCCTCTGCCTTAGCTTCAGGTTGTAAAATATCTTTCTTTGATGTTTGTTCAATATTTTCATGAGAATTAGAAATATCTATTACAGACTCTAAGATACTAAAGGGCTCCTGGAACACAGTGCTATAATTCACGCTGGGGACTCAGCTGAAACCACACTTTTTGGAGCCCTGCTCTATCATTGACCAGAAAAAAAGAAACGCAGTCCTGAGACTGTCTAGAATTTTCCTCATCTCACCACAGCTGGAAATGATGGATTTCTAAGTAGATTTGCGTGGTTCACAATTTCCTAAACAGAATGGTTACTACATGTAGGTGAGTTTAGCAGCCAAACTGCCTATTCTGATAATGAATTGTATATTTTATCAATATGTAGATATGCAGGACAACACATACAAGAACAATTTAACTGATCAGTAATGTGGATTAACCAATGAGAGACATTAAAAATAGTTGGGAGCATATCCAGGGAGTATTAAAGAACCAATAAAAGTAATTTCTTTTATATGGGCACGTGTTCCCTATTAACAAGTTTAGTGCTCCTGAGATTATGAGGGATCCAGGAAAATGAGCAGAAAAGATATCCCCTTGAGAGTTTACTTCCAGGAAAATAAACAAATATTTTCTGCTTGTTCATTGGAAATCTCTTTGTACTTAGGAAAGAACTTAAGTCATATTTGGACTATTCGGAAGGCAGAACTTTTGAATTTTAGTTCTTGTTTTCACTTGGTTCAAATTTCTCGTTATGTCAATTAATGCCACTCTAAATCGCTGTCAAATCTATGTAAATGTATGAAATTTGCATATTCTGTAGCCTGCCAACTGGAAGCTAGGCTTGATGTCTTTCCCCTCTTCCAGCCCAGATCTCTTAACCCATGTTCTATATTTTTAAACTGACTATCCTAAGTCTACACTGGAATTGTCTTATTATCACCCAATGTTATCTAATGTAAAACAGAACTCATAATCTGCCCTTCCTCCTCCATGTGTCTATATCCCAACAGCATATTTTGGTGGAAAATGATCAGGTAATACTAAAATGATCAAAATACAAAGGACTAAAAATAACCACGGGTATCTGGAAGAATAAGAAAAAAGTTGGAAGACTTGAATTGCTAGATATCATGACTCATTACATACTTCATAAAAAACTACACTAATTGAGAAAGTATAGTATCGTGCAGGAACAGGATAAAGAACCCAGAAAAAAATCCACTGTAGTCATTTGGTTTATAACAAAGGTAATACTCTGGTGGTATGAAGAAAAGACAATCTTTTCAGTAAATGATATTGAATAAATTTAATATCAATCTTGGAAAAATAAAGTTTTAACATCTTTCTCACACTATATACAAAAACAAATTCCAAATTGATTGTAGTTCTTAATTTAAAAGAAAAATAAAACTTTAGAAGTTAGAACGCTATTTACATTCCCTTGATCTAGGGAGATTTTTCACAAGGACATAAACAATACTAACCAAGAGAAAATGGTTGATTTAAACAAACTTTGTTAAAACTAAAAATTTGTTTTCACAATTAAGAAAGTAAAATCTCAAGTCTTGGAGTGGAAGGAGATATTTACCATATATCCAACTGACAAAAGAGTGGACTTATATCCAGAACACATAAATAGCACACTTAAATCAATAAGAAAAAAAAAGACACAAAAGTCATGTAAAAATGGAGAAAAATGTTATATACAAACAATGGATCATGGAACACTACACCAAAAGCTATTGATGTACTGTGTGGTGACTAACACATCATAATTTAAAAATGGGGAAAAGATTTGAACACACATTTCACAAAATGTTAAGTATAAATGGCCAACAATCACATAAAAAGTATTCAATCTCATTAGCCATCAGGAAAACAGGAAGTTTAGAATACTGAAATATCACCAATCACTTACATTGAAAAGATCGATAATATGAGTGTTGTCGAAGAGATGGAGCAACTGCAACTGGTATACAGGACTTGTGGGAGTATAAGTTGGTGTAACAATTTTGGAAAACTGTTTTTGCAATATTTCCTGAAGGTGAATACATGACCCAGAAATTTCACTCCTAAATAAATGCCCGATAGAAATGTATACATACGGGGCCCCTGAGTGGCTCAGTGGGTTAAGCGTCTGCCTTCGGCTCAGGTCATGATCTCAGGCTTCTGGGATGGAGCCCCATGTTGGACTGCCTGCTCAGCAGGGAGTCTGCTTCTCCTTCTGCCTCTGTGCTTTCCCTCCCCCCCTCAAATAAATAAATAAAATCTTTTTTAAAAAAATGTGTACGTCTATGCAACGAAGGAGTGCACGCGATAGTGTTCATGGCCACACTACTGACAGTAGACACAGACTGCAAATAACTCAAGCATCTACTAACACTACAACACTTGATTATGATATGTCTACGGAATGGAATCCTGTAGAACAGTGAAAACAAACTGTTGCTATGTGCAAACATGGATGAAGCGTTCAAACGACTGAGCACTAGAAATCAGATACAAAAGTAGGCACAACATATAAGTCCATTTCTGTTGAGTGCCCAAAACAAACTGATGGTGGTAGAAGTCAGGACAATAGCTACTTCTGGAGATCAGGTGGGTAAATAGGAAGGGGCAGGAGAGGAATTCTGTGGTGTTGATAATATCCTATTCCCCCCCCCCCCCGGGTGGCGATTTAATGGAAGTTTTGATTTTATAAAAGCTAATTCATGTGCACACTTTTTATTTGTGCACTTTTCTTGATAGATATTATACTTAAATTTCAAAATTCCTTAAAAGATGACATTTAAAAGGAACAAAGTAATTGACAGTGTCTATCTACAATGTTAACAAGTTAAATAAACTGAAGACAGTAAATGAATATCATATTTTTAAAAATGGATGTTATTGACAATCTTGACAAGAACAATTTTCGTTTCCTCGCGTTAGCTACAACAATCTTCAACTTCTTTATTTAATTGCGGTAACCTTAGAGCTCTTTCTGACTTGAATATTTCCCTGATTTTAATTCACCAAGAATTTTTATGCTAGACAACCCTCATTAAACACTTCTTTAAATCATGCGATTTCCCCAGGAATGTAATGGTTGTCTATTTTCAACCTTACCATATCCACGTTTTTCTTCTTAACATTAAGATTCCTCCATCAACTTACTTCTCTCTTCTCAAAAACTTATTTTTGACTCCCTGTCATGAGTTTTCCACCTTGGTCTGGCTGATTTCTTTACCAAATCCTGTATGTTTTATTTTCATTATCATTCACATTTCTTTATGACCTTTATAATTATTCATGCACTTATACCCAACATTAAAGTTCTATTTCACTACTGTAAACTCCTGTAGAAATACTAGAATGCCCTGCCATTGTAGATGAAGTTTCGAATCTCTATGACAACTGGAGAAAAGAATTCTATTGCACAGAGATCTCAAAACAAAAGATTTCATGAGAAAGAAGTCAGAAAACTTGTAACTACTCAAATTCAGCCACGGAAAGAGTTAGTTGCTTACCAGCTCTGAACCTATAATATGACAAGGCTAACTAGGGACAATCTTGATCTCAGAAAGGATCCTTGTGAGTACTGGCTTTTTGTTTTTCAAAGTTATGGAAGGTATCTCTTGGCTTGAAATTCATCAGTCCCATTTCCTCCCAAGATACCATAATTTTTCCCTCAAAACTTCATTTCCACGGCTCTATACATGGGCTAATATTATCACCCTCTTGCTCGCAAGTGCCGATAACTCTTCAGCTCACTGTTACCCTCCCCTTCTTCCCCTCATTACTTGCAAACCCCCATGACTCTAACCTAATTAAATTTCTTGCACCAAACACTCTCTTTTTCTGCCCTGTTGTCTGAGTTGATTTAGATTCTTGCTTCTTGTTTACACCGTTGAAGCTACCTCATAACTGAATCCTCTCTCTTCTATGCATTCTTTGCATTCCAGGTTCTAGAATACCAGAAGAATCTAAGTGAAAATAATCCTCAAAAAACTCCATCAGTCCTATATTGCCTACAGAATAATACCGATGATAGAGTCTGGCATCCCGGGTCCCATGTAAATAGCACCAGTTCACTTTTCTAGCTTTGCCTCCCACCATGGCATTTTCTCTAACTGTGGACTCCCCCAAATACCCTACACATGATTGCCTCCCTTACCTTTGCTTGTGCTGTCTCTTCCCCTGAAGTTTCCTTAATTATCTCTACACTTATCCATTCCCTTTTATGTCTATGAAAGTCCTGGCAAACCCCCAAGACTTTATGAAAACTCTTCTCAGATCTCCACTCCATGTTCATTTGACTTTCTTCCTCCCATTTGCCCATGACCTCTGATCATGGCTGTATTTAAGCCTCTATCATGGTCTGGATCACATCGCAGGTACTTACATGTGTTCATCTGCCACTCTAGGAAGTACATGTCTAAGGTGAAAAAAGGTGTCTTAATTACCCTCGCGCTTCTTTCTCCATTATGCTCGATCTGGCAGGTATCAGTTGGTTGTTAATTGGCTTGTCTCTTAATGCAATAGCCATAATCATCATTTTTATGATCTGGAGTATCTGTTACTTGGATTACACCTTTTGATTTTCAAAACAACACCAAGCAGAATGGTATTATGGTATATAAAACGTAAACCCATCGCCTGGATCTGGGGGGTCTATCTCTGCCACTAATTTTTTGTGAGTCCAATTTTGGGGGGCAGGTCATGTCTTGTTTCCAGTTCCTCATGCCCTGAACATTAACAAGAAGGTACTGGACTAGCTCAGCATTTCCAAAACCATGCTCCATGGAACACCAGTTCTGCGTGATACTCTCTCCACCAGAAATGATTCTACGGTCAAATAAATTGGGGAAATACCAAATAATATGTTCCCCTTGCAGAGATTTGCACTATACTAGTTTTTCAAATTGCAGGTCATGAACAATTAATAAATAGGCCATGAAATTAAGTGGGTCGCAATGAATATTTCTTAAACTGGAATAAAAGATACCAGAAGACATTTCATATAGAAAGGGTAAATATTGCTTCATGAAATTCCTGTTTAAATTGTGTATGACTATGTATGTGCATACGTGTGTGTATGCATGTGGCTTTTCTATTGAAGGTTTTGGCCAAACCTGCTTTAGAAGCACTCAGTATCCCACATGTTAAAGTGGGATACTGTTAAAGTGGGATACCCACAGTATCCCAACATGTTAAAGGCTCTAAATTATCTTGCAATAAACTGCCTATTTAATTCTTCTATCCCAATCTTTTTCAACTTTAAATATTACCCACCCACCTCTACATACATTCCTGAAAATCCACACTCCTCCCTCACTCTGTGGATGCGGCTTTCCCCTGCTTGACCCTGGGCTGTGACTCCCCAGTCTGTCTTTTCTGGTACAACAGAGTCAATAAATAAAGAGACACAAACTGCTGTATTAGCCTGGCAGAGAACCTTGGAGTAGAATTGTATACAAATCTTGAAGTGGAATCACAGGGACACAGCTTCATAACATTCAAGCATTTGACATAGTTTTCCTTCTGTATCTGCCTTGGACCGCGGCTCAGGACCTCCTTCTATTACTCTCTTGCTTCAGCCCCAAAGTTCACAAACCTATTTCTCTTGACTCCCTTGGCACCTGAGAAGTACAGTTTATCCTTTCTATGGCACAAGATCACCCCCAATCTCAGGTTAAATTGTTTTTCCACTTGGCAATCACTCAAGGCCCAACTCTGTGGCATCACTAAGTTTTCACTACAGATTATCCTGAATGAAATTTATTTCCCTCTAGAGCCCAGCCCAGCCCAGAATAAAGGGTCAAACGAAGTTTCTCTCCAGTAGCACTCTTCTCACCATGCCCTCTGCACCTCTCCACTGTATCCACATCTATCCTTTATCTCAAACCAGTTGTATTTTCATGTGTGTGTGTTTTCACGATTCCACCAGCAGCTCTTGGGAGGAGTATGCTTTTCCAGGTTAATGTCTTCTCAAGTCAAATTTCATTAAAATCCACTTAGTTTGGTTCAGAGGGATCAAAGAATTTTAGAATGTTAGTTGACAGTTTCTTCTAGAACAGTAATGATTGGAATATATGACTCAGATCATGTATATTACCCATGCGTTAGTTACAACAATAAGAGAAGGGTAATATATTTAAAGAAAAAATGATAAAAGGGTCTGATGTTTTCTTTTGAGACAAACAGCTTCCAAAGGTAGGTGTATTAGTCAGAGCTCTCCAAAGAAACAGAGCCAATAGGGTGTGTGTGTGTGTATACGAAAGAGATATATTTCTTGTGATTATGGAGGCTGAGAATTCCCAAGATACACAGTCAGCAAGCTGGAGACCCAGAAGAGAAAATGATATAAGCTCCCATTGGAAGGCAGGAAGAAGCCCATGTCCCAAGTCAATATTCCTGCAGGAGGATGAAATCCTTCTTACTAGCAGAAGGCTCAGTCTTTTGTTCTGTTTAAGTCTTAATTGATTGGATGAGGCCCACCCACATTAAGGAGGACAATCTGCTTTACTGGGTCTACAGATTTAAATGTTCACCAAACCCCAAAACACCCTTATAGGCACACCCAGAATAAAGTTTGATCAAATCTCCTGGCACCCCATGGCCCAGTCATGTTGACACATAAAATTAATGATCATAAAAGAGTTAATGAAACTATCATTGGCTTTTTCATTCAAAACACAGAGGACAAGAAACATGGCCAGGCCAGTGGGCAAAGAGGAGCATACAAAATTAATTGACCAGAGATTGAGCGATGATGGGAGGAATCATTGCACCTGAGAGAGAGAAGAGAGGTCAGAGATGGTAGCCTTCCCAGTACAGCTGATGCTGTTCCTAAAGGGGTCAACTGGCTAGTAGTCGCTACTGTCACTGTGGCTAGGTTGGCCGGCACGATGAGAACAGCATATGGCCAGGGAAGTGAGCGACCACAGAACCGTGGAGGCAGAACAAAGCCTCTTAAAGTTCCAGGAACCAAAACCTAAGTTTAGGGGACAAATGCCTGAAGGGAGTATTATGGACTACATGTTTGTCTTTCCAGCATTCCTATATTGAAACTTAAACCCCCGCTGGGATGGTATTAGGCCTGTGAGGAACATCATTAGATGAGGTCATGAGGATAGAGCCTTCATGATGGGATTAGTGCCATTACAAGAGAAAGAGACTAGAGCTTTTTCTCTCCACCATGTGAAGATACAAGAAGATGACCTGCCTTCAAACCAAGACCAGATCTCTCGCCAGACACCAAATCTGTGGATGCCTTGACCTTGGACTTCCCAACCTCCAGAACTACGAGGAATAAATATTTGTTGTTGAAGCCACCCAGGCTATGATATTTTGTTACAGCAGTGTGAACTCACTAAGACAGGGAGATCCCTCTCTGGAAAGTGTGTGCAAATGCCCCCCCCCCCCAGTTCATACAGATTAGTATAGCTCGGTTGTTAGGGAAGCTTGGGGAAGCCACAATCAACATGCATCAATGACATACAACAAAAATCAAGTACAGCAGATTGAAGCAGTATTATTTCTCCTGCCTAACAAGACAGAAGCAGATGTCTCATATCTGCAGTGCCATGTCATGTGCAGATGTACAGATGCTAAAATACAGAAACAGCTAGAAAAAAAATTAATAATGCCATAACACTAGTAGCTGTGGCTTTAAGAGAAAAGTGCTTAAAACAATATAATTGAACTTAAATAAATAGAGAGCAATATTGTAGTGTATTAGTAGCCCACATGCTCTAGAGACGTGGTTATCACCTAAGATGACCCCCAGCCCGCAGGGACGAATGTGGAGCCCGAGGGGAAGCCTGTGAAGACTGGGACCAACTCTGCGACTTCACCTGTAGCTGTCTATAGCTGCAAGAATGTGCTAATCCCTTCATGAGATAGCATCATACCTGTGTTATAAATAGTTCAATTATTGACATAGGTAGCTAAGCTAACTATTTAATAAACCTCTGTATAATTCAGTCATCATCTTATGTGAGCTTTTCTCAATTCTTAAGTTCCAAATTTCCCATTATATAATCAATGTATTGATGGGTTACATGGTGTTGGTGCTAAAGTCACCCAGACATTGCCCCTCCACCCTTATAGAAACACACTTGTAACTCACTGTTCTTAACTTGTGTATTGGTTAGTTTTTGCTGTGTAACAAATCACCCCCAAACCATGGCTTTAAACAACAAATGTGTACGATTTCTCACAAGCTCTAGTGGGTTGCCTAGGTGGTTCTGGTTTGGAATGGTCTGGTTGATCATTGTGAACCGTTAGTGGCTCAGCTAGGGCTATAGAGTCTAGGATGGCTTCCCTTTCTTGCTGATGGATGGTGTCTAGGGGAATTGGGGGGGGCAGTAAAGATGACTTTTTCACACATCTCTTCTTACCCAACAGCCTTGCCTGGGCTCCTTCGTATGGAGGTGGTCCCAGGATTCACCAAAGCAGCACAAGAGGGCAAGCCACAAAACACGAAGCGTAAAGACCTTGCTTAAGTTATGTTTGCTATTGTCTCATTGACCAACACTAGTTGCCTGGGCAAACCCAGAGTCAGGGTGAGAGAAGATAAAACAAGGGGAATTGCTGCCACCACGTTATAAATAGGACACTACAACTGGGTATTGTCAGCGAGACCTGCTTCTCAATTAGCATAGCTGCCGTCCCACTCAACTCAGTTATGGCAGTCTCAACAATCCTTTATATGAATTTGCAGCTATGGATTATGTGAACCACATATAACCTGTCATGTCTGATACGTTGTCACTTTTCACATGACACAAGGGTAACCACCACAAATACATGAACATTCCACACACTTTAGCGTAGCCCCATAACCTATGAACAAGGCTCTTTTTCAACTAGATAATGATGATCATGTGTAAACTTCTATCCAAAGTCTTGCTTTCTGCTTCACGCCCTTTGATGACTCAGCAGTATGTGGGTAATGTACATAAGGTAAGAAAAACTTAATATGCAAAATTCCAAACCCACAGAACAGATAAATTAGGGAGTAGAGAGTGAGTCATCCCATCACAATAGGCTTCTTCACTCTTGCATCAAGATTCTTTAAAATAGCCCCAAGGGCCCCTAAAATAAAACTCATCGTCAAACTTTACGTGTAAATTCCCGGGACAACGCCCCCTGCATATCGCAAGGGATTCCCGAATTGATTATTCTATGCTTGGGCTTTTGCTTGACTTAACCTCTCTGCCTGCCCAAAGGGTCAGTAAAGAACTGTGTCCTACTTGAAAAAGTGTACGAGTCAAACCAGCAATACTATGCCCAGGGGACATCTATAAAGCTCATACCATTACATGATTTCAGACATGTGAACATTTCATCTCATATTACAGTCTTGTGGAAACTGAACCTACCTCCCTTCCCAGAAGCAGAGAATTAAGTTCAACCAACAGCCTTCAGTGGTCAAGGGATGTGGGGGTGGGGCGGTGTCAATCAGGTAAAGCAAGGACCAAACTGGGGTAGAAATCCCTGCACTTCCCCAGGGCCCTGTCTCAAGCATCCAGTCCCCCACACAACCTGCTTCCTCCTGTCCTGCTGGCTCCCAGCTTTGCCATGATTCATTTTCCTCTCTTGATTGACACAGCCCTTCAAGAGCAAGCATCTCCATCCGCTTGCTGTGTGTTCAACCATGGCAGCGCAGGAGGCCTGGAATCCATTAATGGGAAGAATAGCAGGGCCCGGTCCCCCACCTCACAGCCCCTGCTCCGTGCTGCCCTCCATTCTGTTCCACTGGGACAGTTGTGAGCTAGCAGGTTACGGAACATCCTACAGAAGGCTCCGCTTTAAAACTGATAGGTGACAGCCCAGATGACAAACAGCCTTCAGTCTGTCAAGCGAACATCCCCAAAGCATCTGCATTTACTGGGCTGCTATTTTCCTTCTTGTAGTTTAGCGGGGCTGCGCTTGGCTATTCAGGCCCTTCCAGGGGATGGGAGCTGCTGTGTCTCAGCAAGGGGCTGTCAAATTGTCCCACTTTTCCTGCCTAATTCATACAGGAGTATCCATATTTATATTGATCTAGGCACATGAATGGCATACTCATGCTAGGCATCAACTGGCAGAAATGATCCAAGCAACTTTGCACTCACTAAAAATTTCAAGTTACCCACAAAATGCATATATTTAGCCTTGACTGATGTGATTTGTTTCCCCACTACAAACAGAAATCACAACAGGGATTGAATATATATGTGTGAGATATATAGAGAGAGATATAGAATATATATAGACTATACAATTATATGGGGTTTCTTTACTATGTTAACTTTTTAGAAATCCTGTCCACCGTTCAGTCTGATTGTCAATTTTCTTTTTTTTTTTTTTTTTTGAAGATTTTATTTATTTATGTGGCAGAGAGACAGCCAGCGAGAGAGGGAACACAGCAGGGGGAGTGGGAGAGGAAGAAGCAGGCTCATAGCAGAGGAGCCTGATGCGGGGCTCGATCCCATAACGCCGGGATCACGCCCTGAGCCGAAGGCAGACGCTTAATAACTGCGCTACCCAGGCGCCCCTGATTGTCAATTTTCTACCGCAGCTCGCCTATAAATTAAAGACTTGTAGCTCCCACCTTAGAGTTCTCTTCTAAGCCCACACTCAAATGCAGCTCAAACAAAGCACAAACCACGGAGGGAACAAAGCATTACGTTGACTGTCCCAGGCGTGTCCATCGCAAATTCACTTGTGCCAAGATGGAATGTGCCTATTTCTGCATTACTGAACTTCCCTATTTTTACTGTTGTGGCAAACGTAACCTGGACCATTTAAGCTGATCTGTTTCTTCTGGCTCAAAACTCAGTATCTTCTAGCTAAACACTCACATCCCATGCCCCCCTCCGCCCTCCAGGTCTATGACTTGGGTGTGGAGAGGAGGGAGGGTGGCACGCTCTCTCCTCCGGGACTGTCAGGGAAGGGGTTTCTCGGTACATTCCCCTCTTCCACCTTTGTCAGTCACCTGTGAGATGCCGCTGGCCTCTTCTGGTTCTTGTCATTTTCCTTTGGTGTCTTCTGCGGATATCCGCCATTCCAGCATCCTGTGATAGCCCGGAGTAAACAGTCGGCATCATCTGTGTCCTAGTCACAGGCTCTCTCATTCTTCAGCGCCTCCCTGGGAGCTCAGCCCCACCACCCCAGAGGCTCTTCCATGATGGTGAGGGGGTGCTGGGATTCCGCAAAGCTGTTCCTAGACAGTTTTCATTCACTTGGGCTACTCCACAGCTAAAGTGCTCTGTTGCTACTGTGTATAGCGAGGTACACCCAAGGGATGGGGGGACTGTATGTGTCTCCTCCGTTCGCCTTGTATTGAACTTACCTGGGATAGTTGGCCACCATCCGTCATCTACCATCCATCCACTGTTAGCTCTGAGATGGTATAGAGGCGGGGCTCCTATGTAGTGGGGTCCATAACTTTGACATTGTCTTAATAGCCACTTGCACATCTCTCTGGAAACCGTTGCAACCAGAAAGGATTTTGATCCCTTCTGCAGGCTGTGTGGAATCTCACATTTCCACTATTCTGTATTTTTTACTTCATTGTTGCTGTGAATTACATTTTATGCCTTCAAACTTTTCTTCTCTCAAAAAGCCCATCACTGGCAAGTCAAAAGTTTTCATTTTCAAGACTTTTGTTTCTGTTCTCCATTAAATTATGTGTTGTAATAACAAAATGGACTTTCACATTTTAGTATCTACCCACGTTCCCCCAAGAACAGTGCTTATAGAAAACGGTTGTCTGAATCTTGGCACAGAAGGTCATAAGTACCTCAAAACTCGGTGTTCTGTTGTGGGGATAAGAAGAAGGAGTTTATATCTAAAAATTTTACCTGTTCTTTTCTCATGAGAAATCCATACTCATGTTCTTTCAGCACAAAAACCCTTAATATACGGATGGGTGTTGATTACTACCACTGTCACCCACTGTATTATTACATAGCATAAAATGGCATGCCTTTAACTCTTTTATCATGAGGACTTATTCATATCTATTTGAACAGCATGGACTTCATCGTACTTGCGTGTCAGCAGGACTAAATTCTGTACATAACGTGTCACTCACACCAGCTGCTAGGTGGCCACCTCTTTGGGGGCAAGGACAGCACCCACCTTGCCCGTTGCATATGTCTAGCGCCCACCATGATGCCTGCATACAGTCGGTGCTCTGTAGATGTTGGCTGATTGAACGACTGACTGCCATCCCCTTCACAACTGCTGAAAGGGGGGTTCCATGCAGAACAGGGTTAAAATATCCAGATTTAGGTTTTGTCTTCCCAAAGTACTCTGCAGAAAGGAGACATGAATGCGTAATATATCCGAATTTTAGAATCCCTGTTGGCTCTGTTGACAGGAAATGTAAGGTGGCTTGTCAAAATGAGCCAGGACTACCATCCAGAAAACTCCACAGACTCCAATTTAACCTTCCTTTTCAAACTGATATGCCCATTTCATCATTGGTCACCTCCAAAATAGTGAAAAGTATTTACTTCCTAGGCCCTCTTGTTCAGATTGTCTTCTGTTTTCTCCAGAACCGTGTCTGCTGGTTAAAAAACAAAAAACAAAAGAACAAAACAAAACAAACAAACAAAACATAACAAGCAAGCACACAAACAAAAGAACAGCATCTAAATCCATCCTGAGAAAATGAAACAAATATAAAGCATGCTGCTAGAAAAAAAAGAGAACTTTCTGGAAAGGGAAATTCAAGGCCAAGGACACCTGCATCTTTTTGATGAGGTACAGGTGAATATAGGTGAGGTTCAGTGGGGTGGGGTCTGGAGCCGACGACCGAGAAAGAATTCTTGAGACATCTTTGGTGCAAAATGGTGGTTTATTAAAGCACGGGGACAGGACCCGTGGGCAGAAAGAGCTGCTGCCCCGGGGTTGTGAGGAATGGCCTATTTTATACCCTCAAGTGGGGAGGGGGCTAGGGATAGCGTTAAGTCTCTAAGGAATTTTGGAAGCAAGGTTTCCAGGACCGTGAAGGGGCTAGCCACTGTTGGGAAAGGGTCATTTATTACCGTCTAATAAAACCTTAGTCATGAGACCCTTCAGATGTATATCGGTGGGCCATATGCTTGGGGGATGATTGCCAATACGTATCTTGGGGGGTTAGAGATAAAGGAAGTTTCCAAAGGAATTTCTATAAGTTAAAGTAGACTTACAGGATCTTGGTGGAGGGGAGGGAGTCAGGCTAGGACTGCCTTTTGCCCTTAGCAAAGTATTAACATCAAGACAGCTGAGTTCCTAGAGGAATGTCACCATGCCTGTTTCAAGGACTTGTCAATGGGCTGTAGGTAGTAAGGACTATTTATTTGTCCTTTAGGGCAGCCAGGAGTGCCTGAGGAATGTCACATACATCCCATGGGGGGGGGGGGTTGCAGGGTGTCAGCTTCTGACTTGTCTTCAGCTTGCCTTCCATTCCCTCATCATTTCCCCCTGCACAATTTTGACCCTTAAATCTTTAAGGTTGTTGAAGGTGGAAGGTCTCGTCTTCTGTAGCTTCTTCCTGCTGAATAGGGGCGTAGAGATGTCCCTCCCTATGGGTCAACATTGGTCATTTGGGGAACATACAGGGAAGCTATGAAAGGGGAGGCAGCTGAATCCAACATGGACAACATGGATGAACCTCCTTGAGGAGAAGGTATTATCTGTTAGCCGGAAGTTGCGGCGGTGAAGGAGTCTTGGCGCCAGGCAGGGAGACATCAGATATGACAAAACAAGGTTAATATTATAAGGAGAAAGAGAGGTCTGAATAAAAGACCTTTGATAGTTGACCTTCGATAATCTTCCTCCAGTCCAGGAGTTTAAAACAATGACTAAAGGAAAGAGATCATTTAAAGTGCCAATTTAAGTATTTATGTCAGTTAGAAACCCAGAAGTATTTTGTGGTAATCTGGACTGTATACACAGCATTGTTTTTATGCTACCACATATTTCACCTTGTATAGCAGTTAAAAACATCTAACATCACTCTATTCTATAGAGTATCACTTAGGGCTTTGACCATGTATTCAAGAGTTGCCATGTGCCAAACAACGTGCTCCAGTCTCAAAGAGGTAACAAAGATAGATGCTAGGTGGTCATACCAGCGAGACACAGAACATGTCCACCATGGTTTTAAATTTGGAAGGTTGGCTGGGTTGGTAATGGTTTTAATAATGCATCCATGCATGCAGGCAAAACCCATGGTACAGTGGCTTATCCAGCAAGGAGGAAGCTATGGACACAGGTTAAATTGCAGAGCCACTGGGTCCCAGCCAGGAGCCAGTCATATAATACTGGGCCTCCTTGAAACTGCGGTCAGGATTTCAAGGGCACTTGGTTTTGGAGGGCCATACATGCAATGATTTCAGGCCCCTATTTAATTGGGGAGTTATGGCTTAATAATAATCCCCTTTTCTTCCCCAAATTGCACCATGAGCATGGAGGACCAGGGAAATATATTTGAAGTCAGTATAAATATTTTTAAGGCTTTTGCCAATTGCAAAGCACAGGTGGGCGCTCTTAATTCTCCTTTGAGGGCAGACATGTTTGCTGACAGGGCTTTGCCCTCAACGGTCTTGAGTCAGACCTGACTATAGCATATTCAGTTTTTCTTACCCAATTGCCTCTGTATTTTCAATAGGGACATCTTAAATCTGGTCGACTAGAATAGACAAGATCAATAACTTCTGAACAGTTATGCTCTATAGAAGTATGATGGTCAGGTCCAGGCTTAAGGGTAGCTGGGTTTAAAGTTTGACAGGTTTTAAGCATTATTTTAGGGATACCTATAAGCATAGCCTGGTATTTAATAAGTTGGCTTCCCATTACCCATTGGTGGCTTTTGTTCTTGGACCTGATGTGCAGTCATTACAGTCAGAGACTGTCCCATAGTGAGCTTTGAGGCTCCTTTTACCAGGAGGGCTGTTGTCTGCTCGGCTAAAGCCTCTCCTTGTAATTATACATCCACAGAGGTGGCTTCTAGGATTAAATGTAACTGTGCAGGATGAAAGCATTAAGAAGCCCTCTTTGTTTGAGGTCTAGCCTTAATATCTAAACAAGGAATCACTGGCGAGTGGGGGGAAGACTTGTCAAGAGATAAAGGCTTCCCCAAGTCATCATCCAGTCCAGTCACGAGGAAAGTGGGGTCATCTGTTATCTCCACAAGCCCATAGTTAACCCTATGGAGTGGGGTATGCTCTGGCTTTCAGGGAATGATTTCGTCATCCCAGCCACATTGGTCAAGGTGATAGCCGAGTTATACGATCGTTGGGGAATCTGTCCCATTTCCATTTGTTCAAATAGCTAAATACATGCCCTTGGGGTTCTGTTATTGGCCCCATAGAATAAGAAGCATGAAGACTATCTATACATGAGCTATTGTATAGGAATAGAAAAAAGCTGTTTCTCTTAAGTTTACCTCAAGTTGTCTAGCTTAAGCAAACGTTTAAGGACAATCAGATCTAGAATTTAACATCCACAAAGGTGGGTTATTTAAACATAGTTTTTGTCTCTAAAGTAACCCTCATTTCCAGAGATAGTCAAATCAGGACTAATTTGTTTGCAAAACAAGTCCAGTTTTAACAAACTTGGCCTAATTATTTACATAAATTCAGCAAGAATAGTGATTGACCTTATAGATCTTTTAGAATCTGCTCTGCTGGAACTTTTACAAGGAATCTCCAGGTTGAACTTTTAGTAGCCTGTCCAGGCCAGAAGCCAAACCAAGTACTTGTCATCAGTCGTGCCTGTAATACCTGTAGATTTGGGCAGACTCCTCTCCACAAGGTCCCCAAAGTATCCTGAAGTTCCTGCACCTGCCAGGAAGTGACATTCTTTACTCACCTGGTGAGGCCCCTGGGAACTCTGTAAGCCAGGTATCAGGCCATTTCCAGGGGCTTTATGGCTCCAGGTTTCATAAAGTCCACCTTAGTTCCTGAAAACTGTTTGGTCATATCTGAGTCTATGCATGTCTTTCAAATATGACATTCCAGTCAAAGCCTTATGGTAAAATAACCAGTGTTTCCAATGGTGTCCTGTTACAAGGAGAACAATACTTATTGAACTTATGCAAATGATTATGATTGCCATGGAAGAAAGAATACTTACTGAGACCTTTTTAATTTCAGAGGGTTCAGGTAGAGAGAAAAGTTAAATGCTTTAATTTGCTTTATTATTATTTCTGTATATCACTGATGTCTTAAGAGAAAGTTTCCTCAGTCTGGAAGAGTAAACATTAGAGAACCAGTAATGTTTTAAACAAGAGTCACAACATTATAATCTTTTGATCTATTTAGTCCCATGTTACTAATTCTTGTTTAGTTTGAATGCAGCTTTATTTAGTTCTGGAAATTTTTACCCATTTCAGTTTTAGGATTCCATAAAGATATCGAATACCTGTACCTGTCCTAACAGTCCTTTATATGAATCTCTTTGAAGATGAAACCCATTTTAGAAGAGAATAAGAACAGTTACAAATAACAAAAACACAGACTGGACATGGTTAGTAACTGATGAGTTTACAGCATAGCTGGCAAGGAAGTCAGGTTCCTTCTGTGACACACAACACTTCGATAGCCAGAAAAGAGTGATGATGACCTTAAATTAAAACATTAAAACTTTAGGAATTGCATATTATCTCTAGAATAGTTACAGCATTTACCCAAATGTAACCAAAGGCTTATCATTTGTTTAACAGTGCTTCCAGAGTAACTCAGCATACCAAAGAAAAAGGCCTAATGAGTTAAACAGACTTCATTTATAATTTAAATCTTGGTAAAGTTTGTTAAAACCTTAAAATTATAGCACAAGCCTGAATAGGATTACAGATCACTACAAAACTCTATTTTTATTTAACCAAGGTGACAATACGAGACTTGAAGGCAAATATGTAGGGTTCTATAGTTGTCAGCAAAACTTAGCTTAATACGGAGAAGTTTTAACTGAGTAATTGAAGACCTGTTAATGACAAAACATAGAAACTCTGTTTTCTGGGCAAAGAGAAAACTGTTTACATTTTCTTATCCAGAGCAGATGAACAATTCGAGAAACTTTTGTCTTTCTAAACACAGAGAAAGCAGACATAGATCTTATACCACTGTATCTTAAAAATCCATTCATTTCACTCTCAGTCGGTTCTGACCACACCTAAAATTCTGTTCCAAACCTTCTACAACTTTCTTTTGCATTCAGATTTTATCCCACACTATCTTTCCAAACAACCATCTTATTTAGGACAAAATAACCTTCTTTTACCTTCAGCAAAAATGCATTCCCATTCCTTATCCTTCTTACGTATCTCCTACTTTTCTACATACAGAGTTGCTTCCTTATTTCCATCAGCCTTCATTATGTTTAGTAGTTTCGTTTTCTTTTTTCTTTTTTTTTTTTTTTTTTTAGAAATCGTAGTCTCCAGTGAAAATTAAGTAGTAACCAACTGTGAACTGTTACACCAGAATTCTTTAGATGGCAAATTTATGAATCAGTTAAGCACAAAACATGTTAACCAACAGATTTAAATATCCTTAGTTTTTTGCAATAAGTAGTCAGAAGCACAAACCTGCATCCAGTACTCAATGCTTCAGCACTGTATCCTATTTTAAAAGACCTAGATGTCCAACGAATTCAAACTCATTTTCCATCCAAGCAATAAAGATTCAGTTTACCGAAGACTTTGAAAGCTATTTTAACAATTACCCATGAAAACTTTGAGACAGACAATTAACCATCATTTTAGTCATATTTTTACGAACAACTCACAACAGAGGGAACGCAAGTTTGTTTGACCTTCAGTAAACCTCGATAGAATACAAGTTTTACATTTAGTGCCGATAACATTAAAGACAGGTCGATCTTAATTAAACCAACAAACTTGACTTAAATACTGAATTATGTTCCACCTGGGCCCACCCCGTTTTCAGATTTTACCTGAGACACTGGTGGGGAAATCTGGAGTGGGTGACTTTAGGTCCAGGGGTGCCCTTCTTTCTCCTTGATGGTGAGGGCAGGAGGAGCCATGGTGCCTGAGGCACCAAGGACGGTACAGAAGCCAGTAGTGCAGGCCACACCCCAGGTGGCACAAAAAGAAGGAGGAGGGGGGGACAGTAGAGACAGAGTGCTGCCAGAAGGCAGAGAAAGGGTTCCTTGTTTTCGAGCTCATCAGCTCCAACAGGAGCAGAGGCCATGTTTTCCCGCCAACAAGGGGGGATAGTCAGTCCATGTCGGGCCAGAGAAGACAGGGAATTTCCCCGAAACAAAGGGAGTTTCGGCAGCTGCTTGGGAATATTCCTTAAAGTCCCCATCCCGAGGGAGACTAACCACAGATGGCTCCAGTTACAGCCATTAACCCGGGAAATGAGTGAGGGAGAAGCCCACACATCTGTTAGAAGGAACAATGATAGAGAGTCAAGAGTCCCCTTTGTGTGGCATGGGCTGTGTTTCCTCCAGCAACCTGGGTTGACTCAGAGGAGGCCTATCTAGATAATTATCATCCAATATGTCAGGAGAGAGTTTACTAGCTGACCCACTGGGGCAAACACATTCTGCAAGAGGCCCTTATGTCGGGGTCCTGGTGTAGAGCAGTGAAGGCCTAGGTACGAGCAATGAAGGTACCCAGGTCCATCTGCTCAGTTCCTTACAGAAGAGATCTAACCGATAGATCCCACTGAGGCCGAGCAGTGTTACAGGAGCTCAGTGCTTTCCTAAATTTTGTAATCCGAATTGTTTCTAATGGGTTAGAAGGCACTCCAAGGGAGAGTCCTTGGGAACTGAAGAAGCAGCCTACTGAGGCCATGCTCAGAAAAGTAAAGAAGGTCCATTACCAAATCCCCCCCGACTCCCAGGTGGCGTCCCATGCAGGATATGTCAGAGGTTCCCATGTGTCAAAAGCGACCAGAGGAGTCCCTCAACAAAAATCGCTATTGATCACAATCCTGGCTTCCCGTGAAGGCATTTCTGCAGTAAAAGGCCTGTAGGAAGGATGCCGGCATCCCTCCCCTACCCCATCGCATCCTAGGCTGCCAATGGGTGCCTGGTGAATGGACTGAAGGTCCAATATGCCTTGAAGGTCGTGCCATGAAGGTCACGCCTTATTTTGTCTTGCCTTGAAAGTATTTTACCTTGCCTTGAAGAACCAGCTGTTTTTAACCCATGGAGAACACTAGAAAAGTTTTACAAGGGGAAATTACCGAATTTTGTAGCCTAAGTAATTAGTAGAGGACATTGACAGAAAACAGTAAAGACAGAAATCCATCATGGTCTAAGTGACATTCCAACACAGGTGGTCCTTACAGCCAACTTCCCTGGGAAACGGTCCCCGGTTGGGTTGTAATTCCATCGGGTACTGGTTTCGGCCGGCTCCGAGGGGAGGTCCCGCGGCCAGAAGCAGCTAGACCAGCAATGTGGAGGGGATCCCATTAGATCCATCAGGAGGAAACCTCACACAGGAGTCTTAAGATTGGCAGCCGTGCTAGTCACTTAGGTGGCTGTCCCGTGCCCAAGACAGACGACTTTGTATAAGGACAGCAGTACAGAGAGGGCCTCAAGTTTCTGGGTCTTATTTCCATCCCAGCCAGGGTAAGAACTTCCAGCCAAAAGGCAGGCCTTTTCCTCCCCATAGAGTAGCCATGGGCTAAAGGATTACAGCCTGAGCAGTCGGCATGAAAGTGTTCCAATAAGACCGTACTCCTTGAAGAGCCCCAGAATGGAGAGTATAGGAGGAGAAGGGGAAGTACTCACCAATTTTGCACCAAAGCTCAATGCCCCACGTTGGGCGCCATTATGATGAGGTACAGGTGAATATAGGTGAGGTTCAGTGGGGTGGGGTCTGGAGCCGACGACCGAGAAAGAATTCTTGAGACGTCTTTGGTGCAAAATGGTGGTTTATTAAAGCACGGGGACAGGACCCGTGGGCAGAAAGAGCTGCTGCCCCAGGGTTGTGAGGAATGGCCTATTTTATACCCTCAAGTGGGGAGGGGGCTAGGGATAGCGTTAAGTCTCTAAGGAATTTTGGAAGCAAGGTTTCCAGGACCTTGAGGGGGCTAGCTACTGTTGGGAAAGGGTCATTTATTACCGTCTAATAAAACCTTAGTCATGAGACCCTTCAGGTGTATATCGGTGGGCCATATGCTTGGGGGATGATTGCCAATACGTATCTTGGGGGGTTAGAGATAAAGGAAGTTTCCAAAGGAATTTCTATACGTTAAAGTAGACTTACAGGATCTTGGTGGAGGGGAGGGGGTCAGGCTAGGACTGCCTTTTGCTCTTAGCAAAGTATTAACATCGAGGCAGCTGAGTTCCTAGAGGAATGTCACCATGCCTGTTTCAAGGACTTGTCAATGGGCTGTAGGTAGTAAGGACTATTTCTTTGTCCTTTAGGGCAGCCAGGAGTGCCTGAGGAATGTTACATACTTTCCATGGCTGGGGGGGGGGGGTTTGCGGGGTGTCAGCTTCTGCTTTGTCCTCAGCTTGCCTTCCGTTCCCTCATCATCTTGGTTGCTGTAGTCTGAGGGCACGATGAGACGCCACCTCTAACAAAAACTTGAAAAACTTGGCCTTCACAGACCATGCTGGTGCTCAGTTAATAATAATAATAAAAAAAAAAAAACAGTCAGGCAGAGTATTTAAATATCAGCTCTTAACAGTGTGGCCCCTCACAAGAAAGACAGCCAGATTTTGTGCTCCCACTCTCTTTAGGCCAAGATTAGTGTGTGCCTGAGAGAAGAGAGAAGGCTCTTTTAGGACATAGGAGAGGATTTCAGGAAGGGGTGGGTGGAAGCATCTCTCAGAGCTCAGAGGCGGCTGGAGCAAATTGATCAAACAGAGCCATCCTGAGGTTGGCCTGCCAGGTAGACAGCTTTCCTAGAGTTTGCCATGCTTTGTGCTCAGAATAGCCCCTCAAGGAAGAGCAGCTGTAGAGAGCCAGCTCTTTATAAGCTCAGACATTTAACCTTCCCCTACGTCTATCCCCCCACACTTTGCTTTATCCCTTCTTTCTAGCTCAGGCTTTATTCCTCTTATCGCCCTTCCAATATTTGTTAGGTTTATAGATAATATGTCGTATAATATCCGAAATACTTCAAAAATCAACTCAACTTGTATTATTTAGATACATGGATTTTAAAAATGCATGCATATCAATAATACATGTATATCAATGAGAGTGATATTAGACACCCATATCTATGGTTCATAAAATGGTAAAGGACTTTTAGGGAGTGCTAAGACCTTTGAAACCACACCACCTGGGTTTGAATTCTGCCTCTATTCTTTCCTACCGATGCGGCTCCTGGACCTTGATTTTATCTTCCCTAATGTGGAAAAAATAAAATTTTATTTCATCAAGTTACTGTGAAGATTAAATGAGTTCATTTACAAGTAAGGTCCTTTAAACACTGCCCAGGTTTACATGTACTTAACAAACGTTAAGTAATATTAGTATTATTTATCCTCTTCCTCCTTTCTTACCAACGCATTACAAACCACGGGTGTTGCTGAGATGCCCCACTGAGCACTGGTCGAGATCACAGAAAATTGGTGTTCATATACGTGAACCTTCTCGTCGTTAGGTCTCAGCTCAAATGTCACTTTTTGGGAACAGAGGCTCCCTTGCCCATCCTGGGTCCGCCGTGTCACCACCTGCCATGGCTCCCATCAGAGCTCTTAGATGAAGTTCATTTCTGGAACATACGACAGCCTGTACCGGTTTCACTCATGTATGTGTTAAATGTTTATACATTATTTTTATCTAAATAAATGCCCATACATTGCAGCATATTTTGTTCTCCTTTAGACTACAAAATGAATTCAAAGACTCTGTCTGCCTTTTCTTGGCTATATCCCCAGGGCCGCATACAGGCAGAGCATGGTAAGAGTTAGTAAGTATCTGTCGAATGAAGAAAGGAAGGATTGCTGTTATCTTGCAGACAAGGAAAGCCGGGCACAGTAGATAGATAAAAGTACCTTCCCCAAGGTCACCTGACACTCAAGGGCAGGGAGGGGGGTCTAATACTACTTCTATGGCAGCAATGCCATGTGTGCAAGAGACTAGAATCGTGTGCACAGAGTATGATCACAGCCCCCAGGAGTCCTCGACACCTTTATAGGAGCCCCTCAGGGGTCAACATTATTTTCATGCTTATATATACTAAGAATGCTATTTGGCTTTTTCACTCAGTTGGCATTCGCCCTGGAGATACAAAAGCAATGGTGGGTAAAAACTCTGACCACTTAGCGGGAATTAAGGCACAGGCACCAAACTGTTTTAGCCATTGTATTTTTTACTGCTACGTGCTCGCAGTAAGGAAAGAAAGCAAGCCAGGTCACCTAAGAATACCTTCTAAAGCAACAGTAAAGGGGCGCCTGGGTGGCACAGCGGTTAAGCGCCTGCCTTCGGCTCAGGGCGTGATCCCGGCGTTATGGGATCGAGCCCCACATCAGGCTCCTCCACTGGGAGCCTGCTTCTTCCTCTCCCACTCCCCCTGCTTGTGTTCCCTCTCTCGCTGGCTGTCTCTCTCTCTGTCAAATAAATAAATAAAATCTTAAAAAAAAAAAAAAAAGAAACAGTAAAAATGATTAATTTTATGAAACCTCAATCCTTATATATAAACCTTCTTAATATTCCGTGCGATAGACGAACGTCCACAGAAAACACATGGACTGGCAAAACCAAGTATGAAGGTTAGCTCAAGGAACTGAACATGCGTGATTAAGTTATGAGCTCAACTAGCTGCTTTTCCTTGTTTTTTTGTTGACGAATAATTGACATATGTTATTATAATTGTTCCAGATGTACAATATAATGGGTCAATATTTACGAACATTAAGAAATGGTCACCACAGTAAGTGTCGTCACCGTCTGTCACCATACAAAGTTGTTAGCCACTTTTTTCTTGGAACACACTTTTTGCTTGAAAGAACAAATTTCAGACAAACCATGGTTATTCAGAATTGGGCATTTGGCAGACATTTTCTCAAAAATGAGCAAAGGGAGCCTACCAGTTAAGGGAAAACAACTTAGAGTATTTGTTGCCAATGACAAAATGTGAGCATCTGAGCAAAAATCAGATTTTAAAAAAATGTGTGTCGGCAACCATGAGCTAGACAGCGTCCCAATACTCAGAGGGGATTTTTTCTTATATGATTAGTAGCTGTATTAATAAAGCGTGGTTTTTTAAAAATATATATATCAGATTTAAAAACGTGTCCACTTTTGGATGATCTGAAAAACTCAGCAAACCAGTATTTTGCAAATGGCTAATGCCTGATTTTATGAAATCATACAGGAGTAAAAGATCCATGAAGTTTTATAGAACAGACTATAAGACTTCGCTAATGTAGTTTCAGATTCCATATTGCTTTTGATCTTTAAGAAACTACTGCAACCTGTCAGGTTTTGGTACAGTAACAAAGAATATCCAGAATTATTTGAAAAATCTATGAGACTACGTCTCCTTCTTCCTAATACCTGTCTGTATGAGGGCCAATTTTTCTTCACATACTTCAACCAAAAGCAACCTATTCCAACAGATTGAATGCAAAAGCAGGTAAGAGAGTCCAACTGAGTTCTATTGTCAGGCGTTAAAGAGATTTGCAAAATGTAAAATAGCGACACTTTTCTTACTAAATCGTTCTTTCTTTTGGGAACTGTGGTGAGTTTTCATAAAAACATTTTATAAAGGGTTTATTGTTATTTTACAATAATAAATATTCTTTTTTTTCAGTTTTTCTCTCTAATATGGCACATAGTGATCGCGATAACTCACAAAATATTACTGCTTTGAGGACCTCAGATGTTTTGAAGCGTGTAAAGGGGATCCCGAGACCATAACTTTTTAGACCTGCTGAATTTGAACATACCGGCTGCTGTTCAAACCTATCAGTGTTTATGGAAGTCTATGGAGGTCTCCTGGTCGGTGAGTTCCAGGGTCATAAAGCTCATACCATCTTGGGATCTGCGCTAGAGTTCTGCAAGGCCATATTAGTATCATTTTAGAACTAACAAAAGATCTGTAAAATTTTAAAATTAGTAAATAATACCTATCTACTGATCAGGATACGGGTAAAAAAAAAAAAAGTCTTCAGGGTAAAAAGAACAAAGATTTATTTTTTCATATGCGGTAAATGTACATGTCATGTTGTGTGGGCTCTGCTGCCTGTCTCTTCACTCTGGGATCTTGGCTAATGCAGTGTCTAGCATTTGAAGAGTTGCCTGTTGCGTTGGCAGGGGAAGGGAATGTGATGAATCGTCCATCCTAAGAGGACCAGCTCTTAAAACTCCCACCAAGAAGTGGTGGATGGCACTTCCACGTGTATGTCATAGGCCAAAGCACATCTCATGACCCTGCCTGATTTCCCAGAGATCAGGAGCTTGCCATCTTGCCATGAAACCTTGATCCAGGAAGTAGGGAGGTTGGGGTGCAGGATTGGTGAGAGGCAGGATGCATCAGCAGCCCTAATGGCTACCCCAATATACTACTCCATTCAAAACATAAAAGCTCATTTATGAAATTTACTGATATCTGATTCTTAATGTAGTCATCCATAATTTTTCATACTTAAATTATTTTGTGCATAATGTTTTGTGTTCTTTTCATTTGACATCAGTTTAAATGTCTCCATAGTTCTTGCATTTGTCATTCTAATGTCAATATTAAATTTTGCTCTATTGATAAATTGTAATTTTAGACATTTCTTAATTGTTATTTGGATGGTAGCTAGTCTTTCACTATTACAGATGGCATAGCAAAGCACGTCATTATAAGGAAACATTTTTTAAATGATTAATTTGGGGTTACTGAGTCAAGAAGTAGGATGGATTTTTGTAAGGACACATCTTACATAATGCCCGCCATTTTATAAACTTTTGTGGACAAGGATCTGGCCTGATTCGTTCCTGTGTCCCCGGAGCCTCACAAAATATCTGGAACTTGGTAGGCACTCAATATATGTCCACTGAACGAATGGCTTTTGCCAGATTGCTTTCCAGAATTATTACAATTTACAACTTCACCAGTACAGAATTATATCGCTCTAACAGACTCTTTAATAGTTTGAGCAGTGGTTTTCCTTTCATTTATTTAATGATTAGCAGGGCTAAAAAGAATTCCCAGATTTTTCTTTTACTATTTGTATTTTCTTTCATGAGTGCACCCCTTAGTGAAGTGAATCTGGTGATCTCTCCAAGGAATTTATATACTGTCCGCACATATTTTTGTTTTCAAAGATTTGGGGGCATCGGCTGGGGGCTCATAGAAAGAGAAAATATAGGAAGAAATAAAGCACAAGATCTCATTATCGTTGTTATATTATTCCTGCTGCTATTACTACCAGTACCAGCAGACACCATGTATCGCACACACTGTGCAAATATTATCTCTAGTCTATGTAACGTTATTGAAAGGTAGAAACTATGATAGCTCCATTTTTTAGGTGATGGAAAAGTTGCAATTGCCCAAAACTATACAGGTAGGAAGAAGCAAGTCAGGGGCTGAATCTATGTTTGTCTGAACTTGGATCCTGAGTTTTTTTCCTCTACTTTCTGTTGCCTCCCATCGCTCACTTGAGGGCTGCAGCAACAACCTAACCAGAGTCTAGGGAGGAAGAGTTCACTTGGGCCCATGGGCTGACGGGCATACTGGCTCTGTGGGTCAGCTGTCTGCACACAGAGGTGCTGGGGGCGATACTGTTGTGATACTAATAATTGTTACAGGAGTTGTGTCTCCTTAGTGACCAGGTTCCTGGTCACACGGCTTCGAAGAATGAAGAGGTAAATCAGATGAAGAGTGGTGGGCAGCAAAGCAAAGTTTATTAGCAGTAGTATAAATCTCCCAGAGAGGAAGGGGGGGCCCGAGTTTGTTGCCCCCGGAGTTTCTAAGTTTAGGGGGTTTTATGAGTTCTTTTGCGGAACTATCTTAAGCAATCAGGTTGTGCTGAGTCGTGCCCGTCAGGGCTTTGGTCATATATCTGTCTACCTATTAGGTTAATGTCCACATGCTGATGGTCCTTTTTTTTGCTGACATCTGGGGGCTTAGGTCTTAACTCCCCTTGCCAGTGATATTGCCAAATGTTTTTGTGGCGAATGGTCTTATTTTAGGATGTTTTGCAGAAGTCATTCCCACAAAGGCTGCAAAGCAGAATGTCAGTGTGGTCCCGTCTAAGCTGCAAAACAGGATGTCAGCGCTGTGTTATTTTAGTTGTCCTAACTCCACATTACCTTGTCGAGGACCATGGCCCTGAGTACCTAACTGTCCAACTAACTCCTAACACAAGGACATATGACCTGATGCAGGGCCCCCAGGGGCCTCTGAGGTCATGCAGCACAGGATCTAGGCCTCAAGGACAAGAGTGTACAGTCAAGAGGTAAGTTACTAGAGCCCAGTCGAGAAGGTGCCATCTCCAAGCAGATGCCATCCAGGGCAGCCCAGGAGGAAGTCTGCAGCTTGCTGGGCACTCTGGGCTCACAGCGGGTCTCAGATTTAGAAGGCAGACCTCGCCTTCTGCTGATAAGCATTGGCTAGGAAGCCAACTGATGGAAACTTCTTCCTTAGTTCTCCAACAGGCAGCCTCTAGTTACATATGACTATTGACATTTAAATTAATTAAAATGGAATAAAATTAAAACATCAGTTCCCCAGTGACACTAGCTACATTTCAAGGGCCAGTATCCACATGTAGCTAGTGGCTACTGTATTGGACATCGCAGATATAGAAGGAGTCTGTCATCACAGAAAGTTCTATTTGGACAGCGGCTAGACCCCTCAAGGTGGACCAGCAGCAGCAGCAGCTTCATGGGGGAGCTTGTGAGAAATGCAGAATCTCAGGCCCTGCCCTGGCACTACTGCCCTGGAAGCTTCTGACTATAAGATCTGCAGGTGATGTGCGAACACCTTCAGGTTCAGGGGCACCTGTCCGGGCAGGTTCAGGAAATCAGTGGCCGTGCTCTGCTACCTGCAGGGCGTGGGGCGAAGGAAGAGAAAGGAAGCTTTAATTTGTCATCTTTACTGCAACCGTTTTCCCGGTCTATTGCTTTTCCTTTTATTTTAGTTTTGTTCATTTTTTATGAACATATTTTTGGAGCCTGTAAATATTTAAAAGATTGTGATGGTGGGAGCCCGCCTTGGCTCTTACTTGGGAATAGTCATATCCCTCAGCCCCCCTTCTCCTCCCCCCTTCCTCCTGCGTCCCCCCCTTCTTCTCCCCTCCTCCTTCTCCTCTTCCCCCTCCCCTTACATTCTGGCTCTGTAGCCAACCCCCCTGCAGCGTCCCTCCGCTGAAGTGGTGATTTCACCAGCTCAGAGCTGTGCAGTTTAACAGCATCAGAGAAGCGACTGGAAGGACTCTGCACACCCCCTTTTGCAGCACAACCCTGTATGATGCTGGAGAGTGTTTATATATTCCCAGGCAGTGATGGGGGCCCATCTTGCAAGGCCTCATAAATATTTAACAACAAGCACTTTGTAAAGAAGAGTGTTATTAAGGGCGGTGCTGCCAGCCGCTTCAGAGATACCCATATATCAGGAGCTGCTAATGCTGTGTGGACACAACCCTCTTGCAATAACAGCCCCTGGTGAATCAGCTCCTTTTCTTTTAGGGGGAGTTGGGAGAGATTTTAGAGGAATTTGAAAATATCCCTGCTCCTCAGAAGAAACAAGCAGGTTCCTCTCCTAACAGAGAAGTGCCTTGCAACAAATCATGCATCTCAGAAAAAGCAGTGACCAGAGGAAAAAGGAAAAGAAAAAAATATATATGTGTGTGTGTGTATATATATATCTCTCCATATGTGTGCTTGCATGTCTACATAGAATGTCCACACAAGGAAGATGCCTGCACACACAGTTTTTAGCAAGGCTTTTATTCTGATGCTAACAGATGAATCTTTTATCCCCATAGAAGCCAGGCCCAGGCCACTTATTTCAACACTTCAAGCTTTAATGATACTGTTTCAGTTTTCTTTACTCTGTGGATTGGATACAGCACATTGCAATTCAAATCGCCCCAAACACTATAGTAAGCATGAGGTGATCACATTACTTCCTAAGTGTAAATGACTCTGCCACGGGGGACGCATTCTGAGAGCATGGGGGCTGGGGCAGCATGGCCCTGGCAACTTCTTTCTCCCCAGATGATCATTGCTGGAGGTAAATGCTTGGAAGATTAAAATCCCCAATCCATGAAGCAAATTCCAGTTAGGCTCAGAAAATATCCTCCACTGGCCACTCTTACTACAACCAATAAATCACAAGGGATTAGAAAATGAAAGGTTGTACGGAGTGTGTGTGTGCGTGCGTGTGTGTATCATGCTTATTGCATTTTCCCCCAAAATAACTCTCGTGAAGGGGTCTGAAAAGCTAAGTTGACTGGCTCAAGGTGACCCACAGAAGCCATTGAAAGAGCACTTGTGTGTTTTCTACCATAAACACTGCCCCCCAAGGTCTGCCAGGAAAGCAATTGACTTTTGAGCACTGGCATAGATTACGTTCCATACAAATAAACAATGTTTCCCTCGAAATCACCCTCTCTGTGCAGAGTAGAGCCCTGGCGCCATATACGTGAGTGGGAACTGCTTATGTAGTGATCCATCTGCCTTTCTGTGAGTGGTTCTGCGCCCGTAGTTAGCAAATTGCCCGGAGCCTGGCCAGCAGCCCTGTGTTTGCTGAGGACAGGTGAGAGCGAACCTTAAGAAAATCTCGCAGGCTGACTGAACCGTGCCCTGATGTAGCCATCGCAAACCTGCCCTACATATTCATGAGCAAGCAGTTTCCAGTATATACGCTTTGTTCCAAGTCATAATCAAAAAGTTCGTTTTTAAGTTAGTTGCTTGGGACCTGGAATAAATTTTCCCATAGAAACGATGTTATAAATAGAGCTCGAGCCTAGCCCACAAATGATTATCTAATCCGTAATGTGGTTCCAGTATTATATAGTTGCAAGGAAACTTTGTGGAAAACAATAACTGTGCCATACCAGTAATTAAGCCAAACAGTGGAACAATAAAATGAAATGTCTTTTTCTTTTTACAAGGAAGCTCATTCGTGAAGAAAGGAAGATTAATTGGAGAAAGATAAGCGGTTAAATGGAGACTGTGTGGTGCTCTTGAAGGAGGCTTTGGGGTTACCTCAAGGGCTGTTGAGGCTGATGGCCCAGGCTCTTTACGACGTCTCATTTCACTTCAAAACTTATGACTTGCCTCTGCTTGGTACAGGTGTATAGTGAGCCCTACTTGTACTCATCCTCCATAATTAGAGTCAGTTTTGATGTTTCTCTCACTAGTTGAAAAAAGAGAGCCAGGAAACTGGGAGAAGGAGGAGGAAAGAAAAAGAGAGAGAGAGTCCGGAGGGAGGAAAGGGGGAAGGAATTTTTTCAACAGGAGGGAGCAAAAGTTAAACCATGAAGAGTATACATTGGGAGTTTAAAGAAGAACCTGTGAGTGAAAGAGTGCCTTCAGGTGTCCAATGAATCAGGCAAAAGAAGGGGAGGAGGGGACCCTGGGTGGAGCAGTTGGTTAAGCCTCCCACTCTTGGTTTCAGCTTTGATCCCAGGGTCTTGAGATCCAGCCCCAGGTTGGCTCTGTGCTCCGTGTGGAGGGTGCTGGAGATTCTCTCTCCCTCTCCCTCTTCCTCTGCTCCTCCCCACCACCCCACCACGTGCTTGGTCTCTCTCTCGCTCTCTCAAATAAATCAATCAATCTTAAAAAAGAGAGGGGGGAGAAGGAGGGAGAGAGGGAGGGGAAGAGAGGGACTCAGGAAGAGAGAAGGGACCCAAGGAAGAGAGTGAGGGAGGGGAAGAGGGGAAGAGAGGGGGAGGGAAGGAGGAAGCAGGGGGAGGCTTGACACTTGAGTAGTAAATCCTGAAGGAGGAAGGAAAGGAGGAAAGCAGTAGAGGGGGTGGCATGATGGAGGGAATGGGATGGTTTGGATGAAAGAAGGAGCTTTTAGAGGAAGGGAACCTGGAGGCTCGCCAGGGTCACTGAGCACTGGAGAACTAAGGGCTTTGTTCTTAGACTCTGGCAAAGACAAACTCAGGAGGTGCAAACCTGAACTCCAGTTTGGACTGTGTGGCTTTAAATGGGGGCAAAGCTCTTGGATCACGTGAGTCAAGGTTTCTGCTTTATTATGCAGAGAGATTTAATTCTCTTTTGTCTCAATACTTCACTGCAGACTAGGCTTTGGAGCCTAACCCAAAGGCCTATTAACTGGCTTTCCTAAACAAAAGAGCCATCTTCCCTGAGATAAAACCTGCACTTCCTTATAATGCACAAGTGGATGAAGTCATTTATTTTTTTAAATAGCAATCTTTTCCCCTCAGGTTACACTTATTATATGGGTTTCTTTACAATCCACAAAGAGTTTTCATAATCCCCACGTGGCAAACCCCATCCTCCAACCTAAACTCTCATTATTCAGGTAGTAGCTGTTTAATAGTAAAAAATATTTAATCGCCACCAAAAGAAGTAAAAATAGGAAAATATTGCCACCTGGAAGGCTGGATCAAAGCCAGTGACAATTATCTTCCCATTACTGGCTGTAAGACCCAGGGGGAAAGAAGGAACAAGCAGGAAGCGGAGAGACCAAGAAAGGCCGAGTTAGCCAGAAGCCAGGCTGAACTGGACTGGGAGCCTGACCCCACCAGCACTAGCCTGGAACACTGAAGGTCTTGGGTCCCTTTTAGATCTCTCTGGACCTCCCTCCCCACAGCCCTATTCTCTCCAGCTTGAGCCCCTGAACCCTGGTGCGTGAGTTATTTTCCTGACTTAATTCCTGGTATTGATGGTTTAAGGACTTTCTTTCCTCTAAGAGCTCCACTTCACAGTTTGCTGGGGTGGGGGTAGGTACGGGGGAGGGAGGAGATTTACCTTGAACTTTCTTTGCCCTCCAAGTCCTGGTGTGGTAACTACTAGAACTGATGATGTAATTGACATGGTAACTGACCAACTCTTCTTTTGTTTCGTTTTTTTTTTTTTTTCGGAAGACTTGCTTTAAGATTCCATTTGTGAAAACAGAGAAGAGTGGATTACAGATTTTGTTTTGTTGTTATTTCTGTAGTATATCCTATATGAGAAGACTGTCCAGAAAGTAAGTTTACATGAATTAAAAAAAAAAGTCAATCGTAAAGCAAGACATAAATTAAGTATAATGCAACTGACAATTTACTTTGAAATGACTGATTTGACCTAACTTACAATAATACAGTTAAATATAAAAAATACTGTTGCTTTTTCTTTATGTCATTTTCTTTAAAAAAATTTTTTTAACCTCATGTTATTTTAAATCTTTTTCATAAAGTGACAGAATATAAAAATTTAAGTTTTTGCAGAGATGCCATAATATAGTAGGTAGGAAGTTTCCAAGTGAGTGGTCAAAGCAATGTAGATTACCAAAGGAAATTAATGTACAGCTCTGAGCATTTCACATGTTTCAAGATGTAGAAGAGTCAAGGGAAGATTTGATGAGTGTTTCTTTGGAAGTAGATGTCACCAGGCTTTCATACTCAAGCCCTGCGGGAAGGACTATGCTTCCTCCTTTAACAAGATTCCTGGCCCAGGTTTTGGTGGTCAGTGTGAAGGGGAGCAGACTTGTACCCAACTCACAGGAAAAGGATAAATCAGATCAGCCTGCACTCCCAGCTACCTATGGCCAGACATGGGTCATGCCAGAGAAGGAGAAGTCGGCCAGAGCCAGTTTGAATCCCGCCTAAGAGGGCTCCTTTCGGAGGGTGAAGAGACACAAGGGCAAGGGTCCATGACAATCGACACTTGGGACCTCGTGCTCATTCTGTCGATGTGGGCATGCCCCTTTTCCTAACACTGGCACATCCTAACCCCCTCCATGAGAAGCCTGGCTCAGGTCCTATGACCACTTCTCTCTCCTCAGTCGCACTGCCCACCCCCAGCAGAGGAGATCTGCAAGCTGGAGTGGGGAGAGGAGAAGGCTACTCTTTTGCTGGCAGAGTGTTGGTTTGATTAAATCAAGTTCCAAATCCTGATGAAAATCGTAGGCTGCATATTCTAATTTCCTAACTCAGATTGCATTTGTGACTTAAATAGAGGATTGGTTACTTACGAACCAATCTGATATGGAACCAGCCAGCTTCAGGATACTCACAAGGATTGCTTACTGCCGATGTCCATCCTGATGGGCCAGTGTGCACACCTGTTTCATAGGAAGCAAAAGAGCCATGAGCCTGCCGGCATCTACATCCAAATGCAGGTAGGGACTAGAATAGAAAAGAAAAAAAGAAAATGTTTTATATATTGAATAACGTGTGAGATCCTAAGCTTTAAATTAATTCCATGTGGTTGCTTCCACAAAATCATTTCAAACTTGTTTTACGTGCTCTGTAATACATATTATGGGTCTGCTCACTTTTGGCCAGGATTTCAAGGAGATAATCTAATTAGGAATATTCTGGAATCAGGTAGAAACAAAAGACCAAAAGACCACACAGAGATGGGAGTAATTCAGAAGTCAGTAAACATCGAAAACAGTTCTTCATACTACCAACTATGATCCATTCATTATTTAGGAAATGAATCTAGTGGCTTATGACCCAGTGAATTATTATTATTTTTTTTTAAAGATTTCATTTATTTATTTGACAGAGAGAGAGAGACAGCCAGCGAGAGAGAACACAAGCAGGGGGAGTGGGAGAGGAAGAAGCAGGCTCCCAGCGGAGGAGCCTGATGTGGGACTCGATCCCAGAACGCTGGGATCACGCCCTGAGCCGAAGGCAGACGCTTAAGGACTGTGCCACCCAGGCGCCCCCAGTGAATTATTTTTAAATGAGATTGAATGGATGGGATGGGACAGAAGAGAACAGAATAGAATAGAAAGTGTCACTCACGATAAGGTTAAATATGGTTCAACAATGGTTCAAAGTTTGCTTTATGTGTGTGTACGTGTGTATTTGTGCCTGGGTGCTGGGGTAAGGACATAAAATACAGTTCATACTGTACCTCACAGTTAAAACAAGTTTGAAAGATTAGAAAAGCTTCATATACCCAATCTATGGAGAAGAACTGAGTCCGGAATCAATGGCAGTACCAGAAATAAAACAGAGAAAGTGAGAAACAAGAGTGTGACAGACGAGTCAGACAAGTTCCAGATGTGTTTACAGCTGTTCCCTCATGTGTTTGGGGTTTTTTTCCCCTTCGAGTGGAAGGTGATGCTCACACCCAGAGCTCCTTACAGGCATGTTACACCTTTTGCCTTTGCCAAGGGAAGGGAGAAGAAAAGGGGAGAGAAGGAGAAGGGTAAAGAGGAAGGAGAAGGAAGGGAAAAAAGAAAGAGAAGGACTAAATGAAAAAGTGAGTCAGTCTGTGAAGACAGTTGGGGACCATTTTACACCCACCCTCTCTCTTCCAACATCTCAACCTACTCGGCCTCTGGGGGCCATGTGCCGATAAAAAGCCACTTTGAAATGATGGGAATTCCAAGTTACAATCAATGCATGATGCACTTTGCTGAATTGTCACATGTGACATATTTTTATATGGTTGTGGTAGGAACAAAATCACTGCACCGTGTATAATGCCCCAGCAATACCCTTACTGTACTGTGTATAATACCTCATAATCTTTTTTATTTATTTATTTATTTATTTATTTATTTATTTATTTATTTATTTATTTATTTATTTTTAACACTCATCCCATGCTGATCAAGTTCATGGGACTATTTCATTGCAGATAGCGTCTTCCCAGGGTATGTGTTGACCCCAGAAGGTACCATCATAAAGGATGGACTATACTCAGGGCTGCCACCTTGGTTGACTTCGGATGGCACTTTTCCCATGTATTCTACATGAATGGTGCCCTTGGAGTTGTAAAATGCAGTGGCCCTGACTATGCACTCCTTGCCCTCCTGGGCACCTGCTGTCATGCCTCCTGCAGGCCAGGACAGCATCTTCAGAACTATGTACATCCTTGCCTTCTGTAGCTGGAAGTATGGGCACTGAGTCCCAGGTCTCCTGTGGGCCTTGACCACTATGGAGGTCACTGTTCAGTCTTCATCTGTTCTCTCATGGCCTTTGCCTGGACTGGTGGTAGTAGGACTACCAGGTAGTATGCGTAGAACTGAGATTTTGCACTACCCAGTTTAACTCAGTAAATGCTACCCTGTGCTGCTCACTGTGGTCTCATGTATTAGTGCGAGTCTAGAGTATTAGTTAGACTGGGGATTTCATAGTGTTTGGTATTCTTTGCAGCACCCAGCATCCTGCAGAGTTTGAAAGTACAGGCCACACTCAGAGTTCCTTGTAAGAAGTCAGCTCTTGGAGCATCATTCTCTTCATGTGTGAAAAGTAACTTCTAGACCAATGGATCTCTCTTGGAGAACTTATGAATAGTTGGACATGGTTTCTGGAAATAAGAAACTGAAAAATAAAAGCAACTTACATGTCAGGCAGGATATAAAATGCTTTATACACATCATTTTTCTTAATACCGACCACAACCCTATTTGGTATTTTTTAACCACGATTTATTGAAGAAGAAATAGAAAATCAGAGGTGAGTCTCTCTAAAATTGTACAGCTAGTAAGGGGCAGAGCCTGGATCCCAAGTCTGTGCTCCCTTTACAAAAATAGTGTCTCTTATGTAGATTAGTCCTGTTCTGAATTTCAAATAATTCAGGGAGAATGAAAAGTGCTTCATGTCTGCTAGGGGTTCATCCAGTTCCTCGGAAGGTCTGAGAACATTCCTTCCCAGGGACTGTAAGCTAGTATCCCGGGGCTGATAGGACTTCCAACTGTATCTTATGGATTCACACTGGGCATTGGTCATTCATAAGAAAATCACCTCCAACCACCAAGCTGAGATGAAGGCTGAAAAAAAAAAGTGATGGCACAAGTGAATCGTGTAATCTGGGGAAAAGAGCAAAGAAATCAAAGATCTAGAAAGATTGGAATCAACCAATGACAAAGTAGCAAGGTGAAGTAAGTGAAGAAATGCATGAAACAGGTCAGAATGTGTGTACAGATTTGGAAAGACCTGATATTCTTTTAGAAAGGCTGTTGTGGCATTGCTCCAGGAAAAATAACACTCAAGGCTGACATGGCCAGAAGGCTTAGTACTCCTAAGCCCAGGGGAAATGGTGATAATGATTAAAAAAAAAAAAATCTTTGTTTGGCATTTACTATGCTGAATACGGTGTTAAATTTCAAACATAAATGCGTTACCTAAACTAATGAAAGCCAGGCGATGGGGATTGTTTCTGCAAGTATTTATTGATCTTCTACTATGAGGGTATGGTAGTGAACAAAAGAGACAATTCTCTTTCCTCCGCATTCTTAGAAATATTATTGTTCCTATACAGATGAGTTAACCAAGGCTTGCAAAGGTCAAGTAATTCGTACAAATCACACACAGATAGTCGATGGCAGAAAGCTTGAGTTTGAATCCAACTCTGTCTCATATGGAACCACACCCTGCCACCACTTCCAGCAGAACTCAGAACACAGCCAGCCGTGTCGCCTGTAAGACCCCATTCTTAATTATCTTACTTGCTGGAGCATTATACATGTGGTCTTTATGGTCTGTTCTGGCCCTTGATCATACTGTCATTTACTATTTTCTAAAAGTTTCATGGATATAAAACTTGCTTGCCCACCTAAATTGAAAATTCCTAGAAGGTTGGGCAAGGCAATATATTCTGCAGCATTTCCCAGTGGGCTGGGTGCATGTCACACAGGTTTTAAGCACCTGTTAATCTCCCAGGGCACCGTGGAGAATTAAAAAAATAATAATAAATAAAATAAAATATTGCCTCTGCCATTCAGAGTCTTATAACTTGGTGGGCACTGTCATTAAACATTGACTGATAGGATTTTAGTTTCAACAAATCCCATTTTTAAGAACTCATGACTGATGGGATAAAGTTCCCAAAGACTAGAAAGAGACCAATGCAATGTGTGTTTTCAAAGAGTCAGAAGGATTGGGGTTCACAAAGTAGATATTGGTAATAACGCCTAACTTGCCTATGAGAAAGAACTTCAAGACACATGAAGAGAGAATTAATTGAGAGGAGATCATTGGGTGTTGGGCGACAATGAACATGGCCTTGAAAGGAGTACATCCTGTCTGACCAATCCAGTTTACATTTATCCTAGGATCAAGATGGACCTTGTAGAAATGGTGAGTTAATAAGTAAGTATAGCTTTACTACAGCAAGGTTCTGCTCTCTGAGATATGCTCATAAGTAAGCTAACAAACCACAGCCTAGGTGACTATGCTGGAAGGTACGTACACTCCAAGGAAGCCACAGAAGGGGGGTTTCATGGGAACTGGCCTCGAGTCCTGAAGTATTTCCAATGTCCATTGATGATGTGGAGGCTAGGAGCACGGATGAGTTTATGAAGTCATGAGTAGCCCCAAAGTGCAGTCGCAGGGGCTCCCTGTTGACCAAGCCTGGAATTCTCTATAGCTCAGGCAAATTACTGAGGAAATAGTTGAAAATGGGAACAGGTTGGATTTTAATAGAGAAAGTATATAGGGAAAACCGCTCCTGATCTTTTCCTCTTTCTCTCTTGACTTTACTTCTGGGAGCCAAGTGTGGAGGAAGCCTCTTCTTGAAGCCAGAGGCTCTGATGTGGGAGAAGGATTATCTGCCTTTGGGTTGTGAGTCGGTCCACTGGGGCCTCGGTTTTCCCATCTGTGCAATGGGGTAACAGCTGGCCAGCTGTACAAGCATTATCTTGTGTGGATTAGCTAATGAATGATCATCTGGGGTCTTAAACATACCAAGTGTTGCATAAATGCTAAGTATGATTATGCTTCACATAAAGGGCAAAGATCTTGACTTGGAAAGAAAATGGGAGGAAAAATTACAGGAGACAGTAGGGGAAAACACAGGAGAGAAGCCATTAGCCAGTTGGGGGGGCACAACTGCAAGGGCTCAAGCATCATAAAACATCTGTAGGTAATTTCCACTCACCTCTGCTCCTGCAGTCGCCGTGAGGGAGAACGCAGTCTGTTGTCTTTAAGTAAAGAATCAGGGAAAGCAATAAAGTGAGCTTTTGCCCTTGCCAAGGTTGAGGAAATCTCTCAAATGTCATACAGTTTGGGATGTTCTAAATGAAGAAATTACTTAATCTACCTGGGGGTTTGTGGCTGTTACATAAACCAACGTAAACCAGCCTCCGAAACCCAGCTACTGAGAATCCTATGGACACACAGCACACTGCTGCAAATTGACAGGGTTCCTGGGCTGCCCTTGAAACTCAATTTGCTGACACTCAGTTCATCCCAAATTAATGAAGTCGCCTGTTCAATGGCCAAAGCTGCCCTTCTGCGTTGGCCTCAAGAGTCCTCCCTGGGGCAGAAGGAAGGCCATTAGGACACATTCTAGATGTCCAGGTATCACAGAGTGATGTCAATTAAGTAAAATGCATTGGCCTCAGAGGAGGGGAAGGGGCACTATGGCAAAGGCTTCTCCTATCGGAGGTGATCAGCTGAGCCCCCAAAGTGTCAAAGAGATTGGAAGTAGGAGTTGTTTCAGAAGCCGATGCCACAGGCAAAAAGAAACATTATTCGCCCACTTTTTTCCTTCCAGGTTCCAACCACCTGCCACCTGAAGGGTCCCTCTAATAAATTAAAAGAGGCTTGTCAAGTAGCTGATTCTATTATTAACCGGACGTGTCTCTCCTGGGCTTTCTGGCAGATCAAGAGGATTGTCAGCCTCCTCCACAGGGTTCCAAGACCACTTAGCTGTGCTTCCCACAAGGGAAGGACAAGGAAGGCAATGCCCTGAATGTGGCCAAGTGGCCCAGGAGAGGCCCAGGGCTAAGTATGTGATCACGGTTGGACTCTTACTGGTGTTGTCCCTCCCAGCTTCCTCAAGGGCACTGGTGCTGGCTATGAACGTGGAGTAGAGGCCTTAAATATCCTATCTGAAGGCTCACTGGACTTTTTACCTGATTGCATAGCTCTGGAGACTTGAGAAACAGAGAATTAACTTTCTGTCCTTGGAACTCAGTTGTCACTATGATAATGCAGTATGAATTAGCATGTGGCCAGGACGTAACAGAAGTCGAGACAGATGAAAATGAAACAGGCAAGATTCTAGATTACTTTTTGAATCTTGACCTATTCTAGGAATGTTTCATGACTCATGGGTCCTGGGTACTCTTGTTTATAAGTACACATATATCTTCTTATGCTGGCAGGAACAGAAAGAAGGAAGAGTCAAGATGTCAGGAGGCAGAAAGGAATGTGGATGGAAACATTATCGGTACTAAGTCAGCAGCACTTCCTGGGAAGTCCCGCTCTCTTCAGCTCCAACCAGCCAGCTAAAGGAGCAAAAATAACAAATACAGAACGAAAAGGATCTTGCTACTCAAATTTTTGAGAATGTTGGCATCGTCCACTAAACAGGGAACTCCTCCAAAGCCAAGATCACTTTTCAATTTTTTTTTGGAAGCCTCTTCCTCAATGGCTAGCAGATAGTAGGTCTTCAACAGATATTTGCGAATGAGAGCATAATTAAAGAGTAAATTATTAAACTGCCCAGAAATGTAGTATAGGAACTCAACCTTTGTTTTAAAAAATGGAGAGGATCGCATTTTACTTATATTTTTTAAAATTTTTTTAAATTTAAATTCAATTAGCCAACACATAGTACATCATCAGTTTCAGATGTAGTGTTCAATGATTCATCAGTTGCATGTAACACCCAGTGCTCATCACATCTCGTGCCCTCCTTAATGCCCATCACCCAGTTACCTCATTCCTCCAGCCCTCTCCCTTCTGTAACCCTCAGTTTGTTTCCCGGAGTCAAGAGTCTCTCATGGTTTGTCTCCCTTTCTGATTTCTTCCCATTCAGTTTTCCCTCCCTTCCCCTATGATCCTCTGTGCTCTTTCTCATATTCCACATATGAGTGAAACCATATGATAATTGTCTTTCTCTGATTGACTTATTTCACTCAGCATAATCCCCTCCAGTTCCATTCACGTTGGTGTAAATGGTAGGTATTCATCCTTTCTGATGGCTCAGACATTCTACTTTTATAAATGCAACTTAAATGCATTTTTACCAAAATGTAATCTAGATTAGGTCCTTGAAACCCTCTTCCTTAGAAGTAAATTTACACAGGCTCCCTTGGTTGGTGAGGACATAGTGTGGAACTAACAATGGCTGTTTCTCTCCCCTTTCTCATGTCAACTACTCAGGAAATCAAAGATCTGTGCTGCTACTCAGGCTGTCCTGAGCATAATTCATGTTGGTTTAGGATTTAGGCTTATAGGATTAGACTGACGATCATAAACCTTGCCCATTATAAAATCCTAAAATCATTATTAATTTTAAAAGGAGTATAAAACCTTGGGCAAAACTAATAACAAATGTATGCCAACTCTAAGACCAATATGAGGCCTAAATCCTGTCTAATTTGGAGAGCTCAGGCTAGAGCAGATTATCGAGCGAAACTGAGGATTCTCCCTCCCCGGAGAGCTCAAGGATGAGGAGGTCAGGCTCACTCTTCCTGCCCAAAATCAGGGGACTGACAAAGATCAGCCTGATAGTTCTCTAGTCTGCAGTTTGAACAGAGAAAGATTAGGGGAACTAGAATCGACACACCCGGGCTGAGGAATGTCCAGGGAGGGTGAAAAAAAGAGAGAGAGAGCTGAGACGAGGACTGCATCCAGGGAGATGAGGGCAATACTCCTTAGTTACGGGTCTTACAATTGCTGCCTGCTTTTCATAGGTATGGAAGATAAGAAATGGAAGAAAAACATGCATTAGTATCCTGAGGACGGGGCTCATGACCAAACAGAAAAACTTGCTTCCAGCAAGATATACCATGAATTTGCCCGTGCAAACAGTCCACTTGGAGGTGGACTGAGCACAAGACGCACAAATGAAGGGGAGGAGAGGCCAGTCTCAACTAGGGGTGTGTGATTTACAGCTGAAGTTCAAAGTGATGATAATACCATGTTTTTACTTTTTAAATTGTTTTATCCTATTTTTCCAGCCCATAAGGAATGCACCTTGGTGTCAACAGAACCCCTTTGTCTTTGTAAGCTATTTTGAAGCAAAATATCGGTAAATTACTTCCCAAACCACCACACAACTAGATCATGCTGAGAAAATGGGCTTTGTAAATTGTTTCTGTCACAGAAGAAAATACAACCAGTAGAAATCGTTATGGATGAGTCATTATGAGAAGGGGCCAAAAAAATTAACCTTCATCCGTTTTCTTTGTCTTTGTGCATGCGCGGGAGGGTGTGTGCGTGTGTATGTGTTTATTTGAATTCAGCGGCCACACTTAGGAGTCTGGAGGTGGGAACGGTTTCAGGGATAAGCAAAGCCAGCCCCTTCATTGACATGCACACGGGAGGGGGAGAAAGAGGAAAAGCGACTTCAGAATACGGTGTTGCTGGGAAGGTGTTTAGCATGATTGAAGGACAAGGGGTTCTGTGATCAAGGAGGAGAGGGAGAAGATCCTTGTATTTTAAAACATTTATTTAGTGCTATTGACTGAGCGTGTCACCCCTAAATTCCCACATTGAAACCTAATCACCAGTGAGATGGTGTTGGGAGGTGGGCCTTTGGGAAGGAATTAGATCACGTGGGTTTCGGGTCATGAGTGGGGTTAGCGCCCTGATAAAAGAGGCCCCCAAGTGTTCCCTCATTCCTCCCACCGGTGATAATGAGCGAGGAAACTGGTCATCTTCACCAGACACCAAATTGGCAGGCACCCAGCTCTTGGGTTTCCCAACCTCTGGGACTGTGAAGAAATAACGTCCATTGTTTATAAGCCAGCAGTGTTCTCTGTTACAGAAGCCCAAATGGACTGTGACATTAATATTTATGAAGTAGTAGCAGGCACAGGACCGAATGTTTTACACTCCTTCTGACAGTTCTATTAGGTAGGTGCTGTTATGATGCCATTTTATAGATAAAGAAACTGAGGTTTAGAGAGGTTGGGTGCCATGTCCGAAGCCTCACAGCAACGAAGGGGCTGGATTGGGGTTCATATCAAGGTGGTCTGATTTCAAGCCTGTGCTTTCAAGCAGGCATCTCTACGTACTCGGGGAGGGAACAGGCGGTGCGTGGGGCACCATGGACAAAAGCCAGCCCTCTGGAGTCAAGCTGTCCACCTGTAAGACTCAGAAGAAATTATTCTCATTTGAACAAATATTTTCATAATTGCCTGGTGTATCCTCACCCGGCATGCTCCTCTGAGAGCCCTCCAGTCACTGGGAGGCCGGCCTAGGGACTCCACGGAGTGCCCTCGGACACTCTGAATTCACTTAGCTCCTGCCTCTTGTCCCTTTGTGCTGATATAAAAATCCATTTCCAATCACTTGATAACGATTCTTCCTGCACCCCCATGCAAACAATAGCACAGAAAAATGCTCCGTTAAAGTGTTAAACATGCCCTAATGTGTGGTAATTGATTTCACATACGGAATCAGGGCCAGGGTAACACTGTGCGACAATGGATTTGACACAGGCGCTGTCTGACTTGAAGAACGCAGCTGCACGGAGCGGATTCTCTGGGCAGGCACTAATTGCCCACCAGACCTGGCTGAGGGCCTGCTGCCATGAAGCGGTGCCCTAGGTGGACAAGATAAAACTCGGAAGGTCACCTTAGTCCCCGTCAGGGACCATTTTGTCTCCTAGCCGGTGGCAAGACAGATCGGTTTACAAGTGACACAAATCTGCGGGTTCTGTCCCACCACGCGGAGCTGTGGCACGAAGCCACCTCTGAAGCCAGGCAAACTGGGGAGACACCCCGAGGCAGGTGCAGGTCCACACCAGTTGCCTGGGGAGAGCTGGAGAGAAGAGTGTGAAAGCATGCGAGTGGGGGGGTGGTGGTTAGCACTGCATGGAGAGAGCGTTCTCACTGCTCACCGACAGCATCGCATCTGGACTCCAACTCTGAGCTCTGGGTCTAAAAGCCAAAGGCGACAAGAAACCTTTGTACGCATGCTGCTGTCTCATTTACAAAGAATTTCCACAGACACGATCACATTTTGAATTTCCTCATCAACCTTGCAAGGTTGGGGTTCTTCCCAACGTAGAGTGAGAAGTCGATGACTAGTTCTCAACTTGGGCCACCTCGTTACCTGGGAAGCTTTGAAGGAGCTACTATTCCCCAAGACGTTTCCTCTCACACCCAACCCGATCCCTTTTCAGTGGTCTGAGATGGGACTCAGGTGCTAGTATTTATTTTTGTATGTGTGGTACAATAAAACTTTATTAATAGACACTAAAATTTGAATTTTATATTATTTTCATGAGTCGCAAGTATTATTTTTCTTTGCTTTTTTCTTTTCCAACCATTTAAAAATGTAGAAACAGCCTTAGCTGTAGAAATAAAACAGACAGAAGGCTGGATTTGGCCCAGGGGCCATTGTTGGACAATCTTGCTTTAAAACAACCCATATTTATCTCCAACTTGCTAAAATCCCTCCCTGCCTCCCCTTCCACGTCCCTCATATGCTCTGTACTCCCATTTTCCCCTAAATCCCCTTGACAGCCACCCTTACAGGCACTCCCTACCCCAAGCATCCCACACTCAGATGTTCCTTCCTTCCCCATTCCCTACGTAGAGGTTTCCAACTAACTCTTCTGCTATTTGCTTTCGGACAAATAAAAATTGTGTATATTTAAGGTGTATAAAGATGATATTGTGACATATGTATACATTGTGAAATGATTATCATAATCAAGCTAATTCACAGATCCGTCACCTCGCACCGTTATCTTTTGTGTGGGTGAGTGGTAAGAACACCTGAAATCTATTCTCTTAGCGAATTTCAAGTATACAATGCGTTATTATTAACAATAGTCACCATGCTGTGCATTAGGTCTCCAGAAGGTATTCAACCTTCTAACTGAAAGTTTGTATTCTTTGACTGACATCCCCTCTTTCCCCCACCCCCCAGCCTCTATGGGCCAGTATTTTTTTAAAGTTCCCCAAGTGATTCTAACATAAGCATATAAAGACCCACCAAATTAGAGAAACATTTATAGGTGAATTGATTGAAGGGAAACATGTTAGAACTAGAGAGGGACATCAAATCCAAGTAAATAAATTTGGGAGACAGGAGCAAAAAGACTAAAGCCATGAGAACACTTCTATCCGGTCTGGTCCAATGGACAAAAGCTGGAGGATATAGACGAAGTCCTGATGCCCGGTGCAAGGGGAACACATCCTCTATTGTCATTAGCAGAATGCTTTCTTGGCTGACCTGCCCGAACCCAGAGCCATGCTTCCAACCATGTGATTTCGAAAAGAGAGAAGAGAGATGTCCTCTCCGACGCAGGGTGTGCGTGGCGCAACGTGAGCACGGAGGAGGCCCGAGGAAAAGACCGTTCTCTGTCCTTGCTTTATACTCCACAGATGAACTTAAAACAATTTTTAGAAATGTCCTCAACTCCTAGGGGACTCATTTAGCAGCACACAGCCTTTTCTAATGAACTATGAATTGTACCGATGCACTAATCTCCAGGCAAGGAAAATACTCTTTTGCAGCGTGAGTTTCCACGGGAGTGGGGACAATTCCTACATGATTTGATGAGCGGGCAATGCAATGATGATGATGGTGATGATGGTGATGATGGCGATGATGGTGATGATGGTATGGTATGATCAACAACAACATCTACCATTTCCGAGCACCTCTTCTGTGCATAAGCGTGCAGTATACTTTAGCTGGACCCTCGCTTGTTCCTTCTTCCTTATACACTGCCTTGTGAACACCCCCATCATGCCAATGAGGAACGCAAGTCACAGAGAGGAGAAATATCATGCCTGGTGTCACAAGACTGACGAGCGTCAGACCCAGATGGGATCGAGACATGCCTGCTCGAACTCCTGATGCTTACGGGTACAGATGTGCAGCATGAAATGAAGGTTTGCTCCCTGCCACTTGCAGGAGAAAATAGTTAATAATAATATTATTTCCTGAGCAACTCTTTTAGCCTGGCACTGTGTTAGCCATTTAAATAGATTCTTTCATTTAATGCTCACAAGACCCTGAGAGGCAAATATTTTATCCGCAGTTTATCTTGAATCATTACGGGCTCAAAGATGATGATGTGAGCGAGCCCACTGCTGGGAGGCAGTAAAGGCACCAAGGGGAGGGTCACTGACCTGTTTAGTGCTGAAGGCTCTGCTCTTTACCCCGTGCCCTGGTGAACACAAGCGCTCTCAAGACCGTCTCTCCTCAGCGTTGTCCTCACCCATCAGAGAGGGAGTGGATTCTACTCTCCAGCTGGGGAAGTGCACGGAGAATCTCAGGTTCTGGAGGAAAGGAGACACCCCTTGTTCTGACAGACTTCCTAGTCAAGGTTGTCCTGGGACCACAGCATGAGGTGTGCCCAGTACCCAGATAACAGGCTGCATGACGGCGGTGTGTTCAGAGCAAGGCTTTGACAACCAAGCAGACTGAGGCTCAAGTCCCGGCTGTGTTGTGTGAACTGAGTGAGTCATGTGGCCTCTGCGCCTCAGTTTCTCCATCTGTAAGCCACTGATTAAAACAGCAACTTCCCCAGAGTATTAAAAGGATTATAAGAAATAATGTATGCAAAGTGCCTAGTGCCTGATTGCTTGATGAATGGAAGCTATTATTACTCTTAATGGCTAAGGGAACTGAGGCACTGACCCCATATTTCACCCCAATTTCCAGGAGTGGGAACAACTCCACCATAGTTTTCCCATCAATAATGGTCAATCCCATCCCCCAGAGAAAGCCCAGCTGCACCTGGGCTTGAGAGGATTCGAAGGCACACAGGTAGGGATGGAGATGACCTAAGACAAGAGGTCCCCAGTGCCCGAGGAATGCGCATGTCCTTACGCATGGTCCAAAAAAGCAAACCAGCCTGGATGAGGTCAATGGCCATGTGCCCAGGGTCCCCGTGGATGCACAGATCCTGCTGTTCCTTCCAGCCACTGGCACAGGTGCACACGCACGCACACACCACTCACGTGCACACGACATACATATGTGTATGCACACACACCAAACATGCACGCATATGTGCACACAGAGACACATGCACAAACACACACACAAATGCACACACACAGCCCCACACCACGCACCCCAGGGCAAGCAGGATTTCTGCTGAGAGAACCCTGTTTATCAGGCACTGGAGCTTCCCCGGGGTTGCAGGGGTGGGGAGTCCCCCGGAGGCGTTTGCAGCCCCTTCAGTGGCTGTAGAAATCTGCTTTCCCCTCAGCCTTCTTTCTGCCAGTCACCTTCTGTCAAGGAGTGATTATGCTCCTTTCTGTCAGGAACACTGAGTGATTGTGGCAAGAAAATTGCCTTCGGCGATAGGGATTTAAGAAACGCTTTTCCTGAAAGTAGTGCTCAAATTAATTAACTTGGAGGAAAGGACGGCTTTTTTTTTTTTTTTTGGTCTGGATTTAATTTATTTTTTCCCGAAGAGTTTTATGTTGTGTGATAAATGGTGAGGACAGCGTTACCTCCTTGGACATCACCTCAAGTCAGGGAGGTCTTGCGGGCGCCAGTCCGGAGAGACCCCAAGGAGATCTGGAGCTGCGGGCTTTGCCGCCAGCAGAGGGGGTGCTGGCTGGGTTCCGGGGCTTCTATTGAGGAAGCTGCTCCCGCAGGGGAAGCAGGGTGTGTCCGAAGGGCGTAGTGGGTGCTGATGAAGAAAAATCCACAATAGGTATATGAAATCGTGCGGGTAGTGGAACAAGAGTAGTCACGTGACAGCCTGGATTCTCGCACTCTCTGGCACTACCCAGATAGTCTCATCTCATTTCTCTAAGCTGCCGTCCCTTCCTTTACACAATGGGATGATAATTTAGATTAGTTCTGCAATTCCGGCTAGGTGTCATGAGGATCGGGGGGCGGTGGGGGGGGTCTCTCCGTGGCTGCATTTCGTGGTCAGCTCCGTGATGGCTGGGCAGGAGCCAGCGGAAGGCTGCTTCAGGCAACCACCAGGGCCGAGGCCGGAGAGCAGAGAACACAGGCTCTGCTGTCAGAGAGATCCGAAACCAAGGCCAGTCTTCTATCACTAGCTATGTGACTATGCGTAAGTAATTTAAACTCTCTAGGCTTTTTTTTTTAAGATTTTATTTATTTAGTTGACAGAGAGAGAGAGACAGCCAGCGAGAGAGGGAACACAAGCAAGGGAGTGGGAGAGGAAGAAGCAGGCTCCCCGCCAAGGAGCCTGATGCGGGGCTTGATCCGAGGACTCTGGGATCACACTCTGAGCCAAAGGCAGACGCTTAATGACTGAGCCACCCAGGCGCCCCTAACCTGTCTGAGCTTTTATTTCTTCATTGCAAAATGGGGGTAAAAATAAACACAACCCAGCATGGTGAAAAAAAAATCAATGAAAACACCCCAGGTATAACTGATTGATAAATGTTAGTTCCTTCCTCCACCCTAATACTATGCAATTCAACTGGCCCTCCAACAAAGGCGGGTGTATAATATATATTTGAATAGATACAATGTTAAATATTATACCCTCATTTTTTAATAAGTATTATTTTTTTCTAATGCACATCTTTTTTTTTTTTTTAAGATTTTATTTGTTTATTTGACAGAGATAGAGACAGCCAGCGAGAGAGGGAACACAAGCAGGGGGAGTGGGAGAGGAAGAAGCAGGCTCCCAGGGGAGGCGCCTGGTGTGGGGCTCGATCCCAGAACACCAGGATCACGCCCTGAGCCGAAGCAGACGCTTAACGACTGCACCACCCAGGCGCCCCTGCACATCTTGATCCTAGTCAGACCAGAAGGAAAACCATTAAAATGTCGTGTAAAAGAACTTCCAGTTTCTGCAGGAATTTCGGATTAAGGCGCTCCAAATCAACTCGGCGATCCACATTGGGTTGGCAAACTTTCCTTTTATTTATTTTTTAAGATTTATTTATTTGTTTGAGAGAGAGAGAGAGAGGGAGGGAGAGAGAGTATGTGAGTGGGGGGAGGGGCAGAGGGAGAAGGAGAGAAGCAGACTCCCCACTGAGCACGGAGCTGGGTGCTGGTTCCATGTGGGGCTTGATCTCAGGAACCTGAGACATGACCTGAGTCTAAACCAAGAGTCAGACGTTCAACCGACTGAGCCACCCAGGCGCCCCAAGAGTTGCCAGCCTGTCTGATGGCCACCTTTCCTGGATCTTGTCTCCAGGTTATATTCAAGAAATGCAAAGGCATTTCTTACCCACCTCAACCAGCATGTCTTAACCCAGAGTGCATGGGTGGACTTTTCAGGGTCCACAGTCCTTTGAAATTTAAAATACTGTGTTCAGTTTATGAAAGTTTTCTTGGGAATTACATTCATAGCTTTCATTGGGGCAAGGAAGGGGCTGATTTGTGATCCTCCTCAAAAAAATTAAGATAAATTGGCTTACACCAAATAGAATATTGATGGCGCACCAATTTAAAATATGTAACATTCCCAAGTTGATTATTACATCAAGGCTTTTTCAATACTCCTTTTATAAAATTTTAAAAAGCTGATTTGAAGAATTCCTTTCGGAAATCACTCTTTTTAAAGTGGAGGTCTACTCCATGCACTTACATGCGGATTTCACACACACACACACACACACACACACACACACACACACTCGCTGCCCCAGTCTTAACGCTCCCCATAGCGGCTCCTTACTACAGAGACCTAGAGAGCTGAAAACTGTGTTTCTGCAGCATCCTGCCTCCCAGGATCACGCAGGCCTTTCAAAGCATCTCAGCAGCCCTGGTCCTGCTCTAGGCTGGTTATTCATGGCTTGTAGGTGGAGCAAAGAGAAGGAAAATATCTTGCCCCAAAACACACAGCAAGGATGATTCCACTAATCCCTGACTACCAGATCATAATTAAGAGAGGAAGGCAAGAAGCAGAATTTAGGCAATCAGAGTGACTGCTGCAGAGTTTTCAAGCAGAAGAAGGCAACCCTCCCACGGGGAGATTTTGCTGAGACGTTAGGGTTTATACCCAACCTTCTGGAATGCAATCCTGAGATCCTGGCTATGGTCAGAAGCAGTATGGTGGGCATACAAACGCCATTCTGAACAAAGGCAAGAGTGAGGTATGATGTCTTTCCTACTTTCAAAGGCCTGTGGAAGAAAGGCCACACTAGGATGTGCTTAGCACCATGTCCGTAGGGACTATAAGACGTTCTTATAGACTTTCACTCAGCTATTATTATTACTGCCAATAATATAGTTATTATCTCATGTTCATGACTCATTTGTGTTTTTATACAGTAGTCAGACAGCCCGCATAGGAGGCCGAGGAAAGAGAATGCGAAAGTGAGTACCCGAGTATATTGTGACACGGATAAATTATCCCAGGTTCCAAACTTGGAGGAGCAACTAGAGACAGGTGAAGGACTGCTGACACAGACCTGGGCTTCTCTTTCCTTGTCTCCCACTCAGTGCCTGGCAGAGAGCTTTTCATACAGAGAGTACTCAAATTCTTATATAATATCAAGGAGTACTCACAATTTTTTCCCTCGCCCTCATCTCAAGGATAAAGACATCCTTTGCTCATGGAAGCAGCGTTTCTCAGAGTGTCGTCCATGAGTGATCTGTTTCAGAATCAACCAAGGGCCTTCTTTAAAATGCAGCTTCTTGGGCCCCTTCCGAGACACCTTGAACCAAACTCTTTAGGGATGAGGTCTAAGAATCTGCATTTTAATAAGCCCACCAAGTGAGAGGCTTGTGAGCTTTGAAGTTTGAGAACCACTGACTTATTGAACAAACGATTATTTGTCTAGCGGTGACTTTTAAGTCTTCTCTGAGAGCCCTTGGTAAATCAATTAAACCATGCATTGAGGCATCTCTAAAGAGGCACTCTACAAAGCCTTTCTTTGGACTGATTGAGAATTGAGTATCAGGAAGGTTTAGACAAATCAACTTGGACGGTAAGTTTACTTGTAGTCCCTTCCTGAAGAGTATTTGCCTGCAAGTAAGAGATGGTGGGCCCAGAATGTTCTTCTCCTATCCATAACTCATCTCCTGGGGCACATGGGCCAAGAGACCCCCACTCAGCACCGCCAGTGAATTTCCCTCAGCTAGTGACGTTATAGACCGACCCTACTAGTCACTGCCATTTTCTCGATAAAACTATTATTATGGGAAGGATCAGCTGAGACTGAGAAATGGAAAGAGATGAAATGAGTGGAGGGGTGGGGGGAGAGAAGAGAGGAGGGAAAGGAAGGAAAGAGACCAGACAAGAGAGGAAGGGAAGTGGGAGGGAGGGAGGGAAGGGGAGGGGAGAGAGAGGAGTTGCTTCTCTAGTGAGAATAAACCCCTGTTGCCTTGAAAGCATTCTGCATCAGCAAATCCTTTAATGGAGTGGGGATTGAAGGACTGGCCCAGAGGAACAAAAGGGAGAAATAAAGAAAGGTGACAAACAGAAGAAAAGAGCAAAGAGAAATAAGGATTGGCAAGAGTAAAAAGAATGTGAAGTACAAAGACCGGAGAAGTGAGGGTTTTTTTCTACTTTGCAAACACTTCATTTTACTACACTTAATTAATCATAACACAGGAACATAAACGTTTAAAGGGTGAAATAAAATGTACAGAAATATAGTCATACTCAACAAAAATGAGAACACATAAATTTAACATAAGGTTGTCAGGCCAGCGCTCTCTCCCGCGCACAGGACGACGGCGCGCGTTCCAGCTCTGGCAGCCATGAGCGAGCCCACAGTCATGAAGCTCTCTGTGAGCTCCGGCTAAAACCAATGAGGGAAATGCAGAAGGAGGGGAAAAAATGCTCCAAAAAGAGAGGGAAAAGGGCAGAGAAAAAGAGCGAGTATGACAGGGACAGAAGTAACTTCATTCTCTCCTGCCAGGCCCGTTCAGACAGGAAGTTCCCTGACGTGTCTAACTCAAACCTCCCTGTCATTCCAGCCAACTTCATGTTCTTGTGGACCAATGCAGTAAGAAACTGTGCCAATTTACTGATTCAAAAACTGTTATGCTACAACATAAAAGAAAGACATTTAAATGGTGTCCACCAGGCTCTGTTGCTGAAATCTTGGATCTGTGTGGAAGAAGGGCCTGACACGGACAGGCACAGGCAGGAAAGACAGCCAAGGATGAAGAAATCCCTCTCCTTTGCCAACTGTAAAAACCACCTTCTGCCACAGCCACAGCCTGTGAATTGGGGCCTGCACGTGTGGGGTGGGACCAGCATAGTCCTCCACAGGGAGCAGCTGGGGCGTCCTTCCAGTTGACTCGTTGTTCTCAGCTGTCCCCTTTGAGGGTCTGTCTTGGGTCTGGTAATGGAGGCTGAGGAGTGGGCACACCTTGCAATCACACTTGCACTTTGGTCTCTGAGGGGCTAACGGTCTCTGCCTTCCTGTTGCAGGACTCACTTGTTCCCCAAGACTTGAGCCCTGCCATTGTGTCCCCACTCCATGGCGGGGTCTGCTCATGCCCGTCCGATCACTCCATGTTGACTGCCCAAGTGGACTTTTATTACCTGTTTGCATCTCCCCAGTCATTCCTTCCTCCCCTCCCTGCTCTGATACACCCTAGCTCCCTCTTACTAGGCTTGTGGGATGGATAGCTCATCACTTCTGCCAAGTCCTAAGGAGACTGTCCATGTCCAAATCCCATGCTTTGTGGTTGGTCATGCATCCAAGCCCCAAAACTTGATACCATTCCTGGTCTGCCTGCTATTGGGACCTGAGTCCTCCTTGGCTGGCCAAAGCACACAGGGAAGGCCCTTGGAAGTCTGTTGTGTCTTTGAGGGACTGCAGAGAAAAGCAGTTCGATCCATGCTCTGCCCATGACCCAGCTGTGGCTGTTTCAGTCTTCCCTGGAGAAGTATTGCTTCTCCACCATTGAAGCCTAGCCTTATCCCTGGAACAACCAGGCCAACCCCTACTTTTATCAAAGGTTTAAAATTCTTGAGAGCCAAGAGAGTACAGTGGTCAGGATATAAGTCTTCATGTCACATGTCCAAGTTGAATATGGACGATATAACCGATTCCCCATGGAACCTTGGGGTTCTAGTCTTACAGAGTCGGTGTAAATGTTCAATATGATTATGTGAGATTTTTATCATAGTGTCCGGCACAGAGAACTGAAAAGAAAAAAAGCTGGAAAAGAAAAAAAGCTGATGAATAGTTTCTGCTTTTCTTAAGTCCCTAGGGCTCCATAATTATTCTTCAGGAGCTTTATCATTGTTACAGAGACAGACTTCAGCTAATGCCAAGCTAGGGAGACCTCTTAGTTTGTTAAGAATTCCAGCAAATCTCTGTGGCTCGCCAGTGCTGGATTCAGCCACGCTCTCTGAACCTGCTGGCCACACTCACACCCCGCTAGCTAAATCCATGATTCCTGCAGCAGAGAAATCCTCATCTTCCCGTGCAGCTCCCCATTCCCTCTGCCTTATCCATCTAGTGCCCCAAGAGAACATCCAAAATATTTTATCCATGGCCTAAATTCGGACCTAGTATGGTATTCAGGTTTTATTTGTGCCTTTCTTGAGGATTTCTAGTGTTGTAATCACATTTATTATCCTCGATTATCCCAAGACTAACAAAAATGTTAATATCTTAATGCAGAGAAGCTCCGGGAAGCCCATATGCAACCTGAGGCTACCTAACCTATGTGGAAGAACATATGGTTTCATTGACAAAGACCTGGCAGTTCTTTTCCTTTCCATTGGTAGATAAATGTTCATGGGCCTTGTAACTGGGCAACAATTAACCACGAGGGGGTCAAGAGTAATACCTCAGGGAATAGTTACCTGGTATTAAGCCCCTGTCCTCTGAGAGGCTGTGGACCCTGAGCTGCTCCCAACTGCCTGTAATTGAAGCGTTGAGTGACGGATTTTAATTTGTAAACCCAATTCTGAAAGATTCTAAAGTCACTTCCAAGTGAATCGGCAGAGTACAGCAATCAATTAATGGTGTCTATTTTGGTCACTTGAGGAAGAGGGGGGCAGTTTTTTATCAATCGCCCTTAGGGCCGGGAAATCAGGCACTACCATCTGAAATCTGAGATCACCGTGATATCCTGGATAATGTGGAAGCTCATACAATTAGCCAGGACCTGGTAAGTTGATTGAAAAATGGCCCCCGTTGTTTCCTTCTTCTTCTTCTTCTTCTTTTTTTTTAAATCCAGTACCTTATCAAGTGGAATCTATCCTCCTCCCTGGAATCTGTTCTGACCTTGCGGCTTGCCTGTAGAATGCAGTGAGAGTGACAATGTGCCTAGGCCTGAAGAGGCCTTGCAGTCCCATGTGTGTTCTCTTGGAACCTGTGTCTGTCACAGGAACAAGCCCGAGCTGGTCTGCTGGAGACTGGGAGACCATGTGGGCCAGAGCCAGCCACCTGAGGCCAGCGAGGACTAGCCATTTCCCAGCTGAGCAGCCAGCCGACTGCAGACACATCACGATGAGTCCAGCTCAGAAAGCTGCCAGTGAGCTAGGTGAATGTTCATCGGTTTATACCACTGGTCCTGTGCGTGTTTGGTTTTCTTACACAGCATTGTTCTTGTAACAGATAATGGATTTAAAGGGTAGCAACAGATCACATCCTGATGAGTCTAGCCATACTACTGATCATAAAGTTAGGATTTTTTTTTGAGTTAATCTTCCCATATGCATCTGATTCAATGCTTCTCTAACTTTCTATGGCGTAAGGACCAGCTACATATTTTCACATTTTTTGTTTTGTTTTTATTTGAAAGAATTATAGATTCATAAGATGTTACAAAAAATAGAATAGTACACAGAGAGCTAGGCTTTAGGGTCTGGTTTCCCCCCCCCCAATCTGTTGTAGATTAAATGTTTTTATAAAATATAACAGAAATGAATTAGCAGGAAAATGAAAAAAAATTATGAGACCTATAAAATACTACACAAAATCTTTATTAGATTTAATAGAGCAGACATAAAATTCTAGAAACTTTAGCGAAAATTTCTAAATGTTTATTGTCAGTTTGTATCTGCATCTAATCATAGACCAGTGACAAGTGTGTCATGGCCTCACAGTGATCCTCAGACCACGCCTGACTTCAAACCCTTCTGGAGATCTTCTGAGACAAGAAATGGAAACGAGGCTTGAGTATAACAAAGATAATTTTGGTCTCAAATGATCTTATCACAGAGAAGTTCTCTTGAAGAGGATATTTTTAAAATATCTTTTACCCTAAGTGCTATAAAAGAGTGTTTTTGTGGTTATCTAACGCTGGATGATGGGAAGAAACATTATAAAGCACACTTCAGCCTCTATACAGGAATTGTCCTCTACTGATTTCTTTCTTTATCCCTAAAACTGAAGCAAATAAGCAAAACAAAATAAGCAAAAACGTGGCCACATCAGTGCTGAAGTGTAGATATTCAATACGTGTGATTTTAAACCATGTGAACCAAAAAGAATTTATTCCTGGTTAATATGCATCTGATAGAAGATTGGTTTTTTTTTTTTTTTTAATCATTTGTCTGGTTTTTTTGTTTGTTTGGGTGGTTTGTTGTTCTTGTAGCTGCTATTTCTGAAACTTGTCTCTCTAAGTAAGGGAGACACATTGAGCCAAAGAGAATTGGACTCTGGCATTCCCCACCCAACCTTTTCCTGAATTTTGTGGAAGTCAGTCCTGGGAGACAGGTCCCTGTCTCTTAGATAGCTCAGGATGGGGATCTAGTGAAAAACTAGTTTTGTTCAAAAAGGCAGAAGTGGAAAAGGAATTATAAACGATCTGGCCACAAACCAGGGCTGCTGAAGTTGGTATAGTATCCAGATTCATTACAGTGATACCTGATATCCGCATCTACTCTCCTGGGCCTCTCTCCAGGATGGGAAAGGTGGGGCCACACTGCAGAGGAACCAGGAACTCTATGAGCATCATAAGTCATGTGCACCCGAGGGAGAATCTGTCAGACATTTGGCATAATGACAGTGGAGGGGCCGATAATTTGTGCCATTTTCTCTTTTCTTCTTTGTTCACTTACCTAATAAATGGGCATCTGTCCCCTAAGTCTTACAAGAGTATTTAATTTGGTTGGAGTCTACAGAAGGACCAGAGAATGGCAGAGACCATCGGTAAATTATTGCCATCTTAGCTCACTTTCACCTTTCTGCAACATCCTTCTGCATCCATTCCTACCTCTTTCCAGTCCATTCTCCCTCACATAGTCGGATCTGACCATGTCATGATCATGTTTTAAAAGAATTCAGTGGTTTCCCATTGATCTTAGAATCAAGTTCCAAGTCTTCAGCATGGTCCCTGTGGTCCAGCTTGGGTAAGCCCCTAATTAGCACCTCATACGATCTCCCTCCCTCCCACTTTGGCCCCTTCGCACTGGCCTTTTCTCTTCCCTCAAACTTGTCAAGCTCCTTCCCACTTCTCCATCTGCACATCCGCCCCACTCTTGCCCCTTGTCATCTAACTTCTCATTTTTCATTCCTCAGCGTTCTATTTCCAGACTAACGTAAATCCTTACCATTAGTTCTGAGCACTTTAGATGTATTCTACCCCACAGACATGATCCCAACTGGCCTCACGTAATTATGTGTGTGATTCCTCTTTAATATTAGTTCTCTGTCATGAGATCGGGAGCTCCATCGAGGCAGGGACAATGAGCACTTTATCTTTGTGTCCTCATCCTCTTGCAGCATCACTGGCTCATTCCATATATTTCTTGGATGAATGCAAAGCCACTTCAGTACCAGTTCTACCACTGAGCCTGAATGTTTAAAGCCAAAACACTGTCAAATTCTGCATTCTAACGCCAAAGAAAAACAACACAAGACCATTCTCTTCTGAGTTTGAACTCAGATGAGCTCAAAACGGGAACACATAGTTTTTCCAGGATAAGAAAAAAATTATAAATAAAAAAACAAGTTTTCTTGGAAAGCACAGCTAGATAATGGTAATCTTAAAATTGAACTGATAAACTTGAACTCTATTTATTGATAGACACCTATCTGCTGGAGTGGTGATGACAATCCATCATGATGGGATTCCTCCAATTCCTGCTCTGAATCAGGGCTATCTCCCTGTGACTGCGGCCTTACCTAAACTAATTAAGAGGATTTTTTCCTTTGGCCTTGGCTTACGGCTGCTAACATGACTTCCAGTAGCAACATCTTTTGAGGTACAGAGAGCCTTCTACTCTGGTTCGGCAGGAACGCATTGGAGTACATGTGTGTCAGCCCAAATTATCTTTTTAGGACTACATTCAAATAAAATCTATTCAACCCTCAAATTCCCCTGTATTTAATACTAAGTGTTACTCAATTTCTAGGTAATCCAAGATATTTCCAAAAAGAATGGTAAAATCTTTTTTCCCCTAATCTATGTAAAATCAGCTACTAATTCCATAGATCCCTCAATTATTCCCAAGATCAACTTGGAAACCGTATTTCTAGGTTGTACACCCTGATGTTATTTTGGCTTTCCTGCTTGGCAGCTCTGGCCTTTGACCTTTTAATAAAACTGTTGATGCATTGTTTTTCAATACAGTGCTCACCTATTAAGCTTCTGCCGTATGCCTTATAGGGAAGCCCTGATAGGACTGTTTACCCAGCATGTGACTCCTTTTAGAGACAGCCCAACAAAGTATGCTGATTGCTTGTTCAAAAGGAGACCTTCTAAAATGCCTCTGATGTTTTTCCCTTCTCTTCACTGTCAAGCCCATGAGTATTAACTTCACATTCTGACAATTTTCAGTCCTTTCTGCTTCCTAACCTTGAGGAACTAAAGACAAAATTGAACAGATATTTATTCTTTCATCCACAACTCGAGTGGCTGCTCAGTATCTTTGTCAATGGAGGGATCCCTGTAGTCGTGCTTCAAGCTTCAGTTACTAGGCTGCAATGAGAATCCCTGCATATACACACCGCCCTCACCCAGAGACGTATCTCCATTGTCCCTCATAGTTGTTGGACCTCCAGGATACATACCATAAATGCTTGTAAACTGGCTTGAATGTAGAAAGAAATGAATGATATTGAATTCATACCTACTACAGTTAGTTTGAGTTTTAAATAAAAATTATTTTGTTCAACAATATTCGTCCCATGTAGGAGGCAGTGGTATGCAGCAGGATGTTTTCACCCACACATTTTATTTATTTATTATTTTTGTAATGATTTTATTTATTTATTAGAGAGAGAGCAAGAGAGCAGAGTGCGAGAACACGAGTGGCAGGGGGAGGGGCAGAGGGAGAGGGAGAAGCAGACTTACCACTGAGCAGGGAGCCTGATGTGGAGCTGTGGGGCTGGATCCCAGGACCCTGGGATCATGACCTGAGCTGATGCTTAACGACTGAGCCACCCAGGCGCCCCCCCCAACCCATTTTAATGATTATTAACAATTCTTCAATTAAAAAAAAAAACTTTAGATTGTCACTACTATTTCTGTACAATCTCATAATGTCAAATATCACTGAACCTAGAATAGCATCACTCCATGAAACAAGTCAGAGGTCATTGAACCTACTAGCATTCTGTCATTTATTGCTCATTTATTGATCAGGCATTTTGTCATAGAAGGACACACTAATATAATGTAAAGGCTATTTGTAAATGGAGGACAGGCACCCCCTTGTGACAATTCATCTTTAAAAGGCTAAAAAGACCTTGCTTCTAGCCATGATAGGGGTAACAAAGACTGGGCTTATGTGACCATAATAAATAACTAGAAAACACACCTTAATGTATTAATCCAACTGTTTTTAGATATTGGACAACAGACTGGAGAAAATATCAATGCCCGAAAGAAGAGGAAAAAATTAGGTGAACTCAGTGATTCTAGATTCCCCAGATTTCTACCTGGAGGAAATTTCTGAACTATGCTTTCAGAAAGGAGAACCCTAACAAATTGCAGTCTGGGTGAATTAAGGAAAGGAAGAATGGAGTTCAAGGAACTGGTGGCAGCTGGAAGTTGTAGGACAGAATTCCTTAAAGGACGGAGCTATATAGAAAAAATGTTTAGAAATCTACCTAGTGTTCCCCTTGAGTCTCTATTGAATAGTAGGCTATGCAAAAGAGACTGCATGCCCTGCAAAGTCTGAAATATTTATTATTCATCTGTTTACAGAAAGCGCTTTCTAATCTTTGCCCTAGAAATGAAAATATGATATTTAAAGTGAAATTTTCACTGGATGAAATTAACAACAGATTAGACATTACAGAAGAAAATATTAGTAATTATGAAGGTAATTTATCAAGTAGTCTAACATACATGCAATAGGAATAGCAAAAAGAAAGGAAAAAGGGAAGGAGGTATAAGAAAAGTGAAGGGGGAGGTAAGCAGAAGGGGGAATGAACCATGACAGACTATGGACTCTGGGGAAAAAACTGAGAGCTTCAGAGGGGAGGGAGGGGCACTGGGATAGGCCAGTGATGGGTATTAAGGAGGGCACATATTGCAAGGTGCACTGGGTGTTATACGCAAATAATGAATCATGGAACATTACATCAAAAACTAAGGATATACTGTATGGTGACTAACATAATATAATAAAAAATTATTACCAAAAAAATTGAAAAATATAACGGTTCAGGTTTTTCCAAATTTGATAAAACCTATAAACTCAAATGAAATAAGGTCAATGAATTCCACCTAGGGTAAACAGAAAGAAAACCTCACTCTGGTGCATCATAATCACACCACTTGAACTTCGTGATAAAGACAAAGTATTAAAAACTGCCAGAGGAAAAAAGTCACCTTATGTACAGATAAAGATAAGAATGAGAGAAGAAAACTATGCAACCCCTAAATCAATAGAACAAGGTCTTTAAATAACTGAAAGAAGAAGAAAAAAAACCTGTCAACTTAGTATTTTATATTCGGTGAAGATAGCCTTCAAAATGAAGACAAAATAAAACCTTTTTCAGACAAAAGCGGAAAGAATTTATCACCAGTAAATCAGTTCTACAAGAAATATTGAAAAAAAAGTTCTTTGGGCAGAAGGAAAATGATAACAGATGGAAGCAGGGATCTACACAAAGAAATAAAGAGCCCTCGAAAATGTCAGTATTTGTGTTTTTTCTCATCTTTTAATTTCTTTGCAAGATAAATGAATGTTTAAGGGAAAACAGATAGCAATGTATTATGGGCTATTATAATATGTGTAGAAGTAAAATGTATGAATATAATAGAACAAAGGGGAGGTAGGAAAATGGAAGTATTTTGTTATAAGGATCTTATGTTATACAAGAAATGATATTATTTCAAGGCAGTCTATGATAAGTTAAATGCATATTATAACCCCTAGAACAACCACTAAAAAAAAATAAATAAAACAAAAAATATAACTAACAAGGCAACAGTTGATATAAAATGGAAAAACAGAAAATCCTTAATCAAAAAGGCAACAGAAAATGCTGAAATAAGAACAAAGCACATGAGATGAATAGAGAACAAATAGCAAGATGGTAAACTTGAGTCCAAACATATCAATAATTACATTAAATGTAAATGGTCTAATAAAAGGCAGAAATTGTCAGACTGAATACAGAAGATACAACTATGTGTTGACTACAAGAACCTTCCTGAAATACAAATACATAGCTATGTTTTAAATATATATGTATAGATACATACATACATGTGTATAACAAACATTAGAAATAAGAAAGCTGAAGAGGCTATATTAATATCAGATCAAGTACACTTCAGAGCAAGTGAATTACCAGGAATAAAGAGGGGCATTTCAAAATCAGAGGCTAAGGAATTACAAATCTTCAAATCCAGCCCAATTAAAGTGAATTGCCTTACAGGATTGCCACTATCAAGCATCCCAACTGATCAGAGTTAAGCACCATTTAAGCCAGTTTGGACTCAAATTTAAAGAATGGCATAGATGACATACTCCTTTTCTGTTCCAATTCCAACTTCTAATATACCCATATATGTTTGACCCTCTTTCGCTAAGTCTGGGATGACTACCTTTACCTACCTCGTTTCATTTTCTCCTTCTCTGTTTTATTCCAATTGCTATTTCAGTCCAAGCAGTAGACTAATATCTAATTTGAGTTCCATGTTGCCTTGCATTTCTTCTATGTTTAAACCTGTGGAAGAGCTTGCGAATTGTCCACCAATATAATGTGGCCAATCTCTTCCTTTAATAACAGAACTCCTGTCTTTTATCTGTGAATATGGGACCCACCTGAAGGTTGGTTTCCTAGACTCAGTGGGCTATGTGGCCATGTGACTAAGGTCTGCCATTTCCTGGTCGTGCTTTAAAAGAAATGATGTGTGAGCCCCTTGCTTTTGTACTCCTTCCTCTGGCTGAGAATCACTTTTGATAAAGGGTCTGAGATTTTTATTCTTGTTAAACACTCTATTGAGTGGGTCTCTTTGTAATAGCAGCTTAGAGTAAATTCTAATATAGTACCTCTTTAATTTTCTTTGCCCAAGAGAATTGGTAACTTTGCATAACAAGCCAAATTTCTCATGCAATCCCTGTGTTATCCCTATTTAAAGAAAACAATCAGAAAATTGCTGTCACTTTTTAACTGAGGATAAGGACTCTGAAAATAGAATCTTGCCACTACCTCCCTACTTTATTGCTTGCTAACTTTATCCATGATAGAATCAATTTATGACTTAAAAACACAATAGTTTATTGCTAGTCTTTAAGGAAGTGGAGACCCTCTAGGCATAGATATTAAATGTAGTTTTGCAGTAACAGAAAACAACGAACATGTATAGTTTCAAGTGTTAATTTGCGTGGCATAGAATGAGCCCTTCATTCTTCTAAACCTCTGTTGGTAGTCTAATCCATGAAAGGGGAATTAGTAAGCCTGCTCTGATACTCTAAGGGTTTTCTAATCACCTAATCATTTGCCTGGCCCCAAACCCAGCTTTTTCTGGGCTGCAGGCTTTATGGTCTCCCAGGTTCAGCTGATCCTATTTCTAGAATTCTCCTTTCGTTTTCAGGTGAGTTTTGTTTTTGTTTTTTTTCCTTTCAGTGGTCATAATGGAGACCCTGCTACCCTCCAGTCTCTGCATGTTAAGATTAGAATAATTAAGATAATGGGAAGAATTCGATTTTGGAACACTCAGCAAAGCTAATTTGAGTTCCTGCTATAAAGTTATTTGAATCCTTCCAAACAACCTGTGGTATATGCTGTTGAGTCTCCCAGCCCTTTTTGAGGCTAGGGCCTACCTAACCTCTAGAAAATCTCTTTTCATGATAATCACTGTCTCCGATTAAACCTAGGATTCTCAAGGGGGGCTGTTTAGCATCAACATGTTACCCTACTTAAGTTAAGCCATCTCTGCTCTGGTGTCTGGATAGAGAATAATAACCAGGATTGTGTGGAGACCCATCACTTTGCTTTCTGTGAAGCTGCTTTATCAGGAACAAGCCCCAGGGTGGCATTACTTAATCAATAGCAGAGATGTAGAGAGAGAGAGAGAGAGAGAGAGAGAGAGAGTTCACAATAAACTGATTACTGCATCTGGTTTCCTATGAGCAGTTGCAAGACTAGTGAAAGTCCTCTAATCTCATCAAGCAACCAGACAGATTGATTTTGAGTTCATTAATCGTTGCCAGGGTGGATGAGAGAGAAAGAGAGATGGGAAGTGAGTGCATCGTTGATATCTACACCTTTAACAGAGATCAAGAAGCTCTTAAAAGCTGTCATGGCCTCTGAGAGCACTGGGCCAGGATCTCTGCTCCCTAGCCCAGAGTCAAGGTCAACATCCAAGTCCTCGGAGGAGGGCAGAGGACCTGGGAATAGGAAGCCATGTGCTTTTAGATTTGTCTACAAAGCATCCAAAACTCCAAAAGAAAAGGGAAAGTCTTAGTTATTTATCCAGATAATTTGTCCACAGAATATCAAATAGCTTTCCATCCAAATATTTGGCACCGTATAGATCTACAGAGGTATTTTGGCAAACTCAAAGTTGCTTATCAGCCTTATCTACCAAAGAAGAAAAGCTGGAACTGCGCCTGAAAAGGACATCAAATAACAATAAATCAATTTAATTTGGGGTGTAGGTGTTTTTAACTCAGTTCAGAATTCAGGATTCTGTCTAGGCCATCCTGTCCCTCTAAGCTGTTTATTCCTATACCTGTTAACCGATATGCTAATGGACTGAAAGGGCTAGTGACTCGCCACAAATTGTTTATTTCAATGCAGATGCCTTGTTGCTTTGTACAACAGGTATCTTCTTTGGAGGTTGTATTCAAATTGATTCAACAATAAAATACATGGAAATGGGCAGGTTTGCTTAGGAGAAAACCAATCTTCTAACCAACTCACAATCTGTCAGGTTGTTAATATTAATTTTTATATATTGCTCTCTCTCTAAACCATCATAATAATTTCCTGCTAATGTGAGGTTCAGTCGAAGGCAAGAAGGTACCTTTCAGACAGGCTCAGTGTAGAGCAACATTCTACTAGGCAACATTGTCCACGTGCCTGTTTCCTTCCCTGTGGTACAAGGTAACTTGTGAGAGTCCCTCATTAACTGCACAAATATTCACTGTCTATTATGGGCTACACATTGAACTATTATTAGTGATAGAAGGCATGCTCCCATAAGCGTGGTCCTTCATCTCAGATGATTCAGGACTTCTCATAGGGGTTGGGAGGTATGCTCTGGGAGGACCAGGAAGTGTCAATCATTTGGACTTGAAGTGTATGGGCTGACAGAACTTAGATGAGTAGGGCTTGCCCTGGGAAACTGGGAGATTATTCCAGCAGGTCCAACAGCTGAGATGAACCTGAGGGGAAAGAGCAGGGTATGTTTGAGGCACTCCAAGAAGCATGGCAGGAGTTTAGGGAGGAAAGCAGACAGCAGGAGGATATGGGGCCAGGTATGTTCAGATGGGAATGCTGCTGCTAAACTCATAAGGAAGGTGTGTGGATATAGATGATTCTTAGAGACCAAGAATGGGCCTGAAGACATCCTCACAGAGAACTGATAGATTGGGTTTAGGAAAGGTCATGTTGACTGCAGAATAGGGAATCCACAGGGATAGAGGGCTAAGAGACTGTGAAGGAGATATTGTAGTCATCATGGAAATGGACAATTATAGGAGGGGGTACTTTTGTTGCTCACCCCAAACCCTGTACTTCCTACAGTGTGGTGTCCCCACCAGGCTTTATCCACCCTGACATGGCTCAGTGAAGGAGGCCTGGCATCAGACCCTTTCATGATCCTATTATCTACACTTTGTTAGTGAGGCAGCAATTTTGCTCGGTCATAAAGAGGTAAAGACAGTAATAACAACTGTGAAACTAAACCAGGTGTGTTCTAAATCTTCTGTGAAGTAGACACAATTTTTCCTTGTAGAGAGGAAAGTTTGAGATAAATAGCAGAGAATCGGTAAATAGTTCAGCCTATGACCTTGATGCTTATTGATTCCTGCAGCTGTTTATCTTTCTCTAGGCTGCCCAGGAAAAAAAAAACCAAACCTCCAAAAAACAATTATCACTTAATTATAAAATTGCTTGTCTTGGGAGAGCCTTCTGGTTGGTTGCTGAACACTCCAAGGGGGTAAGTTAATCTCTGTAAACCACCCAGCCTCACTGAAGCTGCTGCTTAAAATTCCTAACCACAGCCTTCATTATTCTCTGGTATGGATGAAAAATCAAAGGAAAAAAGGAAGAAAGGAAGAAGCACCCACGTTTTCTTCTCATTTTCAGACACTTAGGGTGTTTAGCCAATCAGAGGACTCGGATGACTGTCTATTTCTCACCTATGGGATTTGAATACTGATGGATTCTGGTCACGGGGGTGCCAGATGTGGTAGACAGTGTGCCCTTGAGTCATGTGAGTAGCAGTGCTGGTGGAAATAGTTGCTGAAGTTGTGGTAGTAATTTTCAGATTGGGCTGCAAAAGGGAAAATGGAAAGGATAAGAATTTTTTTTCTTTTTTTTACACACAAATAATTTCTTCTTTAACCTTAGCTTAGATGAAAGGTAGGGCCCTAAAGTCAAACGCCTGTTCTCACCATCTTAGGGGGTGGGAGTTGGGTTTCTCACCATTAGTGTCACAGGCACTCTGAGCCAGAGGTTTAATCATGCCAGTGGGATAGGTGATAAACTCTTCAACCTGCTTGCCCTATTCCTTTATATTTATTTTCTTATCTTGGTGATCGTTAAAAATGTTTGGCTAGCAAACACACAACCCTATTAAAAATGGGCAAAGGACTTAAATAGACATTTTCCAAAGAACATACACAAATGGCAAATAATCACATGAAAAGATGTTCAACAGCACTAGTCACTAGGGACATGCAAACTAAAACCACAATGAGACACAATTCTCACCCATTAGGATGGTGGCCATCAAAAAAGGAAGGAAAAAAATGCAGCGAGGGAGGAAGGAAGGAAGGAAAGAAGGAAAGGAGGGATGGAAGAAGGAAGGGAGGAAACCCTAAAATAGAAGTGTCAATGATGATGTGGAGAAATTGGAACACTGTGTCGAGTGTGTGGGAATGTAAAATGGTGTGGCCACTATAGAAACCATTATGATGATTTCTCCAAAAGTGAAGAAGAGGGTTATCATATTGCCATTCAGCAATTCCACTTTGGGAAAAGAATTGAAAACAAGGTCTCAATATTTGTACATCCATGTTCAAAGCAGCATTATTCACAATGGCCCGAAGATGGAAGCACCCCAGATGTCCATGGGTGGATGCATGGATTTTAAATACTGGTGTATATCACAGAATATTATCCAGCCTTAAAGAAGAAAGAAATTCTGGCGTATATGATAACATGGATGAACCTTGGGGACATTATGCTAAGTGAAGAAAGTATGTCACAGAAACGTAAATGCCATAGTATTCCACTTATCTGAGGCACCTAGGGTGGTCAAATTCATAGAGACAGAAAGTACAACAGTGCTTGCCAGGGACTGGGGAGAGTGGGGAATGAGGAGTTTTTGTTTAATGGGCACAGAGTTTCAGTTTTGCAAGATGAAAAGATCTCTGGAGATTGGTGGTACAACACTGTGCGGGCACTTAACACTTCTGAACCGTACACTTACAAGTTAAGATGTGATGTTTTGCATATGTCACCACAATTCAACATTTTTATAGACTGCTTGGCCAGCTTTGGAAAATTGAAACATATTCAGCAGGAGAACAGACAGAACTGTGGAGCCCTATCTTGGTTCCTCTTCCAAGAGTTGGCTTTCTGGAAGACCTCAAACAAAACACCAAACTATTCAGTTTACCTCTCTCTAAAATGTGATGGATGTTATTCTTATCTTATTGAGGGGTGGGGGTTGGAAGAAGGTGTTCGAAGCAAGAGAAGTGTCCAATATGGCATAGAGACAACACTCCTGCCTCTACCCAAACTCCGATGGGAAATAACAAGTCACACACTTACTTCTGGTAAAGGGGAAGTTGCAAAGGATATCTGTTTCTGTGGAAAGTTATCTTTCTTTAGCACTTGCTACCTTGGCACACATATAACCCAGCAACATCATGGGGAGAGCCATTTTCCTGCTTTATAATTGTACAAACTAAGGTCTACGTGTGGAACTTGAATGCCTGTCCTATGGCTTCAAGTCCAGAGCACATGCAATGGTCTCAATTTCCCACCTTCCCTCACGATCATTTCCCATGTGTAGAACACCCTGATTTCTTTCTGCTGAGTATCCACATTCTACCCATCCTCCGGACCTGATTCAAATCCTTCCTCTACTTCCAATTCCTTCTCTGAGGCTCTCTACGATATCATTTCAACATCCCACTCTGACCATTCCTTCCTCCTATCCCTTAATTTCCTCCACACCCACCCCTTGATAAGTGCTTTGGCTCTCTAATAGTTGTTCAAATCCAGCAGGCACATTCCAACCTCTAAGGGTAGGTCCTTGGTGTTTTCTCCACCTAGGATGATGTCCATTGGACTTATCTCCTTCAAATACTTCCCCGGCTTCTCTGCTTAAGACGTTAACCCGTCACTCTTGTCCTTGGAATCCCTATCTACACAGAAGCAGATGGGGATTACTGTTCACCATGCTTATCACCATCTGATGTATCAAAGGTTTTATATATTTACTTATGGTCTGTTTGTCTCGGCCCAAGAGAACGTAAGCTCCATGAGGTCACAGATTTTTGTCTTCATATTCATTGCCGCATAAGGGTCTGGGGCACAATAGGTGCTTAAATATATTTTTGGATGAATGAATGAATGAACCCCTACAGTTTACACAGAATCTAGCACATAGCTATATGTAACTTTGTCTTTTTTATAATATGTTCTGACAAACAATAGTCTATGCAGTGTTAATAGTTATTATGAAGAAAAAAAATATCATCCTACCAATCTAATTTAGGGAAGACTCAGCTAAATAAGTCACATGTATTTTTTCCTTCGGGGTTTCTAAAATCCCTTGGTACTTTGATAGGTCAATGTGCGTGGCAGACCTCTAGGGGCTGGGATACCATAGGCCACATTTTCCCAGGGGGTTGCCCATACAGTCAACGTCCGAAGGGCATCTGCACAACACACTGGGAAATGCTATGCTGCGTGAGTGAGCTCTGAATTCCTTCCTCTTCTGTGGCCTCAAGTTCTTGATTTATTTATGGTTCTGAATGGGGTTCTGACTGGGCTAAGGCTTGCTTTGATGGTAGGGTTTCAGTCTCAAAGAGCTATTCTTAGTTCTACTTCATTCCCATCCACTCAAAGGTGCTCTGCTGGAGAGGGGTACTACTTGTGTCTCCATCAACACGCTCATTCTATCTGATAATCTGGAAAGTTGCTTAAAAGACGAGGATCCTAAACTGGGTAAAACCAAAAATCTCTAAACCAAATGTAGCCCCCTGCCCTGCTTGCCACTTGCAGCATTAAGCAGGAGTTGGTGGGAAGAGAGACCGTGAGCCAAGTGGGGGTCATATTAGGATTTGTACTCTGCCTTTAGAAGGGAAGCCATTGGAGATGCATGAGATCTGTGTCTGGGGATTATCTATGGAACTGCATAAGCAGGAAAGCCAAATGTTTGCACCCCAGAGCCAGAGCTGACATCCAAGCTTCCCACTTCAGGAGAACCTTGGGCCCGGCCTGGATACCCATCCCTGCCTCTCCCGGCTGTCGATGGCAAGCCCACTAGGGGGCAACCTCATGTCAGCTGTAATGAAGAGAGGCAGCATCTAAGACACAGAGACGGTAATCAATTACCATTTATTGAGTGCTCACTATGCATCTGACACACTTGGAAGCATTTTCATGCTTTATCCATTTGGTACACATAATAACCGTGAAATACATATTACATCCTTATTTCACAAATCTGAAAAGTAAAGCTCAGAGAGGTGAACTAATTTGCTCTACGTCGGACAGCTAGATCTCCAGGCTTTAACGTAAGGTCCACAATAGCACAGATGTATCTGAGGGAGAGTGTGAAATCAGAGGAGCAAAGCTCTAGGAGACCGGATTGGCGAGGAGTGGAGGAGGGGGTGGAGAACACAGAAAGCAGGGCTTGCTCACCCATAGACCCCTTGAGGTTAGATGAAAGCATGAGACCTGATCCAGAAGACAGAAGGCGACTGGGAGCAATTTCAGGGATTATATTACTCTCTGGTGGGGAAATTCTAACTTTGAAGAAGGAGACGGGGGGAGACAGATGGAGACAGAAGATAGAGGTAGAGTAGGTGAAGAGCCTTTAAGTTTGTCCCCTTCAGATGACCCACTGACCCTTCTTCAGTGTCAAGCACAGCCCCAATTCTCAACGTCCATCTGGTAGGCTTGGCGAGAAACAAGCAAGCTCTTTGGAATAAGGATGAGTTTAGGAAGAGTGGCATTTAAACCATCAACCCTGCTTTGTTGGATTCTCACCATGTGCCAAGGCCATGATTGAGCTACACAAGGAACATGCAAAATGATCTCCAACCTCAAGTGACCTACGATAGAGTTGGAGGAATGGGAGGAGAAGTCTCGCACGATTACGTAACACTGTAGGACGATATATAGGAAATGCCAGGAATGATAAATACGACAGGGCTTCAGAAAAGCATGTCCAGGTAGTGAAGGAGATAGTCCGATTTGAGCTAACACCTGCTGCACCAGGAAGATGGAAGCAACACCTACAGGAAAGCATGGGAGGCAGGAGTAGGAAGCAGTGGGTAGACCCACTGGACTAGGTAGAGAGCTTGCAAAGAGACAAGGTGAGGTGAAGCCAAATTGTGGTGGCATTGAATGCTTGTCTAAGAAGTTCAGACTTTAGCTTCTAAGCACCAAAGATCTACAAGCAGGAGAGTCGCAGATCCTAGAGTATAGTTTACGAGGTCAGAATGATTGCAGGATGAAGACAGGGTGGCCCAAAGGGAAGAGGCTGGGAAGCAAGTGGGGAAGTATTTGCAGTGAATATAGGTTCTTTTCACCTGCCCAGTATCCATTTCCCTTTCTCCTGGGAACTGTGCCAGAATTTTCCTGTGGGAACCTTTCTCATCAGTCTCAAACTCTGTGCTCTGGGTGGGGCTGATGCCACTCTCAGTCCCTTCCTAGAGGTGAATGCATGCCCCAGACCCAGCCAGTCAGAAGGGTCCCTTCCCCTGGCCACACAGTGGTTAAAAAACAAGCCATGCCTCAAGTCAGTCCAGTGAGAATCCACGCTTGCATTTTTTTCACAATCATTGGAAATGAAGGATGTGCTTTGCGTTGGGTTTGTCAACTGGAGGCTTTGCTGGCCATTTGCCAACACTGGAGAGGGGAATAAAATCTAACCAGAGGAAAGAAGAGTCAAGAGATGGGAAGAGAGAGTTCTAAATTATGGAAACCCTGGATTCAGCCATGGCTGATATGTGGTCTGGAAAAAGAAAAATCAAACAGCAGAGGTAAGAGATTGCCAGAAAGGAGGAGTGGTGGTCAGGGACAGCCTCTCTGACAAGGTGACTTTGGATGTCTTTCTCACCTTATCTTCTTGCAAGCTCTCTACCTAGCCCAGCTGGTCTACCCTGAAGGAGGCAGAGGAGTGAGCAACGTGGGTGTCCAGGGGAAGAGCCCTCTAGAGCGAGGTAAGAGCAGAGCAAAGCCTTTGGCTGGGATGTGCTCGGCATGTGTGAGGAGCAGAGAGAAGGCCAGTGCGGCCTGAGGCAAGTCAGCAAGACGGAGAGTGATGGGCCAGGGGTCAGGTCATGTAAAGCTTTGTTGTCCCTGGACGGGAGCTTGGCCTCTCCTCTCAGAATGAGTGGCAGCCATTAGAGAGTTCTGAGTTAAGCAATGACATAATGCAACCAATGTTTAAAAGGGTCACTCTGCTCAGCCTGCCTCTGAGAACGGAAGGAGGCAGGGCAAGGGTAAAAGGAAGGAGATGATTCAGAAAGCAGCAAACACCCCAGCCCTTTTGCTTCAGCCAGTACGATTTGAGATCCGGTCTCCAGGCTAGGCACCAGGGAGTTAGAAATGAGGGTCTGGGATCGAGTGGTGATCGAGAAAAGGATCGGAAGTCGGGCCCGAACAGAAACAACCCCAGAGGACCGGCACCCAAAGAAAGAAGGCGGGAGAAAGGGTTAGCGGGCTCATGGCTGGGCGCCGGCCAGAGGGGAGCACAAGGAGCCAGCAGCTGCCACATCCCCAGGGATGGCAAGGTCACCAGGGTGCCCCCACCTGCACAGCAGGTGCAACTGCGAGCGCCTGGTGGAACTGAAGCCTGGCCCAGGCTGCGCAGCCAAGCTGACCTGCACTGGCCCTTGTCCCACAGTCTGCTCCTGAGCTGCGACGGGGAGGCTCCTGGAGACCAGGGCCAAATCCTTGCAGTCTGTGAAAGCCTTCTCGACCATGGTTGTGCTCCCAACCTGCCTTGGTCCTGTCTGCAGGCCGGGGGGCAGGGGTGGGGGGTGGTGGAGGAGGGGGCAGGATCTCTCCAACAGCCACAACCCAGCGACTTCCTCCCATGACCTGAAGCCAGCCCCTTCCTCCCTCCACCCCCACCCTTCCAACCCTTTTCTTTCCTTGCTTTCTTTTCCCCAGGGAGGACTGAGAATCAGATCGAGCTCAAATGTCCACTTAAAGGGGACCTTGGCCCTCTGAGGGGGCTGGGAGGGCAGAGCTGCGGGTAAATTCCAGCAGTAAGCAAGAAGCCCCTCCACCAAGGTCAGGAGGCTTCTCCTACACAGAGAAAACGTCAGAAATTGATCTTGCTTTTAGCATTTACCAGGCATTCTCGGAGGAGGCCGATTCATGGGCTGCACGGTTTGTCTTTGGAAAAGACACCGTCTTGCTCCGCCTTGTCTCTGCAGTCCCACCACTGCTGGGCTATGGTTCCCAACTGGTCCTCCAGAGTCACAGGATAGGTGGCAGGGCCGGCCCCGGAGCCAAGTGTCCCCGACTCAGAGACTCCACCAATATGCAAGTCACCATACTTCCTCCCATTTGCTTTGTGACATTTCTGTGTCCGGCCTTCACATCTACCTCACTTCCAACCCTAAAATGCCTCCATTGAAAAGGGCCTGCGCGTCATCCATCCCAACATGCTCATTTTACAGACCAGAAAACTGAGATCTCAAAATGGGAAGAACTTGTCCATGGTCGCGGGTGACTTTAGGGGCAGAGCAGAGATTGGAAGTCCACACCCCCTCACGGCCAGTGCAGTGAGCCTTTGCCCAGAGTGTTTTCTAGAGAGCTGGGGCCGCTGAACACTTCTGTAGCCCGAGGCAAGCAGCACGGAGCCTTTGGAGTAGGCACTGCTTAACAGACAGATTTTTATTTGGTAAGAGACAATGGCATACACCTGTCTAGTTTCCTCTCCCAGGGAGTTGAGACAAGTGTACAAGCCAGAAGTGTCTTTCCCATATTTTCCTGGACTATGATTTGGCTTCTTCTAAGGAGGACAAGGAGCCGATGTGAGGGGAGTGTTACAGAATAAAGTGGCTGGTAGTCAGGAGCAGTACTCACTCCTTAACCAACATTCAACAGATCCTTGTTTACCTACTCTGTGCTGAACTCTGAGACAGGACAGTGGGTCCAAACGTAAGCAAGAAAGCCTGGAATGGGCGTGCCTGGGTGGCGCAGTCGTTAAGCATCTGCCTTCGGCTCAGGGCGTGATCCTGGAGTTATGGGATCGAGCCCCACATCAGGCTCCTCCACTGGGAGCCTGCTTCTCCCTCTCCCACTCCCCCTGCTTGTGTTCCCTCTCTCGCTGGTTGTCTCTATCTCTGTCAAATAAATAAATAAAATCTTAAAAAAAAAAAAAAAAGCAAGCAAGCAAGCAAGCAAGCAAGCCTGGAATAAGATGTGCCCATTCAAAGCCAGAATCAGGAGTCTATGTACCATGTAAGCTTTTTGATCGTCAGTTTGTCCCTGCATAAAATGGGAATAATAAGACCACCACACTCATAGGACTGCTATTGGGATTAAATGAGTTAATGTATATTAATTTTGGCGAGGTATCTAACTACAGCAGAACCTCAATAAAGAAGCATGCCCAGTGACCAAATCTATAGTCGAGAGCGACACTGTACGATAGAACTTTCTAGGTTTGCAAATGTTCCATACCTGGGCTGTCAAACACAGTAACCACCAGCCACATGGGGCTGTTGAATGGTTTAAGCGTGGCTAATGTAACCAAAAACTGAATTTTAAATTTTACTTAATTTTAATTATTTTGATTTAAATAGCCATACTATTTAAGTTTTACGTGGTCAGCGGCTCATGCACCAGACAGAACAGGCCTATACGTTAAAAAGTACCAGAGTTTAAAACAGAACAGTGAGGTGTGGTACATTCAGACAAGAGGATATTTATTATTCAGAGCTGAAAAGAAATGGCCCATCAAGCCACAAAAAGACATGGAGGAAGCTTAAATGCGTGTTACTCAGTGAAAAAAACCAATCTGAAGAGACTATAGACTATATAACTCCAATAATGTGATGTTCTGGAAAAGGCAAAACTATGGCGACAGTAGAAAGATCAGAGGTTGCCAGGGGTTGGGGGAGAGGGAGGGACGAATAGCGTGCAGCCCAGAGGATGTTTAGGGCAGTGACACTTTTCTGTATGACATTCTAATGGTGGATACATGTCATTATACGTCTGTCGCATCCCACAGAATGAACACTAAGAGCAAAACATCATGAGACGATGGATTTGGGGTGACAATGACGTGTGACGTAGGCTCGTCAGACATAACAAATGTATGGTGCTGGTGGGGCGATGTTGATAGTAGGGGAGCTGTGGGTGTGTGCAGGCAGGGGGTATATGGGGACCTCTGTACTTTTTGCTCAATGGTTCCATGAACCTGTATTGGCTCTAAAAAGTAAAGCCGATTTACAATAAAGAGTGACGCGGGAATGCGTGGGAGAAGCGAGATTTGAAGTTCTCAAGAATGGGTAGATAGGGCCGGAATAACAGGAACTGTGTTTGCCCGGCAGGGTTCAGGGCTGTGAGTCAGGCAGTGGGTCAGAGCAGAGGGTTTTTATGGGAGACATGTGGGAGCCAGGCTAGAAAGTAACTGGGGAATTTGATTTCATATTAAAGAGCCTAAAATGTATCAGCAACCAGTTGAGTCCCTGAAGGCTTTCACACAGGGATATGGGATATCCAAAAAAGTGTTTTAGAAATATGAATATCCTCAAAAAGCATCCTCTCTGGCACTTGAAGGGTTTTCTGAGGGTCAGGTCCATGTCTCGAAGTTAAATCATGTGAGGGTTCCTATCACACCAGGAACTCGAAAGTGCTTAAAACAATTTAAATCAAACAAATTGATAGCTTAGCTCAGGATCGTGCTGCTTCACAAGAATCTTCCATTATCAATGTGGTATGTCCCATATTGCCTGGAAAATTACGGGCTTTTAGGGACTCCTGCTTGATGGATTTGTCTAAATGTGTCTAAAAGGAAAAGCACAATGGAGACCCCATCAGCACTGGGGACTCAGCCTTCAGAATGCTTAAGTATCAGGAAAAGATTTTCCTTTGTGCTCTCCTATGGTGCACTATCTTCAAAGGTCCCCAGATTTATTATTTCATCAACAGATCGGAGAGGGGAGTTTGTATGAGATCAAACAACCGCAAGTACTATGGGAAGGCTGGCAGGTGATAGTGTATAAATTGCCCGATGGAAAATGTCAAAAGTTGACATCAGAGCAGTGGGAGCAGGGGGGAGCATTCGGAACACAGAACAAATGACTGTACCTTTCTGAGAGCCGATTCCTTATACAGTCCGGCTAATGCACTGCAAGAAACTCGGGGCTCAGAAACCCACTGAGAATCCACTGAAACCCATTAACTCAAAATATATCCTTTATAAAAAGTTTTAAAAAGCATCTCTTCATTTCTACGCCTGTTCTCATTTCTGTTATCTTCGCTTTTTTCCTCTGTCTCTCTCTTTCTGTCTCTCTTTCTCTTTCTGTCTCCCTCCCCTTCTCACACACCAATGTACATACACTGCTGTGTGCATTCTCCTTCCCTACCCGGCATTCATCACCTTGTTTCTTTTATATGTCATTCTTTACATCTGCTTGACCCATCTTCCAAGGGCAGTGTCTTGATAGTTAAAGCATCTTCCAAGCTAGAAAACTCTATGCCCCTTGTCACTGCCAGAGCTTTGCAGATTCAGACACTCAGATACCAGAAAGTGAGTTAAAGTCTCTCCTGCCCACATCCGTGCCCACGTGCTGGATCAGCTCCGTGTAGGTGAACGAGAGGGCAGCAAGCAGTGGTGGGACATTCAGCGTGGTCTGAGTGGTAGGTTGTCCTCTATGTCTACCAGTTACTCCCTCGCCTCGCCCCAGTCTTCATTCAAATGCCAGCTCCGGAGAGTGGGCCTTCCCTGACCGCCCTCCTAAAATCACCACCACCTCTGGGCGACCATCTGTCCCCTTGCCCTGCTTCGATTTCACAGCACATTTCATTACTTGCCACAGGAATACATATTTACTTCTTTGTCGATAGCCTATCTCATCTGGTAAGATGGAAGTTCCATCACGTCTTTAATCCTCAGCAGCAAGGTAAGGACTGCGACGAATTGCATTTTCCAGATGGAGACACAGTAAGACTTGGGAGCTAAGGGGTGGCACTAAGGTCATGCACGGGAGTTCCAGAGCAGAGATCGCAACCCGGACTGCCTTTGACTCCAGAGTCAGTGTTCTCAACCACAGCAATTGCCCTTCCTCGTGGCGGTGGAGTTCGCGTTCTAAGGTTATGTGTTTGTGCCCAGTGGAAGTCAGGTTTCAGGTTTGAATGTGTCTTCCATGTAAAAACTAAAACAGCCTGAAAATCTATTGCCTCCCAACCTACCTTCTCGACTCTCTTGTTTCCTAGTGAGAGGTGCTAGGGAGTAGCAACCAATTCTAAACTCCTATAAAAACATAGCCTATCAGAATTTCTCAGAATGCAAGTTCTTCGAGCACGGAAACTGTGTTATTTGTAGGCGGCACTATGGCTAGTGGCTGAAATAGCATGGGGCTTAATCAATAATCTAGTTATTTTCATTCCCATGTTTCTGTGAAGTTCTTAGACTCTCTAAGAATACACAGCTGGTATGCTACCAGAGTCTAATAAATGTCACCTTACTTTATTTCTCAAAATCAGGCTTACTTTGCTCTAAGCTCCCTGCTACCAGTCCCAGCACTTCGGGCCTCCTCCTTCCTTTCCTCAGTAGAATCATCTAGTGGGCCCAAGCTTTGTTCTTCCAATCGTTGCAGCCATCTGTGGATGCTGCTGGCCAGCACCGGCCTGGGGCCTGGGTATCCACCATCCATCTCTTGGCCATTCTGCTCTGGGAAGGCTTGAGTATGTTCTTCGCTGCAGTCTGCCTTGTGGAGTCCAGCCTTCACACGTGGGGCATGCTGAAGAGCTGGTCTCTCCTCTTACCTGTCTCCAGGAAAGTTCCAACACTATCCTTGATACATCTTCTACCTCGGCTACGCAACGCAAATATACCAGCCATGCCTTCCTCTCTAGGGACAGCCCCACACCACCTTCCTCAACAAAACGTTCAAACATCATCCTGCCCTTCTTTTACTGAGGTGAGGTGCAAAAGGAGAAATGAAATCCAGTTACATTTTTCAAAAATTAACTCAACTCATTACCAATAGCGTGTGTTTTAGATTCATTTACGATTAAGAAAGATTTCATTAATTCTCTTCACACGCTGACCATGTGGACTGCCAAATCGGTACCATATTTGGCTGACAAATATATCTACTGTGGCCAAGAAAGAAGAAAACTTCTTTCCTTTCTCAGATAACATCAGGCACAAGATTTCTCCCGGGTTCCGATTGCATTGGCTGCTTTCCCTTGATGGCTGGCGGTGCCCCCGAAAACCCCCAGTGAAAGGAGAGCCCAAGGGGGTAAGGTTGCAGGGGCAGGGCTCCCGTGGTGCTTCCCGGGCTCAGGACTTGCTCACGCCGCTGCCCCACTGACAGTACTCACAAGTTATTAACAGCTGAACAGAACTCCAAACCTTCTGTTCCTAACACATTTCTAACACCTTCCATAATCCACAGTTGTTATCAAAAGGCATTTGCAGCTGTGAAGAAAGGTGGGTGGGCAGGCTAAATAAATTAATAAATAAAGAGTTTCCATGCGGAATGCTCAGCTCAGCATAGCTGGAAACCTTCCCATGACCCATCTTGGAATAAAACAACTTAGGAAGTTTCTTCTCCCTTCCTGTCCTCGTGCAGGAGGACAGAGTGCTAACGTCCGTCAGGGAGCACATCCAGTTACAGAGCACCTACTGCATGCAAAGAAATACTGAGGTGTTAGTGAAGAGACAAGTAACAAACCAGGAAGGTGAAAACCACATACAATGGCCCAGATCCCACGGCCCTGACTCTTAAACATGCTGAACATGGAAAGTGCACTATGGGTAATGAACAATGAGCATGTGTTAGAGGGGAACTTCAAATCCAGCAAAGGCAGATTTGCTTTAATCCCGACATCTACCATGTTCCAACTTCACTCCCTCTTGCTTTTGAGCATTCGATGGTGGGAAGAGATTAACATTGAGGGCCCTTTCACTTAATACTGCACAGACGAATATTGGAAAAGTAGCTGATGCTTTGCCAAATGGTTTACAAATTTCTGAAGATCTGGTTTAGAAAGTTTCTGGTAGATTCTAAGGTTTGAATATTATCTAAGTTAGGGTGTCAAACAAAGGTAAATGATTGGGCTGAACCAACAATGATTAATGGCTACAGCCAGCCAGCCATTTACATGAACAGTTATTGAGTATTTCCTCCCTCTCCTCTATGGCAGACGTTGTGGTAGGCGCTGAGGAGGAAATGATGACAAAGATACATTCCCTGCTTTTGAGATGCTCATGGGCTAGTGAAGGAGTCAGAGCAACAAGCAAGTTGCTTTCCTTTGGTATCACATAGGGTATTATTGTGGCCTGCATGGGATACTGAGGAAGGCAAATGGAGCGCACGATGGAGGAGGAGTTAAGAAAGATTTCTAGAGGGGCGCCTGGGTGGCTCAGTCGTTAAGTGTCTGCCTTCGGCTCAGGGCGTGATCCTGGTGTAACGGGATCGAGCCCCCCATCAGGCTCCTCTGCTGGGAGCCTGCTTCTTCCTCTCCCACTCCCCCTGCTTGTGTTCCCTGTCTCTCTGGCTGTCTCTATCTCTCTGTCAAATAAATAAATAAAATCTTAAAAAAAAAAAAAAGAAAAGAAAGAAAGATTTCTAGAAAGAAGAGATCCCTGGGATAAGTCTTCAAGGACAAGGAGGCATTAGCCAGATGAAGAAAAATGGGAAGAAAATTCCAAGCAAAGTGGAGCCAGGTGCAGAGGTTTATCGAGAAATAAGGAAACCAAGAGCCTTTGGACATTTCCCCCCAGCTCCGTGTGATTGAAATAGAAGGTCAGTGTGGGCGTGGCAAAGAACAGGTCTAATTCATATTAAGAAGTCTTGTGAGTCATGCCAATGGATTTAAATTTAATCCGGAGGTTTGAGAGGGAGACTCTGGAGCATTGAAAAAGGAAAGGTATAGACGGATTATAATATGGCAATAGCAGTCTTACATAACTAAAGAGCAGAGACTGGGTAAATGGATGGAGTGGAGACACGGAGACTGAGAGAAATGTTTAGGGACCACTAGAAACTTTTAGGTAAGAATAGAGAAGGTCCTGAATTGAAAAGCAGCAATAAATATCAATGATGAACATTTAGAAGTATTTAGATTCTTAGGAGTGGTTTCCTCTATTGAGAATGAACCATACAGAATACCACTAGCTAACTTTACCATAATAACAGTATTACTACAAGTACTAAAATAGTGAACTCATTGGGAAACCTAACCAGTGTACACAGGTTTTTTTTTTTTTCTTCTTCTGACATTTCTAATATCAGGAGAAAGGGATATTCTTTTGCTTTTGCCTACAAAGTCTCCTGTTTCAGTCCTATTCTGCTTGAAATAGGAGCCAGGAGGTTAAGATACCTTTCTAATCAATATGGGTCTGTGATGTTTTCATACTGAGAAATGAATTGGCTTAACGTGTTATTCTATTCTCTTCCTCTTCCACTCCCTCCCCTCCCTCAGGTCAACCAAGATTAACTTAAACTAAAGGTGGACCCTCTGATATTGGAGTCTTTCCTGTGGTTGAAGTTAAGAGGAGAGAGGGACACAGGTGTTCCAGACCCAAGGTCAAACTGGACCACAGAAGAGCATCACTATGAGGTCTCTCCATAGCTTTGCCATGCAGAGTGACTGTCCCTCAGCGAGGGAACATCCAGTAGACTCTGTTCCAGTGGGAGCGCTGTGTACCAAAGAGACCCCAGGCCTTGGAGTCAGATAGATCTGTGATCCGGTCCCCGCCTGCTTTCTTGCCCATCACATGGGTGGAGAAAGGCCCGTCTGTGGTGTGTGTGATGGAATCCCATGCGTAATGCACCCAGCACAGAGTCTGGCTCAGTTTCTTAACCAGGGGCAGTTTTGCCCCCAGAAGACATTTGGTGATGCCCGGAGACACTTTCGATTGTCACAACTAGTGTTGGGTGGGGGTTGCTACTGGAGTCAAGTGCGTAGATACCAGGTGCTGCTAAACACCCTAGAACACACAGGACAGTCTTCTACAAGAAAGGGTTTCCTGTCCAAAATGTCAGTGGTGATGGAGGTTGAGAAACTTACCTAGCTCCGTAAAGGGTTCCTTTCCTTTTAGCTCCTCCTTCCGACCAGCTTAAGACCACCCCCTCCAAGAGTAAGGATTAAAAGGAATGCTCTCTAGCAGAGACACCCACCCCAGGGGATAGCCTCTGGCTGCTGTCTGGAGAGATTAACCAGGTAATCCTCGCTGCTGTCTTCCCTACCCTGGTTAGAATGACCGGTTTGTGAGAAGTCAGCTCATTCGGGCTCCCGGCTCTGCTTTTCCCTTTACTACAATTCTGAGTGAATTTTATTTGCCCCCTTGCTGGCCTTGCCCCTTCCCCTCACTATGCTTTTTGTCCACCCCCAGCCTCCATCCTCATTTCCTTCCTCCCTTCCTCACTGCTCCCTCCCCCCAAGCCCAGAGAGGACTGTTTACTGACCAGGAGCAGGTGTGTGTGTTCTCAGCAAATATTCCAAGGGACCTTTAAGGGACTTTTATTTTTTCACATTTATAAGCCAGGTTGTAAAGCAGGCTGCTCTGATTAAGAGTCGGATTTGCAGGTTGCGTTTGAGCCCCTCCCTGTCCTTTATCCCTCTCTGCAGACACAGTCGGTACCAGACAGCTGGGCACCTCTCTGAGCAGGCATCCTCCAAGTGACGCTCCCTTCCAGAACAAATACAGGCAAACCTGTGGAGAGAAGAAAGGAAACAATCCTTGCTTTTCAAGGCTCGTTATCCATATGTATGGATGGACGGATGGACGGATGTAAACCACACAGTATCCGCAGAGGCAAGGTGTTCAGGCGGGAGACTCAGAAACAATGCCGGTGCCAAAGGGAGCCTGGCTTCTGGCTGTGGGGGCCCCCAAGGGCTGATTAGTTAGTGGTTCTGCCTGGGGGGACTGGAGGCTGGGAGCACAAAGAGCAGATTTCACCTCCCTCCGGGGCACTGACTCCAGCTGTCCCCTTCTAGCTCTCCCCTGTGCCCATTTGCTCTCAGCCTCGTTTCAACCATTCATAAGCTAGCCCTCAAAATCAAGCAAATGTGGTGATGGACACTGATCAGCGTCCCTAATTGTCATCAGCTCAAGATTTGCCATTGGAAGACCTCCCACCCCCATGTCCCTGTGCTGAACATATCGCCGGTGACAATGTAACTGAGTTTAAGGGAAGGTGTAAGGGACAAGCGTGATGGAGCAGCGACAATTCCGGGCACAAGCAGAAGTCTGCGGGTTCCTTGCCTTCCTCTCTCTGGAGCTTGTTCTCTTCCGGAGGGGAGGGGGGGAGGGGCACAGAGGTGGGCAGGAGTGGGGAGTGGGAGGAGACATGTCTCTCTCTCTCCTCGGTTTTAGGTGCTTCGCCTAGTGAAAAGAAGGGCCTAGAAGCCCCCCCACACACACAAAAGAGAAAATTTTATTCCTGAACTACTGACCTTTGTACTAGAAGCCACTTTGGTTAAAATATGACTTTTTGATCTGTCATTTCACATAATATTTTATGCCAGCACTATTTATTTTTCAGGGCCGAAAGCCTGTGGAAGTCAACCCATGAAGAGCCTCAAATTCGACTCCACCCCCTCTGTGTCCTCCCTGTGACAGAAAGTGGAGGGAGCAGGCAGGTTGATCCTGAAGACCGATCTCCCACCTGCTGTTCCCTTTCCACCCCAGAAACCTTGCCAACCTCATGCCAGCCCTCCCCGGAGCTGGGGACTTGAAGGAGACTGCTCTGAGGACATGCCATGGGAGGCCGCCTGGGGAGTCAGGGAAGGCTTTCTGCAAGAAGGGATGTCTGAGGAGAAGAGTTTAAGGTTGAGTGGAAATTATCCAGGTGACAAGGGAATTAGGGGAGAAGAAATGTTGCCTGAGGGAACAGCACGAATAAAGGTGATAGGGCATGAAACAACATGGGAGGCGCTGAGATTTATAAGCACTTAGCATGACTGGAATATAACACAAGAGGCAGGCGGTAGCTAGGAAGGAACCTGGGGAGGTGGGGGAGGGCAGAGATCACAGAGGACCCTGCCAAGACACATAGACCTGATCCTGCGGGCAGGCAGAAGCCCCGAGGGATTGCAGTTCTGGAATGAAACGATCAGATGCACCTTTCGGCTGGATCACTTTGTCAGCTTGTGTGTGTGTGTGTGTGAGTGTGTATATGTGTGTGTGGGTGAAGGGGGGTGTAGAGAGAGACATGAAACATTGCTTTGTTTTCAGGTGAAGTTTGAAAGTCTTTGAGATTTATTGGTAATACATGGGGCCAGTGTCTGTGAATCACGGTCCACGTATTTAGGGGTATAAGAAATACATCTTCTTATAACTCACCTTAATTTCTCTTTCAAGTTCCTTATGTGACCAGGTTGCTAGAAAACTTTAACCTTCATCTTTCTGAAGTGCTTCCTCCCCATAGATTGTGCCAAGGTTTGGGGAGGGCTTCAGCCTTTCCAGATAAGTGGGCAGACCATCTCTCCACGTGGGTTACTTCCATATACCCAGGTTCCTGGCCAGTGCTGGTGACCTGACTGTGTAGAGGGGAAGAGAGATAAAGGGAAGAAATCCCAGTTAACCCTGAAAGTGGCTTACTCTACCAAATTGGTTTTTTTGTTTTAAATCAAATAAATATGCATATCTGAGGAAGGGACACCAAGACTTTATGTAAGATACTAGGAAAACCTGAATCAGGAGTCAGAAGGAATAAAAAAAGAGAATTCAAACAAAAGTTATAAGAAGCAAAATACATACGAGCTGGAAACTGATGGCAAGTGGAGGGTAGAGAGACGGGCTCTGGGCTTGTGGACCAGGCAAATGGCAATATGATAGCAATACAGCCAGAAATTACAGCAGGAGCAGGAATGTGGGGGGACAGGGGAAAGGGATCACCTGGGGACAGCTGAGTTCCAGGGCCCTAGGGCTCATTCATGAAGGCGACCTCCCCAGCAGCCGAGCTGTGTGCCCAATGCCAGCAGTCCCAGGGGTCCCACTGGGAGCTCCACCCACCAAGCCCAGCAGGAGCCCAAGCCACAACTTCAGGTTGTTTCTTTCTCTTGTCCAGATTCTTCCGCATTCGTATTTATCTTTCTACACTGACTCAATTGCATTACCTTCTTTAAATGTGCACGCACATGTCTACTGTACATTTTCTCCATGCATAAAGATGATTCTTCTCTCCTTACACTGTAGCTTCCATCATGACAGAGCTGCCCCGTCCCCTGGACACCACAGCAGCCATCCCAGTGCAGGAGCCCCAGGTGCAAATGCTGGCTGTGTTTGATGCCAGCTGGCAGATTGGAGCAGGTCACCGGCTTTCTCAGCATCGGCTCCCTTTTTGTAAAATGAGAGCAATGATACATACTCTGACCAACTCCCAAGGGTGTTATGGTGACCAAATGACATAATGCACAGAAAATGACTCTTTAAATGGAATATATTGCTCAAATGTAAATTATTAAGTCACCTCTACATTACTTATCTCTGCCCTGCTTCTCGTCTTTCTTTTGCTTAGCAATTGCTCACCCTGTGAATCTAAGCATGGAAAACCATCTCGGGAAAGGGAGGTTGTGAGCGGAAAAGGCTTGGAGCTGCAGAGGACGGGGTGTGGGCAAAAGGACTGGGGTGTCGTGGTCAAGAAACCATGATGCTGACCCTCTGATAGGAGCCAGTGTCAGAACTCAGCCATCACAGCCGGTGGCCCCAGGCTCTGGACTGAGACCACCACCAAATGAACATTTTTTTTTTCCCTTTTTTACTCTTGGCAACCTGGTAGAAAATGGCACCTGCTTATCCCCATTCCAAGCCCAACAAAACACAGCTTTCATCATTGGATAGCGTGCATGTACAGCTCCCGCAGAGGCACAAAAATCAATGTGCATTGATTCCTAAGCTAGGAATTCATAAACTTCTTTAAGGTCATGGATTGATTTTTTACTTTCAGTAAAAAAATGTAAGACTCCAGACCTTTCCCTTCATTTCGGTCCCCTTACTCATCTGCGGGGATGCACACTCTTACACACACGCCTCACCTGTGTGTGCCCTGCTTCTCTGGGTAGGTAAAACCGGAAGGGAGAAGCACTTAGATGCACAGGGAGAGGAAGAGAGGTACTTAAACACTCGTGCCCGCTGCATCAAAGCCTCCTCGCTCTGACCTAATCCCTGGATTAATCAAATAATGGAACAAATGGATTTGAAGGATGACACCGCAGAAATGAGCACAGTGGTCAAAACAGACTCATTAGCGTTTGCCAAATCAAAGCTGGGCAGTAAGAGGTTTGATTCAGAGCTGAGGCCAAGGGCTCGTTCGGTGCTGCACCCCGACACGGATTCTGCCCCTGACTCCGAGTGGTGAGTGGAACAAGCAACTTGGGTTCACGTCCCAAGGTTGGTACCATTACCAGGGGGGTTTCCTCATTGCCTGGACCTCAGTGGATCCACCTCTGAAAATTGAGAAAATATCTGCTTCCGGGGGGGGGGGTTACGAAGACCAAATATGATTACAGATGTAAAGGCACTGTTTAGACTGTAAAGCATCAGATGAGTACAAGATAATTATTACTCCAGGGACACAAATCTTCCTTACTTATAATTAGAATCAAAAAGTTTTCAAGAAATTCATGAGTGATATGACTGATGGGGTCATTGTGAATTCTGTCCTCCCTTCTTTTTTAAAAACATGTGTTTTATGGTGGTAAGAATGTGTAACATGAAATCTACCCTCTTAACAGTTTTTGAGGTGCACAATACAGTATTGTGATTTATAAGCACAGTGTTGTACAGCAGATTGCTAGGACTTCTTCTTCTTGCATAACCGAAATTTTGTACCCAGTCATTAGCAACTTCCCCCCCGCCCCCTTCCCCAGCCACTGGCAACCACCATTCTACTCTATGCTTCTATGAGTTTGACTATTTTAGATCCCTCCTAGAAGTGGAATCTAGAACTTCCAAAGGATCCTGCAATCTCTCACTCTGGGTATTTATCCAAGAGAATTGAAATCAGCAGCTCAAAGAGATAATCTGCATTCCACGTTCACTGTAGCCAAGATGTGGCAATGACCTAAACGCTTGGATGGATAAAGAACAGGTGATACAGGCGCCTGGGTGGCGCAGTCGTTGAGCGTCTGCCTTCGGCTCAGGGCGTGATCCTGGCGTTATGGGATCGAGCCCCGCATCAGGTTCCTCTGCTATGAGCCTGCTTCTTCCTCTCCCACTCCCCCCTGCTTGTGTTCCCTCTCTCGTTGGCTGTCTCTATCTCTGTCAAATAAATAAATAAAATCTTTGAAAAAAAAAAAGAACAGGTGATAAACAGTCTTTGAAAAGAAGAAAACCCTACATATTCACAACCTAGATGAACCGGAAGACATTATGGATAAACGAAATAAGCAAATGATAGGAGGAGGAAAAAAATTTTTGTTTTCCAGATTATGCTATCTGCGGCTGTCGAACATGAACTCTGGAGCCGAGGACCACTGGGGTCCCATCCCAGCCTTGCTACTTGTTAGCTGTCGCCCACTCACCTAACCCTCCTAAACCCCCGGGTCTCAGCATCCCTCAGATGGGGATAACCTGCCCCAAGAGAAGTTGCCCAGCGCACGGAGGGAGGCAGCACCCGAGGCCGCACGCGCCGAGCCACGACCGCAGGCTGCTGCCGTTATCACTCTCATGGCACAGAAGCTGCCCGTCCTGCCAGCTGGAAGGCTCGTGTGGCGAAGTGGAGCGCGGGAGCCAGGCCTTCGGCGGGACAGCCGCCAAGGCCCTTGGCTCGGGGCTGGCTCGCAGGCCCAGCCGGGCCCGCTCTCCCTGGCACGGCCGGCTTTCTCTGCAGCCCGCGGCAGTTGGTTCTCCCTGCTCCGCAGTGAGCCCGGGGAGCCCGAGTCTCTGGTCTCAGCTGCGGGTGGGTCACGTGCTCGCGCCGGTGTCAGGCTGCTCAATTAGCAGCAAATCAAGATGTTCAGATGGTGCAGCCACACACCGGGCCAGCCAGACCCCCATCTCCCCGCTGAGGCCGGCAGATTGCGCCTGTGTTGGCTACCAACTCCCTGTCAGCCTCGCAAGCCTCTTTGTTGCACGCCAGTCTCCTCTCTGAATCCTCCAAGTCCTTTTTACCCTCTGGCTCGGGTCCTGCGCGCTGTCAGCGCCTGTCCCCGATCGCTCGGCTCGCTGGCGCCTGCCAACAAGTTCCCTCGCGTTAGCGGACGCCCCCTGCTGGCCGGTGGATGCAGCGCAGGCCGGGAGCCCTGGGCGGCCCCACACTCCCGGGTCCTTCCCCAGAGCCTGCGGCCTGCCGCCTTTCCGGCAGGGGGCTGGGCCCTGCGACCCTTTTCCCTGGCCAGCCTGTGTCCCAGCCAAGGTTCACAGGGGCTTTTGGCAGCTGTGCTTCCCCCGCAGCATGAGGAGGGGATGCACGATCTTAGGCTCCTGAGCCCAAAGTCTTCGTTTATGACTCTGACAGAGAACGTCCGACAGGTGAATTGGCAATGACCCAGGGAGGAGATAGGCACTCCTCCAGCCAACCAGCTGATACTATCATAAACACAGGGGACTTGATCACGTGTGTGCAAGAAGGTCATCCATCTTTCCTTCCCATAGAGCCTGTGGGTATCCCTTGATCATCTTTTTGACTCATACATGAATGTTAGGGATTTGGGGGAAAGGAGAAACATAGGCAGGAGGAGAGAAGGACCAAAGAATTACTGACTCCTGTTACTGACTCCTGTTTCCACCCTGCTAGCCTATTGACCCCCTCAGGACCCTGTATTAGGCCACTTGTGGGGACAAAGCCTCTGAACCCAGGAGGCTAGGGTTCCAAGGTTGATGCAAGGCTTAAAGTACAAGAAAGAGGACTGCTGGGGCGCCTGGGTGACGCAGTCGGTCAAGCCTTGAACTCTTGGTTGCGGCTCAAGTCTTGATCTCCAAGTGGTAAGACTGAGCCCCAAGTGGGGATCCAGGCCCAGCGAAGAGTCTGCTTGAGTTTCTCTCTCTGTCTCCCTCTGTGCTCTCTTTCTCTCTCTCTCTCTCTCAAATAAATAAGTGAATAAAAAAGCTTCGCAAGCAAGCAAGCAAGCAAGCAAGAACTGCCACAGGTAGGATGTGTCCAGGTACATTTGAGGAGTGACCTGGTCTAAGGCAAAGGGGTTTCAAAGGAGGACCAGTGCCCTGAGGTGAGGCTTAAAAACACAAGGTTAATCCCAACCTGCCCTCCCCTGGATTGCCTTTCAGAAGGTGGGTGCTTCAGAAATACCAACTCTCTAAAATGTGCTTCTTTGGAAAACATGATTGAGAAGGTGAAGAAACCCATGCCCTTGGGTGGGAGACTGGGTCACCTGCAGAGTAATGGCTTCCTACACAGGTCAGAAAAATGGGGTCAGTTACGGCTTCCTGTGGATGTCACGGTGAGTCCGTAGGAGTCCTTGAAGCAAACTCACGCCTCTCCCTTCCCCACTTCTCTCTCCTCATCCAACCTCAGAGGGACTGGACCGCACAGAGAAATATCCAGACTCTGCTGAGCTGTGTGTGCCAGACGTCACCACCTCTCCACCTGTCCTCCCAGGAAAATCTAGAATTGCAGGGCAATCAGTTACATCTTGAATAGCTGGAGCAAGGACTCCTAGGGTGAAGTCCTTTGGGGATCAGCCAGCCAGGCTCCTCTGTGGTATCCTGTGATCTCTTCTCTCTTACCCATTTCAGCATCCGGCACAGAGCTTGCTGGGGCTGCTTCCTGAAGAATATTGTTGGGATCCTGGTCTTTCTTCTCTATTACCTCCAAGTAGTCCCAGAAGACAGACGTCCGCAGAGATGTGATTCCCCGAAAGGTAATTCCAGTTCAACTTCAGGATAGTAAGATTCTAACCTAGCTCAATGAGCCTATCACAAAGACAGTGTGAAATATATCTCTTCTTAGCTTGGAGCATGACTCCGGTCAGTGCCACTTTTGGGGAGGTGGCTGACAGTGGAGTGACATGGGAAGATGGCCAGAACCTAGAATGATCAGTGCACCAAATAAAGAGTTCAATAGTTATTTTTCAATGCACAAAAGAGATCCTTGCTTAAAGAGTTGCTGGGGACTCCTGCATTTGTACTTGGCATTGGTACGGTAGTTCAGATGCCGTCTCCGCCCTCCTTGGTGTTCATCTGTCCAGCCAGGTGAAGCACTTCCCTCCTCATCAGTTTGTCCTGAGACTAAAGCAAACACACACCACCTCTCTTGCTTCATGAAGCTGGAAGTTTGTTGCTGTTTATTCAACTATAATGGCACCTAGTATCTTTCTACTCCAGCGGATTTATTTCCAGGGAGTAGCCAGAGCCCAAAGGAAGGCCTTGGGAGAGACAGGGGAGGGGACACAAGATGTACCCTAGGATTATGCAGGGACATAGACCCAGGGAAATGGGCTAGAGCTGTTACCAGGAGCTCTGAGCCCCAGGATGCCAGAAAGAAACCCCAAGGCATAGAAGTCAGTAAGACCAGAGTCTGGAAAATTTCCAGAATAGGCAGTTTGGGGGTAGGGGGGACAAACCAGAGCCTATTTGTTTTTGAGCAGTGACTTTATGATTTTAAATGCAAATTGTACCCCCATCCTGCCTTTACCCCCAGCATGTCTAGGTCTGGCTGAGTCTTCTGAAAGAAACTATGTTGGGAAGTGCACTTTTATAGTACATTCACGACCACATGGGGCGAGTAAGATCCTCTTTTGCCTTTCTGTTTTTTATAAAAAATTTCTGGTGATTCACTGTCCCTCAAAGGCAAATTTCCTCAAGTGTCCCTGGGTCCCAGGCTAAGAAGACCTGATGTGAGCAAGAGCATCTGGCCCGGTCCAGCCTCCTGGATGTTGCACTTTGGGGTGGTGGCGGAGTGTCCTGTGGATGGAGGCTACGATGGCCTGCTGTTGTCCTGAGGACAGGATGTGGACCCTGTGGGAGCAGGAGCCCCTGGGACAGTCAGGTGTGGCACTGCTCCCAGCGAGCCGTCAGGTAGAAGAGGTGCTGAGGACGGAGCCATCACCCCGGCAGCAGGCCATAACTTCCTGCCCTCCTCCTTACCCCGCTGGCTTCTGGAGATTCTCCAAAGACAGCAGCAGGCACCAATGGCTAATTGCTCCGAAATAGCTAGTCTCCATTTCAGGGTGCTGCTTGCTTTTGCTTTCGGAGCTGGCAAATGAATCCTCCTAGGGATTATAATAACCCTGTCCTGGCTGTGTTCCCTGGAATCTTGGCCTCTTTCCCTGGCACTCATCCCACAAGGGATGGAAATCTCTTAGTATTTATCCCCTTGAAGATTCCCTGCGCCTGCCTGGCTCCCAGCCACTCTGCACACAGACGGCTCGCTTCCTGCATTTCTCCAGGGAGCAGATTGTGCCCTGGCTCTCCCCCGTGCCGTCACCCCCTGAAAGGCTGCCGTCTCCCTGCTGGGGCTGCCCACCGCTCCTCCCTAGCCTCTCTGTTGGTACTCTCATCCCACTGGGCAGAAATACTTCTTCCCTACAGTATCTTTTCCACCAAAAGGCCCAAGAGAAGAATGGAGATGACTTCTCTGACGGAAAGATGCTAGCCACCACCGAAACGATGACCAGTGTTTGCTTCCTCAAAGAGCGGACTGTCCTTCTTGCTTCCTCCTGACAAAGACAGGACTCTGAGGACAGGGGACGTGCTGACATGTTGGGTCTGCACCTGAGAATGTGAACATGGCCTATTTAGTGATGCCATGCTAGAGTAGAGGAGGGAGCCGTCAACTCTGCTCACGTACCACGTGGTGTTACTCCAGGCTGTTCTGTGTGGCCGTCCCGCCGCCCCCCACTCCACTAGACTGAGCTCCATGAAGATTAGCAACTAGATCTTACAATTCTTTGCAGCTACTACCAGCCAGTCCTTGTCTCTGGTCACCAAGGTTGATGGGGGTGGGGAGGGGGTTGGGGGAGGACCTAGCAGAGGACTGGCATATATTAAAAACTCAATAACTCTTTGCTGAATGAATGAGCTATGATGGCCCAGCTCATATGCTCTTAGCAAAGCCCTTTCACAGAGCATTAGGCTTTAGTGTAGGTGGACCTTGCTGGTAGATGGCCACTTAGAACGTGAGGCTGACCTGTGCACAGCCATGATGCTCATTTTTATTTCACCCGGTCCTTGGCCACTGATCCCAGCGGGGACTGGATGAGACGGTATGTAGCTAGATCACAGCAAAGCCATCCCTCTTGCTGGAAAAAACATTGAGTATGGGTTGGGAGTGTTATTTTGGTATAGGAAGTGCAGCATATTTTCCTTAAGTCAATCCCACAAGTGCTATGCAACACTCAGGAAGATTCTCAGCTGCTTGCCTCTAGGAGAACTTACCCTAAATAGACACTTAACTGAGCAACTCAGTGTAGGCTCGCCATTACACCACAGCCACTCTGGTCAGCAGGACGCCCCCTTTCCTTTGGTTGCTTTCACTTTGTAATGCGGGCCTGCTGCCTTCCTGAAAACAATATTGTAACATTATCTTTGGGTGCCCTTTGCCAAGTCACTATTGGCTCTCCATTGCAATTCGAATGCAATCATAATAAATAAACAGCAGCCATTGAGTCAGCTTATAATAGATCATATAAAACCTTTATATGGCTGCAAAGCCCAATAAGTGGCCTATTAACAAGAGAGAAGGGGTGGGTGGGCCAGCTTGGAGGGAGTTTGTGTTTGGAAAACTCAACTGTTTCCAAGCAGCAATTATGAATTCCCCAAATTCAAAGTGAATTCATGATTTCACCGCTCCAGAGACAGACTGACTTTCCCTGAGCACCCAATTGCAGAGGCTGTCAGAAAATCGAAAATGGTGCATAAGGGAGAGCTTGAAATTTGGTCAGAAACTGCTTAGTTAAGTCAGACACTTAATCAGGAGGCATAACACCTGAAGAAGTTGGACGCAGGGTCAGACAACTTCTGCAAAAGACCGTCACATCCCCGAGAGGCTAGGAGGAAGGCAGAGTTCTCAGAAGCAGGTGGTCCTGGTAAAGAGGGAAAAACTTCCTTCCACAGGAAGCAACACAGGGAAAGAAAGAAAGTCCAGAGAGACAGGAATTTACAGAAGAATCTGCCATTTTTATGAGATCTGCTCTTAACCGCTGTAAACCTTTCCTCATCCATTAAACGGGATGGAAATGCCTACTTTCGTTTATTCTGAGAATTAAGTGAAGTAACCAGGTAGAAGGGATTTGTCAAAGCATTTAGCACATAGTAAGCACTAAGAGATGCGGTCCCGTTCATATCAATTCCTATTTGGAAGGCAGCCCTACTCACCACTATACCGTCAATGTCCACTAGATTCCCCAGTACTTAAAAAGGTCAAGGTGACCCTCTCCCATGGGAAAGTCTTGCTTGCCTGGGGAGTTAGGCCTGCTCTGGCCTCATTCCAGGTTTGCTTTGTGTCTTGAGAGCACCCTTGGCTCCAAGGATGGTTAAAATGGATGAGAGAGAGCCCAGATCTTATCAAGAAATTTGCAAATGAAAGAAGAATCATCCCCCTGATTACTCCGTCTGTGCCTGAAGGCAACAGGGAATCACAGGAGCCTAGAGGTCATTGGGGAAAGCATCAAAAAGGGGGGAATCCCTGAGCTGACCTATGAGAGGCCCCACCAAAAAAAAAAAAAAAAAAGAAAGAAAGAAAGAAAAAGAAAAAGGAATTGCAGAGGAAGGAGCATGAGAAAAGCTGTGGAGGAATCCATGTATATGGTACATTTGCAAGTTCCTTAGGAGCACCCGAAACTCTGGGAGCAGGAGCGGGGTGGAGGACATACGGACCTCTGTCGCCTTTAACTGTCTTCACAAGCCATGAGATCAGTGCTTCCTGGAAGACCTGCGAGGAAAGGTTCGGGGCCATGAACCACAGGGGATGCTAGTGAGTGAGTTGGTGGGACCTTCCACGTTTAGAACCTGAACTTGGGGCAGGGTTAGAAGTGGGGGCGGGGGGAAGAGTTGGCAGTAGGGAACAAGCTGACTCCACAGTTCTCTGATTGAGCTGTGATCCGCCCCCCCCACCACCAGTTTTTAACACCTTGTAATATAAAGAGCAGAAATTTAAAAAGAAAGCCAAAGATGACAGTTGTAGGGTAAAAAAGGTGTGGGAAATATGCGAGGAACAGAAGGCTCAGAATTCTGCTCTGCTGTTAGTAACTCATGAAGGGTCCTCAAAAGAACCACAATAGCCGGGCCTGGGGCTTGGGGGAGAGCAGCATGGGGACTCGGGGACCTGCAGAGAGGAGGCTCCAAGGACCCCATGGTTTTTGGCCTGGTCCTTTCATGTCCTGCCCCAGGGAGAACGAGGTTGACCCCGGCCGTCCTGGGGCTGCCTGGCTATTGTCCCCACGCTTGCCTCCTTCACCTCTCTCTTTAGTACGGACTCTGCAGGCTGTGATGGTGGGGATGCTGTCCGCAGAGTACTTAGCACTTTTAAAAGGAGGAGGTGTTCCATAAGCCTTCAGTGAAATCATCCAGACACGTGAACGAGAAGGCAAATCATGCTGGCTGCTCAGAAGGTCCATGGAGAAGGATAAATAAGCATGAGAAATAAGAGTTTTGTCTTCTGACCGAAGATGGCCTGTTATCATTAGCCAAGCTCATTTTCACCAGAAGAAGCAGAAAGCTCTAAGTTACCCAATCCACATGCCAAGATCTTCCTAAATCCTAGACCTTCTTTCATCTCAGTAATGGAGAGGCCAGCTGCCTTCATGTCTCCACAAGGCTCAGCTCTCGCTGATGGAAAGCAGGGAGACAGCAGCCCACTTCCCACTTGACCACCATTACAGACCACATTTGCTACCTTAAAAGCAAGTCAATCCTATTGCCATCACAGTCCCCCATTCCTTAAATCCCAGACACTTGCCTGCTTACCTGCCTGTGCCCCTCAATGAGAAACAAGGAGAGTCTCTCTGTAACCACCAAAAGCTATAGAAGATGAACAGTTATTTCTGGAGATGATGATGGGCATTTGACTTCCAAGACAGCACCATTTAATGCAAGAAATATCTCACCTTTGGCTTTATAGGTTCCTGTGGCCACGATAAGCAAGTGGCTGTTCCAGGAATGAATGATGTGCTGGTGTTCGGTTAAAGGAATAGGCTGGGGGAGGTCCACACCCAGCTGTTCCCTCCTCGTAACATCTAGAGGCACAGACTGCCCCAGCCTCACAGGTGTCACACCACCGGCGTCTGCCTGACATCAGAACCAGCCTTCAATTAGCTGAACAAATGTGTTTAGTGTTGTTACAGATCATCTCAAAGCCATTTATATCTGGCTTCATAATGCATTATGGCAGGGAGGTGGGATGAGGGTGGGAGGTGGCAGTGGAGAGGTCTGGGTAGGAGAGAGTTGCTGAAGATTTATCTTTCTAATTATGCTTTGCTTAGGGCTAATATTAAAATTAGTTTTAATTCCCTGAGCACACAGCAGCTCAGGAACACGCTGGGCATTGGGGAGGCTGGCCTAGGATTTTCAATTTGCTTAGGATAGACACACATGGGTAATGGCAACTCAGCTGTTAAGGTCCAACTCTCCTGCCCCTGGGGCCGGCCTGAGACCTCGCTGTCTGGCTGTCCCATTGTTCACACAAGGAGGGAGCAGTCCTACCACACTTGACTCACACTGGCAAATGGCGTCAGCAGGTGAGCCATGCTTTCTCATTCTCTGGTGAAATATCCCTAGATATGGTAAATAGTATACAATTACTAAATTAATACAGAACGGTGTGTCTCCTTTACCCACAGTGCCAGGGATGTGTTGAGCTAATGACTTTTGCACCTGCTGCGGGTAATTAGTAAGTAATGTACATGGGTGTGTAATTACAGGGTAAACACGTATTTACCAATAACTTCCCGCCAGGTAAGCACCAATGAGCACTGACAGGTAGCTGGTAGGACTAAGTTCGGGTGAAATGATAGCTAACTCAGACTTTGGTTTAACTCTAGGCTCTAATGAAAACTTACTTTCAGGAATATAATTTCATTTATGAGCAAGCTCTCTACCAACAGCATGCCCTCCTGGCTTTTTAATCAAACCAGGAAGCATAAATACCAAATATCCTAAGACATCTTATTCCTATATGAGAAATAGCTAGGTTCAGGAATCAGGAGAGCTCTATGTGGACGTTGAGCAAGACACTCGAGGTTATTCCTAGTTTTTTTTTTTTTTTTTTAATCTGTAAAATGGAGATAAGCCTATTTCATGAGCTTGTTCTGTCTAGTGAATGAAACAATTAACATGGGAGTAGGGTTAGAAATATAAAATCTCACAAGCGTATGTTATTAAAACTATTATTCCAAACTGGCTGACACTATGGGGCCTGGGATGTTCTATGGGAAACCGTAGGAGAGACAGATACGGTCAGACAGGGATTAGAATCCTCCTTCACCCTGTTCCCACCCTTCGTGGTATCTAGAAACCTTCAGTCCTAAGAAGGGAAGCAAAGGCCTTTCATCCTGCAACCTCTCCCTATACACACACACACACACACACACACACACTCACACACCTGCCTGCCACTCTCACAAAAGTTTCTCATGCATAAAACATTATGAGTGTTGATCTTAAGCAGAGTGCAGGGGAGGAATTCATGCTCTGAAGCCTTGAAGACTCCCAAAATGTGTTTAGCTATAGTTTGAACTTCCAGTAAAGCTTTTCAGGCATTTTAGCCACACAACTAAAACGTACTTACGTACTTGTACTTGCACCAACTCTGGCCCTAAAGCCTAAGAATCAAGGATTTGCATAGGGAAGGGCGTGTGCAGGAAACGGAAGGAGGGTGTGGTTGGATGAAACCTGCTAGTTCAGCCTGTAACAGAGCCATTCCTGCCATAGGGGCATATTGTGTCCAGGTGTCCTGTTGTATTTCCTGAATTCTCGTCTCTGACGCTGCCATCCTCTCCGTTTACCCCCACCCTACATGGGGGCACCTCCGATCCCCCAGTTTTCTTTTTACTCGGCAATGAACTTGTGTGGGGTTCATCAGCCCTTCACCCAGAGTTGTCACTGCCAGGCCAATGGCCACATACACAAACAGCTAATCAAGGAGAGAGGCATAATCTGTGCCCTCAGAATATAGTGGAGTTGGGGTGCCTGGGTGGCTCAGTCAGTTAAGCGTCCAACTCTTGATTTCGGCTCAGGTCATGATCTCAGGGTCATGAGATTGAGCCCCATGTCAGCGGGGATTCTGCATGAGATTCTCTCTCTCCCTCTGCCCTCTCTCTAACATACGTATATATATAACTCCACTATATACATGTGTGTGTGTGCATATATATACACACACATATATATAACTCATATATATATATGAGTTAATTGGCCATCTGTGGGTCAAATGCAAGACCTCAGCTTCATTGGGGGCTGAGGCTTAACCAGAGGAACTTACTATCCACAGACACACAACAGAATTAACACTGGTAATACTCCACTTCTGGGAGTTACTCTTTGGTGAGATAGTAACAGATCCAAACTAAGGTGATTTTCTCTGGGTATGCATCAAAATCCACACTTTATTTTGAAGGACATTGGCTATGGCATGATTTTACAAATATTTAAGTAACTGCTTAGAAATGAACAGAAACCCCTTTGACTTTCACTAGATACAATGTGTATTTTTTTTAACTTTGAATAGCTAATCAATACATTCACATAGTTCAAAATTCTTTTTTTAAAGATTTTCTTTATTTATTTGATAGAGAGAGAGAGCACGAGCAGGGGAGGGGGATGGAGAGGGAGAAGCAGGCTCCCCGCTGAGCAGGGAGCCCGATATGGGGCTCGATCCCAGGACCTGGGATCATGACCTGAGTGGAAGGCAGATGCTTAACTGACTGAGACACCCAGACACCCCAACATAGTCCAAAATTCTAAAGAGACACAGGACACCTAGTAGCATCATCTCCTTTAATTCCTGGTGTATACCACCAAGTTCCTCTCCCTAGTGTCACCAAGTTACTGATTTCTTGTTTATTGTTCCAGAAATAGTCTATCATATATAAGCATACACACACACACGCACACACACACACACATGCTTTTTCTCCCCCCTTATTTTACATAAATGTAAGATACCATACATATTCACCTAAGTAAAATCTCATTGGGAATCTTCAAAATATTTTTAAATGACTCAAACATAATTTTCTGATTTATATAACTTTTTTTTTTTTTAAAGATTTTATTTATTTATTTATTTGACAGAGATAGAGACAGCCAGCGAGAGGGAGCACAAGCAGGGGGAGTGGGAGAGGAAGAAGCAGGCTCATAGCGGAGGAGCCTGATGTGGGGCTGGATCCCATAACGCCGGGATCACGCCCTGAGCCGAAGGCAGACGCTTAACCGCTGTGCCACCCAGGCGCCCCTATATAACTTTTATACTGGACTTCAGATTGGATGACCCCCGGCTCCTGGAAGATTCTTCCAATTCTTTGTTAATTTCCATTTGCATGAATACCCATCCATCCCCAGGGTACCTTGTAGGTTGAATGTACTCTCTTTGCTTTTTCAGCAAACACACTATCTTGGGTTCAAACTTGGAAGTGGTAAGGCTAAAAACAGCCATCTCCCCACACAAAATAAACACAAAATAATAGCTTATGTTGCTGATTTCTTTTACTCTCTCCTTTAGCAGAAGCAGTGACATCTGATGATTACTGCTGAGGGCGACCGAGCGCAGGAAACAATTAATTCAGCGCCTGCTATGTGCTGAGCAAGTACATGCATGGCTCCCTCACCCTTCCCACCGCTGGTAGGTGAGGAGTATTATCCCCGCCCGCAGGTCAGATAGCGAGGCTCAGAGAGGAGAGTTTGCTTACAGTCCCACGATTCATTAGTGCGGAGACAGGATTGGAAGATGAAAATGTTCTCTAAGCCCCCACTTCTCCCTCTTCATTATCCTGCCCTACGAAATCTTAAAAGTGCTGAAAAGCCCAGGAATTTTAGAGCAACACTTGAGTATGGTAAGGTGGGAATGCAGTCTGACTTACGCCAAAGCCTCAGCACTAGCACGGTGCTCCAAAGAAGCCAGGGCGTAGTACTTAACCCCTGGTTTGGTGACTGTAATGCTTGGCTTTCCTGCAGAGCATGTCAGAGTAGAATCCAGACTTTCCCCCAAGGCTGGTTAGCACCTGCACTTATTTTAAGTGTTCCCCTGGAAACTAAAAAGTGGGTTAGCTGCCTGCTAACCAGGATTGGGGATGCGCCTGGAACTAATACCTACTCATCTTTGCCTAGATGTAAAATAGGATAACCTGAGTCTCAATTCCTGCTCTTTATTTTTATTTCTAGCTCATAAATTTTCAAAATTGGCTTATACGGAAAAAGTTCGTATTTTCAATTATATCCCTAAATTATTGTGGGGAAAGGCTCCTTTCTTTTTTCCCCATTTTCCCCCTTCTCAATTTCCCTAGACACGGGAAGACTACGGCTGTGGCCGTTTCCATCTGGGTGAACTAGAGGATGAAGACAGACCTTGAGATCTCAAATCTCAGCCCCTCACTCACTGCCTTTAGTCCCTGAAGATGCTGTACAGCCAATGTTTTTCTTCCCATTTTGCCAGTTGGAAAACTAAGGCACGAAAGAGTGGCCAGTGGCCCCCAAGGCCATCCTTCTGAAGAATGACTCCCTAGCACAGGTCTACGTGCAGGAGGCATCTGCAGGAACACGTATGCGGAGCGTCAGCAAAGGGGAAAAAGGAAAGGCGAGGTGTCTCCCATCCACGCTCGGCTCCAGGCCCTGAAAACACTGTGCAAACCACTGTGAGCAGCTAAGGATCCATTTCATTCAGCAAATACTGTTGGTCCCAGCAAAAAGCTCCGGGCCTGGGAATTCCCGCCACGGCAGGAGAATCACATTTCACCAGCTGCTTCTAGCCCAGGATGCAATCCCCGGCCGCCAACACCCATCCCACCTCCAGAAATAGTAAACATCTGCCGAAAGATAGCCCCATTAGCAAAATTCCCCACTTCCGAGGATCTCTGATTGGATGTCTTCTGAGCTTTCTGCACGTTTCCCGCAGCCCTGGCAGTGACACGCTACTTCTCTCGGCCCATTGGAGCGAGCCCAGGCCCAGGCCCGTGGGCGACCCCGATGTGCTGTTCTCTGCTGTCCTCCGCCCACCATCGCTTCCCCTCCAGGAGCACTGACTCTGAGCTGTCACACTCCGGTCAACCAGATGGGAGACCAGCCACAAGGCTGCTAATGCCTCTTGCAAGGACAGGGCTGTGGTCGCAGGCAGGCTGTCTGAGAGCCTCTGTGCAGGAGAGGGTGGGGGCCTCGGCATCGCTGTGGTCACCATAGAGGAAAGGGGCCTTTTGGTCCCGAGGTTGCCGCGGGTAGCCCCGCAGCCCTCCTCCCCAGCACTTGCCGTTCCCGTCCCTTCTGCTCGCGCTGCCGAATTGCAGCCAGCCAGCATCGGAGCAGCGAGCTGACAGCAGAGGGGCTCCAATGAGCTGCGTTCCAGATGTCAGGAACACGCTCCCAGGTAGGAGCCCTGTAGGATATTTATGGCTTTAATTCCTCAGTAGAGGGTTTTGTTCTGTCGCGCAGCGACATATGAATTGCTACTCATTTGCTCCTGTGTTTCTGCGTCAGTGGCAATTATGGAAGGGCTGCTGGCTTCTTGTACGACCCCACAAGTTATGATCCCTACACATTTCAGACGGAGGGAAGCCGAGAAGGATGGCAAACACCGGTGAGAAAGGGCGAGGAGATGGCAGAGTGACAGAGGCGAGAGCAGGCTTCCAAGCCTTGAGGTGGCTGTTGACATGTAAGGGCAGGCGGGGACAGGCCACCTGTTTCCAGGGGGGTTAGATGGCCAGTGTTTCCTGATCAGAGCCAGGGGGAGTTCCGATGGGGGGGGGGCTTTCAGGGATGTGGGTCTAGGACCGGCTGTAGAGAATGTTCTTTGCTCCGCCCAGCAGCTACTACCCCCTTCGTCCACCTGTGACCTTGGAAAAGTCACTGGACCCAAGTTATCTGGATCCTTCTTCCTCAGTTTTCAAATGAGGGCAGGCAGCTTCCCGCCTCCAGGAGGGAGGGAAGAATTCCCGGGTGTATGCACAGACGAGAGATTCCATCCAAAGACCCAGAGTCACGTTGATTTTCATGGAACTGGGGTGTAGTCTGGCTCATCCATAACCATTTTTACACTCAGAAAAGACCAAGGCCTGTCAAAATGCAGTATGCCACCAACTGGGGAGAATAAGTCCCCCTCTGCCCCCTTTTTTGTAATCTGCAACAAATTCATAAAACAAAGAAGCTTTTTTATTTCATTTTGTCAATAAACCTGGCAATGGAAATACCAATTTGAACAGCAATTTTCCCCCTGGTCTGAGCTGAAATTGGCTCTGGATGAATTGGTTTTCAGTCTTTACATGTAAATTCTCTCCACACCCCTCACTTTCACAGGCAGTCCTGGGACATTCCCTTGCTCCACGGCCACTTCTCCGTCCAAACCTCTGGTTCCTGGAAACAATATGCATTTACTCTGCAATGACTCCAGTGCCTTCGGCTCCAAAGTCCAGTCACAAAAGGTATGTTGCCGCCAGAAACTCTGGGAAGAGCTGGAGGTTTCTCATAGCCCAGCAGACCAGGGGAGTGGCTGGCAGCCTGTCCAGGCAGGGTGGAGCTAGGACAGGATACAGGTGTCCTGAGGCCCAATGCACGTTCCCTCTGCACTTCCCTGACCTTCATCTCCCCTACTTCCAGAAACACTCATTGGATCCCAGCTAAGCCCGAAGACCAAATCATAGGTGTAGGTTTTAGCAGATTCTAAACAATTCTGGGACTGATGTCTTCATACAGTAAGGTTGTCATATTTAGCAAATAAAAATATAAAAATAATGTTGAGTGTAAGTATGTTCCAAATTTTGTTTGAGATATACTTACGTTGAAAATTTATTTATTGTTGGGATACCTGGTTGGCTCAGTCGGTTGGGTGTCCACCTTCAGCTCAGGTCATAATCTCAGGGTCCTGGGATTGAGCCCCACATCGGGCTCCCTGCTCAGTGGGGAGTCTGCTTCTCCCTCCGCCTCTCCCTCTCCCTCTGTGCTTTTCCTCTCTCTTTCTCTCAATCTCAAATAAATAAAATCTTTTAAAAAATTATTCATTATTTATTTGAAATTCAAATTTAACTGAGTCCCTATATGAAAGAGGCTTTGCCTCCTCCTCCCTCACATTCTTATAAATCAAACCCACCAGTTTTTAAGAATTCCAACTGCTTGTCCCTCGTGATGCTAAAGTCGAAAGGCCAAAGTGGTCCAGGCTTTAGAGAGACAGATGGTCTACCATCTAGCAACTCTATTATCTTGGGGTCAGCTAATTTCTTTAGGCCTTAATTGACTCATCTGTAAAATGTGGACAACAAATAGTATCTATTTCACAAAGGTATTACAAGGATTAGACAACACATATATAATATCTTTACTGCAAGCACACAGCAAACATTCAGCAAGTTCCTATCGATGATGTTTAAAGTTTTCGTGAATAAATCAGGTTTCAAACAGTATAGTAACACGAAACATATATGTTAAACCAGCAGTTACAAAAATTTTCTCAGACCTCATATTTATTTTAATATCAGTGAAATATATCACTATTCTCTTTTATAGATGAAGGTTAAGTACATTTATAGAGCCTACTGCAATTAAATGACAAAGTTGGAAGTTTGAGAAAAAATATTTTGATTCTCAGGTCAGTATTTTTCTAAGAGTGTTTCACTACTCTGGTCCCTGCCCTCAAGTCGATTATTCTGGGAGGTGTAATGCAATATGGCGTTACTCCCCAAACCAACGCACGTGCCAGTGCCTCGCTGCTTACGCTGGACTTTGGAGACCAGTCCTTTCCCTTAGTTCTCCTGGGTAGTGGGCTATTCTTGACCCAATTAGGAACAGTGTGAGGCACCTGAGGACACTGACTGTATACAAATCTGCAAATTATAGGCACGCAGTGTAGGTGTATGGTCTGGCTTGATCGAACTCAGGAAGACTGTCTGGATTCTTTCTTTCATTTCATAGGACTTCAGCTGTCTAAACCAGCCAGAACTCGCTCTCAGCTCCCGTTCTGTAAGAAATTCCTTCTCCACAGTTCTCTAGATCCAAACCTTGGGTTGAGATTAAAATCTAAAGTAGTTCCAGGCATCCCAAGCTGATTAATATCCCCTCTCTTCCTGGGTTCTACATCTCCCTGCACTATTAGAAATTGGATATGCTGAATATTACTCAGCTATCAGAAAGAACGAGTTCTCAACATTTGCTGCAACATGGACAGCACTGGAGGAGATAATGCTAAGTGAAATAAGTCAAGCAGAGAAAGACAATTATCATATGGTTTCTCTCATCTATGGAACATAAGAACTAGGAAGATCGGTAGGGGAAGAAAGGGATAAAGAAAGGGGGGGGTAATCAGAAGGGGGAATGAAGCACGAGAGACTATGGACTCAGAAAAAAACTGAGGGCTTCAGAGGGGAAGGGGGGCGGGGGAATGGATAGGCTGGTGATGGGTAGTAAGGAGGGCACGTATTGCATGGTGCACTGGGTGTTATACGCAACTAATGAATCATCGAACTTTACATCGGAAACCGGGGATGTACTGTATGGTGACTAACATAATATAATAAAAAAAATTAAAATAAAAAAAAAGAAATTGGATATGCTGCTTTAGTTTCTCTGATGACTGAGAACAGAGGATCCCAGGAGGATGTATGTAGAAGATGAGCCATTAGGCCCTTTCTGACGGCCAACCCAGTGGTGACCACTTTATTCACCAAGGCAGGAGGATGGTCCATGGTGATGGTAGATGCATTCGTGATATTACAAAGTGTGCAGGGACTTTCGGGAACACACCCACTCTCTCTACTTTCTCCATGTTGGTAAAGTCTTCCTTTGATCACCTTATTATTCTTCACATTTTAAACTCCCCCAGCAGCAGTGATGGGTGAATAATACACTAATTTACAAAAAGGACAAAGAGCAGAGCATGAGACAGTCCCTCTTCATGAAAAAACACTACACTCATTCTGCAGCTTGTAGGAATCCACATCTAAAACCCAATGGCCACTGCCTGTCCCTGCTTTCCAGTCTAAGACATTCTCAAGAATTCTCTCTAACTTGCTTTCTGAATAATCTAAAATGCTGCAGGTTTATCTGTTTTACGTTCCTGGCCCTACTTCTAATCAATTTTTTTTTTCACACTTTCCTGTCCTCCAGATAAATCAAATACCAATTTATCTTCTTCTTCCTTATTTTCTGCCTCCTTTCATTTCATCTCTGCTCGTCACTAATCAGCTTGTGCAAGCATCCGCATGAACATCCCGTGTTTATTTGATAGTTCTTGTTTGCAGCAAGGAGTGGTACCTCAAATTCGTCAAATACCCAAGCGATAAGGAAGAACGCTATTAACTGCAAGGAAACAAAGTAAAATATTTAAGGCAATTAGAGAACAATTCAAGCTAGTAATACAATTAATGACTAATAAAGTTTGTATGCAGCTATATAGGGCACAAAGCACCAAAACACCCTGAATCTTATTCGATCTTCACAATATGTGATCTAACCTGATAATAGAGAAAACAGAATGGTGGAGGGGAGTGAAAATGGCATTTATCGTCAACCAGATTAGGTTTGAATCGCAACTCCGCCAGTTATGCATTGCATGGTACCTGGCCGGCATGATGCGGGATCACTTTTCGCAGCTCGAAAATGGAATAAGAATATCCAAGAGGCAAGAGTTTGGGATAATTAGTATGGATGCATATAGAACGCCTCGCTCATGGTTAGTGACTTATTATGATCCTCCTGTAATGACTTAATGTATAAGGAAACGGAGACCCAAAGCATTTTACAAGTTTATTTGAGGTCATATGACTGGTAAGTGGCAGAGCTGGGATTCAAACCAGGCTTTTATGAACAAAAGCCTCTGTGCGGCCCATCCCATCACAACCAGAACCTTTAGCTCAATGCATCTCAGAACCTAGTGTACCCACCAGTCACCTTGTGACAATGTAGGTCCTAAGTATGAGGTTCCCTGAGATTCTGCGTGTTTCACAAGCTCTCTTCGAGACGATGCTTACCCTGTCAGTCCACACTTTGGAGAGCAAAGGGATAAACTATGAATATAAACCAGAATTTAGGATTACCCTGGGGTGATGCAGGTGAGCCTTTAAGAACTGAGGCTTTTACATTCAATTCTTGGTTTCAGCTCTGGTCGTGATCTCAGGGTCCTGACATCGAGCCCTGCATTGGGCTCCACACTCAGCGGGGAGTCTGCTTGAGATTCTCTCTCTCCCTCTCCCTCTGCCACCCCCCTAAAAATAAATAAGTAAATCTTAAAAAAAAAGAATTGAAGCTTTCAGTGTTAGTGATAAAGATAGAATACAAGGGTCACAACCCTTTATTCAATGGGTCGAGTTCTTGCTACGGGCACGACGCAGTATCGAGTGCCTGGGATATGAAGATGAACCAGATATGCTGAGAAGCACATATGTTAGCAAACAACTCTAGCAAATGGGCCTCATAGATTCGGAGGCCGATAGGGTGATCCACACGTTCAGAGAGAAATGCGGGCTGTGTGCTTGCAAATGTAGGGTAAGGACAGATGATGGAGGACCTTGACAGATTCCTCGAGAGCCTGTAACCTCGATCCAAGCCCCCAGGGACCCGCTGTAGGTGTAAAAACAAGTTCAAGTTTAAATCTGGATTGAAATAGACCAAAACCAAGAATGCCAACCACGAGGCTATTGTAGAAAGCAGAGGTGAGCTGTTGTGGGCTTGGCTTTGGTAGAATCCGTGGCAACAGGGAATGAAACAGAACTGTAGGGCATGCTGAGGAGAACCACGGTGCCAGGAGCGCTGGACCTTAAACTCCGAGTGAAGCCTGGGCTCCATGATAGCTATGCCTCATGCGAGCCGTTTCTGAGCTTCCTCCTTCATCCATAAAACACAGACCATCTATTTCAGGGGCCATTGGGAGGATTAAATAAGATAATGCATGTGGATGCCCTTTGAAAACTCTAAAGCACTATATAAATTAAGGAGTTATTATTATTAAGTTTCTCATGCAGTATCTGACACATTATCACTGAATTAATTAAGTCATGAAAGAACGGAATTTAATGAATGCTTGGCTATGAAGAATGAAGAAGAGGAAAAAAACCAAAGGTGATCTCAAAATGTCCAGAGTCCTAGAATAAGAAAATAGTTGTACTGTGTTTGGTGGGAATGGGCGCAGGGAATCCGCAGGGGAATGAGATGGGTTAGGGCTTTGTGAATCTTATGAGAGACTTGGCCATGATAAGCCTGAGAGTCCCAGAGGAAGGACATTTCTCTGACTCTCAAAAGCTATCTGGGATTTTTAATAACGTCACTTAATTTTTATCATCCCCAACACCACCCGTGGTCATTTGGTGCCCAGCTGGTTGGCCTCGGACAAGGTTTTGCTGAGTGTTTGTCACCTCATCTGTAAAATGGGCATACAGATAATACCTACCTTAAAGGAATGCCATGAAGACTGCAATTAATAATACTTATAAAGCCCTTCACCCAGTGCATGGTGTATCCTGGGTTCTTCATAAACCCCTCTCCCTTACTATTGTCATCATTGCTGGTGATGCATGGAGTCCAATGCGCAGGGCTTGAACCCACAACCCTGAGATCAAGACTGGAACTGAGATCAGGAATCAGATGCTTAACCACTGAGTCACCCAGGTGCTCCTGTTATGGTGATATTTAAAACAGAAAACAGAAACATGGAAACAACCTGTGTCCAGATGAAAATATAAAGAGTATTAAAGCTAAAAGGACCCAAAAGATCATGGGTTCAAGTCTTCCCATCCACGCTTCTACCATTCTGCAAAAGAGGAAACTGAGGCCCAAGGAAGAGGCTAATGATCAATGTCATTTCTTTGGGAGCGTTCCCATCGACTCCGAGGGTCCAAAAAATCTCCAGGTAACTAAGTGAAAAAAAAAAAAAACAAAAAAACTGCTGAAAGGACTGATTTGTGAGCTTGCTCCGTGGTTAAGGCCATTCTTTTCATCTAAGCGGAAGTCTATTCCTTCCAAGCTGGACTATTAATTAAAATTCAGTGATGCTAATTTTACTGCCAACTTAGGAGATTCTTATTACATTTATTTTCCAGGTAATTGCTGCTTGTACAGGAGTTCAAATAGATGTCTTTTTTAGATGGTGCAATAGATCAGAATTATAATAGTTAAATTCCTCACCCTTCATTGCGCTACCTCTGATTCTGAAGCCCGCTTACTCAAGTTATACCAAGAACTCCCTCCCTCCTTCTCTCTCTCCTCCTCTCTCCTTCTCTCTCTCCTGTGCTTTTTGCTGTAGTCTGTCCTGTGTTCTCTCTCTCTCTCTCAATGGTAAGATCCACAGAGGCATGGGGTAGCAAAATAGAGTTTCTGTTTTGTTCTTCACCATTTTATCAGACCATTTCCCCTTAGAGGAAGAACCACAGATAATCCTTTACATAGGTATGGAAAGAGATCCCAAGAGCTTCTCCTTACACCAGCCATTTTTATGCTAATTTATATTCCCACTTTGCAGATGAATAAATTGATACTCAGAGGAATAATTTCCCCAATGTCACATGCGCTAATAAAAAAGGTGGATTCTGGCTCCACCTCTTATTTTTTTTAATCTTATGCAGGAAAAAAATTGTAATATGCTGTGCTCCAAAATAGAAAAACAGAGATGGTGAAAGGGAGTGACTTCACTCTCAGGGACGAAGGGCACCTGGAGGGGAGCCGTGGAAGCCGGCTGGAACTCCTCAAGTCCTGTCCAAAATCAGAGGCGCTCTTTCTCCCTCCTGTGTGTTCTTGGGCCTGTCTCTGACAGTGGGAAGATTTTCTTCTCCCTTCTCCATAACACTGACTTCTGTGATGATGCTCCAGGAGGATGAGGCCCCACTGGAAGGCACTTTCCAGGAGGAAGCAGCAGGTGCCTGAGTCCAGGCACAATGAGCTTCATAGCTATGAGCTTTAATGCTCTTGAGACGCTTGGCTCTTCCAGCCAGAGGACCAATTAACTGTATTTTGGGGAAGAAGATGGTTGACAGGCAGAAGCATATATTAATTTTAAAATCTCAAAGCTGGGGTGCCCAGGTGGCTCAGTTGTTAAGCGTTTGCCTTCGGCTCAGCGTGTGATCCCAGGGTCCTGGGGTCAGCCCTGCATCAGTCTCCCTGCTCTGCTGGGAGCCTGCTTCTTCCTCTCTCATTCCCCCTTTTTGTGTTCCCTCTCTCGCTGGCTGTCTCTCTCTCTCTCTCTCTCTCTCTCTCTGTCAAATAAATAAATAAAATCTTAAAAAAAAAGAATTAAAAAATAAAATAAAATCTCAAAGCCAGTTGCCATTTACTGTATCCTTATTATATACCAAGCATGATACTAAGCATTTTACATGCTTCATCTCCATTTGCCCCAACAACCTTGTAAATTGGGAAATATTATTATAATTGGGTCAATTTTATGAGTGAAAAAGCTGAGGCTCAGTAAGTTAAGTAACCAATATGAGGTCATGTGGCTAAAAATTGGTGGGACCACGACTTAAACCTGGCTGTCTCTGACTCCAGAGCCCCTCTACTGTGAGTGGCTCTGCAAACTGCCCGCCTGGAAGTTGTGGGTTGTCTAAATCCCTTCGGTTCTACAAAGTAGTATTAGGTAAGCAGGGGAAGCAAGTATTGTGACGATAGCAGTGGTACCCACATGAGAAGGCTTATGCCTCAAGGGAGGTGTGTACGCTTACCCAACAGGGACCTAGAAGAAAATATTAGCTTGTCTATTTATATTTTGATGCCACCCTTTGAAATTATGTACATACAAATTTTATAACATAAATAACACATTAGTACAATAGTACATACATAATTCATAAAGAAATAAATATAGGATCTTTCTCAAATTTATTTTACAGATTGGGATCAAAAATATTCTTTGTCGGGGCACCTGGGTGGTTCAGTCAGTGAAGGATCTGCCTTCTGCTCAGGTCATGAGGGAGGCTGCCTCTCCCTCTCCCCCCCCCACTCCTGCTCTCTCTCGCTATTTCTTTCTGTCTCACGTAAATAAATAAAATCTTTTTAAAAATATTCTTTGTCTTGAGATCTAGAATTTCAGGACATTAGAATTGGGACAGAAGTTTCAAGAACCTCTAATCTAGGGGCTCCTGGGTGGCGCAGTCGTTAAGCGTCTGCCTTGGGCTCAGGGCGTGATCCCAGCGTTTTGGGATCGAGCCCCACATCAGGCTCCTGCGCTAGAAGCCTGCTTCTTCCTCTCACACTCCCCCTGCTGTGTTCCCTCTCTCACTGGCTGTCTCTCTGTCAAATAAATAAATAAAATCTTAAAAAAAAAAAAAAAAAGAACCTCTAATCTAATTGTGTGCTTCCAGCCACTCTGGCTAGGTTTTCCAGGATTAACCTCCAGCCTTCTCCTGAGTGCTCTGGGTTTGCAGATTTTTGGGTGGTTTTCGTTGCCACTATTTCATAGCTATGGCGACATTAAGCATTTCTTTTCTATGACTCAGATCTAAGTGTCTCAACTCTCAGCCTAGTGAAGCGCTGTGAACTCTGCTGACTCAGCAAACACAGAATGGGACCCAAGTATGGGACATAGACTTTCATGTGAATGGTGCCCCAGGACTGACCGACATGGCCGCCGAGCAGACATAATGTGGGGAAACCAGCAAGAAGTAATCAGGAGACATCAGAAAGACTCATCAACACTCCGAACACATGAATCCCTGCAGCAGTGAGAGCTTGTCCATCACCAGACTGCTAGCCTGGTGAATTAACTTGGAGCACTGCTTTTCTCTTCTGACATCAGCCCCTCCCCATTCCTTTCCCTTCCTGTGCTTATGAATTGCAGAAGTCTTCAATCACCACCGCTGAGCTGGCTCTTCTGGAAGAAAACTGTCAGGGCACTGACAGAGAGCTGGTGGACATGCAGAACGAGGCAGCGAGTAAGGGACCCTGCACTGATGTGCAGGTTGGGGGCAGTCAGTAGAACCCCAAATGGGCTGGAGCTGTGACCGACAGAGAAATAACAGGTGTTCTTAAAGTTTGGGCTGTTCCAGAGAAATCACTCAGTGCCAGCTGGTTCTTGCATGAATGGTTCTCTAGATAGGCTGACCTTTGTCACTTAGTAGGGCGTATGCCACCTCTAAGCCTATTTCCAAAGCACTGACACCCAATGGAGTCTTATTCACCATTGAGCTTGGCCTGAATAGGGCTGCCCAATGCCCCAGACCATCCATTCATTCAGCAGTAGTCATCGCTGTGATCGCCACAAGTATCTCTTAGCATCTTGCCACCATAAGTCAAGGAGTTATTTCAGGCAGAAATAAGGGCACAGACTGTTGGGACAGGGCATCGGAGTTCAAATTCTGCTTTGCCAGTTACTAAACTGGCAACATCTGGAAGCTGCTGAACTTCTCCAGGTCTCCCTTTCCTAGTCTGCAGAAGAGGCAATTACTGCCATACAGAGAAAATGAGGTGGGATGTGCTGCTCCTTGCCAGTGTTATGTTTCTGCATCACTCTGCCTGAGAGCCACCTGCTCTGGCCAGAGACTGCCCTGCCCCACCAAGTGAATCAAGGCCTCCCCATCCCACTAGAGGAGCCCTCAAGCTGTGATTGATATCATCGGAATATAAATATCCCAGCTCCCTAGCCTCAGATTTGAAAATGTTGAGGTGCGTTTTCCACGCTGGGCCCAGAATTTCCTAACGGGCCAAGCGCAGGCAGCATGGTGGTAACTTACTCGATGATATGCCACGTATTGGCTGCCTTCCCTTTCCCATCTCAGTCCCCACTCTCCCACTGGTGTAACCTGGAATCACCTCCCAAATCATCTATGGGACTTGAATCCTGGCCTCTGGTTTTGCTTCTGAGGACACCCCAACTAAGATAGTATGCATTGCTCTGTAGACAGTGTTTGATAGAGAGCAGACAATGAGAAGGAGCTGGCACTTGTCCCCTGGAATTCTTGTGCAAGTGGTGGACCCTATCCCTTAACCCTCTACAGTTCATTTCACACCCTCCTCCTCACCAGAGTCAAGAAATCTTATCTCCTAAGAGAACTTCTTTTGTGGCCTGGGTAGGGGCTCTTAGAAGAGTATGCAGCTAGGCCAGGTCAATTAGCCAGTAAGAATTCATCCAGTTGTTCATAGCATGCCCAACAATGTGCTAACCTCTGTAGGAAACTTTGATGGTGTAGACAGGGTCCCCGTCCTCAGGTTGGGGGGGGATAGGACATACAAAATTAGGAGCAGTGCATTTCTAACCCGTGCTGCTTGGACTGCGGTGGTACTTCTCAATGCTTAGGCTGCACGCGGTGAAGCCTGCCCACGTCCCCCCCAGGTCCCCTTCCCTGGATGGTGAGCTGAGCCCCAGCTGACGTGGCGGTGGGTAACTCGTAGCCATCTGGCCACACCTTCATCTGGGCGGCTACCTCCCTCCACCACCAGCCCCTCTGCTAGACCAGACCTGGGCAGTGACTGGCCAGGGAATCAAAAGGGGACTAAGCTGCAGGGTGCTTGTGCTACAGAGCTTCCCCGTGGGATCAGCCTGAAGTCACTCTCCCGCTGAGACCACATCCTTGCTTAGGCTTTTTTTCATGGGCCCCTCTCCTCCTGAGAGCTGTTCCCCAGGGAAGTGGGTGGTCTCGCACCTGGTTTCTAGGAAACCAGATCTAAAACACTGCACATCAGAATCGTCGGTGGAAGTTTGTAAAAATATCTCTGCCTAGACCTAAACACCTGGACCTACTGAATCAGGATCTACAGATCTTCCTGGGTGGGGGACAGACAACCGTATGTTTTAGACCCTCAAACATCACTTCTCTCTCAACTTTTTATTTTGGAAATTTCAAACATAGAGTAATAATGAAAGAATAATATAATAATAAACACCTACACACTCCCCATCTAGATACACCAATTATTAACATTTCTTCTTGCATTCTCTCTCTCTTCCTCTCTCCTTCCATATCAAAAACAATTTGCAAGTAAATTATAACCCTTATGACACTCCATGCTCAAATACTTCAAACACGTGTCTTCCAAAAATAAAGACATTGTATATAACCCTTCCGAAGTTAGTAGTAATTGACTAATATCATCAGAGTATACCATCCATATTTAAGACGCACCCTCTTTTTTAGGTCAAGTGTTGAGATTTTCTCCACTGCAGTTACAATAGAAGTTCAAAAAGGGAAAGAGAAGTCTTCAAGCAGGAAGTAGGATTTGATTTGGACTTTGAAGAACTGAGATTAGAAAAGAGGACAAAGAAGAAATAGCCAAATAGAAGTAAATAAATATACGCAGAGGTACAGAAATGGGAACCAACATGGCTCTTGGTGGGAGGAAGTAACTGCGCAGACCCGGTGGACCGTGGAGCAGAGCAGAGAGAAATGGCTCAGGTCCCACGGAATCAGAGCACAGAGAGATCTGCAATTTAAGCAATCAAAGAAACGATCACCACATACTAAGACATTTTCAGTGCGACTGGCCTTATGAGAGTCACATCAGAGTTTTGGAATACATTCAGATGGAAAAGGGGAGGAACAATGTTTAAAGATTTAGAGTCAAAATTTCGCTGGGAAATTAATCAGGAATTAAAATCCATTCATTCACATATTCGTTCCACAAACATTTTCTGAGACTGTGTTATGTTCCAGGTACCAGTCTAAGCACAGGAAAAAGAAGCCTTGAAACAGACAGACAAGGTCCCTGCTTTCCTGAAGCTCAGGTTGGTGTGTGTGTCTGCACGCGCGCACACGTGTGCTTGAGTGTGTATGTGTGTGTGTTGCCTGTTGGGTAGAAGGAGGGCTAGGAATCATTCGATAGTTATAAGTAAATGAACAAGAAAAGATTAGATTGACAGTGATATGGTTTAAATTAAAAAAAAAGAAACCAATTTAATAGTGATTGGGGCCTGGTTCAAATTAGGTATTTGGGGAAAGCAGTATTTAAAAGCACTGTTTGCTGGAGCCGGCCACCAATGCAAAAGAACAGATTGCTAAGATTTCCGCGATTTGGGTTGCTGTTTGACATTACATTGGTAGCTTTAAGTAGGCCATGGCAGAATATCTACACAAATTGGCAAGTGCGACAAACCATGGCTTCTTTCTTCCAGAGAGCTGCCTATCAAACAGTTGCCAGCCCACCGCTGCATCGAAGCTGGAGCCTAAATGGCAGAGAACTAGCAGTGTCAAGATCCAGAAGAGGATATTCTAGGCTATCAGAACAAAGGCCCTACAATATAAAATAAGCCTGGCATATTTGAGGAACACAAAGAAGGCTGAAGTTTGGTGACACTGGGGAGAGAGAAGAGCACGGGATAGGGATGGAGACTGGCAGAAGCTGGATCACTGGGGACCATATAGGTCTGTCCTGACATTGGGGCTTTTATTTTGAATGTGACGGGGAGTCGTTGGAGGATCGTAAGCATAAGGATGCATAATTTGAGTTATGTTTTTAAAAGATCACCTTGGTTGTTAGAGAATGGTTGGGAGGAAGGGAAGAGTGACAGCAAAGAACTCAGCTAGGAGTTTAGTCCTTACAAAGCAATGCATGTGCAAGGTTACTCACCGCAGCGTGGTGTCAAGGCAGAATACTGGGACCAGCCGACTGTCCATTAATAGCAGAAGAAGTAAATTGAAAATGGTCTTTCCATATAATGGGGCTGCTCAACGGTTGTTTTTCTAAAAAAAAAAAAAAAAAAGACTCTTTTTACTTAAGATTCACAAAATATCTCTAAGATATATTATTAAATGAAAAAGAAGGTAGTACAAACCAGATTGTAAAGGATGCTGCTCTTTTGTGTAAAATGGGGGACAGGGGACAGATGAGACCTTGTTGGGATTTGCATGTATATACATTGCAAAATATCTAAAAGTGGTTATAAGAAGCTAATAGGTCAAAGCATATTCAATTGTCATTTTTGGAAGTAAAAGGATTTAAAAAAAAGTCAGCAATTGCATGATTTGGCCTGAAAGTTGTTATTTATTTTTGTTGTTGTTTTATTTGATATTTGCTATAGGAGAGCGAATAGATGTGGAACGGTATTATGAGGTGCACTTCTCAGTGCACCCTTTATGCTTTATTAAACCATGATAAAAATGATCTTTTATTCCCTGTTTTAAAATTAGGGTAGGTAAATGATTGATTGATAGATGACAGAGCGAGGGAGAGAGGAGAGGTTCATGCAAAAGTCCAATAAAAGTTTATGGGAGCTGAGGCTAGAGTGGTGGCAGCAGAGAGGAAGAAAAGACAGATTTGGGTTAGAATTCCAGGGTAAGGTTGATAGGACTCACTGTTAGATTTATGTCTGGGGTAATGCAATTAAGGCAAAAGAGGAAGCAAGGAGATATCTTCACTTAAGCAATTAAATACAGTTGCTCGAGCGACTAAATCAATGTGCTATCATCTAGGAAGACAGGAAAGACGGGAGGGAGCACAGTTGGTGGGGAAGGGAGACGATGGGAGAGCACTATTGACCCTCAACTGGGTGCGCCAATTAGGAACGGAGTCAGGCAAATCTGGGGTTCGGGAGAGAGTTCAGGGCTTTGAGCTCTGAAGTCAAGAGTGATCTCAACTGTCAGAAGGGAGAGGAGGATATTTTCAAAAGGGATTCTGCGAACTTCAAGGCTCTTTCTTTTCCCTTTGTCCGGGAACATCACAGAGGTTTGCACAAGAGGCAAATCAAACCGTATCTCGGGGAGAAATGAGTAAATCAAGAGAATCCGAACACGTTTCCTCACAGGCAAATGCCCCTTTGTCCACATAACACGTAGTATTCCGTCCATGCGCACTCGCAAACATCACCTAGGACGTCGGGAGGAGAGGTTTCCAAGGGTGGCACCATCACGCGGGGGCCAATCGCGGCTCTCCAGCGACCCAAGGACTGAAGGTAGTTTCCTGAGTGTCAAATGCGGCACGTCTTCCCACCAGTTCAGTGGGAGGTGCGGAGGCACGAAGTAAGTTCAAACAGGGGCAAAACCAAAATGATTCTATTCCCCCCCCTCCAACTAGCTAATCCTACTGGAAAAAATAACTCAAAGAGAAATAGAACTCCGTGGTGGCAGAAGGCAATCAACTGACCCGGTCATGTGTGGGAGTGCGGATAATAGAGTAAGTGACAAAAACAAGATAAATGGAAACATGATCAAAATAAAAACTTTTGAGAGCTCTAATGATTGGGATTCTCTGCCTAGAATTCGGGCTCAGTCCCCAGCAGGGTTTGAAGTGAGCTTGGCAGTGGGGAATGGAGCAGAGTCTCTGTAGGTTTGCAGAAGAAGCATGAAAACGCAGGCTCTGAACACAACCACACACACTTATCTTCAGAGAAGATGGTCCCCGGGCGCTTCTGGCGAGCGCCGAGCTGTTAGCCTTGCATCCTCACTCAATTCTAAAAATGGATAATTAAATTCTATTGCTCTAATGAAATTCCTCCTGTCGTTTACACCGCGGAGTGTACATGGAGCCTTCCGGGAGACTAGGGGGAGCCCGGCCTAAGCAGGAGATCATCTACACAGCACAGACCAAAACAGAGATGAGTCATTAGCTAATGAGGGTGAGCCCTGGGGGTGACTCCAGCGAGAAATTCAGGACTGAAACCGGACAAAATTAGATCAAAACATGTTACATTCTTTAGGGGCAGGGCTGTCCCCACTGAACAAAATCTAGGTAATGGCCACGGTGTGTACTTCGCTGGGTGTTATGAACATCTGGGTCTTAGCTCGCCCTGGAGAGAAATACACAGAAACTGGTAGGCTAACAGCTCTCTTGTCTCCTCGGAAATCTTCCAGAAAAAGAGGATGTGACCGTATATAGAAGCATACGTTGTTCTTACACTCACTACTGCTATTATTGGATCCATGACTGACAAGGAAGGAAGATGATATGAAATACATGCAAAATTTTAAGTATACATATATCTATGAATATACATTTGAGGGCTCTTGTGGAAAACCAAAAGCTCGGTGCCCTGAAGATTCTTACAGAAACATTTTAAAAATAAGAACTCATGTTTCCTCTTTGAGTGTGAGGTCACGAGGCCCTCGAGGTCACTGTGGTGCTCTGAGGTTGGCCTGCTCCAGTCAGTGAAACAGCAGAGGCCCAAGAGAGTCTGTTTTTATGATCTCTGTTACGTTCTGATTCCCTTTTTAACAGTGGGAACTTGCCACTGACCCTTGCAGGGAGTTCATTAAAAAACAGAATATAACAAAACACACACACACAAAACACAAACCTTTGGGATCCAAAGAGATACGAAAAAATATACATTGATATTATAACCTAAGACAGGAGCAACGGGTAGGTGGGGGAGGAATGAATTAAGGGAGCCATCATGACAGTGAAATGCATTATTACCTAGTTATTCATGCACTCTTGGCTTTTCAGGTGATGAACTTTTCACACCAGAAGTGGGGAAATTAATCAACTTTCCCTCCCTGTATGTCTTCTTGTGTCTTCTCTACTGTCTCATCTAATTGTTTTGCACTCAATATGGACATTGTTCTCATTTCAACTTTCTCTGCAGAGCTCGGGCGCCCTTACCTGACCCTGAAACACATTCTCACCTCTTCCAGCATCACGTGTCTCTAGTTTCTGCAGCAGTTCCTCAAGCAGACATGAATGAGGAAGTTCCTTGGCTTCTTTTGTGATAGTTGTGGGATCCCGGAGCCTCGGCTCCTGCTCGATCACACTAGTAGAAACTTCTCAGTTTCCCTTGCTGCATTTAACAAACTCTCCTCTCCTCCCCTCCCCTCTCCTCTTCTCTCCTCTCCTCTCCTCTCCTCTCCTCTCCTCTCCTCTCCTCTCCTCTCCTCTCCTCTCCTCTCCTCTCCTCTCTCCCAGTCACCCAGGAGAACATGAAGGGTCCAAAGATCTTGGTGACACCTAGGACCGGCCTTTGTGAAGGCCCCGAAAAATGTCCAATGACTCCGAAAAATGACCACCTGTAATGTAACGACCTCGCTGCAAAATATATCACAGATGTTTCTCACTTTGACTAAATGAGTAACAAAAAAGAGAGCGTGGGAGAAACCTTTGGATCTATCCAACTTCTGAATACCTCCTGATATAGAGACTCAACTTCTGGAAGGCTAAATAAACTTTGTAATTATTGCCCAGAGTTTTCACATTCCGTAGGGAAGCTCCTCTCTTCTGTGACACAACCCATTTACACGCCTTCAGAATCATCCCGGGAATTTAAGACCTTTTGAGCACCAAGCTAACGACGGCCCTGGACGTCAACTCGCAGGCTGAAAACCATTTATTTGAGCCAGTGTTGACATCACTCCTGTGTGACAAATTTACAAAGGAAGAGACGCAGCCTGGCGCATGAAATATAAGATGATTCTATGTCTTAAGTACTTAAAGCCTATTACCAAAATAGGTGTGCAATGTTGCCGTTATAAATATCACGCTTAACACCTTTTGATTCTTTTTACTCTGAAGTGTCCAACGTATTACGGAACAAAGAAAGGCCGTCTTTTAAATCTCGCTCCCTTCGGCTTCCTCAGAGATGGATGGGCCCCCTCTGAAGCCCGGCTTCACATAAAAGCACGGCAGTACATGGCAGTAAATCTGTTTTACATCAGCTTTTATGTGAGCCAGGTCTGGGCTGGGCTTCATTATCCCCTTTTTTGTTTTGTTTTGTTGACTGAAAAAATAAAATGTAGTCTCCAGCAATTCGGATGATTTGCTTTGTAAATAACATGAAAGCACTTTCCCTTAGAGAAAACCACCGGGACACGTGGAGCCCGTGGTCTCTGCTCTGGTGTGGTGGGATAAGCCACCGGCTCTGGGAGGTGCCTCCCTGGGCCATCCCAGGGTCTCTGGACCTCGCCACTTTGCTCCGGCAGAGACATTGTTGGCCTTAACTCTTCAAGGGCAGGCCCCCAAAATGCCATGTGGAAACTGGGGGAAATCAATACGTGTCAACCTCTTGAGTCTACCATGCGGTCTCTACAGAAACGCTCTAAAAACTTTGAGTTTTGTTTGAACGTTCGAAGCTGTTAAAAGTTGTGATTCTCTGATACGATCACATGTACATCCTGAGCTGTGCCTATTCAAACGCAGCTTTTTAACCACCAGTTAAAGGATCGAATTATACTTTAATCAACACCAATTCAATTAGAATGAAGGGTGGTGTCGTGGAAAGAACAGTGGAATGAGAGAAGATATAGGGTCACTGGCTGTGCAATTTGGGCAGGTCAGTTTCTCTGAGCAGCTGCTTCCTTATTCCTAAATGAGAGGCTAGTACCAGATAATCGGAGGGGTTTTGTCTGATTCTGGCTGGTTCTCTGAGGCTGTGGTTTTATGACCACTGAGTGGGTGCCTCTCACAGAGGAGAGAAACCACTAGGCCTCAACTGGGTTTTATCTGGCTTAGGGTAATAGAGCTTGGATCCCTGACAATTGGGTCCAGAAAATGTTTGCTTTCCCAGAAAACTGTCCTATCTAGAACAACAATTCAGATGACTTAAAAATAAATTGGAGCTGAGGACTTTTTTTCCAGCAATAATGTAATGTCTTCAAGTATCTGCTAGGATTAAATTGGTGGACTAAATTAACACTCATTTGCTTTCCATTTCCTCTAAAAAACATAAGTACAGAAGTGAAAAAGGAATAAACTATTACTAATTTTAATAGCTATGAGAAGAGGGGCTTGGATATGGGGATGTCATTAACAAGCCGGCATTTTAATGCCTCTCTTGGAGACAGAAAGCTGAGCTGAATAATGAAGCAAGTACAAAAGGCTACCACCTACAAGCAGCTAAGAGGTGAGGTGGGATCCATCCCCCCTCCATGGAACCCTAAGAGGTTGTGAGCTGGGAGAGAGCAGGCATAGCTGAATGAAAAGAGGGAATGAAAAGTCACACTGAAAACAAAGGAGGATAAGAAATGCACACATTGTGGAAAGTTGAGACTTCTAGTTAAGTATGTTGATACTCTGTTGTGGTTCTGGCTCTTACCGCCCAGAGCCCACAGTCAGAATTCCCAGTTATTCTCTTAAGTATCAATGTGTAACTAAGGATTGTTTGGAATAGGGGAACCAGAAGCAGGAAAGACAAAGGCTCAGATAAACAAACAGGGAAAAAAAAAAAAAGGGAAAAAAAACAAAAACAAAAACAACCCTCTGCAAGGGAAAGACGTGATTTTGAACCCAGTGAAGAACTTTCCTCCTCATCACCAGCACCACATCATCGTCATCAGCATCGCTGATGGACTTGAGAAGGCACTTTCTCCATTACGAAAGAGAGAGCAATTGGAGTGCAAGAAGGGGCTCACGAATATTAGAAATACAACTGACAAATTTCGAGGGCTATACCCAGAAAACGAAATTAAGAAAATAGCCCAGATATAAAACAAAAAGTCAGAGACAAAGAAATTAGAGGGAAATCTACGAAGTGAGGAGGAGCAATTCAAAAGATCTAACACCAGCTCAAGTGAGCCTTGGAGAGAGAAAGTGGAATAACAGAAAGAGACAATCGTCGACGAAACAATAGATAAGAATTTTCAGAGCTGAAAAATGATGAGTTTTTAGATAAAAAGAAAAAGGTTTACATCTCCATATATTTCATTGATAAAGAGAGGATTCTAAAAGCTTCCAGAGGAACAAAATAAAGTCGCCTACGCAGGTATGAGAATCAGGCACACATCCCATCCAACTTCCCGTTAGCAACCTACACGTAGGAAGATCCTGGAGCAATGTTTACGATGATCAAACAGAATAGAATTTTAATTCAGACGGCTCACCTGGACGGCCATGCAATTGTAAGGTAGAGACTCACTTTCAAAACGTAGGGGCTCAAAAACTTTGCTTCTAAACCACCTTTGTTGGGGGAAATTGTTCGAGAATGTGCTCCATAATCCCAGAAGGGGAAAATGTGATCCAAGAAACAGGATTTCATTTAAGAGAGCAGCGTAGGACATTTCAGGACAGCTGCTATGTGCGAAAGCCTAAAAAGCCACCCACCGAGGTTGGAGTAGCCTGGATCTCCGAGATGGAGGTGAGCAGGGAACAGTGGAGACTCCTGAGGCTAGATGGTGTAACTGAGAGTTCGAAAAACGTTGAAAGCCACAACAAAGGCAACGGTACAAGAGAGGGGTAATTATTCCTCACGAAAAAAAATATTGTATCAGAAATTCATGTTCTAAATAAGAAGCAATGTAAAACGAGGCATGATTCTAGGCAAATGATAGGGTATGAGAAAAGAGAATCTATTTGACTTTGAATCGAGGAATAGTCTCCTCGAGAGGACACCCATAGAGAAGGAAATGTAATCGCAGCCCTCTCCTTGGCCAGAGATTGAATAATATTTTTCACGGTCACAATAATGTAAATGTTATTTATTAGTTTTCAACTTTTAAAGAAAACCTGTGTATGTTGGGGGGGGGCTGGGACAGAAGCCTTATTTGCGCTGCAAATCGGAATATAAATGATGTATCAGCCTTGTCAATGAGAGAGAAAGGAGTGTGATATAGAAGGGATGTAAAGGAAGAATAAACAGGGTATGAATGCGGTCTTCTTCATCAGAGAATATTCAAAAAGTGCTGTCAAAAGGCGATGCTGTAAAAATACGGATTTAAGAATATTTAAATGTAAGTCAAGCAGAGAAAGACAATTATTTTATGGTTTCACTCATTTATGGAACGTAAGAAATAGGAAGATTGGTAGGAGAAGGAAGGGAAGAAGGAAGGGGGGGTACACAGAAGGAGGAATGTCTCCATGAGAGACTGTGGACTCTGGGAAACAAACTGAGGGCTTCAGAGGGGAGGGGGGTGGGGGAATGGGATAGGCCGGTGATGGGTAGTAAGGAGGGCACGTATTGCATGGTCCACTGGGTGTTATACGCAACTAATGAATCATGGAACATTGCATCAAAAACTGGGGATGTACTGTATGGTGACTAATATAACAAAATAAAAATTATTAGTAATGAAAAAAAAGAACATTTAAATAATTTTAAGTGTAACAAATGGGATAATTTTTGAAAACAATAATAAAATTTCAAATATTAACAGGACATATGTGTGTGAGAGAGAAGCAATAATAACCTGAATTATCATCATTCATGTGAGAAGTAAATTAATATTGACTAAAATTGACAAATGAAGAAGTCTAGTTTTAAGCTTACTTCCTAGGTTAGAGCATGATCTCAACCTTGGCCCCAGGCCACGATCACTGATGTCTGGGCCCCACCCCAGAGTTTCTGATATTATTCCTGAGGGGTGATCCTGGAACTCTGAGGTGTTTTTAGGTCCCTGGGGGGAATGGGAAGTGGAGTGCAGGCTGAGAGCCCCTGCTCTGGAGGGCCTGGAATAGGACTGCAAGTAGAGGGGGTGGGAAGGGGGCGGGGACAGTTTATCTGCATCATCAGCTGCTTCCTACTGTTGGATTTATTACCATATGTGTATACTATCTTCATAGAAGTTGAATTTACGGGGCGTCTGGGTGGCTCAGTCGTTAAGCATCTGCCTTTGGCTCAGGTCATGATTCCAGGGTCCTGGGATCTAGCCCCACGTCAGGCTCCCTGCTCAGTGGGAAGCCTGCTTCTCCTTCTCCCACTCCCCCTGCTTGTGTTCCCTCTCTCTGTGTGTCTCTCTCTGTCAAATAAATAAAATCTTTTTTTAAAAAAAGTAAGAAATTGAACTTACAACTTTAAAAGTGGATTTGATAACAGGGAACATCACTGAGGTACAGAAACCAGGTGAGTCATGGTTCAGAGCAGTGTAGCCTCCAGGGCCCTGGGGTTGAGGAGTCCGTGGGTGTCCTCTTGTCCTCCCTCCTTCCTTTAGAGAAGAGGATAATGGGGCCCACGGAGGCTGAGTCACAAGTTGCCTGCGTCAGGTTACCAAACTCCTTAGAAGTGGGGCGGGGCTTGTAGGTACCAGCAGACACCTCTCCTCTGTCTCTCCCAAGATTTAACCTTCCTCTCCTTTTCTCTTCTTCTAGTCCCGTCCTCCCCTTCCCCTGCAAATGTGCTCTTTGTGTCCTATCTTCATCTTCCCATTTTCCTGACTCCCTCCCCTTCTCTGCACCATAAGGAAAACACAGAACACAAGGTATGTCTTAGCGTTCACAGTTCAGTCTCACCGAATTGGAATGTGCTGTCTCCTTGTTAGCATTGGGCCACCTTCCCTTTCAAAATAAACTAAATTATCTTGCATTTTACTTCGCTTGACCTTCAGCTGCCCTTCCCTTGCCTCAGCAAGCCTCCATGGAGAAATGGGTCTTCATCCTAGCTGCAAAGACACCTCTTCTTCAGAGAAGGAGGCTGAGCGAGGGGCTCGCCCAATGTTATTACACATCACAATATGGACAACCTGATTTTACTTTTTTCCTGGCTGTTTTTACTCTGTTTCTTCTTTTCACTTAGATCAAGGGAAGGATGCATAGATCTCCATTGTTCTCTCCACAGCCATGGAGAAGTAGGGCAGGGCCAGAGACAAGGGTGAGAGATTTAGAGACCCCAGGAGATCCCAATTAATACAAACCAGTGGGACTGTGCCCCGCCCGTCACTTCTGAGGCCCCTAGACGTGTAGCCCGCATCCTCTCGTAAAGCAGAGCTTGTTGGCATTCGAAATAAACTATCAGTAATGGTGCTCAGAAAAATGCTTTATAGGCATTCCTGAGCCATATTCTGTATTTAAACTCCAGCTTCTTAGTATAATTTTAGTCTTAGAACTTAACATTTTTACTGCCTTTTTCTCCAAATAATCAATATTGATTTTACTGTATCTGTTATTATCCTGACATGAAGATTTATTTTCTTGCTTTGCTTTGCATGAGATGATAGTTTATAGAATGAACATTTATTCCATTCTTTCAGGAAAGCTCCTGGGATAATTATCTTGCCCCACTGGCAAATCTTTCAGCTTCTATTGTATTGAAAAATAATAATTGGCTTTGCCCCCTCATCAGGTTCGAACAGCTTTATTATGATTATGTTTGCTGGTACTGTGATAGCATCTTTGCAGGTTTGGGAACAGTTAAGGACGCAGAAACCTGAATCCTTTTAAGTGAGGTCCCTACTCCAAGCTTTCCTGGACCCCGTTTGCGGTGAACAGTACAAAGTCCACTTCTCAGAGCCAGACAACCACCTTTCACCCAGATGAGCAGCATCTTGGGTGGCGGTCATAAGAAGTGAGCAAAGGCGTGACTGAAGAGAACGCAGCACCAAGGAAACTGATCTTGATGTTCGCATGCTCCCTGTGGCTTGTGCACTGGCGTATATCACAAGGAGGCTAACCTTCAGAGGGAGCCGCAAGGTGCAGTGGAGAGAGAATGAAATGGGAAGTCCGTGAGCCCGGGACCTACTCTTTACTAGCCATGTGGTCCTAAACAAATTACCTAATCTCTCGGAGCCTCTGAGTCTTGACTTAGCGGGAACCATAGCATAGGAATATGCCTAGTATTTGGTTGTGTGCATTAGAGAAATAACATTATGTATAGTGGTTCACAAATGTAGCTATATACACATAATATGTGTTTATATGATATCAAAATGGAAGAGTTCGTGCAAAATGTCCAGAGGGAACACAGTTGTAGGGAGATCTACCTATTCATTCCCTCCCTAATTCATTCGCTCAACAAATATTTATTTAGCACCTGCTATGTGTATCAGGCTCTGGGCTAGGTGTAAGAATTCTGAGAGGGGATAAAACACAATCTTGCTCATGTTAGTTGCAAACATAAAGGTTGTTCTGTTAGTCCCACAAACACATGACATGTGGACTGTGATGAGGACCACGAGAACAGGTGTGAAGAGCTGTGAAAGCTTCTCATGGGGCTGGAACCCTAGGAGGTGGTGCTTGAGCAGAGGATTGAAGGAGGAAGGGAAGGTAGCTACTTGCTAAGATGGAGGGAAAAGCATTCCAGGCCAAGGGAACAGCAGGTGCAACAGCCACATGGCCGGAAGAAACTCCAGGAGCCCAGAAACTGAAGAAGGTCGGCATCTCTGCAGAGGGGGGGAGCACGTGGAACAGGGGTTAGAACAAAGGAAGCCCATGGCAATTCTAATGAAGCTCTAAGAGTAGGGTTAAGTGGCAACGTTTGCTCTGGGTGATAGCCTTGTGGGCTGTTTGTGTTTTCTTCTTCGACATTTCTGTGCATTAAAGCAAAAGAGTAATAAATTGCCATGGGAGGTAAAGACGGAAATAGAGGACATGTGGCCAGGCGAGTGGCCGGCTACCAGCAGAGCAGCAGATCGCAAAGGAGATGGGCCGAGGGGAGGAGTCCCAGTCGCAGGGCCACAGGCCAGGCGTGCCCCGCGTTCTTCTCGAATACCCCCAGTGTGCGTCACGGGGCGGGTGCGGAATTTACAGGCGCTGTAATGGGCACATTACGTTCATCAAGAAGGGAGAGCAACACAAATAGAAACAAAACTGGGTGCTGTAATGAGAACACAGTGGGCTGGGCCCAGAGCTTATTCCATGATCTCTAGCATTTCCTAGAATTCAACGATCCTCTCCTCTCCAAAGAAATCATACGGGCTGGCAGATACAGCTTTCCATCTCAGGGGACCCCGCAATTCCGTCCTGCTGCTGATTTTGGCACAGTCACTCTTGCCCCAGCCTCCTGTCTCTGCAGCTGGGCGAGAAGACGGTGGAGGCCCGGAGCGGCTCCAGTTCAGGGGATCTCGGTTCTAGAGCAATCTTCAGCAGAAGCTTCGGGGACGCGGGCGGAGCGCGCGGACGTGCTGCTCCAGTTGACCTGCCAGGAGACGGAGCGGCTGACCCCGACACTCAATTAGCAGAACAGACGATGTATAACATATGCTCGACACTGATATGATTTAACGTTAATAACTGGTTTTCAAATATTTATTACAATGGCTGTTTTAATAAATATTTCATGAACACCATTTTTTTTTTCAAAAACCCTCTGTTGCCAGCTTTGCTGCCTTAATTTGCCTTAATGAGGATTTTTTAAAATGCGGTGATAAATTGCTTTCCTGCCAGTGTGCAGGAGGTGAAGAGGGCTCTTCTGGAATATCCGTCATCTGGGGCAGCGAACCCAGGAAAAGAGGAAGAACCAGAAAAAAAAAATCCCCCAAAACGGGCTGGCAGCTGTTGTATTACTCCTCAGAGGAGAGGACCGAACTTAGACCATGGGCCCCTCGAGATGGGGAAGCCTTTCCAAGACAGAGAAGGTCACAAAGCCCCTGAACAGGTGACTGAGGACTAGGGGACCTCCCTAGGAAATCCTGGAAAACGTCAAAGCAAATGAAGAAGCCTAGTCTGGCCCTGGGCCTGCTGGGAGGGCGGAGGGGGCTCGAAGCCATTCTGGGCCTTGCAGCCTGACAAGGAAAGGCTTCAGAGCTCGAGAGAAGCAGTGATGGAAGATGATGCCACAGGCAGGAGAGTGTCCCCTGCCTTCCCTCACTCCGCCCCACTGCAACCTGAGGACCCTGTGAATCCCAGGCCCAGAGTGTCCCTGGGCCTGCCTCTGTGTTCACCTGCCCCAAGTGCCCACCGATGGGATTCGTTTTGCCTCCCTTCCTGAACCACTCCTCACAGACCTACTAAAAACTGTATTCCTCGAAGACAAATCAGTTTTTTTCTTTGGAATATTACTAAATTAGGATGCCTCTCACGATCCACGTGAGAACTGTACCCCCTCTACCTGGGAAAGCTTTTAAAATGATGCTGCATCCTCTCCCCGAGATTGTGCTACATTCAGGAAGGAGAGGGCGTGGCACCCCAGCAGTGCCCGCAACTGCATTCGGTGATGTTTGAAATTAGCTGCCTTCCCCCATCTAGAACCCGGGAGCCCAGGCCCAGCTGCCCGGTGACCCTGTTCCTGCCACTGCCACTGGCTCCACACCGCTACCAAAGTCTCCCCTGACCACACTCCCTGCCACCCCCTGTGCAGCTGACTGAGATCCTGCCTGAGTCACCTCTCCCTGGTTCTGGCTGATTAGCCTTCCTGGCAGGACTGGAGCCCAGCCTTCCATACCCCACCTAGCCAATGAGAGGCGTTGTTACCCTGCGTTGCTCACGTTCGTGTGCTTTTCTGACCTGGGAGACTGGTCCCACATGTCTGCCCAAGGGCAGAAGAGTGCCCTTGCGTGATAAAAAACGCGAGTAACACGTCTCTCTCCTACTTTCTATCTCCAGCGGGGCCACTTCTGGAATTGGGCTTGTCCCTTCCAGCTCTCTGAGCCACCCCCACAGCGGCTTCCCTCCCCTAGACCCTGTCTCAGCCCAATGTTCCCATCTTCTGCATCTTATCACTGGCCCTTGTTGCCGTCACTGATCTCAAATATTAGTTTGAATCCTTTTCAGAGCAGCTGCTTCTTAATGATTATGTTCTTCCTGGCATGGCCTCTCCTGGAGGGCCACTGTGAGGCAGGGCTCCAGGAGACACTGTCCACGCTGTATTCTCCCAGAGTGGAGGTCCCTGGAATTTTGCAGCCTTGTTCTCCCACTTCCCTGATTCACCGCCATTGTAAAGCAGTGGTTTCCGTGGGCCCATTTAGGGAGAACCCAAGCCTAGAAAAGAGGAGACAATTAAGCACAGTAAGCATTTCAGATATCTACTGTTGGCCACACCACACGCTGCAGGTGCAAAGAAGAAAAAGATGTAGAGACCATAACACGTAATTACATATATAGTTGTTGAGTTCTATGATGTACTTATGTGTAGAGGCTGTGAGTTAGGGACACCTAGCCAGGTCCATAAAGGTTCTGGGGGTGGGATGCAGGGGGCACACATGAACTGAGCCTGGAAGTGGCTTAGATCAGCCATGTGAAGAAAGGTGTGGGTTCGAGTGGGGGTGGGGCACATCAGAGGAAGAGGATTACATGAGCACGGGCACCTACTTCCCTGCCTCCAGTGATGAAGTCATTATCTACACAGTTTAATGTAGACAGAACATAAAATATGAGTCAGAAAATGCCAGGAGCAAGGCTGGAGTACTGGACAGTAACCACGTCATGGAGGAGCTCATTTACCTTCTTAAGAAACTTTATCTTATCATAGGTAATGGGAAACCATCAAAGAATTTAAAAGAGGAATGATATGCCTAGATTCAGTGTTATATCATCACTTCCTCCAGGAGCTCTGGGAAGAGTAGTTTTGAGCAGGACAAAATAAGGCAGAGAGCCCAATAGTCAATAACACAGTTTTATACAGACAAGATAATAAAGACCTTGACTAATAATAATACGGCTAATATTTATTGAGTGCTTATTATATGCCAGACATCATTCAGATTCAAAGTATTATGTATTCAATGTTCACAGTAGCTCTATTAGGAAAGCACTATTAAAATTTCTATTTTGCAGGAGAGAAAATAAAGTCCAGGAAGGTCAAGAGCTTGTCCAAGGACATACAGTCAAGGGAGTTGTAGAAAGGAGAGGGAAAAGATTCCAGAAAGAGAAAGATGTAGGGGGCCAATTGAGACAAAATGCTAAGCAATAGCAGAAAGAGTGGGAAAGCTCAAGTTCATGGGCCTTTCTGACCTGGGGGACTGGTCCCGTATGCCTGCCCAAGGACAGAAGAGTGCCCTTGAGTGAGTATTCAGGAGTGCTGCCCATTTTCCAGCATAGGTCACTAGGGGATAGGGCCATTAACAAATCTGGTAATTAATTTAGGAAAAATTAAAATATAGCAGGAGAAAGATAATGAGTTCAGTTTGGAACCTGAGCAGGAGGTATACGTGGGACATCGAGGCAGCAATGACATCCAGGTAGATGATGGTAAGACAAAACCTAGGAGAGGCCGAGGAAAACACTTGGCGGTCAAACACAGAGGCTAGGAGCTTTTCATGGTCAGAGAAGCCTATTTAAACACTGGAAATACCCCTGCCTAAGTAACTATAATCTGGGAAATGATCTGGTTCTCAGTTTTGAGAGCTGATAGAAGGTGAGTCTAAAAATACAAAGGCACCAGCCCAGCCTATTATAAATAGCCACAGTTTCCAGGATCCAGGGCCACCTCTCCAGCTGAACTAGACAGTGGCTGACCCCCTGACTTATTCCTCCGGAAGTCCGTTTGTTTTTAATGTTCTTTTTATTACATTATGTTAGTCACCATACAGTACATCCCTGGTTTCTGATGTAAAGTTCAATGATGCATTAGTTGTGTATAACACCCAGTGTACCATGCAATATGTGCCCTCCTTACTACCCATCACCGGTCTATCCCATTCCCCCACCCCCCTCCCCTCTGAGGCCCTCAGTTTGTCCGTTTGTTGATCCTTTCTTGTTTGATAGCAAATGGAAGAGTGAATGTATCACGTGGTCAGATGAGTCAGTGCAAAGGGGCTGGGTCATGCTGACTGCCAGCCGGTGGTGTCAGGAACTATCGCCTGAGCTTAAATACACACACACACACACACACACACACACACACACACACACACACACATATGTTCTGTTTCTCAGCAGAACACTGACTAATCCAAATTTCTATCTCTGTCTTTGCCTTCTCTGTGTATTTGTCTCAAAACTTACCCTCTCTCGTATAAGGTCATTTATGATTAGACTTAGGGGCAATCTTGATGATCCCAGGTAAGCCTCTCCTTTCAAAATATTTAACTTAATCCCATCTTTTGCTGCTTAAGGTAATATTTACTCTTTGCCATACAGGGTCATAATAACAGGTTCCAGGGATAAGGAAGTGAATATATCTTTGGGATGCCATTTTTTCAGCCTACCACAGGCGGAAGCAGTATCCTTTTAGGCAGAGGAGAAGAAATCAAAGGAAAAAATAGTTAAAGAAATGGGAAAAGATGAAATATTGGAGAAAAATTCTAAAAGACTTGGAAAACATCAGGAGAAGGAACTGACCCAAAGCAAGTAAAAGGATTGATGAGTGGTGTTAAGTTCTGAGAGCACGAATCTTTATTTTGGCAGTAGCCAATGTGTCACTTCCATCCACTCGTTGACCTAGGATAGGAGCAGTTGTGGATCATTAACTCACAACCAGCATTTTGCTAGCTCATGCGTTACCCGTGTCACGTTCTATGAGCCCCCCTTGCAAGGGGAAGAGGATAACGCAGTCAGGGTTGCCTGAGTCAGCCCACTCCCAGCAGTGCGCCAGGGTAGACCAGTTGTATGAGCTGTCACTCTGGTTATTTCAGAGGACACAGCCAACAGGCAATGAAAGTGAATGTGCAGATTTCCACGGGCCATGGGCTGGGGGGGGGAGAAGTATTGCCAAGAGGAAAGAAATGAGAGCAGGCATCAGTCCTGGGTGGCCTTGGGACAGGAGTTGTGGAGAGGGTCAGGAATAGAGAGGGAAGTGCCCAAAGGCAGGGCAGCAGAAGTCCCCACAGGGGTGCCCAGGGAGGGGGAGGTTGGCATTGCCAAGAGGAGGACAGTGTCAGGGGAAGAGACAGCTCATGGCACCCCCAACTGCTTCTTCACAATCTGCAAACCATTGTCCCCACAGGATGCTACTGAGCTTCCTCAGTCCCCGCGGGCTCACCCTAATGGGATGTGTTCTTGGACAACTCACGTCACCTCCTAGGCATCAATTTTTTCATCAACAGTAGGGGAATAAAAGAACCTACCTAGGGGAGCCTGGGTGGCCCTGTCAGTTAAGCATCTGCCTTTGGCTCAGGTCATGATCCCAGGGTCTGGGATAGAACCCCACGTCGGGCTCTCTGCTCCGTGGAGAGCCTGCTTCCCTCTTCTTCTGCCCACTGCTCCTCCTGCTTGTGCTCTCTCTCTCTGTCAAATAAATAAATAAAATTTTAAAAAACAAAACCCTACCTACTTCAACGTGTTGTTATGAGGGTCAAGGGAGTCATGCATGTAGGGCCTAGGGCACAGCCCCTGACACACAGAGCCTCCTGACGGAGGATAGTGGAGCCATTATTACTTGTGTCTGGAACTTGGACCTCGGTGTGATTCATATGCACTAATCCACAAAGTCCTCTCCCCTCTCTGGCATCCACATTTTTCCATATTTCTGCAAAACCCTCTGCTCCAGGTTGCTAGCCAGTGGACTTGCTCCTTGCTCCCGTCAGCCCTGCCAGGGGATCGCTGCTCCCACCACTGAACCCGGAGCCTACCCAGCTTGGCCATGGCCCGGCAGGTTCCCATCTCCTGCCTGCGGGGTCAGGAGGGCCTGCTTCTCTCTCTGATGGCAGCCTTTTCTCGCCTGCTTGTCTGCAGCCCAGCTACCCGTACGGCGATTTGTTCCAGATGCTGGGCAATTTGCGTAGCCCTGCCCAGCATGAAAAATATTTCCCCGATGCTTATCGACCTCTGGAAGAGCTGGTGTTTTCAAGCCTGCCAGCCGTCACCTACTCTTAGCTGGAAACGTGTGGGCCTTTCATCATCATTGTCCAAACAGGGCAAAAGCAGCAGCCAGTGGAGAGAGAATTCTTGCTGGCTCACACCTGGGAAGTGGTGAGTCTCTCACCCACTGAGCTGGGGACGGAACCCCCCCCCCCAAAGAGTCATTGTTTGTCTTTCTAGGAGATGTGTCTCCAGGAGTTTGGGGAGAATGTACCTGATGAATCGAGTGGGTTTCTCAGCGGAAGCAGAATCAGTGAGTTGGAAAAAGTGGTCCGAGAAGGAAGACCAGTGCATCAGGCCCTTCCCGCCTCTGAAGAGGGACAGTACTCCTGGGACACAGGAACAGGAATAGCTGCTATCATGCGGCAATTTAGTGCCTCGTTATTATAGTGTGTGCTCTGAGGGCCAGCAGCGGCCAGCACCTTTAGAAATGCAGATTCCCAGGCCCTACCCCAGACCAACTGGATCAGAACCTGCACTGTAACAAGATACCTGAGTCATCTCTATGTAAATACGCTTTCAGAAGCACTGACTTGTGGGACACATAAAGATACTATCCTCCGCCTCATCCCAAAATATCTCCTTTCATTAAGCGCTGCTGGAGGCGCTGGCGAGTTAGACATTCATTACTTCTTAACTAAGACTGGGAATGTTTCTTGAAAGAGGTTGCATATAAAGTCATTATTGTAATGGGGTCCCACTTCTGCAGGCCTCTGACTCCTTCTGTGGACCTTTCAGTGCAAGATCAGGTTAGATTTTCCTTTAAAGCCTTTGTTTCTCACCCACAAGGCTTTGGCTGAAACTCTGGAGCAGCAGCTCTCACAAACAATGTTTATTACAAGCCCATGTGTTTGTTTCCTTAATCACCAGTGATGGGAACCAGCCCAGAGGCACATCGAAGCTGCTCCTAGTAGGAGGAGAATATCATTAACATGTCAGAAATGCACGCCTGCCTCGCGTGCTACACGGGGATCTCCCAGCATGGCTGCTACCTTCCCAAAGACAACTGTGTGATCTGTCATTTTCATGTACAAGAACTTAAAAATAATCTTAGATTCCCAAGCAGCTCCCTCTGGGATGGACATCTTTCCTCCTGTGACCCCAGGACCTTGCTCGGTGTCCAGCTCAGCATCAGCCCTCGGGGTTTGCAGGGAGGCCAAACGCTCTTACCTCGCCTCCAGTGCCCACCACATGCCAGGCAGTGAGCTAGGTACTGCCACCTGCTCTCTCTTTCCATTTCTCTAGGTGTCTATTGACCTCTCCTGACCGGTCTGTGTTCCACACAGCAATCCCACCGAGGAGGCAGTAACGCTCTCCCTTGCTGGGGGCAAAGCTGGCAGAGAACAAAGCAGCTTCCTTGGCTCCAAAGCTCACGCTGTTTTCACCAGGTCGCCTTGCCTCCGAGGACAGGGCTGAATGGGGAGACGCTGGGTGAATTGTGAGAGAGCATGTGAGGACACCTTAGCGAGGTTTGCTTTTCCAGGGCCCCGCCCAAAATGCCTCTGAAGGGGAAACCCCAAACCAGTAATGAATGGGAGAGCAGCAGCTACTGTGGTCAGGGACCTGAGCCAGCCTCCCGGGGCTGCCGGGTCATTTCTGCCCAAAGACTGTCCCTCATATTCTAACAGACACCAACTTCACTGGGCATGTGGGGAAACCAGCAGATTAGGATTCAGCGCAGGTTCCTAAGCAAATGCCCAAATCCTATGGGGGGGAATCAAGCTCTGGAAATGAAAACAAAAGCAAGGATCAAAAATCAGTTTCAGTAAGTATCAAGGTAAAAAAAAAACAGGATTTGCACTGTCCCCCTACCACCAGCTTTTCTCCCCACGGTTTGAGAAGTCCAGAATGCCTCTTGGTACACGATTAAAATTTCCTCTTTCTGTGGCTCCCTCCCTCTCTCCTTCATCTTTTTTGGTCTGAGCTGACACCAGAGACAATTAGGGACTGTATAATCATTGCTGCTGGGGCTCCGCTTGCACATACATTCTCCTCAGAAGGGGCTGATTACCATATTAAGCATCTTTCACTTGACAAAAATCAGTGAGAATGTTTCCCTCCATTTTCCCCAGAATACAGACAAGAGAGTCAAGAGGGAGAGGCAGCCAGCCACCAACGAGGTCTAAATCATCAGAAATTTCTCTGTCTTTCATAGCGTTTATTTCCTTTGATGTTAAAAATCTTTTTCTTCTTGTGCTCTATTTATTTGTTTTTGATTTCTTCTTCTTCCTTTTTTTTTTTTTAAACTGCCATTCAGAGCGGCTGTCCTCTCTGCAGAGCGCTGAACCTGCCATCGTAGATTGGAAAGGTCAGCGGGTCTGGCCCTCTGAATCATCCTGTAGCTGTGGCCGGAGGCAGACCTGCCCGTCAACTCAGATCTAGCCAATCGGACTGGAGGATCTCACTGTGATTGACAGCTTGCCAGAGGACGGCAGGTTTTCATTCACCATTTTCCATACACAACAACGGGAAAGAAAAGTAAACCCCAGAAGCCAACTTTGCAACCAGCCTGCAGTGCTTTCTGACTTGAAGGGCAAGAAAAGCGGAGACTCAGATCAATTACCTAAATAATTCAAACCCCCAATATATTTCCCCTAGAAACACTCAAATAATTGAAGCAAAGAGGGCTTTGGGGTGACCTACATCAAGACCTCTCTTTATCTTGCCTCACCAATTTGTCTACCTGTCTCGGACGGTGTCAGTAGGGCCAGAGGATGTGGGGAGAATGGGAGTCATTTATTAAGTGTTTATCATGTTTGTCATATCAGCTGAACACACCATTAAGATCTGGGCCTCCATGTGGCTCAGTCTTGGAGTAGTTTCATTCAAAGGATTACAGTCCAAAACACATAAATAAGGTTTAAAGGGATTGCAGTTTTAGCTCTCTTAAAGTACCTTAAGAGAACCCAATTCATAACATAGGGCAATACTTCCTAGTAACGAACAAGCACACAAACACTGACCTCACGTCCAGTTCTATGCTGCCCCACAGCCACAGGAAGCCCTCTCTACGTGCCCCACACCCTCCCATCAGCCCCAAAGCACCTGCCATGAGGCCCTGGTCTTTCATTCCTTTCTCCCTTCACTCCCACCTCTCTAGACACATCTCTATTCATATTCACTGGATTCTATATCACATACCCGCAGAACTAGCTGTCAAAGACTGAATTCTCATTAGGAGGGAGGAGAAAGGAAAGCCGTGCAGGCTGCAGCAAAGACAAAATGTTCTTCGGTGGGCTGGGGCCGATGGGGCAGGGGACAGGGAAGGCTGGCATGCTCACACACTAATGAAATTCATACCTGCCTCACAAGCCATGTGACAACTTCCAGAAGACGATATTATCTCTACTCCATGGCAGACAATCTGAACCCCAGGTGAGTTGTCCAAGGTCACAGACCTAACGAGTGGCAAAATTAGAACCAAGGTATATAGGACAACAAAGCCCACCATTTTTTCACCAAACCACGAGTGTCCGGCAGAAGAGATCAGATGAATCTCGGATGATAATAAGAATAATAAAATTCATATGATCAGGGGCGCCTGGGTGGCACAGCGGTTAAGCGTCTGCCTTCGGCTCAGGGCATGATCCTGGCGTTCTGGGATCGAGCCCCACATCAGGCTCCTCTGTTGTGAGCCTGCTTCTTCCTCTCCCACTCCCCCTGCTTGTGTTCCCTCTCTCGCTGGCTGTCTCTATCTCTGTCAAATAAATAAATAAAATCTTTAAAAAAAAAAATTCATATGATCCATTTCTCATCATCCTTTTGGTGAAGCAGATGTAGGGGTGGGAGAGGTAAACCAAAGGGTACTGCAAATAACTCCCACTTGGTTTGTGACCCAACTGGTCTTTCGGCCCTTACATAACGCTAGCTCATGGCTCTTTCTGATTATATTTGGGTGTGGCTGGCTTTCCTTGATAAACACAATTTCATTCATATCACAAATATTAAATTCCTGCCATGTGAGGGATTATGTGAGGAGATGGAAGGCAAATAGAAAGACAACAGGATCCTTGCCCCAAGAGAGTAGGAGTTGACTTGGAGGTGCAGGCATATAAAACAATTCGGACTGTGCGGGGTGGTAAGGGAAGCCGAAAACATTCAACGGAGCCTGAATGGATCAGGACAGACTTCACCAAAGGCATTTGAACTGCTCTTGGAGAATAGTGTTCTACTGCCTTTTTTAATGGCTTCTCTTAGTTTTCAAGGTAATCTTCAACTGTTCAAATTTCATACTTAGCCATTGTGTTCTACTCAATCCCTGACAAAATTGTTACATTGACTGGACCCCAAATCACACCCTCCCAAGATGGGTCACATAGAGAAGTCTTATTTTCTTGGCCTCTCCACAGTTCAATTCTATTATCACTAGCATGGCTCAATAAATGTTTTTTGAGCATATAATTGTAAGCAAATAAAGACATCGCCTCTGGCCTCGTGGAGCTTAAAGTCCATTGGAGGAGATATGTATTCTTCAAATATTTTTAAAGGTCATGTGGCATTTCATACACGTAAGTATAAAATTTCAACTATGCCCTGAGCAGACAGAAGAGAGGGATCTGACCACGCGTGGGAGTGGGGGGCGGGATTGTGGGAGATTTCTCAAAGAGTCAGTACTTGAGCCAATATCTCAGGGCCAGAAGGGAGGGGAGAGAATCATCTCTCGCAGAAGAAACAAAGAGACTGTGGTGGGAGGGAGCAGAGGAAAAGAAGGGCTGAAAGAATAGCAATGTGCTCAGAGTGGAACACGCATGGCGAAGAGCAGGGCGAGATGAAGACAGAGACACGGGTGGGGCCAAACCCTACAGGCCTGTGGGCATGTGAAATATATTGGCGTTGATCCCATGAGCAAAGTGAAGTTGTTTATGCCACGACAGGCAAGACCAGGTCTGCCTTTTAAAAAGACCACTTGAGCTTCTCCTTGGAGCATATGTTGCAAAGTGGCAAGAGTGAATGGGTGAGAGAGTTTGGGAGATCCTGCCATGGGCCATGGGAACCAGAAAGGGTGAAAACATGATCACCTTGGAGTGCAAAAGCAGGACTCTGGTTCTGAGCCCTTTGGCTCGCTGGTCAAGGCAGCCTGACCAACGGCATTGTCTTGTTTGGGTTTCCCCATCTAAGAAACTGGGGAAGACACTTCCCTGCCTCTTTCCAGGGTGCTCTTGAAGATCAAATTAAGTGATGAAAATGAACATACACGACGTACCACAATAGGATAGTGATAGCAAAGAAACAATTAAAATATGCATAATGGGTACCTATTGCTCACGTAAGCCCTGCCCAAAGAAACAAAGCCTGGAGAAAATAATGTGGCTTTTATTTATTTTTTTATTATAATAATAGTTTTTTATTATATTATGTTAGTCACCATACAGTACATCCCTGGTTTTTGATGTGAAGTTCGATGATTCATTAGTTGTGTATAACACCCAGTGCACCATGCAATACGTGCCCTCCTTACTACCCATCACCAGCCTATCCCATTCCCCCACCCCCTCCCCTCTGAAGCCCTCAGTTTGTTTCCCAGAGTCCATAATGTAGCTTTTAAAATTAGCACGTATTCTAGGAGGTATCCGAGAGAGAGAGAGAGAGAGAGAGAAGAGAGAAACGTATAAGGAGAGAGGAAGGGGGAGAAAGGATTCGAGGACCATTTGCATTTAGCTCTTTCAGGCAGAGAATGGGGGGAAGAAGACTAATGTGTGAATATGGAGAAAACAGACGAAAAGTGCATTCCCCTCTTCAGGATGTTAGTTCTGCCTCCTGCTCCACCAGCTCAAGGATCTATTTATGAATCATGAGGCCTCCTTTTTGAATAAGCCCTGATGCTATTTTTGTTTGCTTTTAAAAGAGTTACCTCAATTTTCCGCTTCCCCCATGTGAACCTTTGCATAATTACCCAATTGATAACATTCTCCTGACCAAAAAACAAGCCCAAGGAAGAAAGGCTCACTCTGAATTTTCAAAATGCTGATTCCAGAAAGAACAGAAAAGATTTCTTATTTTGCCCCATTCTACAATTGTATAGCAACTTCTTGGCTTTTAAAATGATGAATAAGTAAACCCCATTATTCATCTTAATAAAAAAAATTCTACCGAAACCCTTTTAAGGCTTATGACAAATGGAGTGTCTTGAATTAACAAAGTACTTGGAACGTGGAGCAAAAACTCCCTGCAAATATCCCAAAATGTGTTCTCAGATCGCTTCTCCTGAAAGTTATCTTTGGAGAGCTGTTCACCGGCTGTCCCCCACCTTCTTTTCCCATTAACCCCCTCCCATGGATGGCTTTGTTCCTAGAACCTTCATTCTGTACAGTGTCAAATGCTTCTGAGAGCTTGGAGAGGTGTGCTTCAGGCTCTCCATGCCAAGCCTGGCTGTGCCAGCTGCACAGAGATCCAGGGCGATGGGGTGAATGCCACCTGCTTGTTGGATTCCCTTCCCTCTCCCCCTCCATGCCCGCCTCACCCAAGCTGTGGCAACCTCTCTCAAAGAGTGACCCAATCACCTTGAAGCAGAAATACATCAATGTGTGAGTTCTGCAACAATGGGATTGAAATTAACCTGCTAGCCTGGCAGATAATTATCTTAATAAGAAATTTTCTTTGAAAACGCAGATTCTACAAACTACCCCTTGATCTCCAAACTCGAACCAAGCAAACAGCTCCATCTCAAAATATGATCTTAGAATGAAATTAATATTGATTATGAGGGATAAAAAGTGCTGCATGGAAGATAGTAAAAATTATTTCAGATTAGGGGGTGGGAAAATAAGAGGAGAATAAAAATGAAGTATTAGCAAAGCAGTATAAAATGACAATAAAGTCCAGTGTTGTTAAATCACTCAGTTAATTAATAGAAGATTCTGGAGGAATCTATTCAGTTACCACTGAATTGTGTGATCTGTTTTGTTTTGTTTTCAATATTCAACAGACTCAGAAATTCAGGAGGTCTTTGGACAGAGGGACCTGAGGGCAGGAGCCTAAAAGCTACAAAATAGGACGAACTACATTAAGTTTATTCATTCACTCACTTATCCATTAAACATGTATTTTGTAAGAACCCACCATGTGCAACTGAGAGCTAGGTGCTATAGAAACAGGGCAGATCACTGTCCGCAAGGTGCTTACAGACTAGTGAGAGGAGTCATGATTAAATCACCACAAGGTTATGATGGGGACCAGAGAGGGAGAGAGAGGTGAGTTCCACCTACAGGAATGAGGAAAAGCCAATCACCCCATAAAGCCAGCTTCCGGGTGGTGCTACTTGTGGGCACTTCCTGTGTGTATTTCGGATTTGCTCTGTTGATGGAAGTATGGCTGAGACCTGCTCCCTTGTGGGAAGTAGGCCCAACACAAAACAAAAGGATATAATTCCTGTTGACAATCTCCCAGAAAGAACAGATGCAGGATTCCAGACTATAGAATGCAGGTCTAGAGAGGAAAGAATTGCTTTTATCTCTTTCTCTGGTCTTGGATCTCTAGGGCCTGTGCTTCTAGTGGTAGAGGTCTAG
>NW_024424008.1:38104097-38224538 GCF_017311325.1 Ursus maritimus
AGAATGGGTGCTGAACTGATGTCTGGAAAAAGGGACTCATCTAGGAGCAAAGGGAGGAATTACTCCCTACTCGCCATTGACTATATATGGAGAGGACTCTGAACCTGAGAGATCAAGCCATAGGACTGTAAGTTTCCTTAGGTAGCTATTACTCTCTGTCTACCATTAAAGGCTATATATCAGAGTAGTTAAGAGGAAGGGCCCTGGAGGCAAACTGCTTTCATTCATATCCTGACTCCACCACTAACTCTATGAGCAATCTTAGAAAAATTTTTTACTTTGCCTCCCTTCACTGTCTTTAAAATGGGAAGAATCACAGGATTTACCTCGTGGAGTCACTATGAAGATCAAATAAGTTACTGCATGTAGTGGACTTCTGATCATTCCCTGTAAGGGGCAAACATTCAGTAATTATTTGCTATAAAACATTTATCATTAAAAAACTACTTAATTTTAGTTTCATGTCATTGAAGTTACTGAGTGTTTGTAAAATTTTGAAATAATTAATAGGAACACTGAGCCTTACCACAGGAGTTATAAAGGGTAGGTTTTAGAGTCAAAATATCCCTATCTTGCTGATTGGTCAAGAGAGTAGACATTAGAAAGAAACTTACAAAAAGGGGTTTCTAAAGGAAGAATGTGAGTCCTGAGTGCGAGGAGCCCTTCCCTTCCATGACAGTCTCCTTTCAAAGATAGTCGTAAAGGGTCTGACATTTACTTTTAGTATGGAATTTCATGCTAGTATTCCAAGAGAAATCGAAAATCATATCATTTGCATAAATGACTTCTGATTGGACTTCTGATTGGAATGAATTACATGTTCCTAATCTTCCCAGGTAATTTCCATGGAAAGCCCTAGATATATTAGCCAACATCTTGGTTTTCAGGTCATTTTATTGAGCCAAGTCCGTTTGCCCAAGTCAGGCAAGGATAGATATCAGGAAAAGGGGGTACACACACACACACACTCACACACACACACACACTCACACACACACCACGACCACTACCACCCCCCCCCAAGTGTCATGCATTAAAAATGTAAGGAAGAGTTATTGAGGAAATACCTACAAGTGAGAATTGGCATAGCACATGCAAACTTCATCCTTACCCACGAGAAACTGTGACTAGGCCAGATATGGCTGTGTGCCCCATGGAAAGGGCTCATGAGAGACTCTGTCACTTTGTATAACTTCATACTACACTACACATTTATAGGAGAGGTAAGAAGGAGGCAATATCTAGTCAACAATTCAATTGAAAACTCCCTTTCCAAGGAATGGCATTTTTGGAAAAAGGGATAGACTCTGGAGTTCAGCCGCTGATATCCCCCTGTTCCATTGAGCTTATTCAGAACTTTGTAGCTGGCATCCTGCTGAGCTGTTGAAATCAGGAGGAAATGAATCTCCAAGGCCCAGGAGACCTGATCGCCATAGGCCCCATGTGTTCGCTCTCTTATACACGTAAGGCTTTCCCTAAGCCAACACTCCACTTTCATTATCGTAATTGCCACCCGTAAGTGAGGATCTCCTAAATCAAATCTCCAGCCTTGACTTCTTCCTGAGCTTCAGATGGGTATTTTTCCTTGCTTGTCTCCCAGTATATCTCAGACTCAGCATATCTAAAAATGGGTGACCCTCTTTCCCCAAACCTTCTCCTTTGCCTAAATTTTCTTGTCATAAGTGATTGTTCCACCATTATCAGCTTTGATTGAAAGCATCCAGATCTGAAACCTGGCAATCATCTTTGCCTCCTCCCTCTGACTTTTCATATTAATTCAACACTGTGATGGCTAATTTCATGTGACTGGGCTAAGGGATGCCCAGATAGCGGGTCAACGTTATTCCTGGGTGTGTGTGTGAGGATGTCTCCGAAAAAGATTGACATTGGAATCCGTAGACTGAGTAGATTGTCCTCACGCATGTGTGCTGTTATCATGCAATTTGTTAAGGGCCCAAATGCAACAGAAGAGGCACAGGAAGGGTTAATTTGCTAGAGCTGAGACATCCATCTACTCGTCCCCTCAGACATAGACATCCGTGGTCCTTCTTCTCAGGCTTTCAGACTCAGAATGGGACATCCTCAGTCCCAGACTCTCAGGCTTTCAGACTCGGGCTAAATTACAACACCAGCTTTCCCGGGCCTGCAGATTGCAGAGTGTAGATCATGAGACTTCTTGGCCTCCATAATTCCACGAGTCAATTTACATAATAAATCTCCTCTTTATATCTATATGCTGTATATCCTTTGGTTCTGTTCCTCTGGAGAACTCTAACTAATACAATCACTAAGTCAAACCCATTGTAAATTTCTATTTTTTTTTTAATGCTGCGGCCAAGGCCTTAGCTCAGATATTCATTGTCCCTTGCCTGAATCATCCCATGTCTCTTAATTGGTCTCCGTATCTCAAACTTTCTGTCATCATTAACTACCTGAACTCCAAATCTCAGCTTGCCACTTTATTGTCCAATTTATTTTTTTAATGTTTTTTATTATATTATGTTAGTCACCATACTGTACATCTCTGGTTTCTGATGTAAAGTTCGATGATTCATTAGTTGCGTACAACACCCAGTGCACCACGCAATATGTGCCCTCCTTACTACCTATCACCAGTCTATCCCATTCCCCCATCCCCCTCCCCTCTGAAGCCTTCAGTTTGTTTCTCAGAGTCCATAGTCTCTCATGCTTCATTAAAATTCAAAATTCATTTAAAGGCCCTCATTGCCCAAATTCTTCAAAATGACCTATAAGGATTTTCATGAATGTGTATCTTGTGACTGACCTTCCTTTACTATGTCATACCTTCAACGTACTGGAAACAATATGGTGGTTCTTGCTCTTGGGCTTTTAGCATAGTATTGTCTTTCCAGAATTATCCTATTTTATTTATTTATTTTTAAGGTTATTTATTTAATTAAGTAATCTCTACACCCAAATGGGGCTCAAACTCACGAACCCAAGATTAAGAGTCACAGGCTCTTCTGACTGAGCCGGCCAGGCACCCCTCTTTCCAGGACTATTTGAGAGTTAATTCACTATCACCGCCTATCCTTTGCTTCATTAGCTCCAACTCATCCTTTATTTTTAATTTTTTTTAAAGATATATTTATTTATTTGAGGGAGACAGAGAATATAAGCACAAGCTGGAGAGGCAGAGGGATAAAGAGAGAGAATCTCAAGCAGACTCTATGCTGCGTGTGGAGCCCAACGTGGGACTCGAACTCATGACCCTGAGTTCACAACCAGAGCCGAAACCAAGAGTTGAATGTTTTCTTTTTTTAATTTTAAAAATTTTATTTATTTATTTGAGATAAAGAGAAAGCATGTGAGAGAGAGAAGGAGAGAGCGCAAGCAGGGGGAGGGGCAGAGGGAAAAGCAGGCTCCCCACTGAGCAGGAACCCTGATGCAGAGCTCAATCCTAAGACCCTGGGATCATGACCTGAGTCGAAGGCAGCTGCGTAACTGACTAAGCCACCCAGGCGCCCCCAACTCCTGCTTTAGACTTTGGTGACAGAAATCTGGTGATCACTTACCAAGTAGATGCCAAATTATCCAGAGACGTGTCTATTTGTGCCAAAAGAGGATCTAGAAAATCTGAAAATCTCCTCCAGGTATTGCCAAACCCTAATTGACTGCATTCCCTGGGTGCTGAGCTTTACCACTGACACCACCCATATCAGGGGTAACTATCAGTTGGACAGTCATCAGTACACTCATTACAATGTCCTTCTTTCTTCTAACCAGGGACTCCACCTGCTTATCCAAGAAGCATTCCACCTCCATGAGTGACCCCACTTGATCATCTTTGCCTGAGGGACCACATTTGTTTCCAGTTTTGGTACAAATTCATCTTCACTTTGCGACTTTGATTGCTCATCTTATCTTCCTCTTCCTAGGCTGACAGACAGGAAGAATTAATGGCTTTGAAAAACCTTTCTGTGTTACTCTACCCATCACCAAGCTGATCGATTATAAGGTCAACTGGGCCTTCACAGAACAGGAGAACTGTTACATACATAAGTTATATACATGTCTCCTCTTCCATGCCTCCCCCACTGGACCAACCACCGACAAACTCTTCCTAGAAAATGTGAAGTCTCACAGGCTTCCAAAGGCCAAACGAGTGTATTGGATTCAAGTCAAAAAGAGGGGCACCTGGGTGGCTCGGTCAGTTAAGTGTCTGCCTTCAGCTCAGGTCATGATCTCAGGGTCCCGGGATCCTGTCCCGCATCAGGCTACCTGCTCAGCGGGGAGTCTGCTTCTCTCTCTCCCTCTGGCCCTTCCCCTCACTCATGCTCTCTCTCTCTCCTTCAAATAAATAAAATCTTTAAAAAAAATTTAAAAACATCAGTTCCCATGCAAATAGAGGACAGATTTGGTTGTCTTTGTCATAATTTCTTATTCAACATTCCAAAGATAAAGCTAACTCCGTTCCCACCACTAAGTACCTCTATACTCTCAAAATCCATCTTTGTTTCGTCCATTAGTTCCCTCTACCCTGCGCTTCCAAATGAAAGCGTTTGAGAAGCTCCCCTGGATGTCCATGTACTGTGTGAACAATTGGCTTTTCACTACCAGCATCCCACTCTGCCTGGGAGATGAGCTGTGCGTTGGAGGTTATATGAAGTGAGTCCAGCCCCAAGAGAGATAAATCAGAGTCCTAGGATTTAGTTTCTTTGCTGTGTATTCTCACTGTTCTCCTTCCAGACTCACCTACTGCCCTGCTTTATGGCCTTCCGTGACCCTCCACTTCCCACGGTATAAAGCTCAAGGTTAGGCCTCAGACCCAGCGTGACAGGCCATTTCCAATCTGGTTCTTCTCTATCCACCTAGCCTCATTCACCTCAGGTAGGGGTCAAAGGGTGTAAGCTAGAGTGTACCTCAGAGACATGTCAGTACAACCAGCTCTTTGAGGAACATAGTAGGGGGAAGTATAGTTTCCCTTACAACTCAGCTAACAGTGACACAGGACCTGTGGCAAATAAGCCACTTTAGCAAGGCATATTTATACTAGCACAGGTATTTTGAGGTAAGGGCAATGTGGGAAATACTCAAGAGGGATGCAGATTATATCAGAACTCCAAGGGCTGAACCAGAGTAAGGATTACCATCAATTCCTTACGGAAAAGAAACTGAAAACCTGTACTTCCTTTGCTCTATGTTACAATGTAAAACGAACTGCAGATAGTTCTCATTACACATTGTGACTTCCGTCACACTTAAATCCTTTAGTCACTTCCACAAAGCATTGTAGTCATTGTTGGTCAAGAATCTCTCCGGCCATCGTTGTTATTACTGCCGGGTCGGCGAGGTCAGATCCTTCATGATGATCGGAGTCAAGACTCTGGCACACCATAGCAGCAGGTCCAGAGGTGCCCTTCACTTCCGCGCAGAATGTTGTCTTAACGGCACTTAGTCTTCGGTGATCCCACGTGGAAATGCCATTTGGTTGCAAGTCTCTTTCAATAACACTCCTCTGTCTGGGGCTAAGTGCCAGGACTGACACGGACCCCAGGTTGCTGATACCCATCTCCTGCCTTAGAGACTCTTATCCTGATCTCAGACTCATCACCACGCTCCACCTGTCCCATTTTCCATACCCACGTGGATTCAACGGTCACGTTGTCAGGATCTCGCTGTCAGGATAGAGCATTCCTATGAGGCTCCGTTCCACCCAGGGTCACCTGACCAGATGCATTTATGATGATCGGATCCCACTTTCCAGCCTGGCCTTCATTTGAACTTTATCCTGCCTGTTCAGCCAAACCCGCACAAAGAGATGGGGTGCTCCTTGGCCAGCGCCCGCAGCTCTGCTGGCTTGAACTCCTCTCCATGGCCTTCCTGGGCAGGCAGAGGAGACAGTTTGGCTGGGGCATATCTTTCGTGTAGGACAGTTATGGGAAATGGGGCTATAAAAGCAGATTGGGGTCAGCCTGGGGAGGATTTGGAGAGAGAGAGGGAGCATCCCTCCTCTGCTTTGAAGCCCTCTTCAGCAGCCCAGCACCGCCACACGCAACTCCAGATTTCATTTACTGGAGAGGGAGCAACTCCATTAAACTTCAAAGCATCACTTGAGAGAGGATTATTTTCTTACCAAGGTGACTGGAGGTATTTCGGTTCTAAGACTTTATGATCACATTGTCTCAGAGGCAGCTTGACAACGTCTTATGTCTCTGACACTGGAGGGATTTATTCACTTGAAGCGCGGCATTAAATCCTTGGCGGGCACTGTATGTAAAATCTGGCTTTATAAATAAACACTACTTTGCCCTTCTGCTTTCCTTTCTTCTGAGAATCTGCAAGCCTCCAACATCTCATAATGAAATAAGCCTTAGGCTCCCACCTTAATGGAAGGTAGATGTTATCCTTGCTGAGTTGTAGAGGCTCACTCCTCTTTAGGCCCCCAGCGTGATCATATTCATACTTCTTTCCCTCCAGAGACATGGACAAGTTTGAGTGGCTAATAGGTAGAATTATTCCACTTGCCGATCTTGAGGAAGAAGTGAAGATCTTTTGTCCTAAGTACCACCATTGTGCCTTTATTATCTCATCCTTCCCCCCAAAACTTCTTTCTGCTTCCTAATTCAGGACCAATGCATGTGTCCAGTTAAAAAAAAAAAAAACCCACTGGGTAAACAAACAAACAAACAAACAAAAAAACCTTAGCCTGGTTATTCCTCCAGACAGGATCACCTAGCTCTGCTTGAATCCTGTTGGTGATGGGACGCTCACTACCCCCACAAGGCTGCAGGTTCCACAGGAGATAACTCTCTTCCTCCCGGGAAGCTAAAATCCCCTTCCTTGTAATTGTCGCCTTTGGGCCCCAGCCGTGACCCTGTGGAGTATCTCTGAGCAACTGTTATTCTTTCTCCATATGACAGCACCTCAAATATTTGAAGGCAACTATCATAGCTACTTTTCATTATTTTCTTCTCCCACACGCGCTAGGGGCAGACCTTGGCAAGCAGGAAAAATTGTTCACAGTGACTTGTAATATTTCCATTTCTTAAGGAAGAAATAAACATGGAGCAATTTGTCACCCACTTACTGTCCTATTTTTTCAGGTAGAATAAATGCTATTTTCAGTGCTGAAATCTACCTCAGTTAACTCTTTGGTCTCAGAAAGCCACTGAATTTTGTCACGCTCTGACGCTTTTGCTGACCCTACTCCTAGCAAACATTGGTGGCTCTCTCCTCTGTGCTCCCAAGATACTCCAGTAAATTATCGCATTGTTTTATTGCAGTTATTTATACCCACGCCTGCTTCTCAAGACTTAAAAGTCGCAAGCACAACCCATATTTTAGTCATGGTGGTGTCCCCAATGCCTAGCCCGGTGCCTAGAACTTGGTAGCAACAAAATAAATGTTTGCTGCTGAATGAATGCTGTCTATACATCATCATAAAGAGGGTTGTCAAGATTTCTTCAATGCCTTAAACTATTGGGAATCTGTTACTTTACAAAGTTGGTTTATTATTTCTCCTGTCAGTTTCAGGTTCCAAAAATATGGAGCACGTGTACAAATGTGGAAGCAACTTTGTATATATATACCCCATAAAGAAGATCTATGCCAGCTCTCTGCTGTATTTATCTGGCGACTAGCATCAGTGGTGACACATAAAACTATACAGTTAAAAGACATTAAAGTACAGCTTAGATGAAAACAGATGAAAAAGATAGAAACTGCTCAAAAGGCTGCTGAGAAGAAAAATATCTTTAGGCCCATTCTTTAAAGCATTTACATAAATAATCCTGACTAGTTATGCACTTGTGTGTGCGTGTGTGAGTGTGTGTGTGTGTGTGTGTGTGTGTGTGTGTGTGATGGGGGGGGGACTGGTATGTTTAATTTAAAGTTAACATTAGCAGTAATGCCCACTTTCCTCTCCTACTTCTTCAGTGGTTTAGGAGATTGTCAGGCTGTCTTCAAATATCCTATCTATCACTTGTGAGGGTATTGATAGGAAGGGGATTGTGAGTGGTCAGGGGGCCCTAGGATAGCACAAATATATGAGCAAATCTGAGAGCCGCTGGGGAGGGGTGGTAAAGCTTATCGGCTCTGTTCAGTTTCCTATCAGCTCAGGATGAGAAATAAAGACTAATGCCAGGAAAACTGTCGGTGAAGGGCTCATCCTAACCAACCAAATTTGATGTAAGAAAACCACTGTGTGTGTTTGATGAATGTTTCTCTCAAATTCCATTATTTTCTATTTTTATTGAAGTATAATTAACAGTGTTATATTCGTTTCAGATGCACAATATAATGCTTCAATAATCTGTACATTACTCAGTGCACGTCACAATAAATGTGCTCGTAATCCCCTTTATCCATTTCCTCCATCCTCCCACTCACCTCCCCTCTGGCAACGACCAATTTGTTCTCTGTAGTTAAGAGTCTGGTTTTTTATTTGTTTCTTTTTTTGCTTTGTTTTGTTTCTTAAATTCCACATAGGACTGACATCAGATATGATTTGTCTTTCTCTGTCTGACTTATTTCACTTAGCATTATACTTTCTTGGTCCATTCATAGTGTTGCAAATGGCAACAGCTCATTCTTTTTCATAGCAGTGTAATGGTCCGTTTTACACATGGACTACGTGTTTTTATATATATGATATATATGTATGTGCATATGTATACATATATACATTATATGTGGTATACTACATTTTCTTTATCCATTCATTTATGGACGGACACTTGGGGTGCTTTCTTGTCTTGACTATTATAAATAGTACTGCAATAAACATAGAGGTACATCCATCATTTTAAATGATTGTTTCCCTGTTCTTTGGTTAAATACCCAATAGTGTAATTACTGGATCATATGATAATTCTATTTTTAATTTTTTGAGGAAACTCCATACTGTTTTCCAGAGTGGCTGCACTGATTTGTATTCTCACCCACAGTGCACAAGGGTTCTTTTTCTCCATATCCTTGACAATACTTGCTATTTCTTATCTTCTTGATAGTAGCCATTATGACAGGTGTAAGGTAATATCTCTCGTGGTTTCGATTTGCATTTCCCTGATGATTAGTGATGTTGAGCATCTTTTCATGTGTCTGTCAGCCATTTGTATGTCTTCTTTGAAAAAGTGTCCATTCAGGTCCTCTGACCATTTTAATTTGATTATTTAGGGTTTCTTCTTTTTTTTTTTTTTGGTCTTGAATTGTGTAAGTTCTTTATATATGGTGATTATGAATGCCCTTATCAGATGTATCGTTCACAAATACCGTCTCTCATTCAGTTGGTTGCCTTTGTTGTTTTGTTGATGGTTTCAAATTCCATTTTAAATGTTCAGTAGATTTAAGAGAGTAAAAGAGCAAGCCTAGCCCTAGCCCTTTAGGACAACTGCCAGCAGTTTTTTTGTGGAAGAATCTGAAATATGATTCTAGTATTATATGCAAATAACAATAATAATAATTAATAATAATTCAATCTGCTAGTTGAGAGGAGGAAAGATTAGAAGACATGTTGCTATATTATAACTTTAACCTAACTGTGCAGAGATGGTGAGGGTATGTCACATTGGAACTATCTCCACATTTACTTCCCATGTAATTTTAGACTCTAGAAAAGACCTGGGGCACAGAAGTGAGCTTAAAACAAGCTGAGATGCTGAGAAAAGAGGCGTGAAGGAAGGTAGCTCTTTTTGAGCAAAGGAGGTAACTAGGTGCAAGGAACAGGGAACAAGGAACGTCCTGTACGGATTAGTGCCGGCAAGTAAGTAAATAGTCAAAGAGGCAGACCTACATCTACTGAAATGCTTACGTCTTTCAAAGTTTCGAAGGTCAAAACTTCAAAATCAAGGTGGCAGCAGGTCCTAGTTTTCCTGGAAAGCTCTAGGGGAGAATGCTTCTTTCCTCTTCCAGCATCTGGGGCCTCTTGGTATTAATTGGCTTGTGTCCACATGACTCCAATTTCCACCTCAGTCTTCACATGCTCCCCACTCCATGTTGGTGCCTTCTCCTCTGCTGTCTCTTACAAGGCCACTTGCCTTCGGGTTTAGGACCCACTCGGAAAATCCAGATGATCTCATTTCAAAATCTTCAACTTAATTAAACCTACAAAGATGCTTTTTCCAAATAAGGTCACATTCACAGGTTCTGGGGATTAGGACATGGACATGTCTTTTGCGGGGGAGCCACCATTCAACCCACTATAGGAATCAATAAAGCAATGATTGTTACATTTAAGATAAATAGTAAATTTAGTTAAGAAGATAATTTTTTTAAAATTGTATTCCCAATAGCATTACTCAACGTTTGTCTATCAATTCCTATGGGGAAAAAATGATCTTAATAGAAACATATTTTCAGAGGGCAATAATGGTTTAATGTGGAACTGTGTAGTTCTTCTTTTCTCGAGGTGTGTGAGTGTGTGTGTATGTGTGTGTGAATGTAGGTGTATGAGTGTGTGTGTGAGTGTGTGTACGTATGTGAGTGTGTGTGAGTGTGTGGGTTTGGCACAAAACAGGTAAATTTAAACTTTATAATGTAGGATGCTGCTTTTATTGATGCCTGAGATAGGGTTGTTCTTATAAATGTTATTTATTAGGTCAGAGTCCTAGGACCTTATCAGTTTTAGTGCAAGTAACCAAAGGTCAGAGTGATGGAATGAAAAGTCTTTAGAGTTCGAACGGAAGCACCTGGTTTGAATCTTTTCATGACTGTCTGATCTTCGGTCAGATGTCTAACTCTGTAACTGCCTCATATAGTTAGTTTCCTCCTCTGTAAAATGGCAGGGGAGGGGGTGTAATCCTCTTTACCTTCTTAACTTTCACCATGAATACCCAGCCCCTTGATTCCTTGATCTGTTCTCCAGACCTGGTCAGAGCAGGGGAGCATAGCATGGAACCAGGGACATGGGGACAGGAAACCATAAGGACAAACTTTCCTTTCAAACTTCTTTGGTTCAAGTCACAGACACCAAGCTTACTTATATAAAAGAGGTTTACTCTAGTATTACATAGGGGGCTGAGATTGGGACTAAATGCCAGATGGAATCCAGGAAGCTCTGGGAACCAGCTCTCAGGGTCCTATCTCTCACCCCACCCCACCCCCACCTTTACTATGACGATCAGCTTCTGCCCCTGTATCGGTTCCAGGAGCATGCCACTGACTACCCTCCTGGACTCCCCTGTGGCTTTGCTTCCTAATAACTTTGAGCAGCATGGGCTTTGGCTATCCTGTTGAACCCAAATCTACATTGTGTACCCTTTCAGCTTCTGCCCCCATGGCTAACACCTTCAATCTCCAAGTTGCCTAGAAAATTACCCAATATTTCCTTCTGGACTAGTGCATAAGTTATGAAGAATATGGCTGTGTTGCCCTGGGACAAAGGCACAATTATCAGTAGACAGAAGGTGTGGCTATGTAGGGCAAGACACAGCCACTGTTCTCAGAAGGGATTACATATGGATTAATTTCACCTAGAAGGTGGCTGAGGCAGACAGCTATGTGACCATCTTGTCCCTAGTATACCCTGCCCTTCTCTGAGAACCATTTTCCCATCCCCCAATTCTTACAGTTCCACATGAGCCACTGTGTTCTTATCTGACTCCACCTTCTAACCGCAGCTGATTTGATCAGGATACTACACCTATAATCTGCTGGACCAACAGCTCCTTCTTCTCAGTTACCGGAATTGAGTTTATGAAAGGGTTTTATGAGCCTCCCTCTTTTTACCAAAGCCAGGAATCTTGAAAGTTATAGGTGGCCATGTTTTTTGCCATATGTAGAAAACTGATATTCAGCATGACAGAAAGATGCCAACATGCAGCAGGGGAAAACTGAATGAAGGATGAAGAGGCTCTTGCCAGCATCCCAAGCACCTGCTATACTTCCTTCTGTGACCCAGCTGCCTCCTGGCCATCCCAGCTCTGCCTTGGTGTTCAGACTTCACGGATTCCGTAAGATATCTCAGAGTATTCCCATCAAGGTGATCACTTTGCTTTAGCTAGTTCAGATGGGTCTCTGTTGTTTTCTGCCACAGCCATCCTAAGAGTCTTCCGGAGATGTAGGCAGGATGGGCCCTGAGACTTCTCTAGAACACCCCCTTGACACTTTTGCATCCGGCTGGTGGCTCTTGTGAGTGGTACCCAGAGTTGGCCAGGTTTCTCATCTGTAGCATCAAGCCTCACATTTGAATTCAACAGAAGCCACATATGGAATTCCCCATAGAATTTATTATGTGGCTAATATTTATTGAGCGCCTATTATGTGACAGGCCCTAGGCTCTGCACTGGGAATTTGATGAAGGATAAAACAATCTGCTGGCAGAACCTTAATATTTTAAAGTCATTTTTATCCTAAAATTCTCAGTAAAAAGTGTTCACTCTGATTGAACATTTCACCCCAACCCACACGCCACCATCGCAAGACAAGAGCATTTGCAAACCCAGAATTCTCCCCCACTACATATGCTTCGATTATACTGATGTACTTAAGCCAAAAAAGAAAGCACTGGGGGCTGCCAGCTTTAGTGATTGGAAAGAAGCCCTCTGGAGCCTCTTTTCTATCACTACATTTGGGACTTTGCTTTCCCTTGATTCCCACATGCAATTATAGGAAATAAATACAAGTAAAGTCAAGTCATGTATAAAGAGGTGCCTGGGAGAATAAGAGTAACCGTACTGCTACCTGGTCTCTCCATTTTACTGTTAATCTCCTTGAAGACAGAGGAGTTACTTGATTTCCTCAACATTTAATAAACATTTTTTGAGGGTCTTCTAAGTGCCCTCCACTCTTCTAGCAGCTTAAGTTTCAGTGGTGAGCAAAACAAAAACATACCCTTCCAGTGGAAAGACAAAGAGTAAGCCAACCACAGGTAACATAAGGTCAGGTGGTGAGTAGCACTATGAAGAGGCATCACGGGAATTACAGGAAGAGAGGCCAAGCCACCTGAGAGAAGACCTCTCTGAGGAGTAGCCTGTGAGTGAATGCCTGAATGAAGAGGAGGAGAATGGTGTAAATATTTGGGGGATTATCCAACAAATACAAATGTCTTGAATTGGAAAAAATATTTGAGAAACAGCAGGGAATATGAATGACGGGGATGAAATGAGTAGAAAAAATAAACTAAACTTATAGTGGTGGCCAAAGACCAACCATGTAGGGCCTTGTACTCCATAAAAAAGAGTCTCAATTGTATTTTTAACATGCTGGAATCAAAGGGGCCACAAATCCTTTGTTAGCCTTTCCTTGAGAGGGAAAGGTGTGTTTCTCCTTCCCTTGATTCTAGGGTGCCTGTGATAACTTTGCACAATGGACTACCACAGAAATAATGTTAGGGCAGCTCCTGACCTGGACTTTTGGAGAATTGCTAGCTTTAATTCTGGTCTCTGGGAACACTTAGCTATTATGTTCCAGCTATGCTGGAGAAATGATGTGGAGATGTCATAGACTACATGAAGGAGGACAAGGGCTCATCTGGGCCAAGTGGAGTCCAGCTTTTCAATCCTCTTTGCCAAGGTGCCAGGCATGAGTGTGAAGCCATCTTGGACCCTGTGGACAAGACTAGCCTCCAGCTGAACCTACGGAGTGACCCCAGTTGATACCATGTAGAAAGGAAGAATCACCCAGCTCAGCCTTGTCTGGATTCCCAACCCACAAACTCATGAAACATAATTAAAATGGTTGCTGTTCATCTCAGTCAGCTCAGGCTTTTATATGAAAATACCACAGACTGGGTGGCTTATAAATAAAAGAAACTTATCTCTCACACTTCTAGAAGCTGGAAATCCAAGATTGGGGTGCCAACATGGTCAGGTTCTGGAGAATCCCTTCTCCTGGATTATAGACTGCTAGCTTCTCATTGTATCTTTACGTGGTGGAGAGCAGAGAGAGGAAGCAAGCTCTCTGGTGACTCTTATAAGGGCACTAGTCTCATTCATAAGAGCTCTACCCTCATGACCTTGTCTAATCCTAATTACCTCCCAAAGGTCCCTCCTTCTAATACCATTAACTGAGGGTAAGATTTCAATATATGAATTGGGGGCGGGGGGAGACATGAACATTGATTGAGTCCATAAAACTGCTTTAAGCCACTGGGTTAAGAGGTAGTTTAAAACTGGAGTTCTTAGTGTGATGGTAACCATTGGAGGCTTGTTGGCAGAGGAATGACTTGACCAAGTGCTCTGTGAAGAGTAGAGCATGGGGGTACATAAGTGGCAGGAGGGAGATGAGTTAGGAGGTTACCGTAGTAGTGCAATGAGAGGTGCTATGGGCTTGGAGTAGAGGGTAGACATGGAAGAGGTGAAAAGTAACCACATCCCAGATATATTGCAAAGGTCAAGCCCAACAAACATAATTTGTTAATGGTTTGCATGTTGAGTGTGAAAGAGTCAAGGATGACAGCAAGTGTTTTGGTCTGAATACCTGGATAAATGGGAGAGAAGGGGTTTTAGAGGAAAGGCACACAAATTTGGAAGTGGAAAATGGAGCTGAAGACTATGGACAACCATCTGAGGGAGCATTACCCAAAGAGGAATGCAGAAGTGAGGTGCTAACTAGACCTCTCTCTTCCGGGGTGATGAGGAATGAGGAGCAGCTTCCTGAGCATTCTCGAGGGGAATCCAGGACACAAGTGGAGGGGTCAGCTTTAGATGGGAACAGGCACAGCTTATAGCTAGAAGGCAGAGTATGTGGGTACAGATGCAGGAGCTAATGGCACCTACTTCTCCTCAGAGCTCTGGGCCGCTAATGCCTGGCTTTCCTGGCTTTAGTGTCCAAGCAGTACAGCCTTCACCCTGTCCCTCTTCTCCCACCTTGTCAGATGCAAGAATTGTGATAGGGTCAGGGTGGTGGATTACTTCTGACTGTTGCTATTTTCTCAGTGAAATAGAGTATGGCAATTTCTGACAGTAGAAAAGGAGTTTCAGAACTTCAGGGAGAGAAATGAAGATGTGAAGTGGTCATTTCAGAGCAGGGAGAGTAAATTGACTAAGGAAATGTAGTAGGATTGACCAGCAGCACTAAAGATCCACTTGATATTTTTGGTCTTAATTTAAGGGAACTCCCCATAGTCTGTATTGTTTCCATGAAGGTGTGTCACTCAGATCTCCTTTCAAGAGAGAGCTTTCAGTCAGCGGAAAGAGGAAAGTTAGTAGACGATCTCTCTATGTAGTGTCTTTGGGATCTGACAGAACATTTGAGCCAAAGCCATGTGCTTCTGGGCACCTCCTAGCCCATGACCAAGCATGGCAGGAGCCCCTCATGGGACTGCCCTATTGGCGGCCTTTGTACCTGGGCACTTCATTGGGTTGACCAATAATTTTTCAGAACTGTAGCATAATCTAAGGCATTCCTTACTCTCTCATATGTATCAGACCTGTCTCACATTCCCAAAGTTTTCGTTGCCTATCTCTACTCCCTCCTCAGCTTTACGTTTCCTTGAGGTGACTCCTTCCCCCGCCCACTTCAAACTCCATCTTGGCACCTGCTTCCTAGAGACTCCAACTAACACAACATGGTTATGGGTCTTTTTCTCCAGTCACCTTTGGTTGCTCCGGTCATGGTCCACACATGAAGTAAGCAGAGGGCTGGACTTTTCCAGGTGAGCATGAAGGAGTAATAGAAGCAAAGGAATGGGGAGCTCCCAGTATATGGAGACTCATCTGTCAACGTGGAATCCATGCTGTTTAAAAAGAGGAGTGAACCCCTGAGGATGATGAGGATGGTGGGGAGAGTCAGACCATGTGCTCAGGTCAGCTTGTTTTCATCTCACAAATGTCTGGTGGATCACCCTCCTCTTCTGTGGAGAGCTGAACCTAGGAAGACAAAGGCACCTGCTAAAAAACACTGTCCTTCCTGCTGTCACTTTGGGCCACAATCCCGAGTTGTCAAATGAACAAATGTATGCCGCGCACCCTCTTTGCACCAGGCATTGTGCTAGGTACTTTGTATCTGCTACGAAGCTCTTTGAGTATTAAACAATAGGCAGGAGAGGTAGATGTTGTTTGACTGTTTTTATGTGGGAAGAAACTGAGACTCAAAGAGAAATTACATCGCTAATAAGTGGTGGATTCAGGATTCAGACCCAAAGCCTTCAGAGCCTGAGCTCTTCCTACAATGCCACGTCGTTGGTAGTCCTTAGATACAACTTACATATCAGAGCTACTAATTAATTTAATCTTGTGTACACAGAGTTTGTACAGAATGCAAATGTGTATGTAAATGATTATTTCAATTTTTACAAACAAAGATGCAAATGTATCCTTAGGTTTACAGGAAACTGGTAAGATAACTTTACCTCAGTTGACCCATTCTTAGGGCTCCAGCAGATCTGAATCATTCTAATATAAATAAACCCCCAGCTTTCCATATGAAAGCTATTCCTTCAGAATTTAAAACATTGAGTCTCTGGCCCCCCATCAAGGATATTTTAGACTCCTCATGATGTTCTTTAGGGCTGAAATAAATGTAAAATGCAAAACCTCTCTCTGGAATTTTCTCTCTCCAAATAAGAAAAGAAGAATCTATGCCTGAGTTCTATCCTTGGGGATTCAAGCCAGGACACAGCTCTGGCCTTGAGTAGTCTGACTTCTTTAATTACATATTTACCTCAATTCAGAGCACCCGGAATTCATTTTCTCTGTTCTCAACTTCATGAGCAGTTGGCTTAATTTAAGAGGTTCTGGGGTTCTCTACTGACTCCACCTATACCCCAGCCAGTTCTCTGGGTTGTGATGTCCGAATACTGAAGAGTATTCATTCAAATGTAAATCCCCTTGAGCTCATCAGTATTACCACCTGTTACTTGACTCAGAGGAAATGTACTGTAAGATAAGGTGGGGAGGGAGTAAATGGGTAAAGGAATCCTAAATAAGGAAATGTGGACAGCCTACGAGGCAAATGCTGCTTGGAATCATGGTCTCCCCAAGGTCCTATGCTTTCTGCTGATGGCACTTTGCAGGGTGGGATTGATGGCTTCTCCACCCACCACCACTCATAGACCCAGTGTTCCAGCATGCCCAGTACTTGCTGAAGTTCCTCAACTAGTGTTTCTTCCTTGATCTGAGCCTTTTGACATGTTGGTCTCTCTTCTTGAACCCTTGTTGCCCTACATTTGCTGATTACTAGTTACCCTCCAAGAGTCTGCTCCAGCATCTCATTCCCCCTCACATGGGATCTGTGCTAGCCCGCTCCCTGCGCTGTGTTCCCCTAGCACTCTCTGCGACGTCCCAGAGAACATTGATCCTGTTTTATTTTTTATTTATCTTCGTATTCCCAGCATCTCGCCCAGTGTCTTGAATAAATCATTTTAGTAAATATTCAAGTGTCTCAATGAAACTCTATTACCAAATTGAGCACATTGTCCAGTAGCCGTTAGATTGTTGGTTCCTGACCCCCAATGGGCTACTCTAATCTGAAAAATTGTGTCTGTCCATTCTTGTGTCCCTAGAAGCTCAGTACAGTGCTTGGTCCATAGAGGATGCCCAAGAAGTAGTTTTGGAGGTAATTAATTAAATTAGGCAAAATGCATCTTCATGGATAAGCTGGATTATTTTAATGGTAGAAACAGTGTCTCCTCCCTCCCCTACTGCTATTCTCAGTTCTTACTAGTAGGTGGCACAAATCTACACGGTTGACTGTCCACACACACACACACACACACACAGAGGGAGGGATCCCATCACTTGCACCTCCGCACCTAGTTAGATGCCCAGCCCCGTCTCAGTGCTTCATTATCCTGAAGCAGGCGCATATCCCTCCTCTTCTCTCCTTTTCCCGCTGCTTCTGGAATTAAGGTGCTGCAGACCTGGCCTCACTCTGACACTCATTACTCTGGTATTGATGGCCTTCCACCTCCCTGTTATTGTGTGAAGATTAGAAAGCAGAGACCTTTCTTGAGCAAGGGAATGGGTTTTGTCAGTATTCAGTGTGTAACAGCAGAAAGTATAATAAATTCTGGCAGTCAATCGAATATGACATGATAATGAATGTTAACATCATGTGCCCCCCTTTGCCAGCAGAGGGGAAAGTCATGTTAGATCACAGCTAAGCACAAGCACCATGTGATTTCTATTTGCCTCTCTTTCCTTCTCCTCCTTTCCCAGATTTGACCTAATCGCTTGCTCAACTCCACCCCTCCATCCCCAGCTTCATTTGCCCATACTTTCAGAAACACTGCTTCAATTCCCAGGGCTCTGCATCTCGTCTGTGAGAAACCTGACCTCAGATGGAACTGCCCTCCCCCAAACTTAACAGAATCCTCCGCCTGAAAAGCCCTCCTGCAGTCCCAGGGCAGCCCCCTGAGTCAGAATCCGACTGAATAGGATAACAAACCAGGAGAGCACTGCCCGGTGCATTCCAAGCTCATTGCCAGCTTCATGCAAGTCAACAGGCGAGACTCCGGCTCCTCTCCCGCAAAATGAATACAAGACAAAACGGGAACCAAAAGCCTGTTCCTTACCTCCGAACTATTTGGCTTCAGGTGCTTTGCCTGCTATTTTGAGTTTAAAAAAACTTAGAGTCTCACGATACAATGATGTGGCTGTGGGTCTGCTTTTGCCCGGTTGCATTACTATTAATAAATATTCATATGCACTTACTAAAAAACTACTTAGAAGCACTGAAGCCATAAGGATTTCTTAGAGAAACATTCTTTAGCAACCTCAGGTCCCTCCACTGGCTGGTCTGAACTCTCATTGGTCAGCCAAAATATATGATCATTGTTATCCTAGAACTAGAGCTAATCTTCAACTAATAATAACCATTAATGAACCATGGTGATGTGCCAAGCATTACACTGTTTAATAATTACACACACGCTGCAATACATACACACACTATAGAGACACAAAATATGTTCTAATCTACATGTTTATATGTTATAACATATGTTTTATGTTATATGTGGCTCTATGGCTCAGAAAGCTACAGGTACTTACCCTAAGCATCACAGCCACGAAGTCATCAAGTGTCAGGACAGGGGTATCACCAGTCTGTCCACTTTATCCATCAAGGGCCAATATAAGGAGCCACTGTGGACCACATGAGCAGGCCTCGTTCTTTCTCTCCCTGGCGCATCTCCAATATGCTTCAGTAGAAACCGATTGAAGTTTCCAAAGGTATTTTGATAAGATGGTGGAAAGGTAGGAAGGATGGTTAATATCATAATAGCTATTATTATTAATATCTAATTAGTACTTTATAGGGTTTTTTTAGTACATTAGAGTTTAAAAGCATTTTTGTGTACATTATTTCATTTGATCCTCAAAAAAAAATCAGAGTAGACATTATTATCATACTCATTTTACAGATGAAGAAACTGATGTGGCCTAATCAACATTCACAAGTACTTAAGTATTTAAAATGCAGACTGAAAATGAGGTCCCAAACAACCAAATTAAATTTAATAGCAATAATGATCTTAGTGGTATTCAGATGTCACTTTACAGTTTCAAAGTATTTTCACATACATTTAGGTTTAAAATTAAATTGCACAAGTATACAGAAATTTAAAATTATGTATATTCAACCCTATCATCCGGAATCTTGAAATCTTTCATAGGAAAATAAACCAGATCAAAGTATCTATACTAATAGTCTCTATTTCATCATATGGTCTTCTCAAAGATCATAGAGAAACATGTCAGGGAGAGAAAATTCTAGAACCTTCTCCCCAGCCTGCAGCCTTGATCCTGGAAGAAGAAACACACTGTGTGCCTCTGTTCCACACTCTTCCCAGTGTTCTCTCAGAGAGAAGAAATTGGTCCTTTGATTGCTAAGACACATAGATTCAAGGGACCTCATTTTAACAGTGGTGAAATTATTGCTTTGAAAGATAATACGCATCTGTCATCCTCTTTCCAACTTCTCCACCTGCACCTATGGACAAGACTGAAAGTCCCACCCAGGTGGGGGGAGCAGAGAAATTGCTGATGTTCTAGTGTTAAGGGAAAAAAAAGCAGAGCTCACAATTACACACACGCATAAACACACAGTAGGACTTCAATTGTGTTTAAGAGAAACGACTGGAAGGCTATTCACACTCATGTTAATGCTTACAAACACCTTTTTAATTATTATGTGTTACTTTTATAATCAGAAAAAAATCAATAGTTTGTGTGAGACTAGATCGACAATGGGTTGTATGAAATACAAATGCATTTTAGTAAACCCAACCTCAGCATGAGGCTTCTAGAAATCACCTCAGGGGTAAGTTGAGCAGGTCAAAGCCTATCTGACCTAAAGAATCTGCCAGAAAATTCCTGGCACAGAATATGACCATCCTCTGGGGAAGATAGTTATATATAAATCAAGGCACCAACTGCTTGGCACATGGCAAGTCTTTAAATGCCAGAATTTATAAGTAATTCATGAACACGTGCTCTAAGATCATCTGGATATTTATCCCAAGTTGCTGAAAGAAGAAACCAAGTTTTTCCCACTTCTTGCATAGAACTGCTTATACTGCTTCCCTGCTCGGCCGCGAATACTCAGTGTCAATAATCCAGCGGTAAGTACGTAAGACATGGCTGGAGCTGTGGGCCAGGCTTTCTGTTGGGCGTATCTCGAACTTTGTTGCTCTAATCCCCAATATACAAAAAATTCGGGATTCGTGCAGTGTTCTAAGATTTTAAAAAATTCTTTCTTCCTGTACCCCACCTCCCTTAGGATCCCCTTTTCCCTAGGCTTCTGCACCCGTTAGCGTCTATCAGCCCTACTAGAGGTCATTGTTAGAGCTGGAAGGGATGACAGAGAGCCTCTCACTTAGTTTCTTATTTTACAGGGAGGTAATTGGTAGCACAGGAAGGGAAATAACTTGCCCAAAGCCAACTAGGTGATTAGTAGCAGGCCAGGCCATGAACACAATGCAGCACTCTTTTCACTGCATCTTGTGATCAAATAATTAACCCTTACACATAGAGAAGGCGCGAGGTGTAGGGAAAAGCCCCCTGGAGTCATCAGTTCTAGATTTGCTGTCCCTCTGCTATCTGGCCTTGGGCGAACCACTTCTGCTTCTATAAAAACCATCCAGAAGGACTTTTATGGGGGTTGAATGAGATCATATACGCGATAAAAAGCACTTTGTAAACTGCAAAAAGATTATATACATTCTAGGCATTGTTATTTTGACTGCTATTTAAACACCTCTCCAGAAGTATTTGCATTTTAAAAGAGATTTTAACCTGGTAAGAATCCTGGAGGGAAGGCACTTTCCAACATTGCTGGTGGGAATGTGAATAGCTGCGATGATCGGACAAGATCTATTAAAACTCAAAATATGCATATATTTTGCACCCTAACTCACACTTATTAGCACCTAACCCCTAGAAATGAAAGCAGGTTGCCAAAGAGTGCATGTACAAAGATGTCTATTACAGCATCATTTTACAAGTAGAAACAAACTAGACACCTCTCAATGGGGGGACGGTTAAATACTCTATAGAACTCTCAGACCATAAGATATTTTTCAGCTAATAAAAAGAATGTGTTCCTGTTCGATCTATATCTATTGAGCCAGAGGGATTCCTACAATATATTGTTAAGAGCAAAACAAGTTATAGAGAAATGTACTTACTTGATTTCAGGTTTGTAAAACTATGACTCCATAACCTTGTATATTTGTGCTGAGAAAGGGCAAAGGGAGATGGAGAGGGAAGAAAAGAAATTACTGAAGCAACAACGAGGTCTTGCCAACTCAAAGTCATGAGTGTCCAATGGTGGAATTTTACCACCTCTGGCTGTTTAGCCGATGGGACAATAAATTCAAGACGGAATCAGGAGAAACAGCAACTATGATCAGAGGCAGGCGTCTCTGCCTCGGTGCGCGGTTGCCTCTCTGCGTATGTATGTCTCCGCTCAGAAAGCCCCGTGTTTCATGTTTCTCCCTCTCGAGCACTGATGTCTGAACTGCTTAGGTCAGGCATCCCACCGCCCCTCTCTCCAGGGAAGCAGGAACCTGTGGGTGAAGCACACGCAAGTATTTTTGGACTTACCACCGTCTCATTCTTGGTTTCTGCACTAATGCTTAGGATGGAGCCTAAAGTGCAAGCCGAGATTGTAAAACAAGAGGCAAGCAATCAAGTGCTCTTGACAATAATGTTGCACCCTTCAGAGCACAGAGCCGATGGACCTCAGCACGTAATTACCAATATAGATTGTTGTTTTAAGGAAAAACGTTTTTTAATCATAATAAAACACTCTCACGCCGGCAGAGAGAGCTGCATTTATACACGCCTTGTTGCTTCAGTATTGCCAAGCTTCCAGATGCGGGCTCAAAGGGAACCTCAGACAGGGAAGGGTGAAGGGCGTAGGTGAAGGAGTGCATTTCAGTGGTAGTCAGTCAGGAAGCCCCCATGTCTGAAACATGGGACAGACGGGTAAAAAACAGTGGCAACGTGGAAATCCTATAGTCTTAGAAATCACTGTTACTTCAAGGCAACCATGAATTGAGCTATGCCTATTCCAGCAAAGATGGCTGTTACTAACTTCTCAGATGCCATCTTGTCTGAGAAACCTTCTGCCCACCCCACAAAGTCGATGGTCCCTTTCTCTGTGCATCCTTATACTTGGCTACACCCCTTCTAAACACGATATGGTACTGTTTTTATTTATTTGCATGTCTTACCTTAAGGTCTTTTCATCTTTATGCCAACCCCTTCCTCACCATTGCTTAGCGGGACGCAGGTCCCAACGAGAGCCAATTCATGTGGAATCAATCTGTTTCTCCATATAAGGCACACAGGCACAGCAAAAGGTAAAAAGCCCTAGGCTGAGAATCAGGGCAAGTGGCTGCTTCCCTAGCCTCTCTGATTGCAGACGAAGCACTTGGTATCCCTTGGATAACTTTACCCACCTGTAAACTGAACACAGCACAACATATTGAAATTGGGGGGAAAGTAAGGAACTGATGGGGGAAATTGTGATTGAGTCTCCCTAAGGGCTATCCCACCTGTGCACCAGCAAACTCCTACCCATCCAGTAGGAGTAGGCCAAGGCATCACCTCCTCCCTGAAGCCTTCCACACCTCCCCAGGGAGACTTGCTACTCACTGTACTACACCATGATCATCTATTTAGAGCTCTTTTTGTCGACCACACTGCAAGTTCTCTGGGGCTTGGGGTGGCAGTGGCGGGGGAGGGGGGATGACAGTGCATTTTTGTCTGTGTTTCCCCAGGGCCTGGCATAGCATCTGATCAACACACCAAATAAAATTCCAATAGATGAACAAGTGAATGAATGCATAAATGAACGGAGAGAGGGAAGGTAGGAAGGAAAACTTTTAGATTCTGGTTTAGTTAAAATATCTCTGAGCTGGGGCGCCTGGGTGGCTCAGTCGTTAAGCGTCTGCCTTTGGCTCAGGGCGTGATCCCGGTGTTCTGGGATCGAGCCCCACATCAGGCTCTTCCACTGGGAGCCTGCTTCTTCCTCTCCCACTCCCCCTGCTTGTGTTCCCTCTCTCACTGGCTGTCTCTATGAATAAATAAAATCTTAAGAAAACAAATAAAATAAAAATTTAAATATGATTACTCTCTTTTTTTTTTTTTTTTTAAAGATTTTATTTATTTATTTGACAGAGAGACAGCCAGCGAGAGAGGGAACACAAGCAGGGGGAGTGGGAGAGGAAGAGCAGGCTCACAGCGGAGGAGCCTGATGTGGGGCTCGATCCCAGATCGCCGGGATCACGCCCTGAGCCGAAGGCAGACGCTTAACCGCTGTGCCACCCAGGCGCCCCTAAATATGATTACTCTCTTGATCTGTCCTTATTTCAATTAACCTCACCCATCAGTGATATCAGGATGAATCACACTAACTGGAGAATATTTTCCCAAATAAGGGTGGGGAGGCAAGAGAACACCTGTTAGTGTATTACATATGATATTTCACAGTCCTCTAAGGTCGGTATTATTAAGCCCATTTCTTGGGTGAGCAATCTCAGATCTAAGAGGTGAAAAATTCATCCATAGTCATCCTGTGGGAAGTGACAGAGCGAGGATACCCCCGAAACCAGACCCAGTGGCCTACGAAATATCTAAAAGGAAATTATGCCCTGTCATCTCTCTAGAACAACACAGAGATGCAATGTACATGGGAAAAATATGGGAAGGGAGAGTGACAACTGGTTCCTTGTAAGTTCGATCAGCCACTGCCGCCTGTTCACCATCCCTGTCTGTGGCCTGCCTGCAAAACCTGCCTTGACTCCGTCAAGCCTGAGTAGGTAGCAAGGTGCACACTTTCACCCGAGAGCCTCCTTACCCATCTCCTTGGAGTGAGGAACTCTGTAATGTGGAAACCCACCTGTGGCGGCCTGCTCAGTAGGCGTGAAGGGGCTGTGCTGCATATAAATGGACTCTTTCACTTAGCAGGAGGCAGGTAATTTCTTTTGTCCCCGCTGATGCATTATTGATTGTGATGAATGTCAGAGTGGGAGCCCATTCCAGGAGCCATTAAACAATAATTTCATCTCCGGTGGGTAATTGATTGTCAGGGGCCCACAGTGGCCAGTTGTGAAATGGTGGTAACGGTGAATGTTTTTATTTGGGGCAGGGTGTGAAGGGAAGATTGCATGATTTATTTATCAAATATCAAGCCCAGTTTTCAGGAAGAGGAAGCTGAGATGTGAAGTTGACCTTCTCCGAGACTCAGGCAGCCTGTCTGCAGAGGTCAGTCTCCTGCTGCTCAGTATTAGGGACATATCAGGAAGTCTTTCTCTACCTAGGTCCGACTGTCCCCAGCACCGATAGCCACCCTCCCTATGCATCCTGGGCACTGACTTTCAAGAATCGACACTTCTCCACTCCCACCCTGGCAGCCCCCACAGCCTGTATATCCGGCATCCAAACCCAGAGGTGCATTCTCTCAGTACAGAACAGTTCAGATCTACTGGGCCCCTCAGTTTACATCCTGGAATGCCCTTCTTGCCTGCCTGCCTATCCAGTTCTTTATTCCCTTCGGCCCCAGCTGACATCATCTCTGCGGGACTCTGGTCTACCTCAGTCCCAGGGAGAAGTGCTGATGTCCCCGCCTCTGTATCCAAAGGCAACACATTCGTGTCTTTACTACAGAACTCCTGCTACTATGTTCTGAATTGTCATTTGGATTCTGTCTTGACCACATGGTCAGTGATTCATAACTTCCCTGGATTACCAACTCCTTACAGAATTTGATGAAAACTATGAAGTTTCTCCCTAGGGAAAAATGTGAGCATCTTGGCAGGTGCACAAAATAGCGCCTACAATTTTAGGGCATTTGCAGACCCACAGAAAACCATTCATGGACCTCGGTTAGGAACGTCTACCCTGACTGAGGCGTCTGAGACCCGTCTCTTATTTCCGTTTGTGTCTCCAGGCACAATGCAGCATGTGGCACATAGTAGGCGCTTAACAAATGTTTGGTAAATGGTTACAGACTGTCCCTATGGGGCAGATCAAGGACATGGGAGTGTCGGCTTCACTGGGAGCTGCATGTCCCCAGCATTAGGGATGTAGGAGCTAGGAAGTGACGTCTGGAGCTGTCCAGGATGGACTTGTTGCTGCCATCCTGAGCCGGGCTTGGGTCCATGCTTTAGAGTTTTATAAATGGAAAGAAAGGGGATCAGAAAGGGCTTGGTTATCACACAGTGTAGCAGAGCTTCATAGAAATGAATTGGGAACTCCAGTGAGCACTCAAGTATGGAAACTAAGGCCAAGGAAGGTTCAAAGACTTACCCGAGTCTCTGGGCCTCACTCTTCTCATTTTTGTTGCAGAATCAGACGAATTCGGTGAAAAGCCTGGATATGATCATTTTTCCCATAGTGAACCAAAGCAACAGCGAATAACTCTCAAGGTCAGGCTAACTCATGGTGCTGGCTTTGCCTTAAGCCCCCATAAACATGGCTCCGTGTGTTCCCTGGAACCACTTGTCCTCTAGCATGAACATTTCCCAGTCTGGAGTCCCAAAGACAAAGGCTGCTGCAGGAAAAGTCGGATAATGTTATGTGAAGAATGCAGATTCTGGAATCAGAAGGCCTAGATTTGAACATTAGCTCTAACATTTAAATACAGATCTTGGGCAAGTTCTGAATCTCTCTGCGCTTCAGCTTACTTGACCGTTGAGTGGAAGTCTCGTAATTCCTACTCCTCAAAACCTTGAGAGGAGCTAGTAAGTAATACACAGAGGGCTCAAAACACAGAAGCATTCATTAAAAGTTAGCCATTACTATCACCACGTCAGGGGTTTATGGATAGATATTATTACAGTAAAGAGTTTTCTGAGTATATGTGTGCAGAAGGAAAGGCTTGTTTGGTTTTATTATTTTAGCTCAGACATCAGTTGAGCACGAGTTCCTGTATCAGGATCACACTGTCCTCCAAAGATAAGAAACCAACGCCTTCAACACGCTCCCCATCAAAGAGACCACATTTTCTCCGTATACAATGTAAGCCAACCCTCAACGTTGGCCTTAACCTCTCACTCCTGGAACTGTCCTTGGCAGCTCTAGCTCGCATGGAAATGCTACCCTAACCCTTTCTTGATCTCCTGATTCAGTCGCTGTATGCAAATGCGTGGTCTCTTGATACTCACAGATAATTAATAAAATAATAAGAAAACATTTATTATATATTTCATAAGTTAGATTTCTCAAAGACTAAGTAGTCTTTCAGAGCGGAAAGTGAATCCCATCTTTGGGTTAGGATTCTGCCAGTGCCTGCCCCATTCCCCTGGGCCTACCTCACATCCTGGAAAGAGCACTGGAACTTAAATCAAAGCCTAGACTTAAGTTCCTTCCCTCACTGGTCTGGAACTCTGGGCAAGACACATGTGCATGAGACTGTTAGTTACCCAGCCTGATATCTGTTATCTACTTTATCCCTGATAATAAAAGCCCTGACTTTCGTCTACACGTGGCCGCTTAAGACAGTGTTTTCCAGTCCTCCTTGAAACTAGTTGTGGCCACGTGACCAAGTTTCAGCTAATGAGGCAAAAGGGGCAGTTGTGTGAGATTTTTCCCCTTCTTGCCCTCTTTCCCCTTTCTGCTGCCTGGAATATATCTATCCAATGGCTGAAGCTGTTTCTGGGTGCCATCCTGGACCCATTTGGATGACAGTCACACCCAGTAATGGTGTAGCCCGAAGCCTTAACAATTTCCTGGAGCCATCACACTACCTTCGGACTGCCTGTTTACAAATATTATTTAAAATGAGAGTGAAATAAATTTCTTTCTTTCTTAAATAGTAGCTATTATGTGGGGTTTTGTGTTGCTCGCAGCCAGACTCTAATCCTAACTAAGTACTCTAAGTCTCAGGTTTCTCATCACTACGATGCAGATAATAATTCACGTCTGTATTACACGTAAAGGTAATATCACAAATGTAAACTCATTGTTACGGTAGAAGTTGAATTACAAGTACTTACAGAAGAAATGAAAAAAAATTTAATTAAGTCCAAGGGAGGAAATAAAACAGATGTGAAAGCCTTGTAGATTTTGGGAATGCATTTTGGAAGAGTGTGTCAGGAACAGGGGCTGAGCTGCACCTTGAAGAGCTCCACCTTTCAGAGTCTAGATTCTAACCAGCACGAGCCGTTCTTCACCATAATTTTCCACATCCATGACCACGGACACAAAAAACAGGCTGGAGGAAGCCCTGGTGGGAAAGGTCAGGAAGTCCAGCGCAAGGCGGGTCAAGTGGGAAGGAAAATGGCAACTCGGTGTCAGTTTCAATGAACTTGAAAAAGTGAAGGGGAGAAAAGTAATCTTTAACGTTGAGGAGGAGAGTTTATCTGTGAAAGGTGGATTTATCATGTGTTTCCTTCTTCCTCTCCTTTATTTTTTTATCCACTACTCCATTATCCTGTCAGCTGGAGCCACCGGCTCTCCCAGAACCTTCCATCATGTCTCTCCTGCCATCTCTAGGAAGTCCTTGCGGAACCTCAGCCCGCCCCCCCTCACAAGTCCAGAGCCTGGCCCCTCAGATCCCAGTGCACCCTCGTGTCGTGGCTGATGGATGGACAGGTGGTTCCCTGTGATGCCGGGTGCCAGGCCCTCGATTCCAGCTCAGCTCAGTTGTCTCCTTTCTGCCTCCAGACCTTGATGATTCATACATACCTCCTTCTATGCATCCGAGAAAATGCCCTTCATCCACGCCAGCTTTTACAGTATGCCCACTTTCTCCACACACTCACATTGACTGCCTGCTCTGCGTGCCAGCTTTCCACGTTCTGACTTCTGTCTTCCCATGAGAGAGGACGTTTCTGGAAGGCAGGAGCACCTCCCTCTAGTAATGACTTTCTTTACAATAGATGTATTTATTTGTCTGTTTTGCTTCCAAATGATTTCCACTAAAAGGTGTGGAGCCTCACAGATACTTCTTCGTATGCTATCAGGAAATAGCTACCTGGCATCAGCACGTTATAAATGGGGAAGTTTTTAAATGCCAGCAGTCTCATGGCCATGAATTGTAGAACGAGGACTGTGACTGCTCACCTTGAAGCCTAAGGTTACAGTTCACCACATTTCTCCGTCTGTTCATTAGTCTAGGAACACAGAACCTAAAGAGACAGGCGGACCATCCCTGCAGCCTCCTTAGCCACCCCCAGTGGCCACCACTTGCTGACAATGTCCCCCCAGCCCACTTCCCTCAGCCAGGATCCACGGTCTGCGGAACACCTGTTCCCTTCCTCCCCTGCTCCCGTGTGGCTGGTTGCTGGTTCCTTGCCCAAGGAGTCCAGCAGGCTCCCTTTCGTCCAATAGAGGTGGTCCTCCGCACGTCTGCACAGGGAATGTTTTGTTTTAGAAAACCGATAAAGCAGCCGATTTTCATCACAGCCTTCCTGCATCTCTGGAGGGACAAAGCTCCCTCCCCCCCCCCGCCCCCTTACTGCTTAGGAGAGGAGGGGCAAGGCAAAATCCTAAACGGCTACTTTTGAAGTCATTTGTGTTTGTTCGCTTGAAAAAGCAGGAGCCTTGTATTTTTTGGCAAGAAAAGTCATATACAAACCCCAAATATACAGGAGGAAACAGAATTATTCCGACCAAAGCGCAGTCGGATATCTTGGGCCTCTCCCCAAGCCTTCCCCTCTCGACACCTCACCCCCCGCAAGGCCCCAGGAGTCTGAAAAGCAGCCCCCCAGAACCCTGGGGTTCCATTGTAAACTGTTGGAAAAACAGAACAGAATGTAAAAATAACTAACTTGGTTTCATTAGTGATGTTCCTCGGATACAGGCATGAGCTGATTTCTCTCCTTTCTGAGCAGAGCCCCTAAACCAAGAATTCTATTTCTGAAGATCTGGAAAAGCTGCACACCAGGGCCTGGTGACACCTCTCACCGTTCATTATTTTAGGGTGAGGAAAATCCTGAATCCCTGCAGCCTCCGTTGACTCCTGTGTCGAGCACAGAGCAAGAGCTCTAGCGCCTGTCCTCCAGAAAGGGCGGGCCTTCAGGTTGTAGTCCCAGGGCACAGAACAGTGCCCGCCGGCCGCACAGTGGGTGCTCAAGAAACTTCTTCGTTGAATAGGTCCAAAACTGTATGGAAACCTCCAGAAGTATAAACCTTCTTGTATCTGTCCAGCCCTTTTTTCTCTGGGTTTAAAAAAGAAAAAGAAAAATCAGGGGCACCTGGGTGGCACAGCGGTTAAGCGTCTGCCTTCGGCTCAGGGCGTGATCCCGGCATTGTGGGATCGAGCCCCACATCAGGCTCCTCCGCTAGGAGCCTGCTTCTTCCTCTCCCACTCCCCCTGCTTGTGTTCCCTCTCTCGCTGGCTATCTCTATCTCTGTCAAATAAATAAATAAAATCTTTAAAAAAAAAAAGAAAAATCAAATACTTTTTACTAATGACTTGCTCAGCTGTTTGGGTTTTCATGAACCATCCTGTATATTATCCAATGCCCTAGCCTCAGATTTTTCAAGTCCTGTGTAGAAAGCCCCAATCTAACTATCTTTATTCTTTCGGCAAATAGCTAAGGAACACCTACTATGCTCCAGATGCTGTTAAGTGCTAGGGAAACAGGAATAAGTGATTGAGACGCAGTCCTTGCCTTCCAGGACTTCCAGGAAGAGAGAGCCCTGTAATCATACAAACTAAAGAGCTACGACAGGCTGCTGGGACCCGAGGGCTGGAAAATCACCTCCTCGTGGTTTCTCTATGCTATTTTGATATTCCTATACAGGCACCGCACGATCTCATGTGATTGGCTAAATGATCTGGTCCCACTGAGATCGCACAACATCAGCTTAGAGTGTGAAGTCACTGCCTTGCTGCAAAGTCTGGCTCTATTATTTATTGCCTGTGTGTGTTTAGACAAGTTCCTTAAACTCTCTGTTTCTCAGTTTTCTCTTCTTCAAAGTGTTGATTGTAAGAGGATTACATTAAACGAGCTTGTCAAGTGCTGAGAACAGTTTCTGGCATGGAATGACTATCCAAGAACTGTGAGCTTGTTTCCACACTGGTCCAAGGGATCTCAAGGACAGCTGGGACTTGTGAATGGATGAACTTGCATACACTCCCGGAGCCCCAGTCTACCACAGTGCATTAGATGTCTCTGTGCCCCTCAGTTCACTAAACGCTTTGTTCTGTCCTTCTGCCCTATTAAATCCAAAGAGGGCACTCACTGCCTGAAACCCCAGCCTCCCCAGGTCTGGCCAAGGGGACTTTTATTACAAAGGTCAGTGTCTGTTTTAAGCAGAACAGTTAGAAGCAGGGTAGTCAGGGACCTACTTCACTTTCTGGTGGTCTGGAGATCCTTTAAGAGGGTGGGGAAGTATAAACATCCAGATATGGCCTATAGCAGTGAAGCTTAATGAAATACACCCTGACGCGCTCTCTCTCTCTCTCTGAAACCTCCGTCCTCGGGTAATTCCTGAGCACATTTTCTGTTACACGGTAGACACTACATGCCTCTTGAAATTCAACATTGATGATAGTGTGTTAACACGGGAAAGCCTTTAGCTAAACAATATTTTATCTCACGGCATTGTGGATCTAAAACTTGGCTTCTTTGGGTTTTTCTCTTCGTCGAGTGTGACTCACAGGTGATGTTCTGTGCATACTGATACCAGAAAGTCACAGTCCTTTGGTTAGCTAGCAAGTTACCCCAGGTGCAAACCATTCAGAGGCAAGCCATGAAAATGCCATGAAACAAGAGAATGTGAAAGGATCTTAGAGAGCAGTTCAGGCCAATCTTTTTTTGTTTTTAAGCCAATGAAGAAACCAAGGCCCAGAAAAGGCAAGTGACTCAACCCAGGCCACCAGCAGTGGTCCTTTCAAGTCCCCAAATGAAGTCCCTCGTGCTAAACCCCACGTTTAAGCCAATGAAGAAACCAAGGCCCAGAAAAGGCAAGTGAATCAACCCAAGCCACCAGCAGTGGTCCTTTCAAGTCCCCAAATGAAGTCACTCGTGCTAAACCCCACATCAGCAAACCAAGACTCAGTACTAACCTAACTGCAGTCCCAATGCCCCTGGGACTGTAACCTTTAACCAGTTGGCCTGGAATTACTTGGTCAGCACCAGTGAGGTAATCTGCCCCGTAGGCCCTTTCAATCCTGAAACTATACGCTCCTTGCTAGTAAGATCCTTTTCACCTTTCCACCTTTCAAAACTTTTCCTTTCCTACATCTTGGCAGAGCTCCTCTCTACTTCTAGACAGGATGCTTCCTGATTCATGAATCACCAAATAAGTACAATTTGATCTTTACATGTACCGAATTGAATTTTTGTTGTCTAACAACTTTATCCTGACATGATGGGAGACAGGAGTTAGGATGGTCCTATCATCTCCAAAATCCATGATGACCTATAAGGTGAAAAGAAAAAAATCTTCAAAATCTTCAAAACAAGGATAATGAGAGAGCTGTTGTAAGAATTCGGTGAGATGATGCATTAAACACATTAGCTCAGGGTCTGGCACATTAAAATGCAGGAACAACGTCACCTATGCCAGACCCAAGATAAGATGCTTCTGCACACGTTACCACACCATACCGTCACCTCTCTGTACCATTCTGCTAAGTTCTATACTGCTTACCAATTAATTAACTCAGTCTGCAAAGCAAAATTTATTTTATTTTATTTTATTTTATTTTATTTTATTTTATTTTATTTTATTTTATTTTATTTTATTTTTATGCCATACTATATGTCAGGTGCTAAGATGAATCAGAAACAGCCTCTGCCCGGTGTTCACAGATGTGGTAACACAACACCACTGTGCAGTGTAAGGCACTGTAAGAGAGAGGTCCCAGGTCGCTCTGCATGGTGGTCATTAGAAGCACTCAAGCGCATTCTGCCTGCCCACCATCAGGACATGTGACAACATGGCACTTCCCACCCCATCTCTGGGCCAGTGCAATGGAGCAGAAGACACTAATTTCGCCAACGTGTGATTCATCTCCCTTGATTTATCTCCAGCCTGTTGTCCAGCCAAGGTGGGATTGGGGCTCCTCCATCAGCCTGGTCCCCACTGACCAACAATGTGTGTAAGCAAGAAATAAAACCATGTTGTTATAAGCCATTGAGATTTGAAGTTTATCACCACAGCATTAATCTGACTTCTCCTGGCTGGTCCACTCTCTGGAGTGATGAAGATGAGAGATTTCTTGGTGGTTTTTCTTTTCCCTTAGTGCCCCATCTATTTCCTACACACATCACACTAGCCCCTGGATGCTTTTTTTCTTCTAACATTAAAGCATTTGCCAGCCTGGAAGCTCTCATCTCCTCCCCAACACTTGACCCTTTTCAGACTAAAAAATGACCCCTGGATGAAGGGCAAATAAGCAGCCCCAGTCCTCCTCCTCTGCTCCTCCCCACACCCTGCCTCCTGGCTCCTGCCTAAACTAGCAATAGATGGAGCAATTGTGTTTTAATAAAGAAAATTGATCTACCTTTTCAGCATTTTAACAAATGGCAGTGCACACAGATCTCTAAAGATTTATGCCCACAATTTGCAAAATTATTTCTCTATCGATCAGTACAGGTTTGTTTTTCATAGGTTCAGTCAATTAAGTAGTAACATTCAGGTGGGTAAATGAGTGAAGCTTATGAAGTCCCTGGTGAGGACAGATGCTTGTTGTATTCTGTGACTGAGGGATGTCAGATGCGTAGGCAAGACACCCGGGACCTTATAGGGCAGACACAGGAGGCACCGGGAAGTCTGGGAAGCAGGTAGCGGGCTGGTGGCAAGAAGGGAAAGGTGAGTGCAGAGGCTCCAGACTGTTTGACATTAGGATACCACGCTGGCAGTGACTCTGACAGCTCGATCCCACAAGACAGATGGTCAGCCTGGGCCGTTGGGTCTCACAAGGGAAAAAGGAAAGTGGAGGATGGGACTAGAGTCAGGCTGTAAGCAGCATCACGGGTGTCATCTTCCCACATCTGCCTGTACCCTGACATGTACACCTTGACACACCCTCCCTCCCTTCCCTGGTTCTTGAAAGTAGCCTAGCAAGTGGGGTCTGTAAAAGGCCTGCATTTTAGAAAAAGAGCTCAGCAAGACAACCATGAAAATATTAACAGGTGTTTTCTTGGGGTGATAGACAAGAACTGATTTTTACATCCAAAAGGCTTAGCAATATTTTTTTTTTGTGGTGATCACATGTTACCTGGATAATAAAAACAAAACAAAACAAATTTTTTAAACCCCAATCATCCAAGTGGCTCATGGCTCAATAGGAATCTTGCACATACGTGATGTGCCCAAGGACTTATCAAACTGAAAATATGCCCTCCTAGTGATTTTCACCAGCTTCATTAAAAACAAAAGCAAGAAAATAAGAAAAGAAGGGAGGAAAGATGCAAAGAAAAGAAGGAAAAAATGCTATGCTGGGTGTGGAAGACAAAGGTGAATGTCAGTGTCCCTGTGGTCAAGAGACTTGGGGTTTGAAAGAGAGAAACGCAAACCACGGCCCAGGTTCCTTGGTCAAATTATGAATGAAGGAACAGAGAAGCTGTGGATCCTGCAAGAGTAAAGAAAGGCATCTTTAAAATGTGCCATTTGAACAGGAGACCTGGTGCAAAGAGGAGATGACAGTGTTAGAGGTTTACCCACCCATTCTGTTGGAGAATGAAATTGTTTTCAAAGCTCAAGAAAAGGATGGAACTGAAATGTGGAACGCCAGGTCCCAAAACATGGGGCAGGTAGATTTCTGGGCAGAGACATGTAGAGTGTCTCAAAATAAGCCTAGTAAGGGGCACCTGATCTGCTTCAGCGAGAGAACAACCTCATTCATGGGGGAGGTCATTGCCTGCCAAGGCAGGAGAACCACGGCATTCCCAAAAGGATACTGGGTTGCATGCTTTCTATTGTTTGCCCTGTACATTTTTGTTTTTCTGCTCCAAACACCAAGATCCGTCCTCCATTCAGAAGACAAAAGGCAAAGTAGCTGACAGCTAATCACTTTTTCAGTGGGAAGACATTCCTCTCTTCTGAGCAAATATGGACAGTGTGTTATTCTAGGAACCGTACATCTCTGTGTAGTTACTTGTGCGGTTCAGTGATGTTTGTTCTTTCAATCATCCAACAAACGTTTCATGTATTCATTCAACAAAAATGTATCTGAAGACATGTTCAATGAATACTTAGTTACTATGTAGTCTATACAATTCAAACCCCTCCAAATGCCTTCCATGTCCCTCAGAATAAAAGCCAAAGTCCATATCATGGTCCATGGATTCTTCATGATCTGGACCCCTTCAACTTTCCTAAAATAACCTCTACCTTCCTCTTTATCCCTGTCTTCTCTGCTGCATCAGCCACCTTGATATTCCTCTGTTTCCTAAAACCCAAATGTTTTCTATTTCACACTGGCTTACTTTTCTGTTTCTAGCACCAATTCTTCCAACCCCCAACACAGAAGACAAAAAACAGACAACTCCCACATACCTTCCCTCAGAGAGCCTTCACATGCCCCAACAGTGCCTTCAGACCCCTGTGGACATGCCACCTTGCCTGGGAGACCTCCCTGGCCACCCAACAGCCAGAGTACCAACTCCCCAGCACTCTCCATCCTCTTTACCATGCTGTGTTTTCTTCCACGGTACTTAGAACCATGGTCATAATACATGTCCATCTGCTCAAGTATTAATTATCTGGACTCTCCCATTACAATGAAAGTTCACGAGAAAAGAGACTTTTTCTCATCATTATATGCCCAGTGTCTGGTGTTGCCTAGCATGCAATAGCTGCTCAGTAAATATTTGTTCAATGAATTAATGAATATGGGAATGAGGGCTGGGCCTGGATGGGAGCTATGGTAATATAGTGGGCTTCTCCGCTGCCCCCCATTTCCATGACCGGCTCTATACCTTCATTTAAAGGAAAGCATGCTTCTGTGTCTGCAGACTGACAATGAGAAGTGTCTGAGTGAGGCTCTCAGGCCCGACTACTGTCAGAGACAAGACACAGAACTAAATGATCCATTGTTGAGTTCCGGTCTGGCAGTTTCCATCTAACCTGCAAGCACCAGGTAATTGGATTGGTAATGGGATATGGAGACTTTCACCTTGAGGTCAGTGCTTCGCTTCCAGCCCAAGGGACAGCTCAGCTGAAAGTCATTGCTCTTGGGGAGCAGTTCCAAGATCGCTGGGAACTGTCTGATTCTGAGTTCAATTCAAGGCTGGGCCCTAGTTCAAGGAGAGAGCTTACAAGCCTCTTGGCTACACTATCTTGCATCTCTGATCCCCTAGATGGTCAAGTGAAGCCTTGGCTTCAGGGCCGCTCGGGGCCACAGAGGAGGAGAGGAGTTGGGCCCAGGAGTCACAGCCCTCCTCAGAAGTGATCCCAAACTGCATCCAGATGTCAGTGTCCCAGCAGGCAGCTGGGCCGTGACGTTACCTTCACTGTTTGATTCTCTTGTATAATAACCAATGGGTAGAACCCCTGGCCTAATGGTCAGATTGTCCCACCTGGTCATGAACAACAGAGGTTGGCGGGAGGGGGTTCATGGCTCTGAAGACAAAAATATGGTTTTGAATTCTGGATTGACCTTTCCTAGTTATGTAGGCCCGTTAGTTAATTTCTCTGCATTTCCCTTTTCTCATCTATAAACTGGAGATAAAAATATCCACCACATAGCAGTGTTGTGAAGGTAAGAGCTTGTGTGTCTAAATCATTGAGCGTAGTGTCCCATACACAGCAGGTGCTCAAGAAATCATAGCAACTGGGGGCGCCTGGGTGGCACAGTGGTTAAGCGTCTGCCTTCGGCTCAGGGTGTGATCCCGGTGTTATGGGATCGAGCCCCACATCAGGCTCCTCCGCTATGAGCCTGCTTCTTCCTCTCCCACTCCCCCAGCTTGTGTTCCCTCTCTCGCTGTCTGTCTCTATCTCTGTTGAATAAATAAATAAAATCTTAAAAAAAAAAAAAAAGAAATCATAGCAACTGATCCATAGGGACCCTCCTCCCAGGGGCTGGGAGAGATCTATTTATGGCTCTCCCGAAGAAGTCCATTTATTTGTCAATCATCAAATAATTATTGAGGGCCAAATAAGCAATGGGCACGGTCCTGGATGCTAACCAAATTGCTAGTATGCTAATTGTAGGCGTAAAGCATGGGGGCTCAGAACAAAAGATTCACGGCTTTAAGAAGCTCTTACAGAAATGAAGAAACAGTCAGATATCCGTAAAACCACAGGCCAAAGAGGCCTCCTCATGAGAACGAGAAAGGTCACTGGAGTCAGGGACTGTAGCCCCGAATAAAGTCAGGGAATTTACTCTTACTTCCCCATCTTTGCCTGGCCCTCCTCAGGGCTTTGTCTCAAGACATATTTGATCAAGTTAAATGAGAGTGAAAAGGAATGCAAGCAGAGAGGAAGTCTGCGGCCTTCCTAACTTCTTTCCACGCACCCCGATTTCGTCACGGGGACCCGTGTTTGAAACCTCTCCCAGCCTGACCACAGCAGCCTGTTCCGCAGGATTCTGCAGGCAGCCTGGGCCCCACTCACGGCGCTGTGTGACTGCAGAGCTGACAACAGTAGCCTGATTCTGGGCATGTGACTGCACTGCCGGCTTCTGGGGCAGAAGGCAGGCGGAGTGAGGGAGAAGGCTCCCTATTGCATAAGCCAGGCCATCTGGGGACAGGGCCCTGGCAAGGAGAGGTGGTTCACGGGGCTGGGAGCAACTCTAGGCACCCCAGCGCGTCTCCGCAGCACTGCGCCGGGAGGCTGCAGGCTTTTCGAGGACCAGCCTCCGGTGGAAACCAGCATGAGAACGTGTCCTGTGCTGAGACGTCTGGACACACAGCACGGAGACTTCTCACTGCGCGGAGCCAGCAGGGCAGGTAGTCCGCACCTGACCCCGAAGGGACAGAAGGTGGAAACCAGAAAGTGGGGGGAAAATAAAACAAAAACACTTCCCAACAGCACCAATGTGCCCTCTCACCCCAGCCCACCAGCTAGTGTCCTGAGAGGAGACAGCACCATTCGCCTTTGTTTTTCCCATCAGAAAACACAGTCTTCAAAGACCCAGGCCTGCCACCGTGGACCCATGCCTCTGGGCCCCAGGCTTCTTCAAAACAGAAGAACAATAACTCTGTTCCTCTTTTTCCCCCAGAAAGCGTGAAGAAGATAACACTAGGTGACAACTGGGGAAGGCCCTGGAAAGAAAAGTGCAGCTGGTGTCCCATGCTACCCTGACTCCGGCTCCTCTGGGGTCTGCTGGAGGAAGGGCCCGCACTCCAGTCCAGACGCACAGCACAGTGTGGACCAGTCCACCAGCAGCACTGATGGCAGAAACTCAAGGCTTTAGTGGGGAGGTCAGTGCCACCAGACACGGCCATGTAAGAAAAGTCTGTCTTTGCCCGGCCTTTGTCCCAAAGCCCATGACTCCCCATCCTTTAGGCTTCCAGGGCGTCTTTCAGTAACTGATGGGGCTCCCCATCCAGGACATACTGTCTCAGAAAGCCCACCTGAGAAGACATAGTAACCCATTGCCAAGAGTCTCCATAACAGTGGGAGTTTAGCTGAGTGACTCCTGCATGGGAGACACTGTTTGGGAGCGAAGTTTCTTCCTGCCAACCTTGAATAATCAGTTCCTAGGGAAGTTGCTAGGCTCCAAGTCAACAGTGGTAACTATGCTGGTCCCCCCCTCCCCGCTTTCCTTTGTGCATCTGTGGTTTGTACTCCCTTCCCACCAACCACAGATGTGCTGTTGCCTCTAGGTGCTTTCAAAAGCATAGATTTCACAGAGGGCAAAAGTGAGCACGAGGAAGGAGAGCGAGGAGGGGTGGAGGTGAGCAAGGGGAAGGAGGACAGCTGCTTTCTAATGATGCATTTGGGTAACAGCAAGGAGACTGTTTAATGCTATTGTTTTTGTGCATATTAAACCACTAATCCACGTCCTATTTTGGCAACACAGGCTACCTCACATCTGTATGCCTTACCTACAATCTGTAAAGCTAATTTGTTAAACAGCTTTCTTCTCCCATGGGAATGAGGTCATTGGTCACAGAAGATTGATTAAGCTCTTGGAGAATCAACATTAATGAAAATCAACATTGCCTAATGAGTGTTTTTATGGCAGCCTCATAAAAAAGAATTTTAAAAGGAGAAACAAATAAACAAAAACAGCAAGAAAGGCCAGCAGCCTTCTCTCCTGACATCTCTCAGTCCTTGTCATGAACGTGGTATCAGGACAGTGGTAGAAATCCCTTTGGCTATGCCAGCCTTCCTCCCCTCCACTCAACTCTGATTCATTGCGCCAGGTCTGAAAAGTTTGCACTTGTGCATATGCACACATTAGTTCCAACAACGTACGTCTGCATATTCGTTTCGTCGACATTTCCCTTTGCTCAGGACAATTGCTGTGTAGAGACACAAGTAGACTTTAAGTCAGAAAACACGCTCGTTGAATCCCAGCAACCCATTTACTGTGTGACTTTGGGGAGGATGTTTAACCTCTCTGACCCTGTTTGCACATCTCTAAAATGGGGATACTAGTTTCCCCTCTATCTCCTCCAGTAAAATTATTGCATTGAAAATCATATAAGCTAATGTGTGTATAGAAATTTTTTAAACCATAAAGCCCCATGTAAATAGTATTCTTATAGTTTTAAGGCACAGTTGGGTAGTGGATAATAGGCCAAAGATTGGAGCTATACAAACTGGGTTTGAATCCAGGCTCAGAGGCTGGCTCCGTAGCTCACCAGCTGCAGGACCTCAGGCGAGCTACTCAACCTTCCTGAAGCCACACTTTCTTCATCCATAAAACAGAACAATTATAGCTTTGTACTTTCAGAGTTTGGGGGCGGATTAAATGGAATATGAATACAACGTGCTGAGGAGAGTACCTGGCACATGATAAACAGTTAAGAGGTATGAGTCAGTAAGATTAGAGTTCTTATTCTCTTCCATCTCTCAACCAGCAAGAACCTACCCACGGACCAAATGGGCAAGATCCATGAATCCACACAGAAGCCAAATGGAAACAGACAACTGGGCAACCCCAGTTCCCTTTGGAGCCCTGGGCTTGAGAGCAGAGGGGAAGAGTGCCAGGGGATTGATGCAGGTGGGGAGGGACAATGGGAAAAAAATGAGGATGTGCAACTGTGAAAGAGACGCACCTGAGAAGTCCCCAAATAACTGTAACTTGGGAGGATGTTAGTTTGAGGGAGAAAAGAGCTAACTGTTGTCCACCAAAGTGCCTAGAAGAAGAGAATGGGCTTGCATTGAAAAGGGAGTGGTTTATACGGAGACTTGAAGACACAAGAGGGAAAATAAGAGGGTGGGAGGAAGGAGAGGAAGGGGGGGAAGGAGGGATGGAGGGAGGGAGGAAAAGGGAAGGAAGGAAGGAAGGAAGGAAGGAAGGAAGGAAGGAAGGAAGGAAGGAAAGAAGGAAGGAAGAAGGGAAGGGTGGGAAGGAGGGAGGAAAGAAGGAAAGAAAGAAGGAAGGAAAGAAAGAGAGAGAGAAAGAACATCCAGAAGGAACTTTCTCCTCCTGAGGATGCTTTCTGTTAAATAAATATATAAAGAAAATAAATCAGTAAAAAATCTGTTCTTTCCTATTTTTTCCATTTTGTTTTTCCAGTTTTTCACGTCTCTAATTTTACCTAAATGATAATTTTATGAGCAAATCAAGTTATACATAATACATTTTATGTTTCTTCTTAGCAAAATGATTTTAGATATGTAAATTGTACTACAAAAATAAATATTGCATGTTATTCTAATTTTTCACCAAATTTACATTCCACTCCCACCCCCTCCCCAAATTCTTCAACCCTCTATCTCTAATGGTTTTAACATTTACAAGACCTCGACATTTATAAACTTAGCTAGTTTTGAGGAAGAAGTGATTTCACATGAGGTTAGATGATATGGTCTGTTAAGTGGCGAGATTCTAAAATCCTTTTGGCAAATATCATTATTTTATCTCAGGGCCAGTGGGCCTCCTACATTTCTGTGACAAGATTTTTGACACCTTCCCATTATACATAACATCTTCGTCAGGCTCAAGCGTATTTGAAATACCACGAAGCCCCAGTCTGCTTTCCCTGAGGAGTGTGTCCGGTAAAATGGGTATGTGAGTTCTCAGGCCTCAGAAGCAGAGTAGGATAGCAGCTGTCCCTGTCTTAGCTCTATTTCTAGAAGATTTCTAAGTTCATGATGGCATCGAATCCCACAGGGAAATGTAGTGAGGGTAGATAGCCAAAAGCTTTGGTCACTGATCCCCCAGATTGAGCTCTAATTCATCCTCTGGACACTCTGAGCATTAAAAACTGCTAGTGGTATTACATAACGCTGTGTCATACAATATGGTAGCTTCCAGTCCTGTGTGGCTATTTAAATTAATAAACCTAAAATAATTAAAATTTTAGTTTCCCGGTTGCACTGGCCACATTTCAAGTGTTACTTAGCCACATGCAGCTAGTAGCTTCCATGTCAGAAAGCACAAGTATAAAACATTTCCATCATTGCAGAAAATTCTATTGGATAGCACTGATGTGGAGAAAAATTGAAAAGAGTGAGTGAGCAAACTAGTCATTGTTAAGTGCCTGCCACGGACCAGGATCCCTGTACTGCAGTGGTTCTTTAAGTTATCTGATGGTCTATGCAATCAATGATAATCAGCCTCACTGTCCAGGTGAACAACTGGGGGCTCAAGAAGGTTAAGCTCCCAGAGTTAGTGGCAGAGCTGGTGAGTCCAGGACTGTCTACTCTTAAAACTGTGCTCTAAGTCTTATGATGGGATCGAAGAAGGATGGAAGTGTACAGCAGGTGTATGTGGGGGCAACAATGATAGATAATGAACGACAAGGCCAGAAATTCAAATAACTAACTATAACAGGAGAAGCAGACTCCCTCTCCCTTGCCATGCACCCCCAAGGGGAGAAGTAGGAGCTACCATCTCCATGGATGTCTTTTTTCAGACAGGAGGGAATCCTGAGCAGCCATCCAGACTACACTGTTGAGTAGGAGGAGAAAGGGCAATATGGGAGTCATATAACATTGCTGGCTGAAAATTCATCATCAGAGGGGTCCTCTAGGTAATCCATGGGCTCAGCTCTGTTACCGAGGCTCGAAAGGACCTCTCGTGCCAGGGAAATGAGAGTAGACCCATCTAACATAGCCCACGCTGCTGGTAGAGATTCGAGTGTAGGTCTCATTCCCTGTGAGGGGTTGCTATGAAAACAGATACAAGACAAGGTGAATACAACCTGTTAACCGAGAGCGTCAGGAGCCAGAGCACCTGGAACAGCTCCTTGTGTCCTTTGAGTAGTAAAGGAGTCTTGGTGCCACTCTTTCAAGAGGCTGTGGTGGGTGTCAGTCTGAGAATCCTATGAATAACATCCACAGCTGTCTGACGCTGCTGCATGGCGTTAGCTTGGAGAAGCAGGTCCCTGAGGTGGAGAGGTGCACTCATAGTTTCCCTCACACACTCATAGTGTTCCATGGTCGGGGCCAAGTCTGCTCGGTTTAGGGATGGAGGCCGTGAGCCAGGCAAAGGAGGCATGGTAGATGGCATGTTGGGGGTTCCTGCTGAATGAGATCACATCTGTGGTAGGCTTTACAAAGAGTGCAACATATGGTTAGGGTCAGAGTTGAGTGTGGGCCTAGTTGAGTACGGTTGATGGTCTGTCTCCTCTACTACACCTCAAATCCCCTAGGAGAAGGAACCTTGAGTTAGTTCCCCTTCCCAGCCTCAGCCCCATTCAGGTAACGTGGGAGACACTTGGTAAACGCCCTGCTTCTTAACAATCACCCAAACTAGGTCCTCAAAGTGCTCTTCTTGGGAAACTCGTTCTGAAAGATGCTAATGGGTATTTAAGGGGGGGGGAGAGGAAATAAAAAAAAAACTTTCCATGGTCAACTTAGTTTGGAAAGTGTTGGCTTAAACAAGGTTCAACAGGGCAGTTTGCTATAGGATTTCTGTGAGCCCTTTAAATGATAATGAGGGGAATATAGAAAGCACTTCCTAAGCTTAATTGACCATGGAATTCTTTTTCCACAGATCATCTTGGGGGTCTATTGTTCTGTGGAAGCAGTGACCACGGCCTTTAACTTCAGCCCACTGTTCCAGTCTTGGGATAAAGTAAGGGTGCCACTTTGGGGACGATTGGCTAATCAATGAATTGCACGACCATACAGAACATCCTTGGAGGCACACCATTCCTGGATTCATTTTTCCATCTGGGCAACTGAAGAGTGCTTCCCCTGTACTAATGGTGGTCCCAAGAGTACAGGTTTCTTCTTTTCTGTTTCCATTCCCATAATACAATGAGAACAACCTGGCAATCAAATTTATCACCATTGACTTTATCTATTAATTAATCTATTAATATTATCTATTAATCTATTAATTTATCTATTGATCTATTTATCTATTAATATTTTTGAGCATCTCCTATGTGCAGATTATTGTTACGCAACCTGGGAAAATACAAATTAGTAAAAGATGTAAAGATTATTGCAGCCATCCAGGAATTTGCAACCTAATTGGGGAGATAAGAAACATAAATTTTCCCCCCAGGGTATCTGTTCCCTGCTGCTGCTCACATCCCCACCTTCAGATGCTTTCTCTCTGGTCCCTTTACTCAATTATATTTCTCCAAATGCTTTCATTTTCACAATCTCAACTGGAGATATAACGCTGTGTTTTTGGGCCTGTGTACAGTATGTATTATTCATATGCTCCCTTGTTTCTGAACAACTTATGAAAACCAACTAGAGATTAATTCATAAAAAATAAGCTTTTTTCCCCTCTCCCTTTACAGGACCAAATCTGTTTCTCTGCCCCAATTGTATTGGCTGATTGGGTTTCTGCTCTCCCTCTGCCCCCGTTCTGCAGGAAAATCATGTCTCTTTAGTATTGCTGCCACATATCCTTTCATGTGCCTGAAATATATACCATTGTGTTCTGACTTCTGTTTTGTGCAGAATCACTTTCACGCTCTATCTTCTGCAAGGTCCCTCTGTCTTGGCAGCCAAAGACACTTCTGTTTGCAGCCTGGAGATTTCCATTGTACTTTGCGCATCGCAAGATTTTTGTTCTGGGAGGTGGCCTTTTGTAGTTGAGTCTGCTAATGTTCGAACTGAAAACAGACACAGCCATACTTCGTCAGTCTCATTCTGCTCCAAGGTGCCGTTGTCAAGTCCACGGAAGGAACCAAAATGCTCCCCCTTCACAAGGCAGAAGGTGGGTTAAAATCAGCAGCAAAAAGTGTCCACGTGTTGCTCATCAAAAGGTGAAAGAAGCACAGGTGTTTGATCACTGGGAATTTTAACCTTCTGAATTTCAGACACCTTCATCTTTTTTCTACATGGGCATATGCCTGCTACTCTTCTTCCTGAAAAAACATGCCTCCTTGGGACGCCTGGCTAGCATAGTCTGCCTTCAGCTCAGGTCATGATCCCAGGGTCCTGGCATCGAGCCCAGGGTCGGGCTTCCTGCTCAGCGGGGAACCTGCTTCTCCCTCTGCCTCTCCCCCTGCTCATGCTCTCTCTCTCTCTGACAAATAAATAAATAAAATCTTAAAAAAAAAAAACATACCTCCTCTTCCATCCTCTGCTTTGGGACTACCATCATAGAGTTGCTCCCTCTCTAATTCTCAGTAGAGTTTGTGAATAGATTTAGAGACAGTGAGGTTCCTTCCCTGCCCAGCTCCCTAAATTTCACTTTTAATTATGACACAAACACAACTTCAATTTCACTTTGGTAATAAACCATATTTGTCCCATTCTCCAGCACCTCATGCCCAGCATATGATTGGGATTTGGGGCTCAAAAAAGAAAGAAAGAGGGGCGCCTGGGTGGCACAGCGGTTAAGCGTCTGCCTTCGGCTCAGGGCGTGATCCCGGCGTTGTGGGATCGAGCCCCACGTCAGGCTCCTCCGCTATGAGCCTGCTTCTTCCTCTCGCACTCCCCCTGCTTGTGTTCCCTCTCTTGCTGGCTGTCTCTATCTCTGTTGAATAAATAAATAAAATCTTTAAAAAAAAAAAAACCTATTGAATAAATAAATCCATTTATCTCCCGAAATCTAGAAGCCCAGGCTTTGCCTGCTGCCTCCCATCCCATCTCCCAGGTACCACCCCTTAGCTGCCTCTTGCTGACCCAGTTCTCCAGGCAGCTGGAGGGACAGTGAATGTGGCACAGAATTGTGGACTGTGAGGTGGAGGGGAAGGCATGAAAAGGCATTGACCTAAGGGGACAGAGTGCTACCCCTCCCCCCATACAATGCATCAATTCAATCACGGAAAAGAACTCTTAGAAATTTTGACACAAAAATCATCTAAGTCAATGTGCCCTTGCATGGTGGTCTGAGGCTGCTTCTCTCCTGGAGTGTGTCTGTGTGTGTGTGTGTGTGTGTGTTCAAACATACCCTTACATGAATGCTTGTCATTTTCTTCACCCCCTTACATATTCTATTTTATTATCCTATATCGCCCACCAATATGCTCTAAAACACACTTTTACATCCCTATCAATATGCATTGGAAACTTAATCTTTCCTTCCTTAAATCTTTTTCTTTCTTTCTTTCTCTTTCTTTCTTTCTTTCTTTCTTTCTTTCTTTCTCTCTGTTTTTGTTACACTTGCTCTATCCATCCTTCTTTCACTAATTGCAGCTTATTAGTTGTTATGGCAAACCCCTTTGCTCTCAGTATCTTTCTTTCTCTCTCTCTCCCATTATGTGGTTGCAAATGACGATGTTAGCAAAAAAAAGACAGCTTTTATTCTCCCTGCGTCTCCTCTCTAGGCCTTTCTTCATCTTCCTTATTATCTCTGTGGGACCCTCCCTGCCCTCCCCCACCTTACACACAGCTTACAAAGCCAATAAATAAATATAAATAAATAAATAAAAGGCTAGGTATCTCTGGCTGTCCAGAAGCAGTATTATTTACTACTATAACAAAATGAAACTGTAGAATCCTTGAGCCAGAGTAGCAAGTTGTGATTTGTGGGGCCTCAGGATATGTGGTAACTTTGGAAGCAGCTTCTCAAATTTGGAGTAGCAGTCATCACAGCAGGCCAAATATTTTAGGGGAACACAGGTGGCACACTCAATTCCAATTCTTTCTGGCTTCAGCGTCCACCATTCATGCCCTACTTAAGACCCCTATGGGGTGACTCAGATCAGTGCCCATAAGAAGTGCTCCATTCCTCTAACTTTAGCCAATATCCTGTCTGAATCAGGACTAAACTGAGTGTCAACTAAATTCATAAAAAGATCTCCAAAATTTTTGCTAACATTATTCCAGACCCATGTTCCACACCCCTTTAGAAATGCACTCCATTTCTATATGTCTTCCTAACAAGTTATTTTGCTGTCATATTTTCTCTGACGTCTGTCACCTTGGTATCTAAGCACTCTGGCAAATTCATGAGGCTAAAAACTAACAGTTATGTGGGAAGGGGAAAGAGAGCTCTTCTCTTCTCTTCTGCGCTCTCATCTCCGTAGGGACAGAGCAGCACAAAGAGGCTATGATTCTCCAAGGTCATTCTGCAAAGACAGCATAACAGAGCCAAGAAAAGACTGCAGAATCCTAACTTCCAGTCCCCGACCTCCATAATTTGAAGATACTCTGTTTAAAATTGGTGTTTTTACAGAAAATACCCAAAGAGATTTTGTAGCTGCTGGCCACAGCCAGGAAGGAATCATCACAAAAAATCAGACACACCTCCTTCCCTTCCAAACTCTGCATCTTTCCCCTTTCTCTTGCTGCTGAGTATTCAAGCACTCTTTCAACTTTAAATACTTAAATGACATTAGCCGAAATGTTCAGGGGTTTCATTCATTTATCAAATCATTCAATCATTATTACTTGAGAGCCTTCTACAGTCAAACAAATGTTAGAGATGAGCAAGACTCTACCTATCTTCAAGGACTTATAATCTAGCAAGAGAGATAAGAGACACATGCAAAAATGCTTACTGAGGACATACTATTTGCTATTCTAGACTCTGAAGAGAGAGCAATGGATAAACCTACAAGGATTCTGTTCTCATGGACCTCACCATTATAATGACAAAAATAGACAATAAAGAAACAGATAAAGGAATAACATATATTACATTAAAATATAATACAAGATGAAATGTGATATAGCGAATAGAGAAATAGATGAAGTGCCCAACATTTCTTTCGCACATGGGATTTAAGTAGCTGAATTGGAAGTATGCTCTAGTTTCAGAATTGGATTTGTAATACCCCAGGCCTCTGAATGTAATATTTTCTTCTCTAGTAAGCAAATATTGTTGCAGTTGTTGCATTTGGTAATCTATGTGGAGCAAAAGATTGTGCACCCATAATAAGCTCGTCACCAAGAACTTTAGAAGAACTTGGAGGCAGCTGAAATAGAAATGGTCCAATTCTAGCAGAGAATTTTTTTTAAAAGAACCTCTGGGACCTATTGTAGTCCACTGGCCACCTGATAGACTGCCATCCGAAAGAGATGGAATCATTTCTCTACTCTGATGATTTAAGCAGATTTCTTATAGTTCCTGAAGATCAAAGGAACAATCCTAACCTCTTTGTCTTTAAAAGTAAGTGAGATTCTAAAGTTTAAAAAAATATTTCAGTACTCAGATATACATTAGGTGGCAAGTTCTTTTCCAACATTTATTATTTCATTAGTCCACATTTACTTGTCCCTTGGGGTACAGTCACTTGGGCAACACTGAGCCTTTAGCTTCTCAAACAAATGACTTCAAAGAAACTTCTTATGCAACTTCAGTGTGTACTCTCTGCTGACCTAGAAACTGCCATTCAAAATAGTCACTCTCCTTCATTTGTAAAGAAGTCCAGGAAGATAGTGTTTATTATCAAAATTCAGAGGAGGTATTATGCTGGACAAATTTCAAGCAGTGGAAAAAGTAAGTAAATTCTGGGATTGGTTGATATTACAGACTTGATGAAAGAAGAAAGAAAGAAGGATGAAAAGAATGAGAGAAATGCCAGGCAGGAGGAGAAAGAGAAAGACAGGGGGGAGAAAAAGAAGGAAAAAGAAAACTACACAAGGTACACAACTATAAAACTGAGTAAAATGTACAAGGAAATTCCTCATAGGCACTGGACAACCGGAAGCACAGACTACTAATTCTAGAGAGAAGGCAAACATACACATACATGGTGAGTTTCACATTTGCATATTCTTCCTGACCAGGAGCTCCTCTTGGACAAAGGCACAGGGAAGTAGAGCTCAAGCAGAGCACATTAGTCTCTCTGCGATCTGTAAACAGTTCAGTACTACGGACACCCTTAAATTTTCAGGACAGGATAAATGAGAGGAGGAAGCTACATAGAAGGATGACCTCAGAAGTGAGAAGAGTCCACAGAACTAAACAGAGAATGGATGCTCCAGGACTTAGAGGTGAATCAAGATACCAGATGTCCACACAATGTTAGGAGACAAAGTAGATATCTAACTGACAAACTTAGGCATTCAGTTGAGACCTCAGAAAGTCCATCCCATGCCCTAAAGTAAGAGGTACCTCCCAGGGCTAAAGATAAAACTGCACTGAACCTACCCTAATAAAGGATAAAAACAACAGATTTAGATGAACCCACCAAAAACTTTACTGCTTACCAGAACAAAGTTAAACTTTCTTTTAGAAAAGACAACGTACTCCAGACTCATGATGTGTCACCACAGGGTCCAGTGTACAATAAGAAATTACTAGATGCGTAAAGAAGCAAGAAATTGTGACCCATAATCAATAAAGAAAAGAAAAAGTCAATGGAAGCAGATTCCAACATGACCCAGATATTGGAATTAGTAGATAAGAACTTTAAAACAGTTATTATAAATATGTTCAAAGATAGTATAAATATGGGGCACCTGGGTGGCACAGCAGTTGGGCGTCTGCCTTCGGCTCAGGGCGTGATCCTGGTGTTGTGGGATCGAGCCCCACATCGGGCTCCTCTGCTATAAGCCTGCTTCTTCCTCTCCCACTCCCCCTGCTTGTGTTCCCTCTCTCGCTGGCTGTCTCTATCTCTGTCGAATAAATAAATAAAATCTTAAAAAAAAAAAAAAGATAGTATAAATATAACCAAGTAAACAGATGGAAACTCAAGAAGAGATAAAAAAAAAAAAAGAACTCAATAGACATTCTAACATTGAAATTGCAATATCTGAAATGAAATGTACTGAATAGGCTTAAGAGCAGATTAGAGATTTCAGAAAAAAGCATCAATGAGCTAAGATCCCTTTTTACTATCCAAACTGAAGAAAGAAAAAGAGGTTTGTTTTTTTTTAAAGAAAGATAATAGAGAATTCTCGTTCTGTGAAACAATCACAAGTGCTATAACTACATATAGTTCATTTCCAGAAGAAGACAAAATGAGGAATAAAATATTTAAAGAAATAATAACCAAAAATTTACCAGATTTTTTTTTTTTAAGATTTTATTTATTTATTCAACAGAGAGAGAGACAGCCAGCGAGAGAGGGAACACAAGCAGGGGGAGTGGGAGAGGAAGAAGCAGGCTCATAGCGGAGGAGCCTGATGTGGGGCTCGATCCCACAACGCCAGGATCACGCCCTGAGCCGAAGGCAGACGCTTAACCACTGTGCCACCCAGGCGCCCCAAAAATTTCCCAGATTAACCAAAATCTCTGACCTTTAAATCCAAGGTCAGAAAAAAAAACAAAACCTAGGTACATCGTACTTCGATTGCTGAAACCCAAAAACAAATAAAGAATCTTTAAAAAAAAAAAAAGTGAAAAAATGCATCAGAGACAGTAGAACAATGATACAAAGGATGGTTTATTTCTCACCAGAAACACCAAAAGTCAGAAAATAAAAGAAAAAAATATGTAAAGTGCTGAATAAAATGAAAAAAGAAAACAAAAACAAAACCCAACAATTACCTAAAATTTTATAGCTAGAAAAAATAATCATCAAAATAAATATGAAAATGAAATAAACATATGTTTAGATAAGTGGAAACCAAGAATTCATATTCAGACCTTCATTCTAAGATACTTTAATAGAAGTTCTTCAGACCACAGAATGAAACTTCTAATATGCAAGAAGGAACGAAGAGCATAAGAATAGTTAAATATCTAGATAAATATATATATTTTTTCTTTTTTTAATGCCTTTAAAAAGCAGCTGACTTTTAAAGGAAAGAAATTAGACAATGTATCTTACGGTTTTAAAATATTTAAAAGCAAAATACATGAAAACAGTAGCACAAAAAATGAAAGTAAATGAAATTATACTCATAGAATTTTTACATTTTATGTGATGAGATACAATATTAACTCTAAATAGATTGTGAAAAGTTAATGATCATGTAGTAATTCCTAGAACTCTGAAAAACTACAAAGAAGTATGGCTAAAAAGCCAATAGAATAAATAAAATAAAATGTTAAACTAATTTGATAAATTCAAAAGAAGCCAGAAAAGGAGAGACTGAGAAACAAAAAAGAAAGACTCAACAAGTGAAAAATAAATTGCAAGATGATAAGTTAAATCCAAAATCATCAATAATTACATTAAAAGCAAATGTACTACAAACTCCAAATAAGGGAAGAAATTTCAGACCGGGTAAAGAAAACAAGACTCAATTATCTGTTGTCTATAAGAGATACACTGTAAATATAAAGACCCTGATAAGTTGAAAGTAAAGAATGAAACAGATAATCACACAAACAATAATCATAAGAAATCTTGAGTGGCTATACTGAGAACAGACAGAACAGACCACTTGATAAGGAGCATTTCCAGAGACAGACAGAAATGTCATAATGATAAAGGAGATCAATTATTCTGGAAGATATAATAATCCTATAAGTGCTTGTAATAATAGAGCACCAAAATACATTAAGCAGGAAATGACATGAATAAAGAGAAAAATAGAAAAATAAACAGAGATTTAAAATTTTCTTAAACAGAAATTGATAGAGTAACTAGGGAAGCAATCAATAAGGAAATACAAATATTTGTACAACACTATAGACTGCCTTGATTTAATGGAAATTTTTAGAACAATACAATCCTGAAACTATAGAATATACATATTTCAGGTGTACATGATATAACATATATACACATATAGTCTATATGGACTAAATGTTAGATCATAAAATAAGTTCCAATACATTTCAGAAGATTGAAATTTTCACATATGTTTTCTAACAACAAAGGATTAAATAAGAAAATAATAAAAATAAGATACATAAAAATCCTCAAATATTTGGAAATCAAACCACATACTTCTACATAATCTGTGGATCAAAGTATAACTCATAAGAGAAATTAGAAAATACTTTGTACTGAATTATAATAAAAATGCAACATAACAAAATTCACGTGAAGCCTCTAAAATGGTGCTAGGAGGAAAATGTATTACTTTAAATGCTTAGATGAAAAGTAAAATAAATATTTCTAATAATTGATTTGAGTTTTCATTATAAAAAGCCAAAAAAAGAAAAGAGAGAGGGAGAGCAAGTTTAACCCCAAATAAGTAGAAGTTAACATAGAACAAAAAGTTGTCTTTGAAAGGTTGATAAAATTGAGAAAATCTGAACAAGATCAAGAAAAATGGAGACTACTTTAATTACCATCAGAAATAGAAAGGGCGGTATCACTACAGATCCTACAGACATAAACAGGATAATAAGGAATATAGCAAGTTTCACCAATAAATTCAACAATTTGGATGAAATGAACAAATTCCTTGAAAACACAGTTTTGTAAAACTGACATAAAAAATACAGAAAATAAAAATAGCCCCTATCTAGCTTTTTTAAAATGTAGAATTCATAACCATAAAGAAAATTTACAGTCCAGATGGTTTTACTACTAATTATATGATAGACTTAAGAAATAATACAGTCATTCACAAACTCACAAACTCCTTCAGAAAATGAAAAAAGGACCACTTCACATTTGGTTTATGAAGGCAGCAAAACCCTGATTTCTAAACTTGATAAAAACATTTCAGTTGAAGATCATGATCAAATATCCGCCATGAACACAGACGCAAAAATCCTTCACAAAATACTAGCAAACCAAACCCATCGATAACACAAGAATTTCCAATTATGACCATGCTGGGTTATACCAGGAAAGCAAGGTTGTTTTAACATTCAAAAAACAAATCAATATAATTTACCATATTAGAAAAACAAGGGTGAAAATTATATATTATTTCAGTAGATGACCATTTTAATTTTAAAAAAATCATTTGGCAAAACTCAACATCCATTCTTGTTTAAAACTCAAAGCAAAGTAGAAATAGAAAGGAACTTAATCTGATAAAAGTCATCTACAAGAAATTCTACAATTAGCATCCCATTTAATCATGAAATATTGAACTCTTTCTCCTTTATGTCAAGAAAAGAGTGAGAGTGTTTCTTTTAAATTCTCCTATTCAATATTCTACTAGAGGTTCTATACAGTAAAATAAAGCACAAAAAGTAAATTAAAAGCATTAAGATTCAAAAGGGATAAATTCTGTTTAGTCATAGAAATTGTAATGGTTTATGTAGAGAATCTTAAGGAATCTACCAGAATTTAGAAGTGAATAAAGTAAGGTCACAGGATACAAAGTCACTATACAAATATCATAAGCAAATTTTAGATAATGAAATTTTAAAATACCATTTACGATAACATTATGAGGCATAGAATATTTAGGAGTAACAGGAACAAAGGATGTGTCAAAGGTCTACATTAAAAACTATAAAATATTGCTGAGATTAAAGAAAATATAAATAAAGGAAGAGATATATAATGCTCACAGATTAGAAGACTCAATGTTGTCCAACTGTCAATTCTCCCCAAATTTTCTATAGAGTCGATGTAATCCCAGTAAAGATTCCAACCAGACATTTTAACGACATGAACAAATTTATGCTAAAATGTATATGAAAATACCAAGGGCCTAGAATACTCTAAACAATCTTAAAAAGAAGAACAAATTTGGAGAACTCACATTACCTGGGTTCCAGGCTTACACAATTTTACTGGGGTGTTGATTATATAGGTGTATCTACTTTTCAAAATATATTGAATTGTACACTTGAGATCTGGGCCTATAACTGTATGTAAATTTTACCACAATGAGAAAAATAATAAATAATCCCAATTTCCTGTCAGTAGACTCCATCACAAGAAGGTAAAGGGACTTTCAGGTGAGTATAGATGAGATACATAACAAACTCCTTTTCTTTCTGTCTCCTTTAGTAAATAACTCTGATAGATTATTCTATGTCATCTTGGATAAACTGAAAAAACCTATCCAAGAATCTCTTCTCCATAAATTTCTAAATATATAGCATCGGCCAAAACAAAATTTTCACAGGATTTGGAAGGCAGCAATGAAACAGTAGTTAATAACCAGATGGGGTAATAGACAGATGCAGAATTGCCCAGTGTGTCTCATGTTGTTTTCATTCTCATCTGCTCCTCATCCAGCCCTTGTTCTTAACTACTGACCCTGCCAAGCAACAGCAGACTCAGGCTCACCACCAGACACCTGTCTGAGGACCCACAGAGATGCTAGCTGTATAGAGTCAACATTCCCCATAGTCCTTCCCAGTGTTCCCTTTTAAATTTTCACTGCTGATTGTCTGGCTGGTCACTGGTTCATTTTCTATTCTTCCAACTCCCTTTCTGAGCCTTCACTTTTCCAGTTCCTTCCCAATTATATAAGATCTAACTGCCAAATTGAATCCCTTACCATGGAACACTTTCAGGGACTCTAATTCCCTGACTTATGATATAACAACACTTTCTTCTCTGAAGCTTCTCTAAGCTGGTTCACTTAATGAGAGCAAAGGGTGATGTGGGCTGAGTGCACCACATACAGGTGGAGGAATGGGCTATGTCCCTGTGGTAGAAGTACCATGGGGATAGACCTCAAAAAGATGACATTAAACCTCAGATAAGCTTTCATGTGTCATTAGAGCATCCTAAAACCATAAGATGTACCCTTGTATGAAAATATGCTTTTCCATGAGTCATCTGATACACATTCTGATTTCAAAACAGAGGGTTCAGAACAACCTGTCTTACTCAGGTCTTTGAGGAGGCTGATGGATGTAACTGAAAAGTCAACGTGCTGAGAGATGATAAAAGTGTGTGTGTGTGCATATAAGTATAAATTTGTATTTATTTCTAAAAATTGGATAAACAATGCACATATTTTGAACAGAAAAAAAGAATAGTATATCAGAAACAACATGATCTTTGTATTTAGAAAATTATGAAACCTTAGAAAAATCATCTTACACTCTTATTCCTTATTCTATTTACCATGAAATTGGATATCAGACCAGTCCTAGCTTCTTCATAAAAGAGTAGAAAGTAATGCATTTCTGCTCGGTGCTTGTCAGACTTTGTGCAACTGTCCTGTAAAGAAAGTGTTATTAGCTTCATTCTACAGATTAAACTATGACTCAGAGACATTAAATAACTTAATTAGATCCACACAATTTCTAGGAAGAAGAGCTATAATCTGATCTCATGTCTGTCTGAGTGACTCCAAGATTCAGTCTTCCCACTAAACCACCCTCATTCTGAGCACGGACCTCTATTTGAGGAAAGGAGAAAAGCCGATGTGTGCATGTTATCCCTGTGAAATTCTGTTAAAATAATTGTAAAGAAAATACTTTTTAAATCTTCCAGACTTCTATACACATTTATATGCTCCTGGTCAAACGAGTCCCTTTGAGAGAGTATAGATATATCCAAATGGGTTCAACAAAAACACTATTTTCCAAAATATTTTTGGAACTCCTTTCTCAAAATGGCAGAATTGTGCACAATGCTATATACTATATATATCCGTACTTTATACATATACATGCATGTATCTATATATACAATATACATACATACACAGATTTTATATATTAATATATATACAAATTTTATACACATAGATAGATATGGCACCCACTTCCCTCTATATTCTCTAACGTACACATAGAATCCAAGGCAACTTTTTTGAGAAACAACACACGTATCAGGCTCACTGTGGTTGGAATAGCAGCATCAGAAAGAGAGTTGAACAATATGGCCTTTAAGGTCCTCTCCAACACTGAGATTCCCTGTAATATAATTTGTTATGTTTGTTTAAAAAAAAATCACTCTATTACATTATGGTCACACCTCATAAAAAGCACTATGCAAATGAAAGGTGTATCTTTGTTATGAATAATAATATTATAATTGGCCTTTTAGTAGAATCTCTAATTGCTGAATTAATTTCCGTCGGTTCTCACCATGAGGTGAGAAAGGCCCCTGTTGAGTGTTCTTACAGCACCCTGATTTCTTCCTTAGCAGGAGTCATATTCACTTGTCTGGTGTCCAAAGTCCCCTCTAGGTCTAAGTTCCTTAATGGCTAAGGCAAACCTGTTCATCACTGTGACTTGGACTGGCATCAGAGGAAAACAATAAATATTTTTAAATAACAATAAATATTTGTTGAATGACAAAACCATAGCCTGTGGAATCAATCTCAAAACCTTCCCCTGTCCTATCATTCCTGTGGAAATAATTTATGTGTCATTTACCAAAGCTCCCCATGTGAAAGGCAGGAAGTGGATCTTCTGCGGGGGAGAGACCTTGCACGGAGGGAGCATACAGCTTAGCAGGGAAGCCAAGAAGCCCCTTACACAACCGCAGGTAAACCAGACTACAGAAACTGCACACACTTCAGACGAATTTGTTCCAGCTGGGGTGAATGGTGAGGGCAGGGGTCATGGGGGCAAGGAAGCATTTCCGGCCCAAACAAAAAGAAAATCATGAGTAAATACACAGTGCAGAAATATGAAAAACTTTTTGAACAAAACTGAGCAGCCCCGTTGGCTAATGCATATGGTCTGTGGTGGGGAGGAGGGTACAGAATTAGATGTTGACTTTGGTCATGAGAAAAGAGCCATCATCCATCATCGCCAGGTGTAGTAGGCTGAATAATGACCCCAAAGATACCCGAACTCTAATCCCTGGAGCCTTAATGTTACTTTATGTAGCAAATGTGACTTTGCAGATGTGATGAGATTATACTGAATGATGCCACTAGACCCTAAATGTAAAGACGGGTGTCCTTTTAAGAGGAAGGCAGGGGAAGGTGTCCGAGTAACAGAGAAAGCAATGTGACAATAGAACAGAGAAAGAATTGAAGATAGTACCCTGCTGACCTTGGAGATGGTAGAAGGGGCCAAAGAAATGGGAAAAGGTGAGAAAACAGATTCTTCTCTGAAGCCTGCAAGAGGGCGCATGCCCCGGACAACACCTTGGTTTTGGCCCAGAGACATGCATTTCAAATTTCTGACCTCCAATAATCAATGTGTATTGTTATAAGCAACCACGTTTGTGGTAATCTGTTATAGCCATCCTAGGAAATTAGTATAACCAGGGTAAGCATTTGAGTGTTATTTGTTAAGCAATGAAGAGTCATAAAAATTCAGGTGGCAATAGATTGAAGAAAGGCAAATAGAAAGGGTGTGATGAGGGAAAGGTGAGGGACGGCAGCTTGATTTTAGAAATAGGTAAAATCTCCCTGGATAGTTTGTTAGTAAAGCATTTTGGGATCCTCTGGGATGAAAGGTGCTGGAGAAAATGTAATAACGCTAATAAATATTCTATGATTTCTCTGGAACATGTCCTCGGGTGAACTACAAGGCAGCTCTAAATGTTACGATAAGAGATGTGGGAGACTCAGTAGTTTGGGGTCTCGGGAGTGCCATAGAAACCGTGACTATGTTTGTCTCTGTTCCCTGGGGACTGGCATCCTCCCATGTCTTCCTCCCCAAACCATAATTCACAGGAGCTCCGGGGAGCAGCGGCAAAGGGCAGAGTCAAGAGCCGTTCATGGCAACAATAGCAGGAAAATAGTGTCATGAATTATTTAGCATTTAACCAAGGCAGCTCAAGACCCATTCCAAATGCTGAAGAAGTGATGAGTGGGTTAATCCATATGGATTTGTCACATGTGGTCTACCTAGACCACCAAAGTTTATGTTGGGGCACTTGTCCATGCCAGGGCCTAAAACCTGCTGATTCCTCTACCTCACAGGTTGAAAACTGGCGACTGAGGCTTTGACCCCCAAAAAACTGATTTTCAAACCTTCATCATCTTCTGAGAGTCCTTGAAGCCTCGAAAGAGACCATGATCTTGAAGGAAAAGAGCCCCACGTTCTTCCCTCTATCTTGGAGCTGAAGGGGACCTTGGAGATTGTGTCACACAAACCTCTCATTTCACATCTGAGAAACCCAAGGGCAGGGAAGTCAAATGACCCAGCAGAAAAGCCTCTGGTTTCCCAGCCAGGAATCTTGCTACTGGACCACACCCCTCCGGTCAATTTCTGCGTGGGAGCAGGAGATTCAGGTAGCACCTAGGGCTGAGGTTTTGGAGAAATGTATATTCGAATATCGTTACCCTCTGGAGAAGGAAAGGGATTTCTCCACAGGGATCTGGCTTTTCTGTCAAAATCTGGGTCCACTTTTGAGCTTAGCCCACAATTAATGGGAAAGGAACTGTGAGCAACAGTCAAAAGGACCTGCAGTCAAATCCTAGCCCTGTCACTTCCTTGCTGTGTGATCACAAGCAAGTCATTTGACCTCTCTGATCTCTGGTTTCCTTAGGTGTAAATATGGGATAATAATTCCTACCTCGGAGTTGCTATGAAGATTTAGTTGAATGATACAATGAATGCAAAAGGGCTTAATAGAATGCTTAGAATATACTAATGCTGGATAAGCACACATTGGACCTGAATTTAAATGAGTTTTTAGGAACACAAATATGAATTCGAAGGCTTCCAAGAATACCTTCACTCACAGCCTGTTGTAAATACCGAAAATTGTACAATTAGCAATATAGAACTTAGGTTCCAGAAGAACTGCCAATCTTTGGGAATTGCCATTAAAATAAAGACACCCCAGAACCTCAAGTCAATATTACTTAACACCTCAGCAGGAATTAATTGCTAGGGGGAAACAACCAAGGTCCTTTGGAAATAAGAGAAAAGAGGTGTAGGGGAGGAAAACAGAGAAGTGATTTGTGTTGAAAGGAAACAAACATTTATCAAAGTCTCAATTTTCTTTGGACCAAAGGGACACAGTAGCTGGAAATCCAATGAATTTTTGAAATTCTAAAACAATCCTAAACACAATATTTATGTTCTTGTTTCCATGTTTTGCAACAGTAGGACTGTTGATAGGGAGAAAGGGCAAGGCCCACCAGGCTCTTCCTAGATGTGACACTGTTTTGGGCCTTGTGTTCTGAAGACAGGGAATCTGCACCTACCCACCTTATTCATTTCTTCATTGATACATCTGGCTTTTTGATTTGGCATACACTTATTGAACCCTTGGAGACATGAAGAGTAATAAAGCAACAACCTTCTCTTGAAGAGTTGACCTTCAATTCAGATACAGATTTGAAGCAAGTAATTATAATACAATGTGACATGTGCTTTATGGAATCATGAACACTAAGGGAAAACGGATAAGGAAAGGATTTTTTTCTGGCTTGGGGGTTTGGAAATAGGGGGAGACCAGAAGGCTTCACAAAGAGGAGACATCTGAGTGTTGACATGGGCCAAACAATCTGCGGTTGGGAAGAAAATTCTGAGATAGGATAGTATTAGCCAAAAACTGAGATGTATAAGGGCCAAGCATATTTGGTGGTTCTGCCACTTCAGGAGTCATTCCAGTTATGAAGCTGATGTCTCTCAGCTCAGAAGCACCATTCTTCCTTGGCCATGTGGTGCTGAGACTGGGGATCTGCAGATTACCTTTCTCCTCTGTCAGCTGGCTCCCCGTTAGGTCCCACAAACGGGAGCCAGTAGAATGAGGCTGTAAGTCAGGGGGGAAGGAAGTACGGGACTGGCCCTTCCTGTTGGCTTGCTCTTCCTGTCAGAACTGCCCCATTAATGGCTCTTTACCCTGACAGCAGCAATTGGTTCCAAACTCTATGGTCCTTTGATTCCCAGACTTGTTGTGCCCCATGGAAATATAAGCCCCAGCAGGGCAGCTTCCCCTCAACAGAAAGTTAAGCCCAGGAGAATGAAGGCCATTCTCTGAACTCGTGAAGTACATTAGAAGCTGAGTAACTCCTCCTCTTCAGAGATATGAGGACCTCTTCCAAGGGATCCCTCTTCTGAGCTCCTAAGGTAGTGGCAGCTGTGGGGTATCTCTACCTCCTCAGAGATCTGGGCCCAATCTCCACAGAGCTCCTTCTCTGAGCTTCTAGGTTCTGATAATCCCAATGTCTTCCCTTTGACCCCCCAGTCTTAGGACAGGTAGCTGCTTCCTGTAGTTATAACCTCCGTAATAGCTCAGTGTCTCTTCAATGTTTGTTTCTGATGGGCCTTTAACACCTGTCTAAATAATTTCCATTCTAAATTTCCCTTCTCCAGGCAAGTAGAGAGGTTTCTGTTTTCCTGCCTGGATGCTGCCTGATATTCCATACATGAGTTACAAGATGAGGCTGGACACATAGGATGGGAACTGGATTGTGGAGGACTTTATATCCCATCAACAGTGTTGGACTCCAGTCTATAAATCAGGAATGAGGAGCCCCTACAGGTTTCTAGGAAGGAGATGCCATTATAAAGGTGATAAAAGCTGTATTGGCAGTGGGTCACAGGACTAGAGAAGGGGTGACTGAGGCAGGCAGATGAGTTAGGAGGACATTCCAACAATGCGGGCATGGGATGTTAAGAACCTGGCCATGGTGAAAGATATGATGAGAACAGAACATATTTGAAAAACCATTCTGAGGCTTCATTCTATTGGTGGGTAATACAGATGCCTTTGATGGGAGTAGCCTTAGGATTCTGTATCTCATCAGATATGACTCTCACCCTTTCTCTGGAGGTTCAAGATATGTGGTGTCTGAACAAGAAACAGATCCCTGGGGCAGTGGGACACGGAGGTAAAGATATGGGCACTAGGTTGGAATTCTGCTTCCACCACAGTCTAGGGACAATATAGCATAAAATACTTAATACATCAGGTCTCAGGTCTCTTACCTCCAAAATGGAGCCAATTGTACCTATATCAAATGGGTTTTTAAGTGTCATGTTTCCCAGACTAACTGACCATTAGAATTATCCGGAGAGTCTTTGAAAAATGTCAATTATCCAACTTTGCCCTAGACATATTGAATTAAAACTTCTCAAATATGATTCCTGAAAATCTGAATTTTTTTCAACCTCCCAGATGATTTTAGCAGAAACCTATGTTGGGAACCACTGACTTAGAATTTATTATGGATAATGCATGTGACTGTGTCTAGCTCACAATTTGCTCTAGTCACCACTGCCAATGCCCCACCCATTTTTGCTCTTGACGCTTAGATTCTGCTGTGTGCAGATGGCCTCCTTGTGCAACCACCTGTGACTCTGCCTGAGAGGCTTTCTCCAGCTGCGGAAGCATGCTTGGCCCTCAGGGAAGACAACCCAGGGGCATGTTCTACACACTGGGAATGAGCCCTAGCTGCTCACAGAAGCAACCTGCTCATTATCGCACACTGTGTAGGTGACCTTCCCTCCTTCCCTGTCTCACTCAAGCACCCTTCTACCAATACATGCTGACATCAGATCCTAAACAAACGATTTGTAATCAAATCCTTTTCTCAAGGTCAAATTCTGGATGAACCAAACCTAAGACACGAACTTAGTCACTGTTAGTGTCTTCCCTCTTCATACCGTACAATCTTGGTTTCAGCAGATAGGAATGACTACCCATCCTACCTATCCCACCCTGGTGCGGTGCTTTAGAGAGGATAGCATCCCTTATAGATATTTTTCATCTTATCTGGTCATTACAACAACCTTGGGCATTAGGCAGTACTAGTATCCCACTTCCATGAGGAAACTGAGACCCTAGGTGTTAAATGGTTTACACAAGACCGCATAGAAAGTAGTAATACCAAGGTTTAAAATTTAGTTTTTCCATAATAACAACATTTATGAGAATCTGAAGAAATGCATATATCCTTCCCTAATTCCATCCCCCCAAATGTAGACGCCGACCTACTCACAAATTTTCACATATTCCAGGATATTCATGGACTTCATGTGTGCCCGTGGATTCCCATGGGAGCCAGACATTGAAGGTCCATAGACCCAGGGCAACAATCCCTGCATTTCTGGCACACTCTATGTTTCTTCTCAACGGGATCACTTTTCCCTCAAGAATTCACTCAAGACCATGGAGCCCACCATATGCTTCTTTTTGATGCTTTGAGTTAGAACTTGAGGGGACAGCAATGCTTATCAAGACCTGGTCAACATTGTATATTTAAGGGGGGGAGATGAGAAAGGCCCTTGCTATCTGAAAGCATTCATCGACAGACAGAACTGGCAACCAACAATCAAACTACGAGGACATTAACAACAACAACAACCACAACCACAAAAACCAATTTATGAAGAGGTTCATTTTTAGAACCCAGTCTGCAACAAGAACAGATAGTCAATAAACGGACATGCTTCAATGTAGAGAGTTAGAAGAGTTTCATTTCAGAAAGAATACCTCTCCTTTATTCTTTACGGGAGACTTTCTAAGGGTGCCAGCTCATGTGATATTTGAAACATGAAGATCTTAGCCGATGCTCTGACAGTGGCCACTCTTCAAGAGGCAAGAGCACACATTCAGCCTCTTGGGTTCACTAGCATGAGCAAGTCACCTAAACTCTCTGTGTTTCACTTTTTTCATCTGTACAATGAAGATGATAATAGTACATCATGTTATTGTGAAGAAGAGTAGGAGTTACTAACTACATAGCACTAAGAACAGTGTCACACTCAGGAAGAACTCAGTCATTATCAGTTATTTGCCTTAGAAATGCTCCTCATGGAAAACAAATCTTGGGGCGAAGCTCATGTAATAACCCTTAATAGGGACAGTTAAAATTCCAGGACACACGATGAGGGGAAAAGGAAGAGCAACAGGGAAGCAGGGAACTCAAATACAAGGTCCAAGGTCCTATGTTAACAAGATGACCGCAGCTCCACGAGCAAACATCACCGGTTTTTCGTCTCGATGCTCATCTCGAGACTGGCCACACAGAACCACCACATTTAAGAATAAGCTCTAGGAAGAAAAAGACTAGACATCTTCTCACCTATCTCCTTTGCATCTCCTGTCTTTTACTAGTTCTAGTTCTGTGCTGCGTGACCAGTGCCCCCGTCACTTCTGGACAAGGCAGTGCCTCTGTGTGTCTGATTGATTCAGACCGAAGCCTAGGAAAGTGGTGAAGGCCTCGGGGACAGGGCAGCAGAAGTGGCCCAATGGATCTAGGACAGCACGTTAACTGGGTCCACTGCAGTTATTATTGTAGTTCTCTCAAAACTGTTATTTTCTTCAACATGCACATTCATCCTTTTCCGCCAACCAAGTTGTGAGTTCCTATCCACCTGGTCCTGAACAGAAGATTCTCTCCTGTTTTCTGCTCTAATCACAGAAACACTAGATTAAAGCTTCCTTCACTGAATTGAATTTCAATTCCATGAAAGGACCATAGTGAATCGATGAGAAGAAATGGATTTGTGGCCAAGAATCAGATGTGTGGTTAAGATTAATGGAGGGTTTTCATTTTGAAACTAAAGATAGAATGTTTTCCACTCAGGCTTTCCAGACACTATGTCTCAGAACTGAGCTGGACCTGCAGAAGAGGTCTACCAAGAAGAATGCAGGCTTCTTCAGCTCCAGAATCTCAATATTGACCAGTAGAAGTGAAATATAAGAGCCCGGAAGGCTTTGAACCAGAAGCAGAAAGGTTCGTGCTAATGCATGAGTGCCACAGGTTGGCTTCTGTGGGAGCAGACTGTGAGACAGAGTCTGGAGTGCGAGATGTCCACTAGAGATCAATAACTGAAAGAAAGGAGAGGAAACAGGATGGGCAGAGGACAAAGAAGAACTGTCATACAGACCCAACAAGCTCAGCCAACCCAACCCAACTGGGAGCTCTGGAGCAAGTAGCCCCGGTCACAGTTACCTTATGCTGGGCCCAATGCCAGCATACCCCAGCTGGCTCACACACTCAACATACATTACCCCAGAAAGATATGAACTCAGGTGAGGCCACCCCTTCAGCTGAACTACACCCTGAGAAGTGGAGGGTGGGAAAATGCCTGTCTCACATCTGGGCAATAAGTCTTCCCTAAAAGGAATCTGGATGATGCATATCCCTGTGTTGGCCACAGTGGCTTATCTAGCTGTGTGATTCTAATCCAAGAGGATCCAGAGCCTCTGGTCACCATGCCATTCTCAGGGCTGGGTTGCTAGACCTGTCCACTTACAGTCACGATTAGACAAGGCGGTACCAAGAAATGTCTCCTATATCGTTCTCTGGCCCCATCGCGTCCTACAACTCCACCCAATCCTGATTATTTGGATCAGTTATACAAACCTGGTGACTCTTCTTCTTGTCCATTAATTGATGAATACGAACGTCCAATTGCCAAGGGCAAAGCCATAGCAAACAATTCAGTGGAAACTTGCTGTGTTCTTGGTCAAAGTATATCCTTAGGGGAGCCAGGACCTTTAACCCTGCAGAGCCTAGAGTTGTGCAAGTTCCCCAGTGGGCATTAGGGGCATCCTAGGGGGTTCAGCCCTGCTTCCACCCTTTGTTTCTTGGGCTCACGTGTTTGTTTTGTTTTGTTTTTCTGTTGGGAACACAGTGCCACGTAAAGATTTTTGATTCGGTGAGTACAATGCATCCCATGGGATGGCACCCCATCCTTACATAATGTTACCTCCAAACTACTGCTTCCAATGCTCTATCAGTTCAACAGAATCTGGGTAGTGTGGAGTGTGGTGTTTCTAATGGATCCCATGGTCATGAGACCACTCCATACATTTGTTTTTGCTATAAACTGGGTTTCCTGCTCTGGCACAATGAAATGTGGGATTCGGAGTTAATGGATCAAACTCTTCATAGGCTCACGTTGACACTTGCTGAGACCAGTGGACCAGAAAGGTAAACCCATGCCTAAAATATGTGTGTATTCCTATGAAAATGAAGCCCAGGCTTTTTCAGGATGGAAAAATAGCTGCAATGGACTAAATATTTACATGCCCCCCAAATCTTTTATGTTGAAACCCTAACATCCAATGGGATGGTATTAGGAAATGGAGCCTTTGAGAGATGCTTAGATTATAAGAGTGGAGCACTCATGAATGGGAGTAGTGCAATTATAAAAAACACCCCAGAGAGCTCCTTTCCCGCCTCAGCCGTGTGAGGACACAGCAAGAAGATGGGCATCTATGAACCAGGGAAGATGCTCTCATCAGACACTAAATCTGTTGGTACTTTGAGCTTGGACTCTGCAGCCTCCAGAACTGTGAGAAATCAATTTCTGTTGTTTATAAGCCAATCTATCATACTTTTGCTATAGTAGCCAGAAGAACTAAGATAGTGGCCAGCTTACCCTCAAATGTCCAGTTGGTCCCTTTAAGGAATTGTGTCAGTTTGGAGTCTCAGCATTATTCTCTGTTGCTGGCAGGTTGAACACTCAGCAGTGGCAGAAATCAGTGTGGGTAAGTGGGAGTCCCTGCTGTTGGGTCCATGCATGGTCTCCATCCTTGCCGCCATGACCCCTCTGTCCATACGCACGGCTAATGTCAACCTGCCATTTTTGTCTTGGGGGTTGTTGTGTGCCTCTTCCCTGGGGACTCACCTCTGGTGAGCATTAACATGTGACACAAAGATCCTCTCACACAGCGCTCACTTCCATATACCCATCCACATGCCCCTACCCTAGCCTTCCCAGTTCCCAATCTTCCTATCTTTGTCATTCCAGGTCAGCCAGACTCCCAGGTATTAAGAACAAGGCCTTTCCCATGATGTCACAGACCTGTCTTGGTTGGGTTGTTAACTCAGTAATTAGAGCTCAGCTGCTCTCCCTCAGATTCCTAGGCTTAGTCCTCAGCTTTCCCAGCCCACCTGCTTGAGAATTTTTGTATGCAACCAAAGACGCCCTCTGGCTTTCACACCTGGCTTTCAATTGCCTGTTGCTCTCAGCTGTTTATTTTCATCCTGCAAAGCGTCAATAACCCTTAGCAATAGCCATCCAATCCTGTTATCCTTATAGCTAATATTTTCTCCACACCTTTCAAACACCTGATATATTGTTCCCATTAGTGCGTTCCCTTCTGCCAGTACACTACCAGTGAATGGGAACCATTGGACCCTCACTTTGTGCCCGAGGCTCTTCTTAGCCCACCTGCCTCCAGTGAAGGGGTCCTCTTGCCAGCCAGCAAGTGAGTGAGTCAGCTCCAAATCTCATCAGAAACTACACCTTAGTACCATCCTGGGTTAGTACCATCCTAGGCTGGATTCTCTAAAACAGACTCTGAAATGGAATTTGAGGTAGTCAACATCTATAAAAATAAAGGGAAAAAAAGGGTTGGAAAGAGGGAAGTCCCACTGGGATGCAGACCCTTCAAAGCCTCAGCAAACCCTCAGGGGGCTTTGGAGTCACATTTGTCCATCAGTATTGTCCTTGTCAGGCTGGGGTGGCTGGACCTCTGTACCTCCACCTGACTCTGTCACTGGCTGCAGGCTGCTCTGGGAAGAGCATGGCTGTGGTGAGGCGGCCAGCCCTCTGCAGGCTGAGACAGAGCCTAAAGGGGCCGAGAGCAAGGCTGACAGCCAAGGGCATGTCCCAGAGCTGGGTGGCGCATTCTAGGGTCTGGGCAGTGTCTTTCCACTTCTCCATGCCCACCACACTCACGAAGTATGACGTCCACATTCCAGCCTTAACTTTGACCATTTCAGAGCTAAAAACATGTCTCCAGCAGCATCTCTGTTCCTCTCTGCCCCTCTCTGTCACTGATAAGAACTTACAATGAGGGTGACTAACTAGCTAAGGTCTGTCTAGAATCCAGGGCTCTTGATACTAGTCTCTGATTAGCAGTCCTTGCTTATTCAGGTCTTCATCGAATGTTCTTCTCACCCTCAGGGCATGTATTTGTGGTATATGATGTCTGTACACTTTATGAATATTTCACCTTGTAGAGAGCCTCCCCCAGGCTGCAAGCAAAATGCCATGTGCCCTGTGGGTCTTCATTTACATGATAATTAACTAAAAGGGAGAGAATGAGGACCTGCTGTGTACCCCAGAATTCCTCATGTTCACTCTGTGTCTGTCTGTCTGTCTCTCTCTCTCTCTCTCACACACACACACACACACACACACACAAACACCAGCTGGCATGTGACCAGTGTCACCACACTACAGGGTTCATGCTACTTGTGCTTTCATTCATTCACTAACACTCACAGAATTGCTGTCGGGTGCTGTGCTGAGCACTGGGGATCCCCGGGGGGCTGAATGGTTCTGTCCCGGCCTCATGGAGCTTGCAGTCTCGAGGGGAAGTCAAAGAGAGGCGGCTGCAATGCCATGTGATCAGGGCTTGGAGGGAAAAGTGCCCAGAACTGTGGTAGCACCTGTCCCTGGGACGAGGGCGGGCTAAAACAGGGATGAAGGAAATGGGGTGTGTTCAGACAAGGACAGAAATGTCTCTGCGGGGCAGGGAGACAAGGCAGCAGGGCCTGAGGAGCTGCGGCAGCATTGGGAGGTTGGAGCGTTCAGTGTGGGAGAAGCCCCAAGAGATGAGGCTCCCGAGGGGGTAGGGTAGAGTGCACCCCAGGAAAGTGCTGATAAGACCATAAGACTGGCTAGCAGATTGGGGTGGGGGCGCTTTTGAGGGACCTGACCATGTGGTGCATTAGGAGGACGGGCCAGCCGAGTTGTGGGCTGGGTGGGATGGATGGTGAGTCTCGGGACCGGACTGGGGTCTCCATCCCAGTGCTCTGGGCAAGAACAGCAGCAGACGGAGCGGAGAAAGCAGGACAGCGAGAGAGATATGAGGAAGTAAAATTCATCAGACTTGAAGATAGAAACTGGGAGTGGGGGAGAGCCAGGACAAGAGGAGGTATAAAGGGAGACCAGGCTTGGCCTAAGCTTCGCGATCCAGTTTTGCACATGTCAAGTTGGAACCGGCTGTGCGTGATCAAGTGGAGAAGCCCATTAAACAACTGCATATATGGGTGCGAAGCTTGGGTGTAGTCACTGTGCTAGAAATACAAATTCGGGACTCGCCAGGTATGTGACTGTGATATTCGATACACTTCCAGATAGTGCAGCCACACCTGTCCTTATCCCCACTCTTGTTGGGCAGGGGGTGGCCAGGAGCAGGTGGGCACCCGGGGAATTAGGCACAAGAAGTTGCCTAGACTTTGGAACTGGAAGGAGAAGTCCCGATATTGCAGAAGAAAGTAAAGCCTACCATTCAGAACAGTTTGCAAATCAAATCCCTCCCTTGGCCCTTCAATAGAGAGGAAATAGAGAACAAAGAATGGCAAACAGAGGGTTTTTAAATAAATCATAATTAGTAACACACACATGGCTCAGTGTAGGCGAGCAATTAGACAGCTAATTATATTGAAACTGTGTGTTCATGAAGCCAGAGAGCCTCACCCCAAAATGGGGAGCTTCCAGCTATTGAAGGGGAGCCTGGAGGGACTGAGGCTGCCAGTGGGACTGGTGAAGGCCTCCAATCAAGAGTTGGTGAAGGTAATGTGCGTATGTGTGTTGAAGGAGGCTATGTCTGAATCCACATACTGAGACTTTTCGAGCACCTGCAACAGCAGCTGGGCTTCTGGCCTAACTGGAAGAGAAATGGATTCTCTTAACCAAGTACCACTCCAAAAATGCTGCCCTCCAGCTAAAGGCTTCACCCCTTACCCCAGGGCCCTTGGGGCTGGGTTTGTGCATAGCAAGGGCTCCATCTAGTGACCAATGCTGGAATCATGTGCAGCTACTACTGCCCCGTGGCTCTTGAGGGTTCTCTCCCAGTAGTGCACCCAGGAGCCTTCCAGGGTGGCGAGGTCTGCAAGTAGGCGTCTGACTGGTCAACCTGGTTAAGTATGTCCTGAGCTACTGTTAGGAAAAAACAAACATTCCTTGACAGTGCCATTGTAGCAATAGACCAGGCATAGGGGAAAATTGTGTTCTGTTCCTTATTTCACTTTTTCAATTTATTTTGCACAATTCTTTTCGTCTTCAAAAGATTCAGGTTCTGTGTAGGGTTTGCCCTTTAGCTGTGTTTTTCTCTCCTCTTTTATTCCCTTTCTCTTACAAACATGAGGAATAAAGGCTTGATCAGAAACAAAGGACTCTGCTAGTATCAACATGAAAAAAAAATCAGTGATCAGGAAACCCTTGAAGGGGTGAGAGGTGGGCAGCCAGGCTGGCTTCTTTCAAGAAGCCTCCCCTGCCTCAGCCACTTACTTCACCTCACCTTGGTTTCCTGCCCCTGCAACCCTCGCAGCCACACACAGGCTGCTCCTGGCCAAGGATGCATGGGAGGAAAAAGACAGAGGCCAGGGCAATGATGATGTGCTCCGTGCTGGGGAAGGGGGGAAGGAAAGTGGGGGCAAATGTTTTTACTGGCTGTGGAGAAAGGAATTGGGGCTCCCGTGCTGAGGAGAGAGAGCCACCTTCCAAAGAATTCGAGGGCAGAGGATGATTCTGAGTAAAGAAACCAGACATTAGGAATGCTGTGGGGTCTTGAGATGGCGACTGTGGGCAGGTCTGGGGGCCAGCAGCCACTCAGCAAAGCCGTGAGGCTTGAAGAGATCTCACCTTGGGAGAACCGATTGCAATTTCCAGCGCCTTCTGTCTGTAACACACTAATACGCAGAGCAAGTTGGTTGTGGGCTCTGCTGAAGGTGATTCAAGGATAAAGAAGGGGAAAGAATGAGACCCTCCACTGTACCAGCCACCATGAAATCAGAGGTAAAAATGCAAAAAGGAGAGGAAGAACGGAGATGAATCCCTTTCCCTGGCATGCACGTTGGCTCCCTGTCATGTCTGCCCCTGACACAGACCACATCCCTCAAGAATAGAGCCACACTCGGAATTCAAATGCGCTCCCTATTCTGCACGTCTATGCAGAAACAAGGTTGTTGCCAACACTTCTAATGGAAAAATGGTAGTCTGAATACAAAGGGAAAGCAGACTGTTTCACTCTATGAAATCGTCTATATGAAATCAGAAATAAAACTGCAAGAGAAGCAAGAAAAGCTTGAGCAGAAACTCTTCTCTGGGCATAAAAATGAGTTGAACTGAGCAAAATCATAAATGCAAACCATCCGCATCACCTTTGCCACAGGGGACGATGCCCCAGAATAGAATTTAATGCCAAATTAAATGTTCCATCCACCCTTCCCAGCAACAGAGCTGTAAAAGGGGAAAACAAATCAAGGTTGCTGCTGCGTGGCTGAAGGATATTGGCTGACAGCACATAAATAAGTGGACAGGAATCGGTTAATCCGGGTGTGGGAGGCCTTGGGCCCAGAAGGGTCAGAGAATGAGGGGCAATCATCGCAAGGGGCATACCCTGGAGGTGAGGGCATCAGTCACAGTCTTCCTCTGGCACCTCAAATGGCATTTTCCTTTTCTTTGCAGAGGCTTTGGAACTTCCCAGAATTTACTGGATGCACTGGAAGACTATTGATTGGGATGGGACCACCGGGACAGGGAGGAATTGGGGGAGGGGGCATTTCCAAGGCAGAGACTTGGTATCAGGTAAACAATGAGGTCTCCTACTTGCTTTGGCAACAATGGCCCCATGATAGTAAAGAAAAGCGTGAATCACAAAAAACGCCCTGGGCTCTGGGCTTGAATTCAAAAGGTCTGATTTCAAGTGCGGCACTGACCTTTATCAGCTCTACAACCCAGGGCAAATCACTTCAGTGAGCACTCCGGATCTCAGTGGTTTTGTTGGTGCTTGGTTGGAATTGGACAAGGTGTTCTTGAAAATTCTTTTCTGGAGTATTATTTGATATGGGAACACTTGCCAAGGTGTAGAAGGAAGGAATCAGTCTAAATGGGTTGCCAGTGAGGACCAGCACTAGTCATGTCTATGGAGACATCAGTAATCACTCGCACTGCCACGGGGCTTCTTTCTAGTTCCACTGTTAGGAAATATCCTCTTGATCTTTAGAAAATAAATGAACAAGCAGATATTTTTACCTCTAGTCGAAAGTGCATACAGTTGTCTCAGTCTGTAACTGCATTCCTAGAAATCTCATACTAAAGTGGATTGTTACCAACCAAATACCGTTTTCCCTGTAGGAAGATTGCTGTAATTGGGAAGTGTGTTCCACATTAAGCATTTGGCATCAAATAAATCAGAGACATCGCTAACAATATGATATAAGAGGAGAAATATAACCATGAACTTCTATAATCATTTAAAATAGTAAAATTGTGCTCCAACTCACATAAAATGGGCTTAAGTGTATTGTACATGTTGATTAGACAAGAGACCCCAATGTGCTATAAAGCGTACATAGAACACATAAAACTCTAACATTCGCATACCATAAATTCAACCTAAAACCAGCATACCACTATAATAAATTTAATTAAACATTAAATGAACAATTATTTGGTTTTCCTTCTTAGAATGTAGAAGGGCTTGTTGAGACTGATTTGGCTAACTTGTGGCTCTTAAAAACAACAACAAAAAAAGTAGCTTACGTTGATGTGTTCTTTTTCCTTTTCATGATTTTTTGTATGAAAAAGGAGACAGTCTGGGACGCCTGGATGGCTCAGTTGGTTAAGCATCTGCCTTCGGCTCAGGTCATGATCTCAGGGTTCTGGGATCGAGCCCTGCATCAGGCTCCTTACTCCGCGGGGAGCCTGCTTCTCCTTCTGCCTGCTGCTCCCCCTGCTTGTGCTCTCTCTCCCTCTCACTCTGATAAATAAATATTTTTTTCAAAAAAAGGAAACAGCCCAAAACAGGGTGATTTATCCTAACCCCCCCCCCCAAGACCTAACACCTGACCTCAGGGCAGCTTCAACATCTCCCAGAAATGTGATCTGGAACCAGCCCACCTGGAATTTCCTGGTCACACTAGAAGCTAGTCTACTGATAGACCACATCCGTTCCCGTAGGAGGGCAATCTTGCCTGAAACAATGCATTCTTTGCTAATAATTTCCTTTTATCCCCCTCCCCCTCTGCCTGGAAACCCTTTCCTTTCTGCAGCCCCATGGAGCTCCTTCCTATTTGCTAGATGGGATACTGCCCAATTCATGAATCATTGAATAAAGCTGATTTGATCTTTAAGTTTACTCAGTTGAATTTTTGTTATTGAACACTTGTAAGAAACAGGGGAATCTGGACAGTTTCATTAACTATGGAGCCGTCTCAAAGACAGTAGATGCCAATACACATTCGTTTATTTGAAGATAATGATGATGGCATGTCCCCCCAAATGAGCATCAGTTAAGTAAAAGCTTATCCAACATCGCTCCCCTTCACCCCTTCTTGTCTCCTCCCTTGTTCAGAAGTTGTACTCTGTATTGGACCAAATAAAGGCCAGCCAATATGAGAACAGTAAGTGCTACTTAAATCACTCCACATGACATTTTGTTGACAGCTATTAGAGACCTTCACACCTTATCAAAGAAAAAGGAGAACAATTACAAGTCATTTGAATGGCCTTCAAAAAGAATGTTAAATCATTTCTCTCAGACATAAGATAGTTATGGCAACTGTCCACAGCTTTTGGGGACAACAAAATGTTCTCTTACATTTTCATACACTTGACAGTTTAAAACTATTATGTAATTTGATGATCATAGCTATCCAATTAGGAAAATACATCGGGCACAATGATTTCCTACTTTATGATTGAAGAAATAAAAGTTTAGATAGCTTAAGGGACTGATTTGCAGTTACAAAGCCAGAGAAAGGCATTAAGAGCTGAGGCATTATTATAAAATTATGGAGAAGCATGTCCACAAGTATTTCATGAATATGAGTCTATGAATCCTAAAATAATAATAATAATAATAATAATAATAATAATAATAATAGAAGATGACTGAGGGGTACCACTCCATACAGGAGTCCCCTTCATAATATTCAGCTCATTTGAAATCACCCCATGGGCTACAGCAGTCCACTTTCTACAGGGACACTCAACCAGGGTTAATTATCCCACAAGGCGTAACACTCCATTTTTTGACAAACTGTTTAATTATTAGAAAAGTCCCCCTTCATTTATCCTAATTCTGCTATCTAGAATCTCAAAGAATATGTCTAATCATTCTTCCATACAATATTTCAAATATTTGGAGAGAGTTTCCCACTCATAAGGCATGGCTTCTAGATTCTGTCCTTCTGGTAGAAGCCATTCTCTGATTTATCTATGCCACTCTTAAAACCAGGTTCCCAGAAGCAACCATAAAACTCCAAGACTACTCTGACCGGTGTATAGTGGCCTGAAATTTCTATCAATATAGCTCTTTGTGTTCTGGACTGAAATCTCTATTAAATATAGCTTAAGATAACAGAAATTTTTGGCAGACACATCATGGTGTTGGCTCTTATTAAGCTTACATCCAACTAAAATCTCTATGTTTTCTTTTCCCATATAATCTGCTATCAAGCCAATACTCTCCTATCATAATCATATTAGGTCATGACATTAGCAAATATGGGAGGCTTATCTTTATGTATTCAGTGTTTTTCAACAGGAGTTCCAATGAAATTTTGGACAGGATAATTCTTTGCTGTATGGGACTGTTCCGTATATCACAGGATGCAATTAAGTATTAGTGACAACATTTGATTGTCCTTGCGACAATCAAAAATAACCCTGCACACCTCCAAAACACCCCCAGGAAAGAGATACCCCTGCAGTTGAGAATCCTTATCAAATTATCCATTGAAATGTTGCAGTATGAAGAACAGAGACCTCTAACATGCCAGTATAGACTTTCTTCAAGGTTGACATGTATTTTATGGTGAACATTGTATAGATACAATTTTCATCCAGCTACACATCAACCTAAATGATAATAGTAACCCTTGTTTCTCCTTCTTATTAATAAAAACCAGATGAAAACATTTGAAAATTACACTTTCAGAATAATAGCAGAGAAACTTAGCATAGGTAAAATATGACAATAGCTGATTATAGTTTCAGGAGCTAATTTCCAAAGTTGGCTCCCCAGTAAGCCATACCACCTGCTGCTTGTGACCTTCTAGTCTCCTCTCCTTGGAGATGGGCTGGCTCTGTGGTTTCCTTGAAGCAATAAAATGCAATGTAAGTGACACTCCCAAGGCTAGGTCAGAAGAAGACTTGCAGGGGCGCCTGGGTGGCACAGCGGTTAAGCGTCTGCCTTCGGCTCAGGGTGTGATCCTGGCGTTATGGGATCGAACCCCACATCAGGCTCCTCTGCTATGAGCCTGCTTCTTCCTCTCCCACTCCCCCTGCTTGTGTTCCCTCTCTCGCTGGCTGTCTCTATCTCTGTCAAATAAATAAATAAAATCTTAAAAAAAAAAAAAAAGAAGACTTGCAGCTTCTGTCTTGCTTTCTTGGAACTCTCTCAAAGACGCTTAGCTGCCCTACAAGAATTCTGACTACCCCAGGCTATTAGTGAGGCCAAACTCCCAGCTGAGCCCAATCTTTTAGCCATGGCTAATAAGGTGCCAGTCATGGGAGAGAATCTATCTTCAACTTTCCAGACAAGCACATATGCTAGCTGAACACCACTGAGTGACTTCATTCAATGCCACATGGAACAGAATTGCCAAGAAAAGCATTCCCATATTCCTGACCCATAAAATAGTGAAATAGAATAAAATTTGACAAAAGAGCTTGTATTCCTTCCTCCCTAAAATTCATATTCTGCAGCAAACTGTGCATTCATTTCTTCACTTTTCCACCACACATTTGCTGAACTCTTATTACATTTCCGCATCTTGAGAGACATTGGGAATAAAATGGGTGATAAAAAATTCACCATCTCTGAACTCAGGAACATCACAGGTGAATTTAGGCCATTCATAAACCAATAATTATGATAGATTTTAAAGTAGTATGATAGGGGTGGATGTGGGGTGCTGTGAAAGCAAAGAGAAAGATGTGCAGTTGGGGAAAAGGGATGTCACAAGAGGCCCTTTGGCAGTAGGGAGTCATAAAAGGCAAGACACAGTCATCCAGGCAAAATAAAGAGAGTTAAAATGATTTTTTAGGCAGAGTGTATTGCATGCAATGGCAAAGAGTTTAAAAAGACACAATGTATTGGAATTCTGGTGTGACTAAAGACCACAGTGCGAGGAAGTAGTTAATAGTGATGATGGAGACTGATACAGTTTGATAAGAAAAGAAGATGAAGAAATAAGCAAAAGCAAAATCTTTGAAAGTTGCTAAATGCCACATACGGTAATCAGCCTCCAAGATGGCCCCACAATGTACCTACGTTCTGGTATCTGAACATTTGTGTAGTGTCTTCCTGCATTCTACCAAGGTTGGTGTGTCTGATCGCATCCAATGAAAAGTAGTATGTCACACCTGAAAATAAGATATAAAAGGCTGAGGCTTCCATCTTGAGCTCCTCCTGCCCCCACATCCCTGTTCCCCCTTCAGCCCTCTCTCTTTCTCAGATACTCACTTTGGGAAAAGCATCTCTTCCAATGGAGAGACCCATGTGGTAAGAAACTGAAGACTCCTGCCAAGAGTCATGTGAGTAAGCTTGGAAGTTGATCCTCCAGCCCCAGTCAAGTCTGCAGAGACTGAAGCCCAAGCCAACAGCTTAACTGCAACCTCGTAGAGACCTTAAGCTAGAACCACACAGTTAAGCTAGTCCAAGCTTCCTGATACTCGGAAACTATATGACATACTAAAGTTTTCTTGCTTTAAACCACTAAGTCTTGGTGTTATTTGTTATGCAGCAATAGATAACTAATACACCAGGCTGAGAGGTCTGAACACTACCCTTAAATTGATAGAAAGCCCATATAGGACTTGAAAAACCTAGACAACTATTTGCACATTGGAAAGGACATTGGGTTAGCAGTTTGGAGGGTAAAATTAAAGAGAAAAGGGGCTACCTGGGAAGAGACAGCTATAATAATCCAGTCCTGAACAGATCAAGAACTGTACCAAAGCAATTGAAAAGGAAGGAAGAAAAAGATGTGGATTTAAGCTATATTAACAAGCTCAGGTTTCTGGTTTAGACAACTGGGCAAGTAGAAGCAGAGTTACTGAGCCAGAGAATACAGGAAGGGGATAGGATTTGGAATTTGCAGCAAAGATGATGCACTTAGATTTGAACATGTTAACACTAAGAAGCCCATGAGACATCCAAGAGAAGAAAAGATACATTGGATGTATGGATCTGGGACTCAGAGCTGGTCTGGACCATAACAGTCATCAGCATGATGTTGGTAACTGAAGTCAGGATTAGGACGAGTGCCACCAACGATAGTGTGTGGGGTAGGAACAACAAGAAGTCTGTTTACCAGTTAGACCCTATTTCTTCTTCTTCTTCTTCCTTTTTTTTTTTTTTTTTTTTTTTTGATCAGAGAGGGGGGAGAAGGGGCAGAGGGATAGGGAGAAAGAGAATCTTCAGCAGGCTCCACCCCCAGCATGGAGTCCGGTGCAGGACTCGATCTCAACAATCCTAAGATCATGACCTGAGCCAAAATCAAGAGTCAGACACTTTACCAACTGAGCCACCCAGGTGCCCCAAGACCCCATTCCTTCTAAACCCCAAACAGACATATGGGGATACGTCCTTCTCTGTAGCCAGGGATTATAACAATCATACTGTAAGATTTTAAAAAATCACTCTTCACCCCAATTATGCAGGAAGAAAGGACATCATTAAGTACTCTACAATCGTTTTCATTTGCTTATTACTTTGCCTAAGTCAAAGATGATTTCTATAAGTTTAGATGCTTCTGCAGAAATCCAAGCCTGCTATTAAAGATATAGATTAATTTCTCCACCAAGTCTCTAAGGAAGTAGAGAGCAGCGCTATTATAGGAGAACCTCATCATAGGAAACTTTCCCTGGAGAGGAGACGTGCCCTAAAAGTAACAAATCAGATGAAAGAGAAAAATGTAAAATATCTCTATTAGTCGGTGTTCTCCAGAAAAATAGAATCCATAGTGTGTGTGTGTATGTGAAATCATATGTATTTGTCTTTCTGTTTGGCTTATTCCATTTAGCATGGCAGTTGCCAAAGGGGAGGGAGATGAGGGGGTTGGTTGAAATGGGGAAGGGGATTAAGAGGTACAAACCTCCAGTTACAAAATAAATAAGTTACAGGGATAAAAAGCACAGCGTAGGGAATGCAGTCAATAATATTGTAATACACTCACCATGGTGAGCATTTCATAATGTGTATAATTATTGAATCACTATGTTGTACACGTGAAACTAACTTGATATTTTATATCAGCCATACTTCAATTAAAAATTTAAAAATTGTGTGTGTTTGAAAATATTTATTTTGAAGAATTGGTTCACATGATTATGGAAGCTGGCAAGTTCAAAATCTACAGGGAAGGTGAGCGTGCTGGAGACTCAGGAGAGACTCAGTGTTGTAGTTCCGGCCAGAAAGTCATCTGCTGGCAGAATTCCTCCTTGCTTGTGGGAGGTCAGACTTGGTTCTGTCCAGGCCTCCAACTGATTGGATGAGGCCCACTCACATTATGGAAGGCAATCTACTTTACCCAAAGTCCACCAATTTAAGCGTTAATCTCATTCAAAAAAGCCTCCCAGAAACATCCAGAATAATGTCTGACCATACGCCTTGGCACCATGGCATAGCTACTAGACTGACACGTAAAATTAACCATGACGATATCTGTGGTGGGGGGGAAGGTAGGGCACAAGCTGATGTTGACTGTTATTTATCGTTGCATTCTTCTTTGCAGTCAACCCAGGAGCGTGTAGAGTGCCCTGCACATAGTAGGCACTCAGCTAATGGTGCATGCTGACACTCATAGCCCCCGACATATCCATTCATAGTTCCTGACACATGCAAATACAGCTGATTTGATAAAGGTGACAACAACGTCACCGAGGAAGGTTTTTCTCCAGTGTGTTCGTCGAGAAGGTAAATAAAAAGCCCACCCTAACAACCATGTGCTTTTCTGACCCTATTCTGTTCCAGGTGGTCCTCACAGCAGCAGGTGATCTGTTGAGACAGCGACCACCATCGCGGGTGCTCCTTCTCGCATCCTTTGGGGGGAGCCATCCCTGGGGTGGCTGACCCAGTGTACCACTGCTGCCGAAAGTGAAAATAAAATGTCCCAGAAGGAGATGAATTTGTCTGATCTGGAAAGATACTCATCATTTTTTGCGGGTTTGTGTTGCTTTCCCTTTAGGAAAGAATGAGGGGAAACGAAATGAGTTTTTCTCAGTTAGGAACAACGTGAAATTCAGAATGAGGCGGGCTGTGGGAGGTTGCTTACAGCACGGTGAGCTAGTGAAGAAAACAAAACAACAACAACAAAAAACCCCAAGTCAGGGCGGATCTGGGGCAGGGCAGGGGGTAGGGCGGGGCGCCTGGGGCCCAAAAGACACCTTCCTCTACCTTCATTGACTTTGTCCCTGTGGAGATGCATTGGGAGGAGTAGTTCAGGTATCTGGGTCTACCCAGCCTACTTAATCTCTAAAAAATATTTGCTGATATTTTCCTTGCTCCTTAAGTTTCTTGCCATGAAAGGACTACTTAATCTGAGGTCTACAGACCCTTCAGGAACACAAAGATAGAATTTGGTGGGGGGAGCCTATGAACTTGGATGGCAAATATATATATATACCACCACTCTCTAGCTGAATTGAACATTTCCCATAATTTGAATGTATGTGGGACACGTTGGTGGCTCAGTGGGTTAAGCGTCTGCCTTTGGCTCGGGTCATGATCCCAGGATCCTGGGACTGAGTCCCGCCTCAGGTTTCCTGCTTAGCAGGGAGCCAGCTTCTCCCTCTGCCTGCTGTTCCCCCTGCTTATGTCCTGCCTCTCTCTCTCTTTCTGAAAAATAAGTAAATAAAATCTTTTAAAAAGTAGTAATAATAATTTGAATGTAGGCAACAAACCCCAAACTATTGTTGCAGATATCTGAAAATATCTTCCATGTTTATCCCTACTTCATCTGGCTGCAACCTGATGGTCCAAACCCACACCAGGATTCTGCAGGTTCCAAAGTTTAAGGCTGCTGAATTTTCCTATATTCTCCAATCTAGACGTGCCAATAATGAAGCAAATGCTACATTTTGGTCTCTGTGTGGGCCGTTGGATCCATCTTCAACTGATGGAAGCCAGAGAACAGGAGAAATGAGTAAATTCACCCCTCCCCCCAAACCCTCCTAGAGCGGGTGGGGCTTCCCATCCATTTGGATGCTAAATTATAGAACCCCATTATACTGAGCCCCTGTCTGCATGACTGCAAGAAATCCAGCCCGTTCCCCAAGTGGGAGTACTTAAACTTGGCACAAATCTGTCTTCATAGCTGATCATCCGCATTCTCTCCAATTCGCTGCTCCAGGGTTTTCTGCCCATTCCCTCGGATTTCTCAGAGCTGCTTCCCAACACCGCCACAACCCTCCTCCAGCTCCTTTTTTTCCAAGTGAAGATGTAAAATACCTCCACCCTGGCTCTAAGCACAGCGCCCCTGGAATGGTGCTGGTTTAGAAACGTGACTGAAGTTCAGGGAAGAAATAAACGACAAGAATCAGACAGGAAAATCAAAACGAAATTAATTATGATACATAACTCTCCCGGAATTCACTGATTAGTCTCTCCATAGGGACCATGAACGGCCAAGTCTTTTCTCAACCTTTTGCCGTGGGACTGGGGCTCAGTGACCTCCCAGGTCAGGAGTCCCTTCAACATGTCCATCGGCCTTCCTTCCTCCAAGTTTTCATCCCCCTGCTCAACTTTCTGGCTCCAACTAGAGGAATCCAAAACTAATTAGCTTCGTGGTAGTCTCTCCAAACTCACAGCTCAAGATAGCCTTATTTAATTATTAAACAGACTGTCTAAGTCTGAAGTATCTGAAATGAGATGATTTCCCCCAGCTCAAGGCTCCCTGAGAACTGCAGGGGACACCTGCCTCAACGCTGCGTGAATACGGTGCTTGAAAAGGTGACCCCTGCCCCTACAAAGGAAGCTTGGCAGGACACACCCAAGATCCCACCCTGGAATTCAAAGTTGCATATGATTCCCCAATAGTAAGTTTCAACAACTTTAAGGTCCATGTCCTACCTCAAGAAATACGGAGGAACTATTGGTAGCACTCAAGTAGCATTTTTTGGCAAAGAGGAGGAGGTGTCTCTCTCCCAGAACATAGAAGAAGGAACCTAATTAATTCTAGCCTTCTTAGGAGAGATTAGAGAAGGCTCCGTGGAGGAGGTGTCGTTTGCGTCAAGATGAAGGATGAGTGTACATCATCTGAGGCTCCTGCAGAAGTGCTTAGCAAGCTCGTCGTGTGGGTGATAAAGAATAGTGAGAACAGGGATCTGAGAATGCTCCACGAGCCCCATCTCACCTCCATTAGTTTTATTGAACCTTGAAATGGCTTTTGAAGTTAACAATCACCCCAGAGGATACAAAGTTAGACACTTAAAAAAAAAAGACATTAAAGTTTTGTAAGTTCCCCAGTTAATCCATCAAACACATTTCAGTCTTAGGTAACAGTGTGTAAACTCTATCAAGGGCATCTGAGGTTCCCTAGGAAACATCTATAGCCAGACAAACAGATAACACTCAATAGAGATAAAGAGAGCCTAGCGAAAGCTATGGAATCACCTTGCAGGTGAAGGTGTGTTTATTGAAAGCACATAATTTTTTGTAAAATCTTCTTGGTGTTGAGCAGGAAAGCGGCAGAAGACCGGTGAGGGTGGGGGGGTGAGAAACCTGTGCAAGCAGAGTCAGACTTGTTAGCTTTGCCGTCTGAATTTGGCTTTGCTCCTGCCGCCCAGTTTATTGTCCCTAGCTTCGTCAATTCAGCACGTGAGTCTAGGAAAATACTGTATCCTTTCAAAGCACAATTAAAAAAAAAAAAAAAAAAAGCTAAGGTGGCAACTATCCAACCACATCCTGAAGAATATAGCATAGCATTTAGACTGTTTAACAAACCTCTGAAAAAGAACAACATCTTAGAAAGTTCTAGTTTGAGTTCTGTATAATTTAGGGGGAAACGTTTTCTTTAATTAGGTGATGGCTAATGAACTATTAAAGCAACGGCCTTGCTAATTAAAAGAATAAATTGAACTTGCTGGACCTTTCAGCTGCTCTCAAACACCCTGCTTCTGAGGTTTTCCAACAGAAAAGAATGTTTCCACCCCAACCTTAGTCCATGAGTTAAGGAAAAGTGGCAGCAAGAACTGGTTTGGGTGGTTGGATCACACCTTCCAGAAACAGCCAGATGTGCCTGCGGAAGTGACCTATAGCCTGCTTTGGATGGTTTATTTCAGATTTTCATGTGTGTTTGTTCCCTACTATATTTCCCAAGCATCTAGAATCATTCTGACACTAGTAGATGGATGGAAGGGAGAGAGGGAGGAAGGAAGGAAAGGAAAGGAGGGCGGAAGGAAGGGAAGGAGAGAGAAAGAGAAAGAAAGAAAGAGAGAAAGAAAGAAAGAAAGAAAGAAAGAAAGAAAGAAAGAGGAGAAAGAGAGGGAAGAGAAGAGGAAGAGAAGAGAAGAGAAGAGAAGAGAAGAGAAGAGAAGAGAAGAGAAGAGAAGAGAAGAGAGAAAGGAAGGGAAGGGAGGGGAGGGGAGGTCAGAGCATGTTGGGGGAGGGGGTATATTTGTTGAAGAAATGAATGAATCACTGCTTACCCAGCAGCAAGGACCCCCTTTGGTTTGTTTGGGATCTCACTTTTCCTAATCCAGGGTGGAAGTCCGTCAGAGTCAATAGCAGGTGACAAGTGAAGCCATCAGTATTAACTTGGCAAAAGAGGCGAAGAGACTTGTCCCGTGGCGCAGACTCAGATGCAGACCCCTCTGAAGATTCTATGGAGAAAATGGCTAAAAATTCTATCCTTCATTCTGCCCATTTTCAACCAAGCAAAAACCCTTGGTGCAACTGCCGCTGCTTTGCGAGGGCTCAGCAGCTCTGCTAGAAGTCCTCAAGAAAGCTGTTTGTTTCCTTCTGTAATTCTGGACTCTGTGCATTTGTCTCAGGCTCTTGGTGATCTGGGACAGCACGTTATGTGATGCCGTCCAGGGCCATGCCACTTAGAAAGTTTTGCTTATGTCAACATTATGCACTGTACGCATTTTTTTTTCTTTTGCTGGGGGCAGCTGAAAGTAAGTGACACTAATTTCTATTCCGCAGTTATCCAAATATTGCACTCACAACACAATCCATAAACGTAATGACTACTCATCAATAAAGCAGGGGAATGTCTGAGAAACCATAATTGTCACCCCCAAAAATTTAAAAAATAAAAAGAAACAACAAAAACGCTGGCAAATGGTAGGTCCCTTATCTTAATTACAGGCTTATTTGCATTTAAATGAAGGTTATTCTATAATTACTACTGAATGTTTTGTGTTGGAGTTGAAATACCACTCTGCAGGCTGTCAGCCCATTTCCTTTTCATTTTCCCTTGTCATTCTTCTTCTCTATAATTGTCTGACACAGGCAGGCAGAGAGAGGTGCTGGCTCTTAATTCCCTTTCCAAAAACATCACCACCTCAGGGCACCTTGTGGATTCCGGGGGCATCTTGCTATAGTCCTTCCGCAGGAGGGTGCCAAGAGAATTAAAGAAACCTCCCTCTTTCTACAAAAAACAATCTCCAGATCTGCCAGCTTGAGAGCAGAATTAACTTGGCCTGACTAGGCACTGGCTGCAACGCTGAGAAGCCCCTCTCCCTGCCCCGTGCGCATACCACACCCTGCGCGAACATTAACATGCATCAACAAATACAGTCCGTTCTTGTTACTTGTGGTGGTATCCGTCTATAAAGTCATGGTGGACACTGAATTAGAGACCTCTGAACCATTGCTCCTGGGGGAATGTACGGGGCTAGGTTCCTGCAAGCCTTTGCTCACAAAATTTTTGTTAAACCGTCAATACAAAACCTCATTGTATGCTTAGAGACACCTTGTTTAATATATATTGTGATTCATTAATACTGAACTCACAGCCAGGAACGTTGTAACTCATACCTGAACAAAGATCGTCTGACACATATATTTCTCAATAAGCCCATCACAGCCTTCCTACACACAGAATCACTGGACAAATCTCCACCACTGTGCGTAAGGGACATCTGATACAGCAAAACACCAGTAAAAAGCACACAAATGTTTAAAAAACCAAACACTAAGCAGACTGCAAAAAGGACACCTGTTTGAGAACTGAAACAAGCAGGCAGAGCATCGTCTGGTTTAACCTCCACTGGAAACGTGCATGAGATAACCCACATTTTCCAGGGTTGCACACATCTGTGAATAACTGTAAAACATTGTGGCTATTGATTGAGGAGGTTACAAATAAGCTTTAGTGAGTAGGTGAATGTGGGATCCATGCGTCCTGAGAGTGGGTTGTATTTACAGAGTGTCTCCTTTATGTTGACCCCACGTGAGATGCTCTCCATGGACTAAGAGGGCTTGTAGTCCTCAGATGGGGGGTGGGGGGTGGGAGGACGCACCGAGAGAAACTGATCGAAAAAATAATAAACCACAAAAAATTATAAAAGTTTCCAGTCATGATGGTGCTGTGAATAAAACAAGCTGGAAAAGGCTTCAGATGGAAATATTGAGGGCAACAGGAAAGGGTTTATTTTATTATTTTTTAAGATTTTATTTATTTATTTGAGAGAGAGTGAATGCACATAAGTAGGGGGAGGGGCAGAGGGAGAGAGAGAGAAAAATTCCCAAGCCAACTCCCCATTGAGCTCAGAGTCCAAGTGGGGTTCCAGCCCACAGCCCCAAGATCACGACCTGAGCCGAAATCAAGAGATGCCCCGTGAAAGGGCTTATCTTAGACATCAGAGAGCATTTCAGGCAAGACTTGAGAGGCCCTGCAGAGCTGGGGGAGAGATGGAGAGGGAGGGAGGGAGGAACACCAAGCAGGAAGAACAATGAGCACAAAGACCTGACCCGGGGAAATGTGTGTTCCCCAAATTTGACTGGAGACTATTGCAGATGAAGAGGAAGAGACAGTATGAAATGGGGTTAGAAGAAGGGTGGGAGATTGGTCTGGCGGTGCCTACTGGATGCAATGAGACAAGCCCACTTATTGGTGCTCATCTCACTGGAAGAAGGAAGTCTCCTAGTGCCTAATAAGGTCCCACACACCGCAGGCACTCATAAGCATTGGCTGACTCACTCACCAGGGGGCCTCATAACATGATGGGTATGTCAGTGAAGGACTGAGTTTTACTGCACATAACAGAAAAACCCCAACCTATAATGGCTTAAACAAGATCAGAGTTTATGGCTCTCACTTAGTGAGAAATTCAGATGTAGGCAGTTGTTGACATTGGCTTAGTGGCTCAGAGATGTCCAAGCCACGCTCTGTGGAATTTGCTTGATCTTTGCCTCGTGGTTACAAGACTGCTGCTCCAGCTCTAGCCATCACATTCTAGCTCCAGGATAAGGGAAGTGCAAAAAGCGTATGTGCCAGAAGAGTCTAGTGCCCCTTATACAGCTTTCCTGGAAGCCCACCTGATGACTTTCCACTGCTATTTTATTGGCCATACTGTGCCATGTGTCCACCTCCAGGTGCAAAGGAGGCTAGGAAATGTATTCTTTACAATTGGATACATTGCTTCCCCAACACAATGGTGTGTGAAGAACAGGAGAGAATACTTTTCAGCAACTAGTAGTCTCTATTCATTGGGGAGTAGGAGCACGTGTTCCAGCCCACGCCTTGGAAGTGGTAGAGCTCTCAGGGATAAGATGGTCTCTCGGGCCATATCATAGATTTACATAGTGGATGTGGGACTTGAAAGTTGATGGGGAAGATCTGCCAAGTCAAAATATCTCTATTCTTTCCCCTTAGGCCAAGTAGCCCTTTCTACGGGGGATAAGGGCCTCTCATAAACCAGTAGCAAATGCAAGAAATTAACACACTTAGCCATGTTCAGTCCTAACACTGTATTTTGAATTTGTTTACTTACAGCTTTCAGCAGTCAATTCACAAGTCCTTTGGCCTTGGGAGAATGTATCATGGGGCAGATATGTCTTGAAGTAGAAAGAAGGGGCGGGGGAAGAAGATCAAACACAAGGGCCACTGCTAAAGAAATAGGTCCTGGACAGACCAAAAATAAGAGGGCCAAGCCAGCCTGTAGAGTTGGGAAAGGTTCTTCTGAGGAAGTGATGTTCCAGCTGTGACCTAAGGATCAATAGGAATCAATAAGTATCAGGGTGGGGAGAGCAAGAGGATTCCAGTCCCAGCATCCTTTGCAAATGTCGACAAATGGAAATTAAATCAGGGCAAATGCCATGCTTAAGTGATAAGGGGAGTGAAGAGACCATCTTGGTTGTCTTTGCTAATTTACCAGAAATTCAAACCTATTGGAAAGCTTCTTGATTTCTTGGCAAATGCCAGTGCTAGTGCTTTGGGTTTCCTTAGCTCTTTATGTTCTGAACTTTATGTCCTTTGAGCTGAATATTTACCACCTAAGCCTAAAGAGCAGGTGGAAAAGCGACCTACTGTGTGGCTTGGCTCAAACCTGAATGGAGCAGGTGGCTCTTCCCCTGTGAGGGACAGAGAAATCTAATACCTTTTGCTGGCCCCTGCCAATTCTCCTCCTCCCGTGCTCCTGCCTGCTGGGACTCGTCCCTGAGTATAGGCGGGTAGGCACCTGGCACAGCAGATGTACCCAATGACCACGATACAGATGTCCCCAGGCATCTCCATGTGTGTGCATTCTCTACCCAGCTGCCAGGGAGGGCTTTCCAACCACAGACCCCGCCATGCCTTTCCCCTACTCAGGAACTAGCAGGGGCTCCCCTATAGGGTAAAATCCAGTTTCTTTGGCATAACTTAAAGACCCTCCCCAGTGGATCCTCACTCTAATTTTCCAGATTCGCCTCCCACATTCATCTCTTGCTCTCAAGCCACACTGAGCTTCTTGCCACTTTCTAAACACGTCATGCTCTATTCTCGCCTCTATATCCTCTTTCTGGCATGCCACCCTCACCCCACTCCTCATCTGGCATTTTAAGACCCAGACCTTATGTCACTTCCTCTGTGGAGCCTCCCACAATGCTCAGCTAGTTGTTCTCTTTTTGCAATTATTCTGGCAAATATTTATTCATGTATCTGTTCTCTCCCGCTGTACCGTAGGCTTCTTAAATACAGGGGATGATGATAACCATTTGTGCACCCTTCATATCTCGCCTAGAGCCTGGCACACCCCAGGGCTTCAAAATCACTTGTTTCGTAATTAACCATGGTCCCGGGAATGTGCCTGACTTTGCAGTACCCAGCTGCATCGCTCTTCCTGAGAGCAGCCAGCTCTAACGGTTAGCCTCTGGTCCCCCACCCTGCCCCAAACTAGTGGAGAGGTGACTGGGAGGCACCCCTAGAATTACGTGCCCCACTATGTTGGCATGCTACCTCCTCCCGCTAAAAGGCTCCCAGAACCTGAGTTCTCCAGCTGTTTTGAAGTCCCCATGGAATGAGCAGCAGCTGAAAGACTAGGTAGCCAAGGAGAGCTTCCCAGGGATCCTAAGTGGATCTGGGGCTCTCTGACCCCGCCCCCTTTTATGACTCCTCCTCCCCATGCAGGGCATTTGGGGTGCAGGAGGCTGTGCATGGCTGCAAAGAATACTGTTCCCCCTGAGCCTCTCCTACCCTCCCCCGGCCCCATAGCCCACTGAGGTCCCACCCCACTGTAGAGGGAAGAGAGGACTGCTCTCATCAGCTTCCCAGGGGACTGGAGACCGCTGTGCCATTGTTCCCCTTCCTCTCCACCATGCTTCCCCTTCTTATTTTCCTCCATGCACACAGCCTCTTCCTCGCCTCCTCCTTTGAAAGGAGCCTCGGCACGTTCCCCCTTGCCCCTGACAGGTGTGGGGAATGACCCCGGCCCTCCGCTGGGGGCCGTTTGCTGCGATGCCCCCGCTTTATAGAGCGTCATTTGTATTCCGTCCTTCCCTCTCCCGCTCCTGCCCAGTGTGTTTTGATGAGCTTCTCTCTGCACTCATATTGTCTCCGTCGTTAACCACTCATTTGCAAGTCTGTAATTTACTTTTGATCATTCATTTTATGAGGCGCACAGGGTAAAAAGCCGATTCTGTTCTTTCCTTCTTTTTCCCCTCCTTCCTCCGGCTTGTTTGCAGCTCGAGATTCTCTCCAAGTCCCACGCCCTGTTGCCTTATCATCTCACGGAGAGGCAGGGGCCACCTCGACGTTCCTAGGAGAGATTTTCCTTCTGCTTCACCTTCTGATGTCACTCATTAGCTGTCTTCTCCCCTCCCCCTTAGGGATTAGCTTCTCTGGGAAATGGAGTCCTTGGTGGAGGCAATTATTTGTGGGTCTATTGATATGATAACCCCTATTGACAGCCGGGGGAGATCACTGGCAGAACCGATAGGATTGCTCCACTGGGCTCGAAAGCCCCAGGAGAAGGAGCTGTGGTCTGAGGCCCGGTAATGCTTCCCAAGCTGACGTTTCACAGCCAGTTTCTGTTCGGCAGGAAAGCACTTCAGCCCGGGATGAGAAGGCAGCTGCCTGCCAGACAGGCGCCCTGAGTATCTGGCTGCGTTTTCCTCCTTCCCGTGGTCATTGGAATTTTCAGTGAATAAAACCTGCTGGCTCTCTCTTACCGGAGGGGAGAAGAGCTGGTGGCAGGAGAGGCGTAGACTCATGAAGCCGGATTTTAGCTGAGCATCCCAGGCTTTCCCTCTTTTTGTTTTCTTCCTCTCGTCTCTTTGGAAACAAACACTTTTTCTTTTTTTAATAATAATCTTTTATTATGCTATGTTAGTCACCATACAGTACATCCCCAGTTTTTGATGTAAAGTTCCATGATTCATTACTTGAGTATAACACCCAGTGCACCATGCAATACGTGCCCTCCTTAATACAAACCCTTTTTCCAAAGCAGAAAGCAGCACTCACAGTATTCCTAGTTGCAGAAACATTCCTGGCTGGCTGGCAGGGTCACGGGGGATCTGTGGGGCCTGCAGTCGCTAGCTGGCAGCCCCTCCCCAGACATTCCTTGGGTCCCCAGACTCCCCTCCCTTCCCGCACCCCCGCTATGGCTCTTAGAGCCTCAGAAGTCCGGTAATTCCAGCTATGCTTTCGTGGATTTCACTGTCCTGGCCAAAGTGGGAACTTCTGAAAATGAAAGGAGGCACGAGTAACCGGTACAAAGGACGAAAAGGGATAACCCTGAATTGTCCCTGCTTACCAGACTCCCACATCCCACTCCTGGGGCTGAGTTTCACTGTGAAGAGAACAAGTGAAGATTCCCTCCCTCTCCCAAAGTTGCTGTAGGGACAAAATGGATGTGTGGGGTTCTGACTTGAAATTCAAAACAGGCTTTCACATGAAAACAATGGCATAAATGGGGGTTAGACTGGGTCGTTCATTATGGGCTATGATGTCAATGTTCCCTTTCAGAACACGGTCTGAGTTCATAAAAGGATTTGCAGCGTGGCGCCACCCCCTGCTGTGACAGACCGGTTTGGATGTCAGTTTTTAGATCCACCAGTTTGCCTCAAGGGTCCCACAGAACCCACCGCAGACCAGTGCAGGAGCCCTATATCCCTGAGTCAGTGAGGTGAACGTAAAATCCCTGGCCAAAGAAACGATTTAGGTAAAAGACTTTTCTTGTATCTTCAGGACACAGTGGGTCTAATGAACTTCTGAGATGCGGTTCTGAACTACTACGACCTCGGGGTCAGAGTTCTAACCAGGAAAGAGCATTCTACAGACACAATTTAATTGGGAAGCCAACACCAAGACATCCCACCCAGGATAAGAGTGCTAAGAATGCATTTTGAGGGCCCTGAGCAGAGCTGGTATACGCCTCAGAAGACCTCATCAAAATTGAAAGCACAATAAGGAATTTATTCTCAGTCCTTCTTTATTGAGGGGCCAGACAATCTTCAGAAGAAACATCCTTTGGAGGAAATTAGTAAACCTAACATGTCTTCGTTGTTCATTAGTATCCCTGGATCAAAAAAAAGAAAAGAAGAAAAGACAAATCTTAAAAGGTGAATTTACTGCAAAGGAGACTTCCACACGAGCCTAGGATATTTTGAGTCTAATCTCCACAAAACACAACTTTGTGGAATTGCTGGCCTGGGTCCTAAAAGCTACAATAGCCACATCAAAATGACATTTCAAGGCTTTTTCTTTAACTGGCTTATGTGACCTGGCGCTCCTCCTCTGCATAGCCTTGCTTCCCCACAGTCCCCAGCAGAAGTCCTCGCCTAGGCTCTGGCCAGCCCACCCCAAACATAGAGCTCGGTCAGCCCTCCAGCACGGCGGTATGGTACTCTCCAGCCCATGACTTCCCACTTAAAGGACCCAAGACAAGTTCTGGTCCCCTCATGACCCAACCACACGTCGCTCCTCTCGCAGTAATCCTGTTATATTCCTCCATCCCTGGTCTTCGCCATTTCAATATCCATCCACTCAGCAACTCCAGCTATACAAGTAACTCCTCTCATAGCGTCAAATATTGGCGACTCTATATAAATAAAACTAATTCATTTCTTTCTCTTTCTCCTCATCCTCCATCCCATATCGCTAGTGCTGGGCATGGCATAGGGCTCATTACATACTAGTTAATTGGTTAACTGATTCATCATTTGAAAAACACCCTCTTTCTAGTGTACCCACATGTATAACGAACTATTTAGTATGGACAGAACACCGCTTCGTGAAAACTTATGCTAAATGACAATACCTGTGTATCCTAATTGGTAAATGATTATTCAGCAGCTGGGCCCTGGGTGAGAAGTAAGATCCCAGAGCACCAGATGAAAGGCTTAAGATTCTGGTTGAAGGTAAAGAACAGTGGAAAAAAGAAAGAAGAATGAATAAATGGGGAGAACCTCGCAGAAAGTGAAGACTTGGTTAGACAAGTAGCCCAGAGGCTCAGACCTGAGGTGCTGTTCTCATTCCTTCGCTGAATTCTAAGCATTTGAGGAACATACAACATGTCCACTTCTTTGCTAGATTGCTAGATGCCCCCCACACACTGAAGAACAAGGCAAAGCCTCTGCAACCTGGGAGCTGCCAGGGTGGTCTGGGAAACACGTGGAAACAGCAAAGCCTGACCATTGTAAGAGGGGCTATACCATAAACACAGATAAAAAGCTGTGGTGGAAAAGGAGATAATGAATGCTTCCTGGGGGAATCAGGGACAACTTCCTAGAACATCCAACTTTGGACCTGGGTCTTGAGGGATGAGTGGGTGGTTTCAGATAGGAAAAGAAGGGAGGACATTTCAGGTCAAGAGAACAGCATGTACAATAGCAAGAGAGTAAGATGGAACCAGGAGCAAGATGGGAAGCTAGATTTGCAGAGCCAGGGGCCCGGAGAAGCTGAAGAAAAGCTCAACTTGGATTGGGGAATGGTCGAAAAGAATAAGAGAGAAAACACAGAATATCAAGGAGTCGGAGAGAAAAAAAGAACAGGGATAAGATGGCTATAGATGGTCAAAGAGACCAGAATGATAGCTCCAAAGATATCTCCATATCAGGCCTTTCATTTCCTGTGGAACCTGGCTGCCAAGTGATACTCCATATACGCTCAGGGTGTGCCCCCATGTCTGTACTCCTCCAGGAGTATTAAATAGCTTTAGCTCACAACAATTGTACTAAAGTAAATGTACTTTACTAAGTCCCCAATATATACTAAGTATGCGTTCAAGCTAGGCATGCAAAGTCAAAGAAAACATAGTATTAACAAGTACTAGCACACTAACTTGTGGTCTAATCCGGTAGACGGAGAAGTGAAACCTCTTGTATGTGTGTGCAGGTCATGGTAGTGGAAGCAAATGCCAAAGTTTCAGAGGTGTCAGTATCAGCAAGGAGCCTCTAGAATCTGGGGATGGTTTCTTGCAGTTTCAACCATCATTTTGCTTACTTATTGCTATTAATATGGAGACTCGTACTTGGCTTATCCTGGATCCCATCTCTTCAGCTCCATGATAAGATCCATGGTTGTGAAGTTAGGAGATTTCATGTCTTTTTTAAAAAAAATTCTGGTATTTCTATCTTGGTCTTATCTGGCTCAGTAATAATGAACACAATTTAATCTTATTTTTCCCCTTCCCCTCTTCAGCAACTCCCAAAATAAAAAATAAAAATAAAATATTGCAACAAAATACTTTCCCTTGAGTATTTCCCAACATACATTTATTAGATTGTATATGGTATGTTTTGCCTATAGGATACATGTTCCAGGCCCCACTGGGAAAATACGTATATATTTCAAAATCATGTGTATATATGTATGTGCGTGTGTGTGTGGGGGGGTATCTATGAATCCTAGAAAAGTGGGAAATTATTCAATGTTAAAAAAGAATAAGTTACAATGAAATGATTTGATGGTCTTTTCAACTCTCTTTTTTTTGTACTTTGTATACGGTCTCCTCCACTGCTAGTTGTCCTCCTTGTCTAACATATTGTTTATGTCTCTCTTTTCTAAAAGAAGAGGGGGCGGAAGAGGAGAGGAGAAGGAGGAGGAGGAGAACCAGGAATCATCTATGGCCTTGTCTCCTCTCGTGAGCCACGGTCCTCTCTCCTTGAGAGAGTAGTTGATATTTCCTCTTTCCATTCCTCGCATGGTGATCCCTGTGGTAAACCCTGGGTCACTACCCAACCTCTGCCTGTTTTTTTTTTTTTCCCACCAGGACTCCTCACTGGTTCAGGACTCGTAGCCTCATGTGTCCAGGCAGACTGTCTCTCCCAAACCCAAGGATAAATCCTGTTTCTTTAAACCGGGATTTCCCAAACTTTTTTTTTGTCTCAAAATCTATTTATACTCTTCAGAATAATTGTGTTCCTCAAGGAGTTTTGCTTATGTGTATTATGTCAATTGATATTTACCGTATTAAAATTTTAAACTGAGAAATTTTAAAGTACTTGTTTGTAAATCTGTTCTAAAAAATAATAAACCAAGTGCACACTAATGTAAATAACATATTTTTAATAAAAAATAACTACATGTGCCAAAAGAATTTGATGAGGCGAGTAGCATTCCTTTACACTTTTGTAAATCTCCTTAATGTATGGCTTAATACAGGACAGCTGGATCCCCATCTCTGCTTCTGCATTCCAATCTGTCGTGATGTTTGTTTTGGTTGAAGTATATAAAGAAAATTTAGCCTTTAATTACACAGGTATGTAATTAGAAAGAGAGAGGAATATTTCCTTTTCAGATAATTGTGGATACTTTTCTTTGAGATTCTGAAACTTGCAAGTGGTGATTTTTTAAAATTTAGTTGCAATGTGGAATCTTAAACCAAGTGACGGCCTTTTCATATTTTATTGCACAAAAGTCCATTGATTTATCTTGTTCTTTGAATGGGTCATTTACCCATGTATGATTTTTTAACAGCATGCCTTGGTCATTTGGAAAATATCAATTCACTAAATTAGGCAGATCTTCCAAATGTTGACTTATTTCACTAGCTAATATCCAAAAAAACCCCACTAAAATACATTTGTTAATGTCACCACTAATTTTATCAAAAAAAGTTTTTAAGTGTTGGAAAACTGTAAAGCTGGTGGTAGCAGATATAGGTTTTTCCAAAACTCTAATTTTTATCCGAAAGCTCAAATTTTATCATTCGCAACAAATAATGTCAAATGTTTTTTCTTGAAGTGACTCACTTCATTTATTTTTGGGAAAGTTTCTGTCAAGTAGGTTAGTGCGAATAGCCATCATTTGTCTTATTGTTCTTTCAAGTAAAAATGGTGCTACGCCAAAAAAATGTGGATAATTGATCTTACTACTCAAATAAGCACACAAGTGTTTTTGCCTCGAGACAACCATCGTACTTCAGAATGTAACGGAAGTGGTTTATGTGTCATTCTGATCCTGTCACACAGAATAAAAAATAAGTAAAGGCCAAGTTTAATGAAATTAGTCATTTTGCTGCTTCATCAAGGACATTTTTAAGTGAAATTGGCATTTTTCTTTACAATGAGCTTGTGGCAGTGGAGAGTACAACAGCTACACACCAGTACATCTGGTGACTTTGTTTGTTTTATAGAGGTTACTGTAATACAGAGTACGGAGTATTGAATTCACAAAAATATGGACATGCTCAACCAGTGAACGGCTGCACCCTCCCTGTCCCCGAGAGCCCCCCACCCCCAAAATGATTTGCCATATCCAGACACGCGGCTCACTTTTCTTCCAATGCCTTCACTTTCATTTGGTGACTGTTTTTGTTGGCGCTAAGGCGTTACCATTGCTTTTGCATGCTCAGTGCCAATAGCTACACAGTCAGAAAGATTAATAACTGTTTAGTATTATTACAAAAATAGTTTGACTTTGCTGACCCCCTGAAAGGATGTTGGAGAGCCCGTTGCATCCATGATCTACCATGTGAGACCTGCTGGTCTGAGCCAATCATCGCCATTTTATTCTGCCTGGCCAAGTTATCGGTTTAGTCGCGGGCGTATGAGGCCACTTTGACCTATCATTGATGAGGGTAAATATATTGAGAGATTTCTGGGAAGGTCCAAATTCTTAAAGAGGAAACAAGATACGGATATTTTCTTTTCTGACTCTGGAGATTGACATTTTCTATTATTCTTGGAACCGCAGCGGCCATCTTGCAACCAGGAGAAAAAAGCCGAGAAAATCATAGAAACAAGGATCCCAGAGTTCTAGCATAACTTGGAACCAGCAAATTAATAAACATGGGCACATCCTGTCTCTGAACTCTTTGCTCTGTGAGATAATAAATGTCTTCTTGGTCACTTTTTAGTTGTATTTCCTTTTATTTGAGATGATATTGTCTTTCACCTTGTAAAGTCTACAGTCTACCTGGGTTGAATATTAATATATATACGTTATGTAAATCCTTGTCTTCTCAGATAGATTATAAACTCCTTGAGGGGAGAAATACTTTACCACTGCCTTACTAGTGATAAACAAAGGAAGTAGAAAGTGGGGACAAAAGTGATCAGCTTAACTTCAAAGAATTTTTGTATAATTTGATGCCCCGATTTTGCTCTGTGGTCTTGCTGCTGGAGCTTGGATGAGTAACCCTCCATTCTGTAAAATACAGATTCTTCTCCTTATGAGTCCCTGTCATTTTTGCTATCTTTCACAGATCTTCTCCAGATAATTAGTTTCATAAAATATTACTGTCTGACCTATCCTCCACATCTCCAATCCCCATGCTAAATAACCATCAAGGATGCTTATAAAAAAGCTACGATAATAATACAACAAGTTCAGTTATGAAACATATATATAATGAATATTAAAGGAGTAGATTGAATTAATCATTAACATATCTTGAAGACTTACGTCTGGAAACCCATTTACCTAACAATCATGGGCTTTGGCTTTCTCTTTTGAATATGCATGTGAGATTAGCTGCCTTGATTACTATATTTAGCCTCTGGAAATTTTTCACAATGTTTCTCACTTCATGAATTGGATCTTGTATGTAACCAAGGACTTCCATTCATCTCCATTCCCAATCAATTGTCCTAAATCACTAGTCTGCCACTTACTGGTTGTGTGACTTGGGCAATTAACTTAGCCGCTCTGTGCCTCAGTTTCCTCATCTGTAAAATAAGGATAATAATAAGATCTATCCCATAGGATAGTTATAAAAATTAAATGAATTAATAAACATAATATACTTCAGAAAATGCCTGACACATGTTAAGAGTGCAACAAGAATTAGCTCATTACTATTTTTAACATCATCATCGTTACTTTGCCTAAATGTGCTGATTCTGCACCCTTTTATATAGGACTGTAATCTCCTCATTTCCCACATTCTGGCAAGTATAACAGAGCTATTAGCAGTAGCTCTTTTATCCTGTTCTACCCTTGAAGTACATGGAAAAGTTACAGAAAAATAGCTTATACAATATTTCAGGGAAGAAGAGGGGATCAGGTTTTTTCTGGTAATTTCCAATATTCTATTTCTTTTCTTTCCTTGACAATATCTTCCGCTTTTGGGTTTTCTCATTTCTTCTTTGTCCTCAATTTTCAAATGCTCCTCCACACATATCTCCATATTTGAGCTCCATTCCATTTTGTGTTCTAAGAGCATTTCGGAGAAGAGCAAATTTTCCCCGTCATTCTTATTGACTTTGTGGTCAGAGCTGGAATCTTGAGCAATTGATTTTTGTTTGTGTATAGTTTTGATATACTGCACTTCAGTAATTTTCCAGAAGGACAAAGGGCCTATGGCAGATGGTGGGTTTCCCTTGTCTAATCAAACACCTGCTCAGCATTCTTGTTCAAGAAATTGATGGTTCCCACAAGAGCACTTTGGAAAACAAAAAGAATATGTCATCACTTCGTTTGACAAGGGACTTGGTTGATCTTTTACCCATGGAGACCCTCAAGAAAACCTAAGAGACAAGGGTCTAAGAAGAAAGATTGAAGGTTCTTGAGTAATAAGCATCTTAATATCCAACCCCCTAGAGCCAATGATTACTCTCTTTCCACCCAAGGATGTCACTTCTGAGGGTCTTTCTAAGTTTTACTTCCCTGGAACCTCCTAGTTTTTGTCACTTCTTTTCTATCCCCAGTATTTTGTCTGGTTATATATTCTTGTTGTTTGCCTATTCTCTTCCCAAACTCACTTTCCAAACTTTTCTTCATTTGAACATAGAAATCTTTCCCTTAACTTTTTGACTGTTTCTAATCCCTACCACTATAGCAACTGGGCTCCTCTGGGGTTTAGGACAATTAAAAGCACCAAGGAACTTATGGGCAGGATGGCCATATGATTTATCATCCAAATCAGAATACTTTTGACAGGACATGCTATCAATAATTAACCCAGGATTTGGATGTAAACTGAGATTGTCCTGGGCAAACAAGAAGACAATCCCCTTACATGGAGATGAACACTACTATTTCCAGGGGGAACTGATAATATAATGCATCCTTTCTGAAACTGAGCTTTCTTGATCCAATGTTGACTTTCAACTAGCATTGTGTGCAGTTTAATAAAGTGTCCATTCAAGCCATCAGTGGTGGTCAATGTAATTACATTTAAATCCTCCCTATATTGAGTCCATTTATCTATAATAAACTTTCTGCTTCCATGCAGTGTATGATTGAACAAGAATACTCTTCCCACCCTCCTATTCCCATTCTGGAGAAGGATCAACAAGGTGAAATTAGTGACTTCTGTGGGAAAGAAGAAGAGGGGCGAAGGGGAAGTAAAAGCAATAATTTTGAAATTCTCAAATCAGCTCTCCTGTTTGAATGACCTAAACATAATTTTACTCCTTTACCTCATCTCTTTTTTCTCATAAGAGTCATTATTGCCCTGCTGTTGATTCCATTCTTAACATAGAAACACAACTGGAGGTCGGAGATCTATGGCAGAAATAGACCTATACAGAACCACAGTAGACCGCATGAGGTCAGCAAAAAATTAATTTGGGATCAACTCTTTAAGGATACAGCAGCTTTGTGAGCTTCTGAGGGAAGCCCTACAAGTGTGCAGGTGGCCAGAGGGTGAGGGGTAGAGAAGGATGTGTGCACACCAATACAAGGCCTAAGGCTAGGAGCTAGATGGGATGGATGGGCTTAGGAAGGAGTTGACCAGAAAGGGGGCAAGGCAAGAGCTGAGCAGGAGCAGAGGTCTTATTGGAATAGCCTCACAGTCAGCAAAGCAGGTTTTTGGGGCAATGCAAGAAAGAGAAGGCAAGACCTTCAGGTCCTGAGGGAAGAACCACAAATGAGCCTAACTGAGAAAGAGAGATAAGTTTAAGGCCTTTAATGAAGGGTATCCTGGATATTAAAGGAGAAGTTTCCCCACGGAGCAAAGGCTACGTAGACCCTAAAAACACTTATAAGAAAACACCAAAATTATCTCTAATAAGTCTCCCAACCCACCCAACTCTGATACTTTAGAATCAAGGCTTTAGTGTGCCTATACAACTCAAAATTCCTGCTTATATGATTCATTATCCAGCATTAGGTGCTCGATGCAGCAATGGCTCAGAGAATGAGGGGAAAGCAAGCCAATTGGCTCTACTCTGGCTTTCGTTCTGCAGAAGTCCCCAGTTTCCTCTCCACTTGATTTGGCCACTTTCAGTGCTTGAACCCAGATGTCAATGTTTGCCCTCTGAATCTTGGTATTCAGGCCTCATGGAAAATGACTTACTCGTGAATGGCCAACAATACACCTGCCAAACCGCAAACATGGCCGAGATCCTGCTGTTGGTTCCTCACATTTAAAGAGCTTTCTTTTTCTTCAAGTACTGTCTGAGATGTCTCTGTGGATTGGTGTTGATATGCAGCAAGTGCTGCCGTTAGTTAATAATGTCAAGATCGTTGAGCCTCCCTAATGAAAGAGATACACAACATCAACTGTCATTTTAAACAAACATGCAATCAGGATAGCAGTGCTGGAAATATGATCTGCCTAATTTCATGGAGATGATGCAGGAACCAGGCTGCTTTCATCGTGTTTCCTCTGGCGAGCTCCATTTCACAGGATTTCAGGGGGGGAAACGGTGGATTTTCACAAGAACCGCAAAATTGTCAGTTCTGTGAAAAAGAAATTGCTTTAGCAGCTGGAATTCAGGAGGACAAATAGGTGCACTGATTATATCTTCATTGTTCACCAGAGCCACAGCACTCAGCAAGTTGTAATTACGCTGTGAAGAGCTCAGTTCTGATAGTCAAGTCTTCCCCCGTGTGAATATAAACAGTATTATTCTATTTGTTATCAAAGGCTTGCAGCCTATCCTGCAGCGCGCGCGCGCGCACACACACACACACACACACACACACACACACTCGCACACGCACACACACAACATATGCAAACCTATAAAATCAAGCTCTGGCCCATTTTGTCCAAATATAGTAGAGCCCTGGACACATTAGCATTCTGTCCAATTAAGCTTCTGCACAGACGTGACTGGCTGCACTCAGCCGACTCATTGGCCAAGGGTCATGCAGACGGAGTAAAAGAAGTAAGGTAGAAAACAGAAATATGAATAAGTGAGTTAGAAACTTGCGTTATGCAAAATGATAGGAAAACTAAAGACACCACAGTTTTGAGATACCGTTGACTAAGGTTTGCGTGATGTCTAATAGCCACCTTTGAACAGCTCTCTGACAACCATCCAGCAAGTGGCACAGTCCTGCTGATCTCATTTGTCCCTGATATGCCTCCACACACAAATCTGTAAGAGTTACTCAGTGTTTCATTGGCCATGGACCCTTGATTTCAACTTCCCCTCTGAGTGCCCGAATCTTACGCCTTTGAGCATCAGGAAAAGGGCAGCTCCTGATATTTGTGTTCCCTTCTCCATTTTGCAGTGTAAATAGGTAAACATTGCCAGCATCACCCATTCATCTAACCTAGGGAACCTATCTTGGGATATTATGAAAACTTATGAAATTATAGAATTGCAGGGTTAAATCCTCAGAAGAGTCCAGCTAGGAGGGAGAGAGAAGTGACAGAAATACGTTCCTTTCCCAAGATGACATTCCTTCCATCTATGGGTTGTAATGATTTGTACATCAAACACCAGCCAATAAATCAAACGTGGTTTGCTGATCTCATATTTCTTCCCTCTTCTTCTCATTCAAAGACCTAACTCCTGTGGGAAGAAAACCGGAGAACAAAATGGAAAAAGTTATAGATTGGACACTTGTAGACCTAATTTTAATTTATATTAATAGTTGTCTCTAACGCAGGATGATTTAGAACCTTGTATTTTTAAAATCCTGCCATTAAAGAGGATGGCTTTGATGTAAACTATAGGGACAAGATAGACTCTACAATAGAAATCACCATTGGTGTTCAACAACTGAAGTTAGAGATTCACCATAAAGCAGAGGCCAGAAGAGATTGGAGGATATAGGAGGAGAGAAAGGCTTCTTATTTTTTTTTTTAAAAGCTACTAGGTCTTAAATATTTAGAAAGTGTGCAAGATAGACTTTTTATAACATTAATGGTTGGATATCAATAAAGATAAAATATTGAGAAGGGATAAATAAATTGGAACTGGTTAGCATACATCACCACTACTACCCACTCCCACCTGGGAAAAGAAGACTGAGCTTATAAAGGAAAGAAAATGAGAAGATGAACCCAAGATGGAAGATTTGGGTCCAGTAATGGCATTTATACCCCATTAGCACAACTGAAGATGAATGATATGTATATCTTAGGACCAAGGGCAACTGTGGAAGAAAAGAAATGCTGAGGTCATAGCTAGTAATATAACAAATGACTCACTAAAGGAAAGAGTTGCTTAGTATGCAGAAAAGAGCAGTGGATATACAATTAGAAGCCATGAGTCCCCGTTGTGGATCTGTTGGTGAATTATACAGTGTTATTCAGTTTTATCCAGAGTTATTCAGCGTTATCCTGAAAACTACAATGCATCGAGTTTCACCTTGAGAAGACTGGAGAAGAGGAGAAATGGGATTATATTCCAATGTCCCTCACAGCTCTGAAACTTGTAACTGGACTTTATAATCCTTATTCCATAATCACGCAATCTGAGCAAAGGGCAAATAGATGTCCAAAGAGGGTTGAAAATGGGAGGAAGCTAAGACAATAGGCTGTGACGATAGTGGAATAAGGAATCAGAAGGGAAGAAAGAAAAATGAAGGCAGTCCACACTTAAGACGTACTGCTGAGCTCTTTCAAAGTTGAATCAGCACTTGCCTTGACAGCTGAGTAATTAAGCATACCTACGCCTCAGGTGGTGTGATGGCATAGGGAAGATTCCTCTCATAACATTTATAATTTTTATAAAAGAAGTTATCACTGGACATAAGCACATAGCTTCTTATGGGAGAAATGCCTAATCTTTCCCCCTAGGTCTTGACAAAAAAGAGAGAAACGAAAGATGCAATGAAGAAGACCAGGATCCTTGGTGGAGTGGAACTGGAATGCTTGGTTGACTCTAAAACAAGTCCCCTCTCAGGAAGTCGATTTCAATGAAGACTCTGCTAATCTTTATCCCCACAAAAATCTTCCCTGGTCTTACCAGTGAATTTCAACCAATCTTTAAAGAAGTGGCATATCTGAGCCACCACCCTGAGTATAACACTACCCCAGGGCGGTGGGCCAGACTGGGGTGGAGGGTGAGGCACAAAAGTAAGGCCAAGAACAAGAAATCTGCCCTCTCTTAGCTTGGTGATCCTGCTAGAAGACTAAGATACAGATATAAAAGGTCCACATTTCCCGTATGGTTCCTATCAAGGTGCTGACCATTTTTGCTATTAAGTTCTCCAATCTGAAAACCAGAAGACAAGAGCCCACCCTACCTCGCAGATTGAATATCCCAGGGTAGCTAAGAGCGGAAGGGACGAGATGAGAAGCATATTGTAGATTCTAGGTATCAGCTTGGAAGCTCTTTTGAATAAGTAGGTAAGGAAGAAATATAAAGAGAAAAAGAGTTGCCACTCTTACAATAACGATAGGCATCTACAAATAACCACAAGGTCCCGTATGTCTCAGAATTAGTGTGACTTGCACTCAGGGCTGGCTTCGTGTGATATACAGCCTGTGCACTCGCTCATAGCCTCATGCTCAGAGGACCCTGTGTGTGGTTTAATGCTTCCCTGCCACTGTCTTTGAAATTCTTCCCTTTCTTTTTTAAGGATTTTATTTTATTTGTTTGACAGAGACAGCCAGCGAGAGAGGGAACACAAGCAGGGGGAGTGGGAGAGGAAGAAGCAGGCTCCTAGCACAGGAGCCTGATGTGGGGCTCGATCCCAGAACGCTGGGATCACACCCTGAGCTGAAGGTAGACACTTAACCGCTGCGCCACCCAGGCGCCCCTTGAAATTCTTCACTTTTGAACAAGGGGACCTGCGTTTCCATTTGGCACTAGGTCCTGCAAATTATGTTGCCACTTCTCACTGGACTCAAGGGTAAGGATTATAAAAATCAGTCTGAACAAGTCATCTGACATCCTAATCCAAGGCTGAAATATAGCCCTTTATCCTTGTTCAGTTTCCTTAAATATTTGGGCTCTTTGTTTATTTTACTTTTCTAGCTAAGTGTTTTAATCGTCTTTCTCATAGTCTACCTTTCCTTATCTTTATGACCTTCTTCATAGAGATCTAATTTTCCTACCTATCAAATGACTTTATATAATTTAGAGTTTTTGAAGTATAGGTACTCAACATTGTAGAGATCCACAAAAAGTCTGAAAATACTGTGAATATGCTTATGGGTCTAAAACGGCCAGGGACTGTGACGCGGCGTTGCCACCAGCAACAAAAAGAAAGCCAAAGAGGAGATGAGTTCTTTTTAAAAAAATATATCAAAAGGTACCTGTAAGACCTCTTCTGTCAAGGACATTATGGGGTATGAGTTGTTAAAGCAGAAAATTGAATAATTACAATATTGAACAGAAAAATCATTTATAAAAACACTCTTGAAAGAGGTAGAATAGAGAAGTGGCTAAGAATGTGACTTTTGTATCAGACAACTGGGTTCAAATACCAGCTCTGTAATTTTACTAAGGATGTGACCTTGGGCAAATTTCTTAACCTGCATTCGTTTTCCATTGCAGCATAATAAATTGCTACAAAGCTAGCAACTTAAAACAACACCTATTTATTACCTTACAGTCCCTGGGTGTTAGGAGTCCCTGCATGGCTTAGCAAGGTCCTCTGCTCCGGATCTCACGAGGCTTCAATCAAGGGGTCAGCCATGCTGTGTCCTTATCTGGAGGCTCATCTAGGGAAACTCCAATTCCAAGCTCGTTCAGCTTGTTGGCAGAGTCCATTTCCCTGCAGACACATGACTGAGAGCCTCCATCTCTCACTGGCTGTTGGCTGGCAGTGAGTCCCCTTTACGTCCAAGGAGCAGCTCACTGCCATGTGACCATCTCCCATAGGTGGGTCATGGCCGTTTTCTTCTTCAAGACCAGCAGCAGGCTCTCTGTCTTTCCAGTCCACTCAGGCGCATTGTCCATGATGTAACAACATCATAGCAGTGACATCCCATCACCCCTGCCATACCCTGTGGGCTAGAAACAAGTCCCAGTTCCCACCCACACTTAAGGGGGGAAAGATTAACACCAGAAGATGAACATTACATCACAGGGTCATCTTAGAATTTTGCCGACCACAGACCACCTTTTAATTACAATTTGGACAGAAAATAATGTATAACATCCCTTTTGAAGGAGGTAGAGTGGAAGAGTGTTTAAGAATGTAGATTCTTCAATCAGAGATCCAGAGTTCAAATCCTAGCTCTTCAATTTCACTGAGGGCGTGAGCTTGGGCAAGGTTCTTATCCTCCCTATATTTCACTTTCTTCTCCTACAAAATGGGAATCATAATGGAACCTCATGGGTTGATGGGAAGATTAAATGAGATAACACTTGTAAATTATTTCAGACAGTGCCTGACACTTACTGAATGCTCAACACACATTAACTTAATAAACACAGTCCTCCTTGCAGCCGACCTAGAACAGAGTCTAGTCTAGCCCGAGTTGTTCAAACCAACATCACTTGGCAAGCGAGAGGCAGAGCCCTGGCTAAACCCCAAGGGCAGAGTTTAAGCTATCGCGAGGGTAAGCCTGCTGAGCCTGCTGAGCCTGGTTCTGCCTCTCCAAGCTGTCCCTTCCCCTGCTGAATCGGACTGCCCCTATGGGTGGGGACGGAGGGGCACATATCCTTTCGAGTGGGCTAGTGATGGCCAAGGCGGCAGAGTGAGCGGCACAGCACAGGAAAGCTGGCTTTCCTCCTGGGATGAAAAGATGGTTAGAGTTGGAGGCTAATTTGAGAGAGGAGGCACAGGGGCCTCCAGGCTCTCTGCAAGAGAGCTGAGGTTGTGTGGGTGGGGCAAAAAGGAGCCGAGGGAGAGAAGGGCAGCAGGAGATCTTGGTGTGCCGAGGTGACCTTGTCTCTGCAGCAAGCTCTGAGCACCCGGGGAGGTGAGGGCTTGCAGTTCTGCTGTTGGTGCTGCATGAGTCACTCACCATATGGCTGGCCTCAGCTCTCTCTGTAGTTCCCACATCAGTTTAAATGAAACTGCGGCACATATAAGTGTGTATACAAATGTGCCCAGACAGCTTCAAGTGTAGTGGGTCCATGCTGGCTCTGAGGAGTGAGACCCCTCTCCCAGGAATGAGGCATAAATTTGGACCTCGGTGTGATGACTCCGCATTTTTAAAAAACCCATCTGTCAGTACAAGGATCTTAGTAAGTTTTAAGGAAATGACTGAAAAGATCACCGTTCTTTGAAGTAGAAATTAATCTCTTGGATTGATGGAGACCCTGGGGAAAAGGAGATGGCAGGAGAAAAGGGATACAGGCATGACTCAAACAAGAAAATAGAATTGGGTTTACATTTGCAAACAGCTCACCAGTAACCAAAATGCTCTTCCATGTATTCTCTGCAGTCCTCACCAAAACAAAGAAAACAAAGAAAATATTATCTGCATTTATATAAGACAATGAGTCTCCGGGACATGAAATAAGTAGTAGAGGAGAATTCTAGAATGCAGGTCTTAGCATCTAATTCAGTGTTCTTTCCTCTACAGAATGGGAAAGGGGACCCCAAAACAGCCTTCTTCAGCCCCCTGACGTCTATGTAGAGGTTACTGGCTAAACTTTAATTGAGCAAGTTTTGTCCAGACACTGCCAGAATAGAGATACGTTACATGAAACTCTCTGAAACTGTTTTCTTATCTGTAAAATAGGGATAATAATAACATTCACCTAATTGCTTTGTTTGAGGATTGAATCAGTAAGTAATTATAAAGTGCGTAAGAAAGTGTCTGAGCAAAATGTTAAATTAAGTGTTAGCTGATGGTTTTGGCCTCGTCTTTTTGCCTTCCCGTTTCAAATAAAAATCTTCTTCAGGGAGGAAATAACACTAACTTGCTGAATGAATGGAGGAGGAGCAAACGAAGGTGGCAGAGAACACAGAAAGAAAGGCAAAATACCCAGGGAAGGGAAAGTGACTGGTTTTCCCACAGTCTCCTGATTGATGGCCCCAACCTTGGGTGTAGCTAATATAGTCAGAACCCAAGTTTACTAAACTACCAAGGAGTTTCTTTCTCTCTCCATTTCGGTATCACTTCCTGATTCATGACCATGAAGCATTACCTTTCATGCAGGAGACGAAACAGTCTTATCTGACATTCACTTGACTCGCTCTCACTGGTGTGCCCGTGTGCGAGCCTGGCAGGTGAGGGGGCTCTGATTGTAGCGTTTGCCCATATCTGTGGCATAACTACTCCCACTATGACTGATTCCAAGCCACCTCAGGTTTAACAACCAGCTGGCAAATTTCTGAATATTTCACCATCGGCGCTTACACATAGCTGTGCCCGCTCCCTCCCTTCCTTCTCGTCTCCATAAAAGGGTTTAGAGTCACTGTTAAGTCCATTAAGCCACATTGGGTATGGATTCTTAAATTCGGCTCCCCAAACTCTACCACCGCTATGACCCATGATCTCTGTACATTCGGACCTCGTCGCATGGGGGCGAGGAGTAAGAAATCGGGGCAAAAGGAAACAAGCAAGAGAACCCGGGAGCTGAGTTTCCTAAGTTTTATTCCAAACCACAATATTAATAAATGGTTTGAACTGAAGAAAAGCCAAGTCCACCTGGTCTTGGTGGCTTATTTTCTCCATTCATCAGACAGTGACAACAGTAACCTCAGTCACAGGGAGGCAGGAGCTTCATTAGCTGGTGGCTTTTAAAGGCTCAGACACAAAAGCCAGTGTAATAGGAGTGCAAAGTCTCATTATTAGGTAATAATTCTCATCTGGCTGATTCAAATTGCATATCTCTTTGTATCTAACCTTCTTCCAATTACGTTGCTTCATTTTTTTTCTGGATATTTTTTAAAGTCACTTTGAAGTGTCATAATTACTATTTCAATAAAACCGCACATAAGATGATTGAGTTGAAACTAGAAGAAAGCAGGAGAAACCATGCTCTCCCCACCTCCAAAAAAAAAATTAAAATCTCATGCCTGTTTTACAAGCAGTGAAATCAGTGCCTTATTTGGAGGGTGTTCATTCAAGGAGAGAAACTTTTTTATGTGGAAATGATCATTGTACAGTTGCCAGGTAGTTAATTACATGAGGCTGTTCTGCCCACGATTGCAAATCAACTTCAGGCAGCAGGGACTTGTGGTCAAGATAATAGCAAAAGATAATGCAGTAAAACAACTGTGAAAAGAAAATGGTGCAAAGCATAAATGTTGAAAATTGCTGTTTGTTTTTATATATATGTATTTAGGAGGGTGGCAACATGCTCTTTGCTGTTATCACAAGCATTAAAGTTTAATAGACCATCCGTGAGTTATTTACTGCTCAGAAACACCTGCTCCGTGAGATAAAGTAGCAGCTATCTTTCTAGTTTTAAAATTGACATTCAGCCAGTTATATTTCTGGTCTCTCTCATCACTTAGATGGCTGTTGACTTTTCGTAAATGTCAAAGGAGATTTTCAACTTAATTTTATTCCTCATGCTAGTTTCTTCCTTGGGCTCTCCAGAGGCCCTGCTTGTCTGTGGCCTCTAAGTCAGCTCCAAGAAAGGGCTGCTAAAAGGAAAACTCTCGTTTGAGAAAAGCGAGTGCATTACAACTGTCTTTTGCGCATGTTGTAAAGAAAAAGGAATTTACCGTACCTCCCCCATAATTACTCTGCTTAGTCTTTCTGCTGTATTCCACGAGGATGAATGCTATAGTGAGCAAGTACGGTTTTCACACCTATCTACAGAATCACAGATGCTAACTGTGTTCTGGGTCCCTGTGCGAATGGCTTCCCTTTCCTTACAGGGCCTGTCTGGTTTCTCCTGACATCTCTCTTCTCTGCGTGTTTTCTCCATTTTCTATCAGCTGGCCCACGGGCTCCATACTCCACAGTCCAAATTCTGGAAGATCAAGACTGATTAGCTTAGCACTTTTCACTCCTAGACCACGTTCTTTACTTCCAACCATTTCATAGAAAGACAAGCAGACTCTGGCTAGACCACTCGTGGGGTGGGGGGGTGCTCTCATCTAGTCGGTCAGTGGTCACTTCTGGGCAAAGACTACTCATCAAAACTACCTCAGGTGATGGCCACGGGTTGGCAGCCTCACCCCAAAGGAGACGCCCGGTGTTTCAGACACACTGACTGACCAGTGCTGCATATAACATGCTAGGTTCTAAGGCCGCAAGTGCTGACCACAGTGAGGAGCTCCAGGAAGCATCAAGTTCAAGAAGAAATTGAGCTAGGAATTTTGAACAATAGACCGTGACTGCTGGACTTAGTTCAAATGCTGGCTCTACCAGCAATCTCCGTATGACCTTGGGCAAGTGACTTGACCTCTCTGTGCCTAATACCCTCGTATGTACAATGGGATTCCTAACATTACCTACCTCATAAAGGAGTCATAAGGATTAAATGAGGTGGCATGTATGAAATGCTGAGCCCAGCGTCTGCCCATGGTAAGTGCTTAGTATCTGATTTGTTGTGTTTGGCTATTTATTGGATATTTGTCTGTGGGTATGGGTCTGTGTTTATCTCAGGTACACAGAATTGGAATTAATAATCCTTGGTCCATGACACACTTTCCTCATTTGGCTATGCAGGGCTGTCTTTTATGTTTTTATGTTTTTATTTTTTTTAAAGATTTTATTTTATTTGACAGAGAGAGACAGCCAGCGAGAGAGGGAACACAAGCAGGGGGAGTGGGAGAGGAAGAAGCAGGCTCCTAGCAGAGGAGCCTGATGTGGGGCTCGATCCCAGATCGCCGGAATCACGCCCTGAGCCGAAGGCAGACGCTTAACCGCTGTGCCACCCAGGCGCCCCGGGCTGTCTTTTATGTTATGCACTCATTGATAATATAGTCAACGTCCAATAGCCCTTCAACCTGTAAGCCTCTCCCAGCTCAGCTCCTTCTCTCTCCCAAAGAGATAACCACCGTGCTGGTGATGTGTAAGTCATTGCCCAGCATTATCTGTATTATTCTTATAAAAATACATATGCTTAACGACGTATTTGGTTTTAATTGTTTTTAAACTCTACAAAAAAGGGTTTCATATGACATATATGGGACTTGCTTTTTGTCCCTTAAAGTCGTGTTAGGTAGATCGTCTTGTGTTGTCATGTAGTTCTTATTTCTTTATGTTTACTTCTGTGTACTATCCTGTTGTGAGACAAATTATTTAAAGGCTCAGTAAATATTAGCTATTATTTTCAGCTGTTACTCAGTGCTAGCCACCTTTCCTTACCCTTTTCCCAGTTACTAACCATCGTCTGCTAACGCCTAATTTCAACCTCAGACACTGTCATGTTCGGTCTAGAGCTGTGCTTCTGACCAGCAGTAGACCAAGGTGGAGGGCGCCCACCTGTTTCCTTCCTCCCTTTCTCAGGACTCCGCACCCCCAAAAACATATCCCTGCTGTTTGGTCCACTCTATCCTCTATGGAGAGAAAAGGCCTAGGTATATAACTGCTAGGAACAGTGAATTGATTGTTGCCTTTTAATTTTTTCAGTGAGAACAGGAAGAGCTTTTATTGACAAGGCTGTTATGCAAATGTGAATCTATCACAGTGCATTATTGGCATTCTTATTATCTGGCATTTCTGCAATCCTGCCCTGTTTCAGATCCCTCCCCCGCCACATTCCTTTATCCTCTCACTTATGGTTCTAGTAGAAAAGCTGCAGACTACAATACTGCATGGAGCCATTGGTAGGTAGGAAACAGCTGGAAGATGCTTCCCATGTGTTGTCGGAATACAGAAATGGCAAATAAAGCAAGAGCTCTGGGTCCCAGCCGTGTTTTCTTTCTAGTGACTGCTGTGGACCAAGTAGAAAACTCATGAAGTGGCCCTTATTAGTTTGGCCAAGCTCCCTCCCAGGCAATTACCGTAGCAAAGCTCAGACACTGAATTCTGATTGATTCTGGAAGATTAAGCAAGAAAACGAAGGCACCATAATATTGTAGCCAGAAAGGTAACCTGGCTTTAAACTCATGCACTGATTCAGAAGAAAGAGGCAGGCTGCCAACATTTCATGCCAGGTTTTCTAAGTTCCGTCACATTTCTTAATGCTGATTTTGACCTCCCCTCCATCAAATATATATTCATGCTTCTGATTAAAGACTAGATGCAAGAGGTTTAGTTTCCCATTTCTTCCTCCCACCAAATTGATCACATTTTTCTCCCTTGTTCTTGGAGTGCAAGAGGTAGGGCAGGAGGAGGGAAGACAGGGGAATAGAATAATTGAACATGTATGGAAGAATTTCTCTGTGAACTGTAACATAGCCTATTACTGGTGGAGGGGCCACATTTGGAAGTTTTCTTTCATTAATTCCACTAATGGTTTCAGTATTTGTATGTCTGATTATGTGTAAAGTCTGGCAGAGAGACTCAGAATTGGCATCCTCTGTGATGAGTGCTGGGCTGGAATCTGAATGAAGGGCTCTGTTTATCGTGGTGGGAGAGAAGTAATTTTTCTTTTTTAAAAAAGATGTATTTATTTATTTTAGAGAGAGAGAGTGCGCTTGAGTCGGAGGAGGGTTAATGAGAGAGGGAGAGAGGGAGAGAGAATCTCCAGCAGGTCCATGCTGAGTGCAGCACTCGACGTGGGGCTCAATCCCATGACCCTTAGATCATGACCTGAGCTGTAATCAAATGCGAGATGCTTTACCAACCAACTGAGCCACCTAGGCACCCTAAGAAGTCATTTTTCTATGGTGAGATGATGAGAACCCAAACCACCTACCCCCACACAGCTCGTACTCATATGACTTGACTTCTGTGCTGTCTTCACTGTTCCGGGAAACACTTACCCAGAAAAATAAATTTGCAAATAACTGAACGTTCTTGTAAATCCATTTTGAATTGACAGCTTTTCAATGGATAACATCAAACCAATTGTTTATGATCCATATCACTTCCCATCCTCTTCTCAAAACCCTCACCTTCCTGGGTCCACCAATCATAAACTCTTCCACCATGATGTTTATCCAATCCTAATCAAGCTTCTGCATTTGAAGTCCACCTTAAATGAGACTTTAAAACCTCTTAAGTATTCTGGCTTTGCCCTCTACCCTGAGACGCTACAAGGACTCTGTCAACACAGTGTCCTTTCCTACCACAGGAAGCAACAAACTCAGCTCTGACTTATCAACAGGTTATTTTGTTCCAGTGTTTGACAATAAAGAGGAAGAACAAAAAGAGGTGACGACTAGGTGTTGAAAAATGATTGGGACTCGACCAGCTCTAAAAGACAGAGAACACCATTCTAAGAGGGGAGAACAGCCGAGCAAAGACAGAGAGGCTTACAAGGGGACCAGTCCTAGGTCATTCTGGGGCTTAAACTGCATTGTGTCCAGGGAACATGTTAACTTTCTCCTGGAAGAGAAGGGCAGCATCTCAGAAGCTCCTCCTTCCCATGACTGAGGAGTTCTAGCCTGCAGGGATATCACATCAGGGCCTTTAGGAATAAAGATCAGCTCCCAGACACCCAGAAGTGAACTGCTTCACCTACAAACTATAGTTCCCTCACCTCCGACATTGTGTCCACCATATTAACTGTCCAGGTTTCTTCAGTTTCCACTTCACTGCTTTCCAGAGGTCATCCCAGTTTCACGTGGACCACATCCAAATCTACTGCACATACATACCATTGAGCCAGGCTTTCTGTCTTCAGGACCATCACCCTCATTGTCCCCATCATCACCATCATCATCCCCATCCCCATCATCCCCACCATCACCGTCCTCATCCCCATCATCATCCCCATCCCCATCATCCCCACCATCACCGTCCTCATCCCCATCATCATCCTCATCATCATTATCACCACCACATAATCATTGTCACCATCACCATATCATCGTCATCACCAAGTCTTCAGAACCTAGACTAGGAAAGGCAGTCAGTAGAATGCATTTGAGTACCACACTTTCAGCTGTCCATAACCAATAATTCCTTATTTTCCCCGACATGCACGCCTTCTTAGAGGTTTTCATAAAGCCACGAACTGCTTCTTCAGGGACATGTTGTCTTCCCAGAAGCATCAGAGGCCTCCACATCGGGGAACAGAGATTTTATAGATTGGACCCTGGGGCCTGACAGCATGAGCTCTGGTTAATATGGCTCTCAGCCCATTATTGACCTGGCCTGTGCCTGTCCACAAAGGAAACTGTTTGGGGGACTGGTCCAGGCTGCATCCTGGTTACATGCAAAGAAGCCATCATGTGAATGCACGCACCTCTTACAGGCCACTTTCCCCTCTAACAGCTTCCTTTCAGTTTCCCACAGACAATCTGCACCTTCCCTGGGAAGGCAGCCGAACTACACAAATGGGAAGATCTGCTCTTCGTAAGCCCAGAGAAGTCCAGTGGTGGTGGGTGGAAAGAACCAGGACTTCATAGGCAGACAAACCTGTGTCCAATCCTGGTTCTAACACTGTGAGCTCAGATGGGTTCCTTAAACTTCCTAAAGTTTACCAAAATTTGAAAGGGGAAAACCAATCCTAATACAACAATACAGCAAGGTTGCTAAAGGGAGAAAAGCTCCTGGCACTTTGTAGGTGTTTAGGAAATATGAATTTTCTCTTCTTAGCCCCAACTTTTAGCCATAAGGCCTGATTTCCATTCACCAGGCAATAAGAGACTTGACCTTTTAAAGCAAGAAATCCATGATTTAATACCCCCAGCAGCTGTCTATGAGAGGAGACCACAGACATTCTTTCCCTAACTTCCCCGTTTGTACTCACATGGATAACTGAATCCTATCACTGAAAGTGTAAAAGGTATCTTCCAACCTCTCTGGAGGTGGAGACGGCTGAAAAAGTGGGGAGTGGTGGCTAAGCAGTGTCTTCAAGCATACAAAGTATAAAACCTCCAGTGTAAGCCAACCTGTCACTCTCTGTGTTGCCTATAAAGTTGTTACGGCCTGGAGCATGTAAGCCGAGTCCCCTTGGCAGGAATCCCAAAGGCTTTAGCATTCATGACTGCCCAGCATTTCCCAGGGTTCTTGTGTGTCCCTTAGTTTGCTGTCGAATGAAAAATATATCATTCCCCTGTCTTTCTCTGCTGTCATCTCTTCACATGCTCAGCTAATTTAGTCTGGGAAGCACACTTCTCCAAGAGAAGCCGTGCTTAAATGGGGCTTGCATGCTCCCACATTTCTCTGCAACCTGCAGAAATTAGGTCTGATTTCAAAGCCAGGTGTTCAAAGAGAAGAGGAAGCTGGGTCTGGGAGAATAGATGGAGCCGATTGCCTTGAAAGCTTTCTTGTTAATTTTAGTTTCAGTCCCTGTCCTCAGGTCTTTGGTGCCAACAGGAGAGAGCTCTTTCCATCCTGAGAAAGTGAATATAGTATTTCCCAAAAAACCTTGAACCATTGCCCAAACCTCAGATCTCAAGGCTTTCCTAAGGTTATAGTCACCAAAGCTAGGTCTTAAAAGTAATGGCAAGAATACAAAACTGCAATGATCAAAGGATGCGGAGGGTACCCGGGAAGCTTCACACAGACCCACAGCGCCCTCTGCTGGGAACAGGTCTGCCATAGCACCTGAGATGGTTGTGCCGCAATTCCAATGTATTTGCCCACTGCATTGTGTTCATGTATCTAATAACGCCACCTCTGGAGGTTTCTCCCCACGCTTCCTGGGACCCAGCCAAAATTCTGGTGCTTTTCAGCTATTTTCCTTATATCCCCCTCAAATAGCAAAATAGCCAAATGTTTACAAATAATGCATTATAAACTGTTATTTGAAAACACTCACGTGTTTTTGGTGTTGAGCTGATTCAGGTTTTGAGTATATTGTACCTTGGAAAGTCTTTGGATTGCCAGAATATGTAAGAGGTAAGAGGGAACTTTCCAGAAAAATATGATAATGGGTGATTAAACCTCTGGTTTATTCAGGAGTTTTGCTACAGATCCATTTTTCCTGGTATACTCCAACCTTATTATTTTCACAAGTAATTTTAAAAGTGATGAAGGAAAGGTGATGTCAGCTATACGGGAAGAAATCTTCAAAGGACTCGTGATTAAAACTTAAAGCAGTGTGCCCACTGCAAAAACTATTTCAGGGAAAGACAAAAGTACCATCCATACCTCTAGACAGACACAGCTTCAATGCTAGAAGAACTAGAAGTAGATGGATCATTAGAAAATACTGAGTTGTCCCAGTAAAAAAAAAAAAAAAGAACAGATTTAGAGTCAGAAGACTTGAGATTTCTAGCTATCATTTTACACATCTTTGAGACTTGTTGTTGTACTCAATAAATATTTGAACATCTACTGTTTGCCAAACACATAATAGATCCTAGGACACAACCGTGGGGAAGACGATCTGCCCTCTCAAAATTGGCGGTCTACTGAGGGCGGCAATTTAACCAAATACTATAGCTCCCTGGGATCAGCGGTATGAGAGGATAAGTACAGGGTGATCGCAAACAGCACGGCAAAGACGTGTAACCCAGAGAATCGAGAAAAACGGATGCTGAAGCATTTGAAGGACTATCTGAGTGAGTTGGGTTTTTCCTCAATTTTTTGCTTTTCTTATTGGGGGAAAAATATACATAACATAAAATTTACCATTGTAAACATTTTAAAGTTTATAATTCAGTAGTATTAAGTACATTCACAATATTGTAAAGTCATCGCCACTAGCCGTTTCCAGAAATTTTTCATCATCCCTAACAGAAACTTTGTACCTATTAAAAAATACCTTCCATTCCTCTCTCTCCCCGACCTCTGGTGACCACTGTTCTACTCTCTCTATAGGTTTGACTACTCTAGATACCTCAATATAAGTGGAATCATACAATATTTGTCTTCTTGTGTCTTTTGCTTATTTCGCTTAGCTTAATGTTTTCAGGGTTCTTGCTTCTTGTAGCATCTGTCAAAAGGTCATTTCTTTTTAAGGTTATTCCATTAAGTGAATATATATATATATATATATATATATATATATATATATATATATATACACACTGTAAATATATATTTAAATATATATTTATATATTTAAAATTATAATATATTAACTGTTTATTTAAATATTAAATATTAATACATATTTATGTAATATTGTATATATTTAAATATATATATACTCATTGTGTAAATATACCACATTTTGTTTATCCATTCATATAACAAAGGGTATTTGGATTATTTCTACCTTTTGGTTATTCTAAGTAATGCAATGAACACTCAAAGTATATCTTCGAGCACTTGCTTTCAATTCTTTTAGGTATATGCCTAGAAATGGAATTGCTGGATCATATGGTAATTCTGTGTAATTTTTTTTTTTTTTAAGGAATCACCATACTGTTTCCCACAGTGGCTGCACCACTTTAAATTCTCACCAATAATGCATAAGGGTTCTAATTTCTCCACATCCGCACTATTATTTTCCTTTTGTGTGTGTGGTTTGTTTTTGTTGTTTTGATAATAGCAATCCTAATAGATATAAAGGAGTATATCATTGTGGTTTTGATTTTCATTTTCCTAATGACTAGTGATGTTAAGCATCTTTTCATGTGCTTGTTGGGAATTTATGTATCTTCTTTGGAGAAATGACTATTCTAGACACTGGCCCATTTTTAAATTGAGTTGTTTGATTCTGTTCTGTTGTTGTTGTTGTTGTTGGGTCATAGGAGTTCTTTATATGTGCCGGATATTAATCCCTTACCAAGTGTATAAAATTCAAATATTTTCTCCCATTCTCTGGATTGGCTTTTCAAACTCTTTATACACACAAGTTTTAAATTTTGGTTAAGACAGAGTCATTTATTTTTCTCTTTTGTTGCCCATGCCTTTGGTATCACATCCAAGAAATCCTTTCTAAATCTAAATGTCATCAAGTTTTTTCCTGTATTTTTTCCTTGAAGAGTTTTATAGTTTAGCTCTTATGTTTAGATCTTTGGTCCATTGTTAGCTATTTTTTTGTAAATGGCGTATATTTTGTGTATATTCTAGAGTTTGGTTTTGTTTTTGTAGTTACCATGGGGTTGACATGTAACGTCCTACAGTTATAGCAATCTATTTTGAATTGATATCATCTTTAATCACATTTGAAAACTCTACCCCTCTAAAGTTCTGTTCCCCCTTTTTTATTATTAATATCACAAATTACATCTTTACACATCGCATACAAAATACTTTTATGCACTTATCTTTTAAATCCTGTAGAAGATAAAATGTGGAATTACAGACCAAAATTATAATAATACTGGCTTTTATATGTGCCCATCTATTTTACTTTTACCCATTTTTTTCTTCTTTTTCAGAATCATTTTAGCTATTGTAATTCCTTTGTTTTTCCATGCCAATTCTAGAATACTAATGTTTATATCTACAGACATGCTTACAGAAGTTTTTATAGGAATTGCATGAAACCTGTATATCAACTTGAGGAGAACTGACATCTTTACTACGTTGACTTCCAATTTATGAACATGGCATAGCTCTCCATATGTTTAGATCTTCTTTGATTTTTTTCAGTGATGTGTAGTTTTCACATACAATCCTGCACATGTTTTGTTATATTTACACATAAGGATTTCATTGTTTGAGCAATATAAATAGTACTGCATTATCAATACCAGTGTTCATTGTTAGTATATAAAAATTGCAATTGATTTTGTCCTTCTGGAAGTTCTTTTTTTAAATATTCCTTGATACTTGCTTTCTGTAGGAAGAAATTATATCATTTGTAAAGAGAAACAGTTTTATTTCTTCCTTTATGACTTGTATGCACTTTATTCCTTTTCTTGTTTTATTTACCTGGCTAGAATGCCCAGCACAATGTTGAATAAGAGTAGTGAGAGCTGACATCTTTGGCTTGTTCCTGATTTTAGGGAGAAAGCATTTAGTCTTTCACTATTATGTATAAGCTGTAAGGCTTTTTGTAGATACTCTTTATCGAATTAAGGAAATTTCCCTCTATTCCTATTTTTTTGAGAATTTCAATCATTGCATATTGAAGTATTTCAAGTGATTTTTTTCTGTATCAATTAATATTATTATGTGAGTTTTCTTAAATTTGCTAATATGGTGCCTTACACTGATTGATTTCAAATATTAAACCAGCTTGCATTTCCAGAATATATCCAACTTGGTCATGGTGTATAATTTTTTAAAATGTATTTCTAAATCTATTTGTGAGTATTTACAAAGGACTTTGTATCTATGTTTATGACAGATATTGGTCTGTAGCGTTTCCTTTTAACTGTATTTTCTGGTTTTGTATCAGAGTAATACTAGGTTCATAGCATAAATTTTTATTTTTATGTTCTCCCCTTTTATATGTAATCTATGAGATTACATAGATTTGATATTAAATTTTTCTTTAAATGTTTGGTAAAATTCTCCAGTGAGACATTCTTAGCCTGGAGATTTCTTTTTAGGGGAATTTTAAAATTAGGAACTAAATTTACCGAAAAGTTATGAGGCTATTCATATAATTTATTTCACATTGGGTGAGTTGTGGCAGTTTGTGGTTTTCTAGGAAATGGTTAACTTTAATAAAATCACGTTTGTACATGTAGAGTTGTTTGTGCGATTCCCTTATTTCTCTTTTGATATCAGTAGAGTCTATAATGATATTCCTGTTTCATTCCTGATATTGATCATTAATGCCTTCTTTTTTTTTCCTTTGTCAGTTTTGTTAGGGGTTTGACAAATCTTTTAGTAAATTTTTTATTTTAATCCCAGGATAGTTAATATGCAGTGTTTTATTAGTTTCAGGTGCATGATATAGTGATTCAACAATTCGATACATTACTCAGTGCTCATCACCACAAATGCACTCCTTAATTCCCATCACCTATTTCACCCAACCCCCCAACCACCTCTCCTCTGGTAACCACCCAGCTCTTTGTTTCATTGGTTTCCTCCACTGTTTCTTTCCATTTTCAGTTTCTTATGTATCACATCTTACCATTATTATTTACTTCCTTCCTCTTGTTTTGGGTTTATTTTCTTCTTTTTTGAGGTTCTTCAGGTGGGAATTTATAGTATTGATTTGATACTTTTATGCATTTCTAATGTTTGAATTTAGTGTTATAAAGTTCCCTTTCAGCAACGTTTTAGTTGTGTCCTACAAACTTTGATGTGTTTTATTTTCATGTTCATTCAGTTCAATGTCTGCTTTTATTTCTCTTAAGGCCCTCTATTTGACCCATAGATTAGTTAAGTGTGCTGTGGGTTTCCAACTGTTTGGAGATTTTTCTGTTATCTTTCTGGTTTTGATTTTTAGTTTTATTCTCTTGTAGTCAGAGAATACACTCTGTATGATTTCAATATTTTAAAATTTGTTTAAGTTTGTTTTATGACCCAGAATAGTGTCTACCTTGGTATGTGTCCCATGGACATTTAAAAAAAAACAAAAACAAAAACAAAAAACTTACCTACTACTGTCATGTAGAGTGTTTTAAAAATGTTGATTAGATCGTCTTTGTTGATGGCAGATTTGAGTTCTTCTGTATCTTTGTTCATATTCTGTCTATCAATTGTTGGGAGAGGCGTTAAAGTTCCAACTATAACTGGATTGATCCATTTCCTGTGTTAATTATGTCAGTTTTTACTTCACATATTTTGCTGCTTTGTTATCTGGTACATGCACATTTTATATTGACACTTGTCTTTATATAATGTCCCTCTTTGTCTCTGATATTTTTCTGTGCTGTAATGTCTACTGTATCTGATATTAATATATCCACTTCTGTTTTTCCTTTGACTAGTGTTTGCATAATTTTATGTATTCTCATATTATTTTTAACCTGCACATAGAATTGAGACTTATATAGTGAATAGATAATTGGATCATGTTTTTTAATCCACTCGGCCAATCTCAGTCTTTTATTTTGTGTATTTAGAATTTTTAATAATTTAATGTAATATTGACATGTTAGTGCTAGTGTGTAATGTTTTAATTTTGTTGTATGTTTGCTTGGTATAAAATGCTGGTTGGAAATTCTGAGACATGTTGTGCCACTTCTTTCTGTGCTACATAGTCTCTGATGAGAAATCCACTGTCATTTGAAGTAGTTTTCCTCTATAGCTAAAGTATCATTTTTCTATGACTGCTTTTAGGATTTTCCCCTGTGACTTTAGTTTTCTAATTCTAATGTGTCTTGACATAGATTTGTTGTTGTTGTGGCTGTTTATCTTGTTTGGGATTCACTCAGCTTCTCAAATTGGTAAGTTTATATCTCCTGCCAAGTTTTCAGCCATCATTTCTTTGAGTACTTTTTAAATCCCTCTTTATCCTTTCCTTCTGGAAACTCAATGATGTGAAGCTTAAATTTGTTGGTTATAACCCCAAATGTCCCTGAGTGTTCTGTTTATTTATTTCTGATCTATTTCTCTCCGTTGCTCAGACTGGGTGATTTTACTATTTTGTCATTAGGTTAACTGATGCTTTTATTCCTGCCATTATGCTGTTGAGTCCACCCACTGAGCTTTTTTATTTTGGTTATAATATTTTTCAGTTCTAAAATTCCCATTTGGTCTTTTATATCTTCTATTTCTTTGCTGTACCTATTTTTTTCTGAGGTTCTCTATATTTTCATTTGTTTCACAAATGTTCATAATTCCTCATTGAAGCATTTATAGCATAACTGCCTGAAAATTTTTGTCAGATAATTCTAATGTGTTTGTTATTTTTCTGTTGCCATATATTGATTGCTTTTTTTACACACTTTGAGTTCTTCCTGGTTCTTGGTATGACAAATGATTTTTTTATTGAAACTTGGACATATTTGTATTGTTATAAAAATGGATCTTAGCTAAACTTTCCATTTTATCCCGTTTTCTCTGATACTGCTCTAGTAAGAGAAAGGATATATGCCACCATGTCAGTGCCAGTTAGAGGTAGACCTCTAAGTTCCCCAGTTGGCCTTCATTGATACCTAAGTTAGAGAGACTTCTCACTACTGATGGGCAGGGGTGGTAGTTTGCACTCCTTATGTGGTATCCATTGATGTTATAAAGGTAGTGGCCTCATTGCCAGTGAGTGATGATAAAAGTCTTGACTCTCTACTGGGCTTCCATGATGCCACCCACCACAGTGAGAAAGGGGGAGGGTACGGTACCACATTACTGCTAGGTGGAGATGGAAATCCAGGCTCCTCACATGATCTTCATTGACATCATGCTAAGGATGCCTTATTACCAGCCAGTGAGAATGAAATTCTCATCACCCTAATTGATCTTTTCTGACATCATTCAAGTGAGGGTACTACAGTATCTCATTAGAGCCTTACAAGGGTGGGAGTTTATGCTCCTCACTAGGCCTTTACTGGCAGGTTTGAGGGTGAGCCACAGATTCTTCTGTGGTGTTTGGCTGCAATAAAAGAGTTATTATTAAAATCTTGTAGATCTTGCTAGGCTCTTCTGTCTTGATTTTTTAGCTAGAGAGAGCAGGGTTTTGTGGGGATTTTTATTTATCCTGTGCCTCTTGGCATTTCTGCATTACTGGTTTCTTCAGCAACAAGCCTGGAACATAGGTGGCAAAAAGGAAATCTGGGGGATTCACCAGCATGCCATTTTTCAGGCCCTAAGACTCTAGCAAGTCACCTTTTTTCTCTCCACCTTTTAGAGTCCATGTTTATTTTATGTATGATATTTTAGTGTTTTAGTTTTATTTAATGGAAGTAATCAGAAAAAGTACTAAGTTATTTTAAAATATGTTTAAAACTTAGTATAACAAGAATGGAATTATATAAATTTGCAGGCATCTCAGGTCAGGCAATAAAATCAATTGCTCAGTATTTGTTGGGGGTTTCTGAAGTGTCAGTTTTCTGTGCTCTTAAGATTTACATTGAATAATCGGCAATGTTTTTTTTTTCCTGTTAAGGATGTATGGCTTAATCTGAAAGACCAAAAGGACAAAAGGTCATCATATCAGCTTGACTCAATGAAACTGCAGTTACCCACTTACTCAGGGGTCATACCTTCCAACTAATTATTGTTATTTCGAAAGCTTTTCTTTCCTTAGAGACCACCCTTAGTGTTCATTTTAACCTAATTCTCCCTTTAAAAAGTGCTTGAGATCAAAGAAAAGTAGAACAAAAAAATACCAAAACAAGAGGCAACGTAAAAACCATACTCAGAAAAGAACATATAACATTAAATACTTTATTATTCAAGAAAACTAAAAATGAAAGGAAGTTAACAGCCCTTTTAAATTAGGAAAATACAACAAAAACTATTTTAGAAGAGAAGGCAGATACTTAATAAAGAAAAGAACGGAAATCTGTAAGTTGAAAAGTAAACACTTATTTTCATAATGTGATGTACTACGCATGCACAAACTTGAAAATACTAGGTAATATATATAAACACTTCACATGTTTGGCTGCGCTGGCATGAAATAAAGATTTGAAAGATGAACAAAGCAACGAACGAGCTTGATACGATAAACATATAGAGAATAATATTAGGAGGGGAACACTCCTGACATGTCATTTCATGTGGTGGAAATTCCACTGAAGTAACACTTTTGACCACTCTCTAATTCTAATTCAACACACTCTTCTCTAAGGGATTAATCTGACTGTTCAGTGTAAAAGGGAAAAATGTGACATATAGATGCTAGATCCTTCCTCTTCAATTTCTCTTAGAACCAAGCTTCCAACAGGGACCACATAGTCTGCTTTGCTACTCTCTGCCATAATTGGATCACTACAGCCACCACCATTATCAGACAGGTGTGTGTGACCAGCATTCCCTGTGACCAGATGGGTAATTCTGCCTAAATCTGAGGTTTAGTGTTAAAACACTTACTTTCCCATGAATATCAGCCGTATTCTCTGACATTAACTTGATCACTATAGAAGTGATAGTTTGGAGTCCATCTGTCAAATTTTTGTTTTATTTTTTTATTGCTACCAGAACTCTTAGGGAGAGGAGACGTGTATTATCGTTGGCTGCCCTCTAAAGTCCACAACAACTTGAAGAGGCACATTTTATTTAAATTCACAAGGGACACTTATGAAAATTTACAACAGACTAGGCACTAAAGCAAGTCTCAAAAAACGTCAAGGAATTGGTAACATATGCAATACATTTTAGTTTGACTAAAATGTTACCTAACAGAAATTATTAAGTAAAGGGAAATAATTTTTTAAAACCTAATTTTTAAAATTATAAAATAAAACATTTCTGAGTAACTGAAAAATCAGAGGAAATTATAATGGAAATTTGAAAATATTTAAGACTAATGGATAGCAAGAATACTGTATATCAAATGTTGTGGGATACAGTTAAAGTGGTACTTAGAATAAGTTTCTGAACTTAAAGCTTTATATAAGAAAAGAACAAAGAATAAAAAGATGAAATAATTACTAAGAAGTTTTAAAAAGAACATCATAATAAATATGCTTAACGACTGAGCCAGCCAGGCGCCCCATAATAAATATGAAGCAAGATGAAGTATGGGCATAATAACTCAAAAGCAACCATTAATGAAATAGAAAACAAAAGATAATGAAGAATTGGTAAAGCCATTATAAAAACAGTGGCTTTTCCTCAAAAACTTAAAAATGGAACTACCATATGATCCAGCAATCCCACTCTTGGACACTGAGTGTTATATGCAACTAATGAATCATTGAACACTATATCAAAAACTAATGATGTACCATATGTTGGCTAATTGAATTTAAATAAAAAAAATAAAATTAAAAAAAATAAAATCTTTAAAATAAATAAATAAAAATTAAAAAATAAAAGAATTAAAGTCAGTTTGTTGAAAGAATAGCTGTACACCTATGCTCACTACAGCATTATTCACAATAGCCAAGATATGGAAACCACTTCAGTGTCTGTCAGTGGATGAATGCATAAATAACAGAATATTATTCAGCAACGAGAAGGAAGGAAATCCTGCCATGTGTGAAGACATGGATAAAACCTGAAGCATTATGTTAAGGGAGATAAGTCAGACAGAGAATGACAATATTGTACGATTTCACTCATATGTTGAATCTAAAACAACTGAATTGTAAAAACAGAATAGAATGGTAGGAGGCATTAGAGGGTGGGGGAATTGGGGAGATGTTGTTTAAAGATACCAACTTACAACTAGTAGATAAATAAATTCTGGAAATCTAATGAACAGCAGTGATTATACTCAGCAACACCACATTATAAACTTCAAAGTTACTAAGAGGCTAGATTCTAACTGTTCACAACACAAAAACTAAATGATAAATCTGTGACAGAATAAAGGTGTTAGCTAATATTACTGTCTTCATATTACAATATATAAATGTGTTAAACCAACATGTTGTATACCTTAAACGTACGCAACGCCATATGTCAGTTACGCCTCATTTTTTCAAAATTAAGATAATGAAGATCAGCAAAGCCAAAAGGCACCTAGAAAAAGACCAGTAAAATTCACATGCTTATAATGAGATGAAAAGAGAGAACACCACAACCACTACCAACAGCAAAATAAAATGAAATACTAAGGATCTTTAGCTAGGTATGTAACTGAAGATATGGCAAACATTAAAGTGATTATAGGTGAGCATTACGAAAAACTTCATTCCACTACATTTTAAGGCATAAAGAAAAGATAATTTCTGAGAAAAAATATAGGCTACTAGCACTAATTGAAAAAGAAATAAGAAACATCAAAGTCCTATAACCTTATAATATTTTTAATTGAATCAGTGGTTAATCTTTCTATAAGGAAAGTGTCAGGTCCAGACAGGCAAGTTCTACCTAAAATACAAAAAGAGAAAAAGAAAAACAAATTAATTGTAGATAAATGTTTCCAAATTATTTTAAATGAGGAAAAACACACTCCTTCTCTCATGCAATTGGCAATTCCTTTTTTTCTAAGACCTGACGGGGTGGTACAAGAAAGACAAATTACAGTCAAATTTTAATAATGAATCATGATTTAAAATCCTAAAACAGGGACGCCTGGGTGGCTCAATCAGTTAAGTGTCTGCCTTCCGCTCAGGTCATGATCGCAGGGTGTTGGGATCGAGTCCCACATCAGGCTCCTTGCTCAGCGGGGAGACTGCTTCTCCCTCTGCCTGCTGCTCTCTCACTCTCTCTCTCTCTCTCTGATAGATAAATAAATAAAATCTTTAAAATCCCAAAACAAATATTAGCAAACCAAATCAAGCAATTTCTGTTAATAATTTAGTTATGGCCACATTAGAT